>NC_134548.1:165020582-165695939 GCF_050624435.1 Tenrec ecaudatus
TTTCAGTTACCATGGAAAAGTACAAAGCAATTATCATTATACCTTTAAACGGTATGGGGGCACGGACTCCTGCACATGACCCATGAAAAAAATCCAAGTTCAGAGAAATAGTATGTAAGACATCCTGATATCAAATCTACAAGCTAAATAGTTTATCTCTTTTCTCTTAATGAGAAAGGAATGAAAAGAAAGGTAATCGTTGTAATTATTTGAGAAAGGGAGATGAGGGAGAATAAAAGCAAAATGATGAAAAGAAACCATTTCATCAAAGAATCAAAAGTCTGCGAAGGAGTGGAAATAGGGGGAAAGAGGAGGGAGGAGGGGAGCAATGGCCTAAGAGATGACACTATTTAGAAATAGACATGAAAAGTCTTCCAATCACGACTATGAGGCCCCTGGAGGACTTTCTGGGTTTAATGTCAGAGGGACTGCATATATGTGAATGAGCTTGTTAGCCTCTGAACTGTGGTAGTTAGATCATTTTATGTCAATTGGAAGATGTATAAAATTGTATGAGATGGAATCCAACCTGTCAGTCGGGTCACAGACTGATGTTGTCCCCTCGGGGGTGCTGCCTTCTATAAAGAGGACCGTGGGAACCACCAGCTCTCTCTGCCCCATCACCTTCCTGCTTGTTAGGACACTGGCACTGACCCTGAGAGCTGCGGGCGCTCTAACATGTTTCCACCGGCGATGGATATGCACATGACCTTGCACCCACTGGCCTGTGATCTTCCTGCATTCGGCATCATTGCATGTGGCTGTGTGAGTCTGAGGAGGGATTATGGACAAGTGTTCGACTTATGGACTAATGTTGGATTTATGGAATTGAGTTGGACTGGACTGGGCTGGTCTCTTGATAATTACTGCTTTATATAAAACTCTTTTTATGCATATACAAGGGGGTACCCCCCAAAAAACAACAAAATTGCGCTGGGCAGAGCAGAGTTTTATTATTATTTTAAAAATTATTTTATCGGTGGATCTTACGACACTCCATACATCAGCTGCATCAAGAATATTTGTATATATGCTGCCATCATCATTTCCAAAATATTTTATACTTGAGCCCTTGGTATAAGCTCCTCTTTTTCCCCACCCCCCTCCACCCTTGTGAATCCTTCATCAATTATATGCTGTTATTATTATATCCTTTCTTACACTGTCCTCTGTCTCCTTTCACCCACATTTCTGTTATTTGTCCCCTAGGAGGTGGCTATATTTATTCAACCTTGTGATGGCTTCCGCCTCCCGACCATCCCCCTCCCTGGCTATCCCCCTACCCTCATGGTATCTCTACTCAGACTACTGTTCCTGAGGGGTTTATCTGTCCTGAATTCCACGTGTTGAGAGCTCTTATCTGTACCAATGTGTGTTCTCTGGTCTAGCCAGATTTGTAAGGTAGAACGGGGACATGGCAGTGGGGGGAAGGAAGCATTCAAGAAGTAGAGGAATGATGTGTGTTTCGTTGGTGCTATACTGCACCTTGCCTGAATCATTCCATCCTTATAACCCTTCTGTGAGGGGGATATCCAATTGTCTACAGATGGGTTTTGGGTCTCCACAGCGACCCCCCCCCTCCCTTGTTTGCATTGATATAGTTGTTTGTTTTGGCTCTTTAGATACCTTATACCTGATCCTATCAACATCTCATGATCACACAGGCTGGTGTGATTCTTCCATGTGGGCTTATTTATTTCTCTGCTAGATGGCTGTTTGTTTAACTTCAAGCCTTTAATACCCCAGATGCTATAGCTATTGATAGCCGGGCACCATCTGCTCTCTTCACCACATTTACTTATGAGCCCATTTTTACCAATTGTGTCAGGCCAGTGAGTATCAGAGTGCCAGGTTATCAGAAAAAAAGTGTTCTTGTGTTAATGGAGGCCTTGAGTAGTGGCCCCCTTCTGACTTGGGGGACAGGGCTTAGCACCCCATCAGACTTAATTAGAAAACATACATAAGGCTCAGCAGATAGACCTGAAACTATTGGTTTTTTTCTTTCTGTTTTGGTTTTGTTTCTTTGTTTGTTGCTTTTGTTTTGCTCTATGTCTATCTATATAAGATAGGTAGAATGAACAATCCCAAGGAGAAAACAACAGGACTAGTGGTTCCCAGGGGGGACTTGGGAGAGGAGGGGGTGGGGAGGGGAGTGGGGAGCCAACAAGTTCATGGATAAGGGAACAACAAGAGATCTAACATTGATGGGATTTAATCAAATGCAATGTATCCAAGAGGAAAAACTGAGAGCTGAATGGAGGGTGAGCATGTTAGTGGGATAGGAGGAAGGTGAAAGGAAATACAGAAAAGAAATAGGAGGCAAAATCTATAGAGGTATAGCTAAAGGCACGTATATATGTAACAATATTAATTTATAATGACTGGGATAGAGGCCAATGTACATATATTTACATGTTAAGTATTAAGATAGCAGATGGACTTTGGGCCTGCACTTAAGGGATCCATTAGCACAAGAGCAGAGCTTTCTTAGTACACATTTTTTTCCACTAGGTGAGCATCAAGCAACTCTCTCTGAGTTAGTGTAGCCAGTGGCTTCCACTGGGAAGATCCTCTCTGGTCATAGTGAATTTTTTCATAAAAGAAGTTTCATTGGAACCTAGATTTTTGTGATGGCTAATTGAAGAGAACAGAATGAAGCTGTGAAATTCTGTTTCCTGCTCTGGAAAAAATGTCGCAGAAACTGTAATAATGTAGAACAAAGCTAACAAGAACAGTGCTATGGGAAAAGCCCAAGTGTCCGAGTGGTTTTCTCATTTCAAAAAAGGTGAAATGTCAATTGATGACAAACTTCATTCTGGATGTCCATCAACTTCCCGAAGGGATGAAAATGTCCACATGCTGTGCATTTGGAATTCTTTCCAACAGGTCAGACTGTGCCTCAAGCTTTCTATTTAGAGGTTCTGAAAAATATTGTGTAGCAGTATGCGACAAAAAAGGCCTGATGTGTGGCAAGACCAGGTACTGACTTTGTCATCACGACAATGCACCTGCTCACACAGCCATCTCAGTGCACTAGTTTTTGGCAAAAACCAGCATGCACCTTATTCATCTGACCTCCCTCCAAGTGATTTCTTTTCGTTTCCGCAAGTGAAGGGGTGCTTGAAAAGACAGCGATTTGACGATGTGGAAGAGATAAAGAAAGAAAACCAGGGAGGTGCTGTCAGCCATCCAAACAGATGAGTTTGAAAAGGTTTCCATGAAAGGTTTGACCCATGTATGAAGTGTAATGGAGAGTACTGTGAAGGTGATAAGGTTGTTTTGTAAGAAAATAAATAAATTAAAATACATAGCTCTGAAACTTCTGCCCCAATCAGAAATGCATTTCTGATTCTGGGACCAGTTTTCTTCCTGTGCCGTGTATGTAGAGTGCGAAGACTCTGGCAAGTCTGGATTTATTGGGCAAAAAGGCTTTGGGGGGAATAAAGCCAACAGTCTCACCTTAGCAGGAGGATGTAGCAGAGGTCCCAGCGCAGCCCCTCAGTCTTGGGTGACCTTGCCTGGCTCGTACTCCTGCTCACATCCCTTGCGTCGACATGCTCCTGAGAGAACAACATCTGCCTCCCAGGGTTGTTTTAAGAACAGGAGGGAATGTGAGAAATGGGGCTTCCTTTGTGTTTTTCATGTTCTAAACTGTCAACAGTTTGTAGGCAGTAAAGGAACCGCTAGTTTTTTGGTTCGGTTTGGCTTGGAATTGAAGGAAAGAAAAAGAGAAAAGGTCCAGCAAATTGCTAAGTCTTGAGATGACACAGCCCTAACTCAGCGCTTCTAATCCTGGGGTGAGGACCCCTGGAGATATTTCTGCTTTCTAAGGAGGATATCACCGTGTTCAGCAGAGCCCTCCTCTGTGAAGTCTATACATCTATTCACTGCTTGGACACCATTGGATTGTGGTCCCAATTCTTGTAAGTGCGTATTTATCAGGTTATTTTATTCAAGAAATAAAAGAACAAGCTAGCCATGGAGCAATTAAGAAAATCAATGGCTTTTGACATTTCAATCTGCACAATCTCCTCAATTCGTGCACCCGACCTATAAGCTTCCTGTGCCCCAGGTTCAAGTTTCCAGAAGCATTTTACAGCTACTTCTAAGGCCCTTGCCCCCACGCCCACAGCTGCTTCCAGCTCCACAGGCCTGGGGATCAATTCCTTTGTCTTTTTTCCCCCTCCTTAGGTTGCAGCAGCAGCAGCATGATCCCCATGAGGGGTGCACTTTTGAGTTTGGGAAGATGGCAGAGTCGGCTCATGAGCCCAGTCTTACAGAGGAGGAAACTGAGTCCTGGATACTAGGTGACCCCAACGTGCATCAGAGCAAGGCTGTGCTCCAAGGGGTTTGCAGGGCCTGCTGGTCCAAAGTAGGCTACCAGGCTTTCTTTCAAGGAGCCTCTAGGTAGATTCAAACCACCAACCTTCCAGTTGGTAGCTGAGCACTAAATCCTTTGGGCCACCCAGAGACTCCTAATCCTAGTACAAAAAATGCTTTGAGGACTCATATGTTTTGTTTTCTCTAATTAGATCACACTCTATTAAAAAAAAAAACCCAACCTTTGGTGCTAACTCACTTCACGGGGAAGAAAGATCACACTTCGGTGCTCAGTCTATAGGTGTAGCCATCTAGACATGTGAACTTCAAGGCAAACTTACTGTCCATTCTCCTCCCTGGAGGGCCAGGGTCTAAGACACGCAGGGACGTCTGCCTTCAACATTCACAGGATCCCAGGTTTGGGGTAGCTTCAATTGTCCTCAGCTGCGCCTGTACCCCGGTCCAAGGACACGATTTCGTGCTTCTCAGAGGACAGGGACAAAGTCCAGTTTCTGAGGTCTTGGGTCCCATGAGGATTATGAGTTGTAGGTTAGGGGTTGGGTCTCAATTTCCTCAGAGTCAGGTAATCCCAGTGCATCTCTTAGTCTCTCAAATGTTGCTGCCCGCTTCTCCATTCTTCCTGCCCATGTGTGTTTCCGTCTTGAAAGATATCCTTTACTGCCCCTGTGCCTGTCGTCTGCAGATGTAATCTTTGACATCTTACCCCTCTGGCCTCTTGCACAGCTAGGCTCTCATTGGAACTGAAGGTAATCTACAAAAACAGGTGGGAGGAAGTGAAATCAGACACACTGTGTCATTTCATCGCCTTACTCTGAAGTTTGGGCTAAGTATTTCTCTCTCTCCCTGATAAAACAAACAGCAAAAATTTATTTATTCTCTTATAGTTACAGAAGATATATGTCCCAAAATAAGGTGTCAGTAGGACCCTGCGCCCTTTGTAGGCTCTAGGGAAGCAAACGGTTTTGCATCTCCTGGCTTCCTGTGGTGGCTGGTTGATCCTCTAACTTCACATGGCTTTCTGTAGGAGCTGAGTTATAGACAGCTTGCAGAAGCCAGGCTGAGGGAGGTAGGAGGAATTCATTAGGGAAAATGGTAGTAACATCGTGGGTGTGCAAGAAGCATCTAAAGACTGTGGAGGTCCTGGTCTTCTCTTCAGTGCCAGGTTCAATGTGTATCTGAAGGCACTTGGGAAGCTGGGATGACCACCAGTCATACTCCCCATGCTCCTATTACTGTTTCCTGGGTTAGGAGCCACCAGTTCTTGGCGCAGCTGTGGCTGGGCCACCATCCCAAGTCATTCTCTGGGGTCTGTTTGGTGTGGTATGACTGAATCCATGAAGCAAGGACTGGCTCCTTGAATTACTTAAAAGTTAACATCGGCAAGTGTATGTCTGATAATATCACGTTCAGGATTGCTTTGAGGAGCAGAGAACCTCAATAATTTTTTTTGCACAAGACACCAAGAAAGATGCATATTGCTATGCTTTAGTCCCTGGGCTGCTGTGCTCAATTCAGTTTGTTTTCGTTTGTTTTTTTTTAAAGTTTTATTAGCACATAATCCCTATATCGTACAATTCACTTTTAACTTCCAACTTTACTCCCAAGCTTTAACTAGTTTAAAGTAACCTACTTTCACCTAAGCCAACCCAGTGTTTCAGATGTAACCAGTGTGAAGTGTAACCATCCAATGGCCTAGATTGGTAGGAAAAAAATCACATGCTTCAGAGAAGAGGCTTGGTCAAAAGGTCAAGATTAAGGTGAGGAGAGAGAGACACACTCAAGCCAGGAGCATCATTTGCAACAAAAGATGCAGTTGGGGAATGTAAAATTTTAAGTTAAGTTTGCAAACTGTCAATAAATCAGCCACCTGCCTTTGTAAATGAAACTTTGTTAGAACCAGAGTTGAGTTGAGAACAAGGCACCCAGATGCATGCTGGGCTGCGTTCGTGAGGTTAGCATTTTGAAACTAGGAGTCACTTGTTGGGAGAAAGCTCAGGCTTTCTACTCCTGTACAGAGTGACAGTTTTGAAAAGCCACTGGGGCAGTGTGTCCTGTCCTAGAAGGTTGCTATGAGTCAAAATCGATGGTAGTGAGTTTGTTTTTTTCCCATGGAAAGTGCTGCCATTTTGTTGTGTGTGAATCTTTTGTTGTTGTTTTGGTTTTCAAAAGATCATTTACCTGGCTGATTGAGCTTTTTATGCCTCTTCTTAAGGGCTGTATCTAACTGGAAGCAGTTCACCCCCAGAGAAGTTCTTCCCTAGGCCACAGGGTTGTATCTGTGTGAAGGGGCTGGAGGTGCCATGGGCTTCCCTCAGTTAAAATCAGAAAGTCCTCCAAATCCGTACTAAAAGACACTAAGTGAAAAAAAAAAACAGCTAGGGAGAACATATGCTCAGATTATGATCTTCGCTACATAGGGTATTCTTCCCCCCACCCCAACAGATTTATGGGCACGTAGTTTACATATCATACACTTCAATAGTTCAATGGTTCAATCATATCAAGAGAATTGTACAATCATTACCCCGTCAATTTTAGAGGTCCCCCCCATAATTACATCGCTGTGCAATCACACTCCATTCTAGTGCTCTCTCCCACTCCTGCCGTAATTACTTACTCCCCAAGTCCCCTCTCCCTCCCTGTCACTCACCCCACCCCACCCCCACCTGTCTTCCCTGTATCCCCTTGCATCAGTTTTATTCTTATTATGCATCCACTCCTCCTGTGTTTCACGGCTGGAGGACCCAACAGAAAACAATAAAAAACCAAATCAGACTAAGGTGATAAGGATAAGGTCATAATAGTACAAAGACAAAAATACAAATAATGCGCAGGAGGAAAAGATCCCCACCAACGCTCAAAAAGTAAGAGATGGTTGCAACTGGCAAGTGTTGAGCTCGATCCAGCATAATCAAGATGACAGTGGTCTCTGCCTGACAGTAACACTGTCCTCTGCGTATGCTGTTCTTATTACCCATCCATCTTTCCTTTTGCCGTTGGTATAGCCAAGTCCCAGCTGACATGCAAATTTGGGATTTCAAACCATTAAACACCAAGATCACAGTCTAATCTAATTATGACGTACATTTTAAATCCAAGGTGAGAGATGGGCAAATGGGACAGCTTGAATAGCACACGCACACGCATGTATCCCTACCTATGTTTTCTGGGCACAGACCAACTTAGACGCAGGCGAAATCGCATCTCAATGTCAACATTTTAAATTTTATATTTGATTATTTTCTAAAATGATTAGGCCTCTTTTAAGTATGGTCCTAGTAAGAATAACCTACTTTCAAACTTCACAATGTTCAATTTTCATTAACCCATATTGTGCCAAAGCAAGACTTGGGAGCTACAATTAACTGCATGGTTTTTACTCCCCCTGCTTTGGGAACAAAGCCATAATCAAGGTTAAGGGCACAGGAGCATCCAACACATTGCAAGAGCTGAACTGAGTCTTCAAAGACATTGGGAGGTGTCTTTTAAACATGACACTGGTAATCTTTGCTGTGATGGGTATTCATCTTTTCTCAGAATGCGCACAATGGCTTTCTCAGCTCCAATGACTTCCTTAGTGCATTTGTAGTCCACTGATAATTTTTGTATGTATGCATATCAAAAGCAATTTGTCTGATGAACAGAGTTGGCTGGGCACTGTGAAAACACACCTTGTGATTAAAATTACACTAGCAGAGGAAAATCATCTGAATTGCATCATTGGCAGTCACCCCCTAACCTCATTTATGTCTTTGTCCCAGCTCACAATGGAGCTTTAACTGGAAGCTGGGGACAGCGGTGTTGGGCAATGTTATGCCTGTGACGGTACCTAGCTCGGTCCAGTGGGGTGCACTCTAGGAACCAGCTCCATAAACAGGAAAGTGGAGTGTGGGAGCAGGAGGGTAACAACCTAAGTGGTGACCATGCCATAAGCAAGCTTGGCACAGTCATAAAGGATTTCGGAACAGGCAAATTTGAGGTCCCAGGACAATCTTTGAAGAGATATTCCTTCACAGTTATATTTGAAGCTAAAATCTGGAGAGGAGGTTTGATGGGGAGAGCAAGAAAATAGATCAGGAGTTGACATTTGCCACCTGAAATGTCTACCCTGAGTTTTAGAGGCTGTGAAAAACAAAATAGTCAGGAGGTTAGTAAAGTACACAGACCTATTTAACTCATTAGTTTGTGACTGGAATGAAAAAGTTCAGGAAGAACAATGTATAATAATACACTAATGAAAGGCATTCGATTGATGTGCCAGCAGGTGGAAGGGCCCTAGCCCTTTGCTCAAATAAACCCAGAAGCTCAAGGATGAGTAAAAAGTGCATCAATTCTTGTCACCATGATGCCTAAGTTTCACATCCACTTCCAGCCCTTCCCAGTTTCATGACCGTGAGCAAGTCATCTCTCATACATACGGGCTCTTCTCTGCAGACCGGGTGTCAGGGTACATCTGCTCACCCCACAGGGTCTTCAGGGCCATCAGAGAGGAAGGATGTGGCTAGAAAATCACTGTGTTAGCCAACTGCCCTTCCTTGGTTACTGAGTCCTCAAAGCGAAAGTTCTTGGCAGGACCTGAGGCACATGGCTCCCCTCACAGGTAGGTAGCACAGTGTGCAGAGTGCCCCCTGGAGTTGTCCCCCTGGAAGGAGACCCAACTTCTGTCATAATCTAATAGGAGCAGAGCTGTTTCTAGAGCTCCTTGGTTTGAGGAGAAGGGACACTAAGAGGTAACGGTTGACTCCTAATTTCTGTTCCTTTCCAGAACTTCAATGTGTGTGGAAGAAGAAATAATGTGGGGACTATAACTGACTCACATTTGTATAGCAGTGGCTGTGTGTAAAATGATTTCAGAACACGTCTTTCATCGCCACAGTCAGTTTGTGAGGTAAAGTTTATTACCTTGGTTTTCTAGAAGATGCAACTAAGAATCAGAGAGCTCGACTTACTTGTCTAAAATCTAAAAATCTATAGCTCATAAGGCTGGAGATATGGCCAATTCTGATTTTTACATACAAGATCAGAGGTAATACCATTCATATATTCATTAATTTATCTGTTAATCTAATATTTATTCAGAAAATATTAACTAGGGCAACACTGAGCTCTTCTTTATGCTCTTCATTGAAAATTAATGTCAGGGTGCAGTATAGCACCGATGAAGCATACAACTTTCCTCTAGTTCTTTAATACAACCTCACCCCCACTATCATGATCCCAATCTACCTTACAAAACTGGCTAGACCAGAGCATGTACATGGGTACAGATAAGAGCTGGAAACACTGGGAATACAGGGTGGATAAACCCTTAGGACCAACAATGAGCGTAGTGATACCAGGAGGGTAGGGGGAAGGTAGGGGGAGAAAGGGAGACTCGATCACAATGATCTACATAGAACCCCCTCCCTGGGGGATGGATAACAGAAAAGTGGGTGAAGGTAGACAATAGAGAGTGTAAGGCATGAAAAATAACAATTTATAAATTATCAAGGTTTCATGAGGGAAGGAGGGGAAAAAACTGAGGAGCTGATATCAAGTGCTCAAGTAGAAAGAAAATGTTTTGAAAATGATGATAGCAACAGGTACCAATGTGCTTGACACAATGGATGCATGTAAATATTGTGATAAAAGCTGTATGAGCCCCCAATAAAATGATTTAAAAGAAAATAAAATTAATCAAAAAATGTTTTTCCTTTCAGTTAGGATATAAACCTGTATTCAGAAGATCAAGATGTACACTTGTTTGATGGCAACATTGTTGTTTCTTTGCAAGGAGAATTTTTCTTCTAATTGCTAGTTACAGAACACAAACAAACACAAAACCTCAGATGGGGAATATATCTGACCTCCTCCAGCTACTCAATGGAGGAGCATCCCACTCCAGCGAAACCACCAAGCAGAGGTCGGTCATGCCTCCAAGCTCCATGTGTATTCCCTGTGGCCATAGCACGTGACGGACACCAGCAGACAAGCAGAGTGATTTTCTGTGACTAGAGCAACACTCTGCTTGTCTGCTGGTGTCCGTCACTTGTGCTGTGGCCACAGGGAATTCATGGAAACTCTCTGATTCGGAGTCCTGTTGGTGTAGTGGTTTTGCATTAGGCTAAGCAGTTCGAAACCAGCAGCTGCTCCGCGGGAGAAAGACAGGGCTTTGGAAAGCCACCAGGGCACTTCTACCCTGCCCTCTAGTGTTTCTCTACTTCAGAATCAACTGGACAGCAGGACATTGCTTCAGTACTAGGGGACCGGGCAGGGTACCACAAGTCAGTTACAGTAAACAGGAGAGTTGCAGTGATTGGTCCACAGCGACACCTCTTCTCAGCCAGCAGTCAAGTACTGCTCTGGTCATCAACTTCGCAGCCTCTTGGCTTTTGCCCCCATGGGACAGGAAGCCAGTGTTCTACTCTGCCTCATAGTTCCAGTACTGCTCATGTGTTTCGTCTCCTGGTCTCCTTGCCTCAGCCTCTCACTCCTCTGGTCCAAACCTCTGGTCTCAGACGTCCTGCACTGGAGGCTCTTCTGATGGTCCTGGGATTTCTCTGTCTGCTGCCCAGATGCTTCTTATCGACAGAGGAGGGGCCTTGATGGCACAGTGGTTGTCTTTCAGCAGATCATACTCCCAAGTATACGAGAGTTCATATCCTCTATTAAGGTGGACACTTAATCCTACCTTAACCCTGCCTATTAACCTAGCAGAGACTGCTTCCAAAAATGGGATTATAATCACAGTCATAGAGGCTAGAATTTATAATAAATCACCCAAGGGATTGTGGCTAGAAGGGCCATATCAATTGAATACATGTCAATAATCCCCTGTGAAGAATCCTCTCTGCTTTTCTATCTGGAGATGCACTCTATAAAGTGGTGAAGAGCACAGGCCATAGACTTTGAGTCCGACTGTCTGAGTTCAAATCTCAACTCCACGACTTCCTAGCTGTGTGATCGTAAGCAGGTTACTTAACCTCTCCTGGTCTGTTTTCCTATGTGTGAACTAGGAATGATATCAGTACCCACCTCGTAGAGTTGTTGTGAAGACTAGATGATAAGCATGCCCAGAAGGCTTAGAACAATGCGTGGCCCAGGGCAAGAGCTACAGAAAAATTTGATCTTACAAGTGTCGCCCTTGTGATGAGAAGGTGGGATAGAGATGAGAACCCCTAAGTAAAAACTCAGGGAAAGCGGCAGCCTAGCAATCAGTTGCAATTAGACACGAGACAGAGCTTATTGCAACCTCAAGCAGCAACAAATGCCATGGAAACAGATGCCTTACGGTGTGTGTCCTGCCTTTTGTTCTCTGGTCATTGAGGATAAAACCCAACCATTACAGAGAGACCGTCAGAAGTGGCTTCCTTGCACATCCATAGCAATTCAACTGGGAAAATCACACCTGCAGCTCCCCTCCTCCCCTGTCCACTTGGGGCCCCTTGGGTCAGAAGTCCTCCCTCGGTTAAGGATCCAGGCTTACTTAATCTAAAGAAACAAAATGCCTTTCAATTACCCATATGTGTTCGTCCCGGCAGACTCTTTAGACAGTTCCTTCATGACTTCATTACACTTGTGGAAAGGACTGCCAAACCCTGGACTGCACACAAGTGAGATGCTGGGCAACAGATTCTAGTACCACCACTAGTTGCTGTTGGATGCCTGCGCCCCTCTGTGCCACATCCTCACTAGGGGTTAGGGCTCGTGTTGAGGGCCGATTGTGGTCAGTTTAGTGGTGAGAACATGGAAGTTATCTTTTGGTAGTTGTTGGAAACTTTGTGAGTGTGTGTTTGATCATTTTATTGCCGTACAATTCACATAAAATACAATTTAATTGTTCAGTCATATTAAGAATACCTGTGAAGTTGTCACCACAATCAATTTCAGAACACTTTTCTTCCCATACTCATTGTTAGCTCCCCATTTCCCTGCATTTTCTCCAGCTATGTTCCTAGGTAATTATTCATCCAACGCCTATCTGTATAGATTTACTGAGCCCAGATTTCATAGACAGAAACTCATACAAAATACAAACAGGAAGTGATATCAATCAATAAACCCAACCACACTGACTAAATAGAACAGAAAAACCTCAATAGAAAAGAAAGCAGAAAATATTAAAATCTGAAGCAACTTTAAAATGAGTCATAAGGGAGATCACATGATAAAGCATTACATGTTAACCTAATTATATCTGCCAAAATTGTCTTGACAATGCTCTCTGTCTGATAGCAAGGCCATTCACATCCCTCACCTGTGGGCAGAGGGCATTCACTGGAGGCTTCATCCACGTGGAGAGCCTGCAAATGGATTTAAGGCTTCCACTGTCACCCACAGCCTTCTGCAAACTGAGTGTTCACAATTTACATTCCGTTATTGTTCTCTCCTTCTATTTAGACTTTATTATTCATAATCCTTGGATCACAAGAGAGCCTTTAAGACCCCAGACACTTCTTTCTGATAACTTGGCAGCATGTGCTTTCTCCACTATATTTTGCAGTAGCACCCATATCTTCAGTGATCTCTTCATTAGGGCGAGTATTGAATAGATCCATGTCATAGAACTAATTTTTTTTTTAAATTGGGACTAGAATTAAGTAAAATCCATTCATATATGTATATATATATAGCTCACCTTACAGAGATCAGTATCTTTTTAGGATAGAATGCATTCATTATAAATCATTCACCTGGGTCATAAGATAATTATATTGATAGTTTCATTAATTTAGCCAATAGAATAAGATTTAAAACACTGTTGAGTAAAGGAAGTTGTACATGTATAGGCTGGAATTTCATAACAAAATACATGTGCAGGGACAGTGAGTTAATTAATATGGCTCTTCTAGCCAAAGTCTTTAACTCCCACCAAATAATCTTTCTCTGCATGGGGTCTGGTAAAAAGGTGGGGTGAAATAATGATAGGATTAACTCCTGAGTAATTGTGAACAGGATTCCCTGCATATAAAAAGAGCCCTCTGAGAAGCAAGGGTGGGGGGAATCTCATGACTAGCAAGAGCCAGGAGTGAAGCGCCTCCCCTGCACCCAAGATCCCTGCACAGTGAACTTCCTGCCCCCAGAAGACAGCTAGGTCATCAGAGGAGCAGCAGCACAACGCAACCAGGAGCCAGAGTATGGAACGGAGTAATCGCCTTCCCACCCCGTGGAACAAGGAGCTCTGAGTGCTTTGGGGCAGGAGGCTGGCTTGCAGAATGAGGTGCCTCTGGGCACTGAATTGGGGCAGTTGGGCTTGCTGACTCTCGGAGCTTACTCCGAGTGCCTTCCACAGGAGGCTTGACTGTGGTGAGGATTCTCTGGACACTTAATTCAGGGAACTGACCTTGCTGACTCATGGAGCTTGAGCTGAATGCCTTTGGGCCTTTATTAGCAAACGTGACGGACTTTGTGACGTGTCCTGTCAAACAACTCAACCCTGAGTACTTCCCACTGGTATTAAAATTTATTGACTTTCTTCAGAAACCCTGCGATCATGAATTCTGTCTATGAGTTCTATGTAGCCATTACAATGGATATTAACACCTAGAAATCAAGTAGATAATATTGAGACAACACAACATAAATTGTTGACTTGTAAAGATTAAATGGCTAAGCGACTGGACATGATTTACATCAACAATGGGGATTGATGATAGGGCAAAATTGTCAAAAATTCTGATTCTTAAAGTTTGAACTATGCATGCCAGATGAATACATGCAATATATGTCATAAGAAAGCAAAGAGAGTATTAAAATAGAAAATCTATGATAGTCTCAGGCCCACCATTCATGGAGCACCTTCCACGCAAGAGATCCTAACCGACGTCCAGTGACCGCCAACTCCAGAACCTTGGGAGAACAGTCCTCCTTCTTCTCACACGAGGGCAATTCACCTTAAGCCACGGGAGTGTGTCAGTTCCTGCAATCTGCTACATGTGCGTTTGAGGCAAAGCCCGGTTCACTTAGTGGGATTTCCACATCAAATTCTTCTGGTGTGGTCCATGAAGAATGTTGTGTACCTCCAACGGACAGAGTCTATCTAATGTCCTAACAGTCTTATTAGCGCATGGCCTGGGTTACCAAGAACTGGATAGAAACTAGGTCCAAGGTGTCCAATTAGGAGCACAGTACTGGGCATAATCTCCCCTTGGGTTCTATGTAAGTACTGTTGAGAGCAGTTCTTCCCCACCCGTGGGAAGTTTCCCCACCCTGAGCACCCCCCAAAGGAAATATAAGCACCTTTTCTGAGACAGACATGCCTTCCTCCCCTCATCTTGCCTTGAATTTCTAGTGAAGCTCGCTGATCACTCTTGTAGGCGTGTCTTGTTTTGGAGTGACCTTAGCTCGATTGTGTACGGCAGGTACCGAATGCTCTTCTCCCTCCCCCCCCCCCCAATCTTAAGAAACAGACCTCAGCTGAGGTAAGGTCTCCTCTATTGAAGTGGTTTTTAAGATGTACATGTAAAGTGGGTGGAAAATGGTTCATGGACATTTGGCAAGCTCTCGACCTTGTTGCTTGGGAGTGCAAATGAGATTACATGACCTGACAGCATTTTGGAGGGAGCTATCTCCCATCCTGATTTACTTCATGGCTTCCTGGTAGACCCAGGTGATTGTTTGCTTCTCCAGATCCCCCCGACCAGAGTGTATGGGTCTCACACTCTGGATGCAGTCTAAGCGTGTGGCCCCCTCCGGAGAGCCTGGGATTACTCTGGTGACAAAAGTTTGATCCAATTCTTCTCCCTGTCCTTGTCTTCTTCCATAGTTGTTGGTAAATACTTGATGAACGAGGAAGTAAAATGGTGGGAATGGTTCACCATATAGCCTTTAACTGTTGGGGAGCAGTAGAGGGATGGCAAGAGAATAGAAAGTGTTTCTGGTACGGATAGTTTTGAGCCAAGCTTATTTCCCACTCTGAGATGCAGCCTCTCCATTTCTATCAACCCTTGCCCCTAGGCTGCTCCTACAAGCTCTTTTGGGCTTTTCTCTACCAATAGAAGTCGACGACTCCTCTTCCACAGGTCCTGCAAACACTTGGTACACACACTGAATGTCACATGGAAGAGACTGGGATTCTATGCCTCTGCTTTTCCTCCTCTATAAAAAATGGCCCCTAGCTTGAGATCACACAACCTAACTAATTACCATCAAGGAGATTCCAAATCATGGCAACCCCATGTGTGCCAAAGTAGAACTGTGTGCCATAAGTGACTGATCTTTCAGACCTGGATCACCAGGACTTTCTTCCAAGGTGCCTCCAGATAGGTTTGAACAACCATCCCTTTTGGTTAGTGGGGACTCATCTGCACTTTAAATAATACATTGATCTTCTAGAGAAGTAGGCCCATATATCTCCCTTCTGAGACCCTTTATCCTTCCCGGAACTCCCCCTGGGGTCCAGGAGGCAGGTTTGGAAGAGATTGATAGGCCAGTAAGTGCTTCTCAAGATTTGCGATATGTCAGCAGCACTAGGTTGTTGTTAGGTGCTGCAGAGTCAGTTACAACCCACAGTGACCCTAGGCACAACAGATGAAAGAAACATGGCATCCTTATGATTGTTCCTATGCCTGAGCCCATTGTTGCAGCCACAGTTGCCAATCCACCCCCTTGAGGGCCTTCCTCTTTTCTGCTGCTCCTCCACTTTACCAAGCATGATGTCCTTCTCCGGGCACTGATCGCTCCTGACAACATGTCCAAAGTATATGCAAGACAAAATCTCGCCACCTTTGCCTCTAAGCAGCACTCTGACCATACTCCTTTCAAAAGAGATTGATTCGTCCTTTTAGCAGTCCATGGTACTTTCAATATTCTTCTCTAACTCCATAATTCAAATGCATTGGTTTGTCTTTGGTCTTCCTTATTCAGTGTCCACCTGTCACATGCATAAGAGGCTTGGGGCAGATGCACCTTAGTTCTCAATGTTCTTTCTTTTCAATACTGTGCAGCAGATTTACCTAATGCAACCTGTCTTTTGATCCCTGGACTGCTGCCTCCATGAGCATTGATTGTGCATACAAGCAAGACAAAATCTTTGACAACCTCAGCTTTTTCTCCATTTATGTCACCTATTGATCCAGTTGTGATGCTTTTGGTCTTCCTTACACATTGCGTTGTAATCCACACTGGAGGCTACAATCCTTGAAGTCCATCGGCAAGTCCTCACTTTCAGCAAGCAGGGTTGTTTCTTCTGCATATCTCATGTTGTTTATAAGCGGCCCTCCAATCCTGATGACACATTGTTCTTCATGTAAGGCAGCTCCTCTGATGATGTCCTCAGCATAGAGAGTGAACAAGTCTGGTGAGATGATACAACCCTGACGCACACCTTTCCTGGCTCTAAGCCACGCAGTAGGTCCTGATTATGTTCTCACAACTGTCCAAGTGCAAGAGACCAATAGTTGCACCTTAGATAGCTGCTCACTAGCTTTTAAGACCCCAGTCACTACTCACAAAAGTAGGATATAGAATATTGTCTCTGTGGACTATGCTATGCTAATTGACCTTGGTGTGCTCTGAGACTGTAATTCTGAGCACTGAGACCCAGAAAATATCCTTAAAATATTTAGTTATATCTAAGAAGTTTTTATACCCACTCTGCATGCTGAGCAAATACTCCATGCTGGACGATATGAAGACAAGGTGGCATATTAACAATCCTTGATAAGCACAAACCTGCTTGCGGAAAGCACAGAGGACTTGGGGCCCTTGCTGACAAAGATCAAGGGCTGCAACCTGCCTTGTGGCTGCACTTTGATGTCAATACAACTGAAATTCTCATATCTGGACCAATTGACACCATCATAAAACATGGAGAAAAGATTGGAGTTGTAAGAATTTTTAGCTTCCTTGGATCCACAATTTTATTCATGGAAGCAGCTGGCAAGACATCAAACAAGGTGCATCTGCTGCACACGGCCTCTTTAAAGTGGCGACAAGCAGGGATGGAACTTTGAGGGCTAAGGTGCCCCTGGCCCAAGCATAGGTATTTTAAATTGCCGCATAGGCAGGTGGAAGTTGGACATTGAATTAGGAAGACTGAAGAAGGGTCGATGCATATGCATTCTGGCACTGGTGAAGAATAGTGAAAGTAGCATGGACTGCCAGACGGACAGCCCAAGCTCTCTTGATCGAAGTCTAGCCAGCGTGTTCCTTGGAAGCAAAGATGATAATACTTCGTCTCATGTACTTTGCACATGCTGTTAGGTGAGACCAGTCTCCAGAGAAGACCATCGTGCTCGGTAAAGCGGAGGAGCCATGGCACTGAGGAAGATGTTGTCCTCATTACGCCTCTGTGAAAAGTTAGATGAAAGTTCCCCAACAAAATACCGGTGCTGGAAATCAACAAAAGAGCAAAGAAATATACTTAGGAGCAATGCATCTCTCTGGTCCCATCAGAGCCGTGTGTAATTTCAAGATGTCCGCGATGCTCAAGGGGCCCCAGCGGTACTGTGGGTTGAACTGTGGGCTGCTAAGCGTCAGTTCGGTGGTTCCGATTCATCAGCTGCTCTGTAGGAGCAACACGATGCCCTGTTCTCCGGTGAAGGTTTGCAGTCTCAAACTCTGAGCGGAATGACTCCACTCCGTCCCGCAGTTACCACTGTGGCATTGGGTGAAGATTTTTTTGTGTGTGAGGAAAGAGTGAGGGTCTGAAGGATTGGGACGGCAGACTCTAGGAGAAGAAGTTGGAAATACTATTCGAGAAAAATCCGTTTAAATCTGAACACCACTGACTGGCCTAACTGAAAGCGGTGGCAGGGGAAAACACTGAACCCGGGGAGTTACCCGAGTAAGCCATGTGCTGTGTACTCCCTGTGATGTTGCCGGTGATATTTCTCCACTTCTGCTCTCAGCAGCCCATCGATAAGCCACAGGGCAGTGTGAAGTGGGCCAGAGAAGTCCCCGGTCGATCGTGGTGTTCCCTTTGTAGCCTCTGCATCGGGACATCTGACACACTAAATTTGAACATCAGGTTTCTAGAAGTGGGAGAGAATCTATGTCTGTGGTCTGATGCCACCCACTTGGTGGTACTGTGCAACATCGACCCAGAAAGTGAGGGCATATGCCCACTTGTTCCCTGTTGTCAACAGAAAGCCTGGGTCTGCTGTGCAGAAAAGCACAGGGGGAGAGGGCTTGTCATTTGCCCCACTCTCCCCAGTAAAACTGGACAATATTATTCAACCCCAAGCCACTCACGCATGCCTCCCGGTGTCAAAAGTTATCTTCCAAGTTTCTTCCAATAGAGGGGATATTTTCTCACTTTTCTGCCCACTGCTGAGGACAAGAGGTTACATGCTGTTCAGTGGAGCGGGAGGTTCATTGCTGGGCAATAACAGTTCCGAATGCGCCTATCATAAGGGGTTGAATATGGAGATTTGCAATGCGCTAAGGGAGGCAGAACCCCAGACGGAGAAGAGGCTGCAAGCACCTGGCCTGACTGGGCCTGCAGCTACCTCAAACTTCTTGGTTTCCACCGGCAACCTGACAGCCAATCCTGCTGTGCTCCAGGTTGCCAGCAGCCCCACAGCAAGCACACTAAGCCTGCCATTCTCCCTCGTCTCGCAAATAGACCAAAGGTTGCCCATTTAGGGGGTGGGACTCCAAGGTCAAACATGCAATCAGAGCACTTGGCTTCCTTGGTCTGGACGTCGACTTCCGTCTCCCACCTGGGCCCCTCTCAGCCAGCGAGCACCCAAAGAGCACAGGCTTGAGCGCAGCATCTTGTTCGAGGCATGCAAATCACTCGCATGGTCTGGTTTTTACAAACTGACAACCTCCGTGTCTAGTGAGTTTCCTATGTGTGTCATGCACATGATATAGGGGTGCTCTTAAATGTGGAAGGTTTATTTGTGGACAATACAGTATTTGAGTCCCAGCCCAGCACAGAACACTTAAACCTTTCCAGTTAGTCACAAGCGGTTCCTCTAGAAGTACACATTTTATTGTTAACTAAACAACCGGGTTATGTTGAAATTGGCACAAGTTGCAGGAAGATGCTTGGCTGGAAGGAATCCACGTATTTTGGATGTTATTAAAATGATTTTTCAAAAGATTGTATATATGGGCGACCCAGATTCATCTAATTACCCGTCGCTGTTTCCAGCTGCTTCCAACTTCCTGGGTGAGAGACATATACAGAGGGAAGGGTCCCAGATACCCTTGTGTTGCGAACAGGTGACTCTTTGCTAGGAATGAGTCATTTGGAGGTCATGTTGATCGGTTCTCATATTCCTAACAGGAGGAAATGATTTGAAACTTACATCAATTGCAAACTAGGATTGACAATTTACTTTTACAGGCATCCAAAGACATTACCTACTTGCCCTTAAACCCATGGACGACCCCTGGGCGTAGTTCAGGGGCCCTGATGGTATAATGGGTTGTGTGTTGGGGCACTACCTACAAGGTCAGCAGTTCGAAACTGCCAGCTGCTCCGCAGGAGAAAGATGAAACTTTCTTCTGGGTGAAAATTTTACACGCTTAGAAACTCACAGGACACTTCTACTTTGTTGTATTGGGTTTCTAGGAGTCAGACTCGACTTGAATTTGGTGTTTCGTTTGGGACTTCTGCCCGGGTCAAAGAGCCTTGGGAAAGCCTAGGAGGTTCTGTGGAGAGGCCCACCTTGATTTGCACCCGTCCGAGCTCGAGCTCAAAGCTGGGTGGCCAAGGAATAGTAAGAAAGCATAGCTAATGCGAAAGCTCACCAGAGAGGCACAGAGAAGGGATGGGGGGGGCGGTCTTGAGAGGGGAGGGCACTCGCTTTCACCTGGGGAAGCCCTGGGCCCCAAGCCTCCTGGGGAGAGAGACTCTGATAATTGCTCTCTCCCCTGACCTCCAGCAGCTCAGTGTTTACTCCTCTGCCAGAGCGCTCACTCAGCAATCCGCTCTGTCTCTGTCTCCCAATTAGACCTGGGCAGGAGAGGGCAAGGGGCATGCTTTGTTCCGCCCCGGATTCCCAGGGCCAGCTAGTCTCCACACACAGAGGGGCCTAGGGAAAGCAAGTTTCTTCTGAGAGAATAGCACTTGGGGTTTTCTCCGGCAGGAGGGAGCTGATTGGCTCCTGCCTGAGAAGTGAAGTGGGGGGTCAGAATTGTCTGTGCTTGTCCTTGTGCGCTCCTCTGGGGAGAAATGCACCCTCTTGTTCCTGTAGGCCCTCAGTACCCATCTGCAAGCTCAAGGAGCAGAGGGGCCGCCTCCTTGTCCCGCAATTCATAGAAACCCAACAAAAACTCTTCAATGCATAGCCGCTGGCTCCTCACAGATTACTTGCTGGTCTTGAGGGAAAAGAATGTAACGTTACAATGGAGGGAGCAGGCTGTCGTCACCTTACCAGATGCCTCTTATGTGTTCCTTCAAGGGACGCAATAGGAAGGGCAGAGCGCCCACTAGAATCTGTTCTTCTCAAGACTCAATTCATTAGACCTAACTTTCAATTAACAGAAAAGAGGGAGGCCAAGGATCGAACTATTCAACAATCACAAATACATAACCAGGCATAGCTGAACGCCGGACAATCCGCAATGCACTAACTGGTCTGCTTTCGTCAATCAATGTCAAAAGCAGAGATCCCATTGAAAACAGAATAAGCGAGACAGAGCCAACGCTGTCAAACTCTTGCTTGCATCCTGATGTTTCAAAGTCACTGTAAAATGGACTTTGGAAACACTTGGGAGATTTTTCCCTTATGTGGTCATTAAAAATTGACATTCTGCAGTGTGATTACGACGCAGAGGTTGGTAGGAAAGCAGGTGTGTTTTAGGAGATGCATCCTGGAGTATTGGAAGGCAAGATGCCCCGAGGTCTGCAACTTCTTTTTGAAACATATAATGGATCAGGAGAAAAAAAAGAAAAGGAAAAAAAACCAGTTGAGGCAAATGAAGAAAAATGGGAAAGGAAACACAAAAGCCAAGGCATCATTTTTTATAAAGTAAATTTAAAATGGATATAATTTCCTTTTATTTTAATTTTTTTTCTTTTTTAGCTAGTTTTATTGGGACATAATCCACATAGCATACAATTGGATAGCTCAATCATATGCAAAAAAGTTGCATAGTTATTACCACAAATCAATTTTAGAACACTTTGGGTTGTTTTGTACTCCTTGTGATTAGCTCCCTATTCTCTCTAGCCCCCCATGCCAGACCCCCAAGAAATCATTCATCTAGTTGCTCTAAACACACCCATCCTGAATTTCATTTCCTGAAAAACATACAAAAACAAAGAAACAAAAAAAGCTAACAACAATAACAAAATAAAATAGAGAGAAACTTCCGTTGAAAAGAAAACAGAGAATATGAAAAACTAGAACAGCTTTAAAATGGGTCAAAAGAGAGATTAAATGGTAAAGTGATACATTTTAACCTAATCCAATTTCCAATGCAATCTAATATTTTAAAATTATTTCATTAGGGGCTCATGCAACTCGTATCACAATCCATCCAGATATCCATTGTGTCAAGCATAGTTGTACATCTGTTGCCATCATCATTTCCAGTGCAATCTATATGATAACAAGGCTATTCACGTCCCCGCTGTATGTTCAGAGGAGGTTCACCACATACATTCCCCTTCATGTTTTTTTTTTAACTGAAACAACTTTTAAATGCATCAAAAGGGAGCTCAAATAAGACATTACATTTTAACTATATCTACTACCATTGTCCCTATACTGCTCTTTGTCTGATAACAAGGTTGCTCACGTGCCTGGCCTATGTCAGAAGGGATTCACCAGAGACTTGATCTACATGTGAACCCTGAGAATTGATTTGGGGCTTCCACTGCCATCCAGGAGTTCAAAATTTAAATTCTGATACTCTTCCCTCCTTTGGATTTTAATATTTATAACTGTTGGTTCACACCGGAAGGTGTGCTTCTTCCATGTGGAGTTAGTTACTTAAATGACTGCTTGTTTGAAGACAAGCCTTTAAGATCCCAGATACTATTCTTTCTCATTAGCCAAGCACCCTCTAATTTCTTCAGCACACTTTGCTATAGCACCCATATCTTTAGTGATCCTTTCCTGAGGGACGGTTTTAAGCAGCACCATGACATAAGAACGAATTGTTCTTAAGTTGGGGCTAGAATTAAGTGCAAACCTCAAATCCATTCATTTATCTATGCTTCACATATGTCTCTGGTTCATATTAGAGGTATCATTATCATTTTATGAAAGCTTCTTTTAAGTCTACGGTGTGGGCTCTGATTTTCTAAAAGTAAAAATAAAATAAGAACCTTAAAAATAAAGAAAATGCATTGCCCAACTCCAAAAAAATGTGATGATTTATAGGTACTGCAAACATAGAAAAATATTAAATCTAAAGTGGTAGAATAAGCTAATCTTGGAGTGTTGAATTTGAATCCTATGTAGGCCTTGGAGCTTGGGGGATTTATTCCCAGACATAAAGAAGAGTTATGCCCAAGGGTCCATGAGAGGCAGAGAAGTTGGCATTGAGTCCTTTTCATAAAGTCTGGAGCTGTGATGCTTTCTCTTTTTAATAACTAGGGAGAAAACAAGAAAGGAAGAAAGAATGAAGTAAAGAGAAAAAGTGGGAAATCTTGTCATCTAATTAAGATTGGGATAGGGAAAATGTCCCTAATGAGAAATCAATGCCCCAAATCTGTGCTTTCTTGGCTATATGGGCGGAATTTACATGCCTTGCATTGAGACAGTAACCATAAGTTGTCCCATTATGCTAGAAGTTTATCTAGAGCCACTAAACTCCTGGGCCCTCTGAGCAAAAGAAAGCACCAACCCAGTCGGTAGTGACTCTAATTTACAACTCAGGACTCATCAGCCTCCAGTGTAATCAGCAGCTCTCTCTGAATATGGACTCACCATAAACTAAATCACTAAATAAAATAACCCACTTCCCAAGGAAGCATGCCTTCATGAGGGGTGTCAGCAGTCACAGAGCCTTCTAAAACCATGAACAACTAGAATCCACTGAAAGGAAGCAGGTGTGTTTAAAATAATTACAAAGATCAAAATATGCTACTGTGAAAGCACAGGGATATGGTGACAAAGAATTAGGCAACCTTCTCAAAATGTAGTTGCTAAATTAAAAACCCAGTGAATGAGACCCTGCCGAAGAAAGCAAAAACATGAACTGAAAGATGGAACAAATGCAGGCATCCAAGCTGTAAGAGAAAGCTATAAAGAAATAAAAGAGTCATTAAGAAATGTAGAGAATATCAGAAAAAAGATCCAATGTATCTAATAGGAGATCCAGGAGGAGAAGCCATAGAGAGTGAGAACTGATGAAGATTCATCGTGGAAGATAGGCCCAGGTCCTCCGATGGACAATGTACCCAGAGTCTTGAGCAGCATAAGTAAAGCCACGTTTACCTCTGAATACATCCTGATAAAACTCCAGGACACCCAGCGAGAGATACAACTTGTAGACGCTTCCAGACAGAAGAACATCAGTAATACCCTTAAACCAATGACATTAAGACTGTGCCAGTGGCAACAGGTTGTAGGAAAGTATTGCTAGATACATGGTACCTCAATTCCAGGTGGACCGAATGGGGTCTCCAGATTAGACAAAGTTGGATGCTCGTTGTTATCTAAATGGAGCAGCCGACCTTGCTGTAGGAGTTTCCTGCTCTATAATCCAAGGCTCACAGTCATTCCTGCTTGTAAACTGGCGCTCATATGCTAACGAAGTTGAAGCTGTGAGGTGCCATCCAGTTGGTTCTGACCCATAGCACCCTTGTGAACAACAGCATGAAACACTGCTTGGTCCAGAGCCATCCTCACAATGGCTCCTATGCCTGAGCCCATTGTTGTGGCCACTGTGTCGGTTCCTCTCGTCGAGGGCTTTCTTCAGTTTCGCTGCCCCTCCACTTCACTAAGCATGATGCCCTTCTTCAGTCACTAGTCTCTCCTGACAACAGGTCCACAGTAGATAAGACAAACGCTAAGGGGCACTCTGGCCATACTTCTTCCAAGACAGATCTGTTTGTCCTTTTAGAAGCCCATGGTCCCTTCAATATTCTTCTCCAGCGTCAATCCTTCTTCTGTCTTCTTTATTCAGTGTCCACCTCTCACATGCAGAAGGGGCAATAGAAAATACCATGGCTTGGGACAGGCATAGCTTAGTCCTCGAAGTAACATCCTTGCTTTTCAATACTCTAAAGAGGACTGGTGCAGCAGTTTTTTGATCTCTTGACTGCTGTTTCCATGAGCATCGATTGAGCTGTGATCCACACTGAAGGCTGCAATCCTTGAAGTCCATCGGCAAGTGCTTCCAGTCCTCCTCACGTTCAGTAAGCACGGTTCTGCCATCTGCATCTCGCAGGTTGTCACTTGCCTTCTTCTTTTTTTAAATCATTTTATTGGGGGCTCTTACAGCTCATAACATTTCATACATCAATTGTTTCAAGTATATTTGTACATGCATTTCCATCATCATTGTCTTTTTTTACATTTTATTAGGGGCTCATACAACTCTTATCACAATCCATACATATACATACATCAATTGTACAAAGCACATCGTACATTCTTTGCCCTAATCATTTTCAAAGCATTTGCTCTCCACTTAAGCCCTTTGCATCAGGTCCTCTTTTTTTTCCCCTCCCTCCCCGCTCCCCGTCCCTCATGAGCCCTTGATAATTTATAGGTTGATATTTTGTCATATCTTGCCCTATCCGGAGTCTCCCTTCTCCCACTTCTCTGCCGTCCATCTCCCAGGGAGGAGGTCACATGTGGATCCTTGTAATCGGTTCCCCCCTTCCACCCCACTCACCCTCTACTCTCCCAGTATCGCCCCTCACACCCCTGGTCCTGAAGGTATCATCCACCCTGGATTCCCTGTGCCTCCAGCTCCCCTATGCACCTGTGTACAACCTCTGCCCTATCCCATCCTGGAAGGTAGAATTTGGATCATGGTAGTTGGGGGGAGGAAGCATCCAGGATCTGGGGGAAAGCTGTGTTCTTCATCGGTACTACCTCGCACCCCGATTGACCCATCTCCTCTCCTAAACCCCTCTGTGAGGGGATCTCCAGTGGCCGACAAATGGGCTTTGGGTCTCCACTCTGCACTTCCCCCTTCATTCACTATGGCATATATATATATATATATTTTTTTCATTCGGCCTTCTTAACAAAGGTTGGGCTTGTTTATTCTCCCAGGAAATAATGGTTGACGAGCCTTCCTGCACTCACACTGGCTTCTCTCCTAGCTTTCTTCGTTTAAAGAAAGATGAGCAGTCTTTTCACCCAAGTTAAGAGACTCATGATGTGCAGCAAACCTTTCCCCTTTCTTTTCTGCTTCCTCTGCCTCTTCTTTTCTCCCAACCCTCACTCTCCTTTTCCTTGGACTGTTCATTCATCACAGATTCATGGGGTACTTTGCTCTAAGTATAAACATAACGGTAAATTAGACGGGATCCCTGTCTTTAATGTGCTCTCTGCCTGTAAGGGAGACAAATAACTATATAAAGACCAAGAAGTAAATGGCAATGCTGTGGTCGAGAGAAGTCGAAGGAGCTGGTGGAGCACAGAGAAAGATGAAGCCAGGGCCCCCACAAGTCAGGATAGACTTTCCATTGATTCCTCTTGATAATTTTCCCTCTGACCTTGACAACGGTCCCAAACCTGGTCTTCAATCTCCCTCCTAGCCATTCCCTCCTCTAAGCCCTGACTCTTCCAAGTGCAGTGTAGGCCTTTGGCACTTCATACCTGTGGTGGGGGCTGGGCTGCTGAGATTGAGAGCGCTCGCTCCCTGTCCTAGGTCTTGTTAGGGGAGACTTAAGCACGTAATGGATGCTATGATGCCAGTGTGCATGTGCTCCCTGTCCTCACCCCATTCCACCCCACAAGACTGCCTTCTGCCCATACTGCCAGAATTCTACTCTGAAAGCACGGCTTCTACCACGCCATTATAATTTCTAGACCACACACTAGCCTTCATTTGTGTATTGTGCCATAGCCATGTAGTCTGATGATGCTTTGGTTAGCTGTCCCAGTGTGTCAGATCATGGCCAACTCGATCTATTTAGATTCTTCTACTCCCCTGAATGAACCCTGGACTTCTAATAAGCAAATTTCATACTGACCTGTGCCCATACATGCATGGTGTATACACGCGTGCGCACACACACACAATACCCATCTCCATCTCTACGCTTGTACTCAAGTAGTTCTTCATATCTGCACTACCTCTTTTCCTTTTTACTGCTCCACAAACTCCACACATTCAAGCAAGCTCCATGTCTCCCAAATCCTTTCCTATTGGCTCTGTTTCCTACCTTAATTCTCCTGCAATCACCCTTATCCCACTTGCTCTTTTCTACAATTTTCTATGTGTAGCCACTAACTTTTTGTAAGTTTTCTGATTATCTAACTGATTAACACATATAATCAGTAATTTAGTATACACTGTCATGGTCATTTATTGTTCAATATAGATGTCTTGACCTCACAGTTAGTCTGTAGACACATTGTGGGAGAAACCATGACTTGTCCTTCTTTTGTGTCTTCCCAGTGTTGGACACAGAGTAAGTGTTCATTAACGACTTTATCCGACATGCAGGGCACATTTATCAAGCATCTACTGTGACTAGTAATTAAAGGACGGACAGTCTGAGTGGGAACCACATACATTTACAACTTGCTGAGCAAGTCCTCACGATACCCTGACTTGTACAGCCACCGGATGGGCTTAGCACAGTTGTAAGCCAGTGATCCCCCAAACACATGGCTAAATCAGTTGCAAGTATTTATTTAATGGTGTGAATTCAATTAAACCATCTATTAAGTTTCAAAGAATTGCCCTCGGATCAGCCTGGATTGTGGGCTGACCGGACCGTGAGACATACTGACAATGCTTCCGGAATGGATTGCTATTACCCATACAGATAAGGTTCTAAGTAAAGAACGTCCTTGGCAGTTCTCCCAAATAGAACCAAATAGTCAATTCACAGTTGGAGAAAGACACAACCAATGTATCTATTCCATCCCCTTGCACCTCTCCCTCCCTACCACTGATCCCTAAAGTCCAGAGTTACCTATTCCTGGGGCCAGCCTGCTCTCTGCTAATGAACAGTACAAGCTCAGGGCAGATAAAAGATGTTAGAGGCCTTAGGAGAGGGCTCAAGTATCTGAACATCTGAAAGAGCTGGACATTGTAAACTTTCCGTTCCCTCAGACTGTGATGACACTATGAACGCCTTTGTTTCTGACCACCTACTGCTGGGAAATCTTACAATTCTGCTGCTCGGCCTCAAAGAAGATACTCCTCCTCTAAACAGGACCACCTGTACAGTGATTAGCAATTTTCCACTTCAAGTCCTAATACAAACTGAAACAAGGCTTTTCGGGCAATTACACAAATAGGGATGGCTTAGGCCTTAAATCCTTTAGGATCTCCATTCTTGTGCCTTTCCTTTTTAATACGGTGTGCTTTTTGTCTCCTGATTTTGTCTTTGTTTTGGGCTGAAGACGGGGAGCAAGTGGAAGCCAGACAGGCAGTTCATTCCCAGGGGCAGGAAATTAGAAGATTGGGTGCCGGCTTTAGGATTAACTGTCCCGAGAGGCCCCCAACCACTTATCCATCCCCTGGACATGCCGCTGCCCTTCTGCCTGGGAGGTCTTCCAGAGGAAACACATTAATTGGTTCACTAATCAAAACAAGAGAGTTATGCCACAAGTTTTTCATTCATAAACTGGGCATATTCCTTCCAGTTTGATCATCCTGTGGTTTTTTTATATGCCAGTGTTTTTGCAGGGTTTCAGGTTCCCAGCAGTGGTATGGTTCTCCCTGGTTGCTATACAAGTCTTGAAATATGTCAGTGCTTTATGTTCCCAAAAGGTGATGACTGATATGGCTAGTGGATATAATACCACAGCAAACATGTTTTCTGGTTTTCTTTCTTTTATCTTCCCTTCTCAACCCTTCTATTCCTCCCTCCCTTACTTTATTCCTCTTTTCTCCTGGATATCAATATTTCCATTGGAGATCAATGAATAGACATGAATAGGCAATTCACTAAAGATGACCTACAAATGGTCAGCAATCATGTAAAGACATGCTCATGATCATTAGCCACGAAAGAAATACAAAGTGAAACAGTGATGGGATACCACTTTGCACTGGCACTGATAGCACACAATAAAAAATAAAAACAAATGAGGAGAGGATGTGGAGTGATTGGAACCCTCATCCAATGCTGGTGGGATTGCAGATTTGAGCAACCATAGAAAGAAGCATGCTGCTTCCTTAAACAAATTCCAGTAGAAACACTATACAATCCTGCAATGTCTTTACTGGTAATATAACCCACAGAGAAAGAACAAAACATGAATAGATACATACACACTCCTTTTTATCACAGTGTTAGCCACAATAGAAAAAAGATGGAAACAATTTAAAACACCCAGTTGTGGAGGAATCAATAAATATACTCTGGTATATACATACAATGGAATATGATGCATCTCTACAGAAAAAATAATGAAAGTGTCTGACAGCTCATGACATGGACAAATGTGGAAAACATTATGATCAGCAAAGGTAGTCGATCTCAAAGGTAATATTACATGAACACAATATTATAAAAGAAAAAGAAGGCCGACCATGATGGTGGGACAAGAGGAAAGTAAAAGGAAATAGAGGAAAGAACCAGGAGGCAAAGGACATTGATAGAGGTCTAAATACAGGTATGTACATATGTAAATGTGTATATATATAATATCAAGAGGGGAATCTATCTATGTACTTATATCTATATGTTAAGAATTAAGGTAGCAGATGGACATTGGATCTCGACTCAAGTACTCCTTCAATGCAAGAACACTTTGTTCTAATGATCTGGAATTCTGTAATGCTCACCTTCCCAACTCGATGGCTGAAGACAAAATGGGTGCATAAGTAAATGTGGTGAAGAAAGCTGATGGCGCCTGGCTATCAAAAGATATAGCATCTGGGGTCTTAAAGGTTTGAAATTAAACAAATGGTCATCTAGCTGAGAAGCAACAAAGCCCACATGGAAGAAGTACACCAGCCTGTGTGATCATGAGGTGCTGATGGGATCGGGTATCTGGCATCTAAGACCCAGAAAAAAATCATACCCAAGGTGAATGGTGGGGGGCAGGGGGAGGAGGATGGCGTGGAGTGGAAACCCAAAGCCCATCTGTAGATAATTGGACATCCACTCACAGAAGGGTCACAAGAAAGAGATGAGCCAGTCACGATTCAATGTAGTACTGATTAAACACACAACTTTCCTCTAGTTCTTTAACGCTTCCTTCCCCACAATATCATGACCTCAATTCTACCTTACAAATAGGATTAGACCAGAACATGCACACTGCTGCAGATAAGAGCCCGAAACACAGGGAATCTAGGATAGATAAACCCCTCCCGGCCAACAATGAGAATAGAAATAGCAGGAGGGTTAGGGGAAGGTGGGGAGAGAAAGAGGAAATTGATCACAAGCATCAATAGATAACCCCCTCCTAGGGGAACTAACAACAAAAAAGTGTGTGAAGGGTGACAGAGGATGATATAAAATATGAAAGTAATAATCTATAACTTATCAAGGGTTCGTGAGGGTGGACTGGCAGGGGAGGGAGGGGGAAAATCAGGAGCTAATATCCAGGGCTCAAATAAAACGAAAATGCTTTGAAAATGATGATGGCAGCATACGTACAAATGTGCTTGACACAATGAATGATTGTATGGATTGTGATAAGAGATGTAAGAAGTAAAAGTAAAAGTAAAAGTATTTACTAAAAATAAAAAGAAATTAAGAAAAGTGATTTGTTTATATTCCCAAAGAATCAGATTTTGAAGGCTGCACTATTTCGGGAGATGAGAGGAGTGAGGAGAGATAAGAAGGTCAGCACTGCCAGCTGAGGACCTTAGGGGTTGGGAACTCCCACCATGACTTATACAATATCCTGTGTGCACCTCTTTACCCGCACTGCCACCTTTCTACTAAAATAATCATCAGAACCTTAAATTGACTCCAACTTGGAAAATGGTTTCACAATTTGAATTCCATGCATACTGGCTGCCGTTCTTGTAATGTAATGGTATAAAGAAATTATCTTAGGAGTTTATTGTCTACATTGTCCTGTTGGAATCTGGGAGAATCCTGACTCCTGCAAGGACTTTTCCCTCATTGATTTGGGGGTAGGTAAATGTATGCTATCATATCCTACCTTAACAAAAAATCCCACAAAACCATTGCCATTGCGTCAATTCCGATTCGTGGTGACCCTATATAAAGGGTCCTGATTCTAAGGCTGCATGAAATAGTAATGATATTGATGTATAATCTCCACATTCTGTTGGGTCATTATTCTTTGATGAATTGCTTCCAGTCACTTGATCAGGAAGCTGTCTTCCAATGTTCTTAGTGTGGACAAGTGAGTGCTTCCAGTGCTTCATGAGTTTGTTGCAATATCTCCATTGGTCTTCTGTCCATTGCTGGAACCTTGTTGTTTTGCTAATGCCTTCAATACAAGTTGGACATCTTGTTTCAGTACCACCAGTGCTTGATCATATGGTCTCTCTTGAAAGGGTTGAATGGTGACCAATCCTTTTTGGTATAATAACTGTGCATTCCTTCCATCTCCTTTGCGGCTCATTTTATATTTTGTCCATAGAATCCTTCAATATTACAACTCGAAGCTTGAAATACCTCTGCAGTTCTTTCAGCTTGAGAAAGTGTGCGTGTGTTCTTTCCTTTGGGTTTCCACGCTCCAGGTTGTTGCATATTTCATTTAAGGCTTTATTTGGTCTTCCCAAGCTACCCTTCGAAAGCTTCTAGTCAGGTCTTTTACTTCATTATTTCTATCATTTGCTTTAAGCTACTCTACATTCAAGAGAAAGTTTCAGAATTTCTTCTGACATCCACTTTGGTCTTATCTTTCTTTCCTGTCTTTTAAAAGCAATTTTGATGTCTTCATGTATGGTGTTCTTAATGTCATCGCCAAATCCATCTGGGTCTTCAATCATTATTATTAAATGTCAAATCTGTTCTTGAGATAGATGGTGTCTAAGATCAGGTTAGATATAATCAAGTTTGTATTTTTGTTCTTTTGAAATTGTTTAAATTTTCCTCAACTACGACATGAAATTTCTTACGTGCAATTGATAGTCTGGTTCCACAGTCACCTCTTGGCTGATAATATTCAGCTTCTCCATCATTTTTTCTTTCACATGGAGTCAATTTTACTACTGAATCTTCCATCTCGTGAGGTTCACATCACCAGTTATGTTTTTGAAATAAAAATGGAAAATTTCTATCATACAGTCTCCAGTTTCATTTCTCTCAACAAGGCCATATTTTCAAACTACTGAATCTTCTTGGTTGATTCCAATTTTCACATTCCAACTGCCAATAATTGTCAATACATCTTGATTGCATATTTGATCAATTTCAGCAGGAGAAATCTTCAATTTCTTCATCGCTTGTTTTAGTGGACAGGAGCCCTGGTGGTGTAGTGGTTACAGTCCACATGGTCGCCAGTTGGAAATCACCAGTAGCTCCTCAGGAGAAAGATTTCGTACTCCAGTACACAGTTACAGTCTTGGAAGCCCACAAGGGGTCGCTATGAGTCAGAATTGACTCAGTGACAGTATGAGCTGTAGTGGTTGGTGCATAAATTTGCACAATCGTATTAACTGGACTTCTGGTAGGTATATAGACATCTCATCGCCTCATTGTAATTCAAGATAGATCTTGAAATATTCTTTTTGGCAATAAATGTGACACCTCCCTCTTTCATTTGTCATTCTTGGCACAGTAAGCCATATGATTGTCCAACTCAGAGTGTCCAATTCCAGTCAATTCACTAATGCTTAAGATGGAGCCCTGGTAGCGTGGTGGGCTGTGTGTTGCGCTGCTTACCACGCGTTCCGTCGTGTGAAATCACCAGCTGCGCTACGGGAGGAAGGGGAGGCTTTTCCTCCAGTGAACACTTGGTCTCAGAAATCCACAGGGACAGCTCTGCCCTGTGCTACAAGGTCACTGGATCAGAATGAATTCAATGGTAGTGTTTTGCTTTGGAATGTACTATAGAATATCGATCTTTATGTGTTCCATTTAATTTTTGATGACTTCCAACTTTACTCCAGCCACATTCTGATTATTAATGACTGTTTGCAGATATTTCAACTCCTTTTTTGAGTTGAACCCCATTAACGTCAACTATGCTTTGAGAAGGAAGCTCTTCCCCAGTTGTGTTTTGAGCCCTGAGGGGGCTCGCCTTCTGGCACTTTTATTAGGCAAGGTTCCTCTGCTGTTCATAAAGGTTTAGTGGCTAATCCCTCAGCAGTGGATTCCCTAAAAAAAAGACAAAACAGGAAGGGAAGGCATATCTTGGAATGAGTAAGATATGTCAATAAAAATGTCATATGTATTTATAAACTAATTACCATCAAATGCATACTGACTCACGGCAACACTAAAGAGCAGGGTAGAACTTCCCCTGTCAGAACTTTTTGCTAGTTAAGCTTAATTATTGCTCTAGAGCAGTGGTTCCCAACTTTCCTAGTGTCACGACCCTTTAATACAGTTCCTCATTTTCGTTGCTACTTCATAATTGTCATTTTGCTACTGTTATGAATCAGGCGACCCTGTGAAAGGGTTGTTTGACCCCCAAAGGGGTCGCGACCCACGGGTTGAGAACCACTGCTCTAGGGGCTATTTTTGGTTTAAGGTTCAAAGATTATCTCAGGGTCTGAGTTTGAAGGGCTGATCCAACCTTTCTGTCTACAATAAGTTTGGAGTCCATGGGAATTCTAAATTCTGTTCAGCAATTTCCCCATTAACATCAGGATTCTTCTATTAAATCTTTGATCAAAATGGCATCCAGTTCTTCTGGTCTCATTGCAAAGAGGCAGTTGTTCACGGAGGCAATTAGCTACACATTTCATATTCTTCTATTCCTGTTGTTCCAGGTGAATAGAATCCAATTCTTGTGCTTTGAATGGCCCATTGCAAGTTTTGAAGACCTGGGGAATGAGCTGTGTTTTAATAAACACTTGGTTGGTTTTTTTTAAAACACTTGCTTTTAAATATTTTAAAATGCATCTTTTTATTTATTCTTTGGCTTGTGGGTTATTTAGAATTGTAGTTCTTAGTGCTAAACTGAGGATTTCCATCATAAGAAATCATTTTTAATGTTATATCAAGCCTTTGAAATTTGTTGAGACTTGCTTTATTCTCAACATGTGGCAGATTTTGACAAATGTTCCATGTGCACCTGAAAATGTGTATTTTACATTTGTTGTGTGAAATGATCTTCATGCATTTTTTTACATCATGTTTTTCACCGTGATGCTTAAATCTAATATATCTTCACTGATTTTGTCCTTTTATTCCATCAATTCTTGAGAAAGATGTATAAAATTCTTCTTTCTTTTTATATTTCTATTCAAAAAGCTTTAATAGATGCATACAAATTTAGAACAATTATGTTTTCCTAGATGATTAAGCTTTATTGCGAAGTGTTCTATTTTATTTCTAGAGCTTTTTCTTGTCTCATAGACCACATTACCTGATATCTTTCTTTTGGTTATCTTTAACGTTAGAGTCTCATGTAGGCAGGCTTACTTCCATCCACTCTGACTTCTGTCTTTCACTTGAGATATTTAAGATTTTTTAAAGCTTACCTTCTTAATTTTAAACTTTCATATTGCTATTTATTTTTGTTTGTCCTAATTGTTCTATGTTCCTTTTATCTCCATTACTTTCCTTATTTTTTTCATCTTTTTAGTCAAAGTACAGTATTCACAGAGAAGAGATGAAGGACCACAAATCCTTCCTACCCCAAATAGGCCCAGTTCTATCTTCCAATATCTTAGATTGTTTTTACCTACTTTTGAACTTAACATATATTGATTAACAGGAGATATATTATGTTTGGCTCCTTTTGCTAAATATCTTGTTTGTGAGTTCACCTGTTTGCGTGTAGCTATAATTATTATTCTTTTTATTGTTGTAACTATCAATATATATATTTTTACATCTATTACGTGTGAAATTACAAAGTCTTGAGAACACTGGACTAATCATTCTTTGTATGGGAAGATTTTTACCCCTTTCCTTAATTTTTGAGTTTGATGTCATTTCAAACCTACAGAAAAGTTATAAGACTAGTTCAAAAGACTCCATTACCTTCTGGCCAAATTCACCTTGTATTCCCATTTCACCATATTTACTTTATCATTCTTTCTTCACTCTGACCGAGAAAGATGGGTTATTTTTATTATTGCATTTTCTAATAGTTAGATGCACATTCTTTGATTACTCTTTTAGTGGTTACCCTAGCCTCCAGGTCCTAGAGGCTACATCCCCGAGACAGCTAAGATTAACATTATTTACTACTCTTACTGTTTTCTCCACAAAATAATGGCAAATTAATGTATCACATAGTCTCTTTTGTGATATTGCTGTCATCTAATCATACATTAACCATGTAAATGTTTGAAGTGCTGTAGGACTTTACTATTGTTGAATGGAGTTGATTTTCCTGTAGATTTACCCATATGGTTACCTTTCCTGTTGCTCTTTATTTCTGCCATGCTTCCACTGGCAATTTTTTTTTGACCTGAACATTTTTTCCTTTACATTTCCTTTAGCGTGTTTTCACTGGTTACCGCTTTCCTGGCGTTTGTTTGTTTAGCGAGTAATTATTTCACCCACATTTTAAAAGGACAGATACTTTGAGTGATCTAAACTTCCAAGTATTCAGCTGTTTGCTTTCAGGGTTTTGAAAATGGCATCACCTTTTCTTTTGACTTCCTGTTGTGTCTGCTGGGAAGTCAAGTTAACCACGTGACCATTGGTTCTTGGAAGGTAGTTGATCTTTTTTGTAAAATGAGTTTTAGTATTTCACTTTGCCTTTGGTTTTCAAGTTTTTTTCTGATGTGCCTCCATAGGCGCATTTTCCTTGGAGTCAATATTGTCTCTTGAATATGTAACTGGGGAGTCTTTTGTCAGTTCTGGAAAATTCTTGACCATTATTTCTCCAGATGTTTTTATGTTCCAAGATTATATATCTATATCATCTCCCAAATATTTTATACTCTTTTCTGTTCTTGCCTTTATATGAACTTTTTTCCTCTAACATATTTTTTTCTCCTAATCTGTTTTTTCAAATCTGCTGCTTATCTTATCTATTAAATTGTTAGTTTTCTATTATTGTATTTTTCAGTACTAAAGTTTCCAATGCATTCTTCTTTACCATGTTCAGTTATCTGTTCATAATCTCTACTTGTGCAATTTCTTGAACATGTTGATCATTGTTATTATAAGGTGCATGTCTAATATATTCTGTGAGTCAGTTTTTATTATTTAGCTTTTCTACTGGATTTTGGCCATGTGCTCTTATCTGTTGGGATGCTTGATAAATTTTTTAATTAAACTATAGGGTTTTATGCATATATAAAGAGATAGTCTTATCTAGTCAGGAAGATAACATCATCCAGAACCTCATTTACTTTGATTTCTTACAGGTACTGTGGTTAGGAAAAGATTATTTCAGTATAAAGAGAGATTTGAGGCATTCAACACTGGACTGCTGTCTTTTTGAGCATGGGAACCACCTTGTTCAATTCTCATCTTTGCGGTAGTGCTTTGGAGATCCCACCTTAAAGACTGTTCACAAGATCACTCCTCTTTAGTGGGTTTTAATCTTCAGTGTTAATTTATCCTGTCCTATGGGATTGTGGGGATCCTGCTCAGCTTCCCAAACTCTTGCACTTTGCAAATGTTAGGGGAGGGGAGTGGTGCCAGTTGTCAGGGTCACTTTCTCTGTCCATTCTCTCTGGCACCTTGGTCTCTCAAGTCCTCACTCTCATGATACTTTCTCAGGGTCTTCAGGCAGATTTTCTCTCAATAGCTTCTCTCAAAAGAAAGGTTGGTTTGCAACAAGCTATCCTGGCAATATCAGAAGTGAATCTCGATCCACCTCTGGTCTTTTACTTGACCTGAATTATCTTTGAAAATTGTAGACACTACAAGAGGTTTTTTTGCTCACCTCGCATATTCCATGTCCTAGACTTAGAGTTAGCCAGTTTTCTAAGGTTCCCTGGCTTATTCCCGTGGGAAACAGTATTTAAAAGCCACAAGCTAGGCATTAGGAATGTTTCTTGCTACTGGGTTGCAATGTTTATGGATCTGTTCAGTGAATAGAGCTAGAAAAAATGTCCCACTTAGAAATAAAAAGCCAAAGATCTCACACTGATAGTGTAAATCCCTAAGAAAGATTAATAAGGCATTTAGGTTAAGTTATTTCATTGTTCTAACATGATACCTCTTCTCACGCTGCAAGCTATGGTTCCTAATGACATCAACATTGCTGCTTATTTGCTTTATTTTCATATACATGTGTGTCAAAATAGCAATGCCAATATTACTACCCACAAAGGACCAAATGCAATTTAATGCCCCTTTCAGTTTGTCTTTGGCATATGTCAAAAGAGTGGGTTTCAAAATCTTTAAAGCATTCTGTTCAGTATGATTATGCCATCACCTTGATATACAGATAGGTTCATTTATTTGAATCTGTTTTCAATTTTCAAGGGATTTGATATTTCTTTCTAATTTAAGTTTGCCTTTAAATTTTATGAAACATTAAATGGTTCTAATTCCAAAACTATAAAACAAGTTAGATTTAGATCCATCTCTTTTTCCGCTTCCCATCCTTTCTCTTCACATATAGGCATCCCCTTGTTAAATTTTCATTTATTCTTCCACGATTTAATTTTAAAACAATAAGCAAATATATACATTTTCATAGTCTGCTTTTATCCTTGTCACCAAATCAATTTCGATTCCAACCAGAGCTGCCACCTTCTGAGCTGCCTTCTTCCTCTCCTGCGTGGAGGACGTCAACAGTCCGCCAGCAGTCTGCACTCCCGCACACCTGAGTCTGCTATTGCATGATCCACCTGCTGCCAGAGGAGGTGAGCAACACCCAAAGCTGCCTCTTTCCTGCTCTAGAGCCTTCAATGGACCTGTAGGGTGGACCCTGAGCATGCCTCCACATCAAGCTCCCTTGCCAACCCTGTTCACATGCACCTTACATTGCCAGACACCCCAAAGCCAGTGCCTGAATACCTCTGGGCTCTCCCACATGCCTTAGATTATTCCGGATTTTTTCATCCTGGAAAGTTCTTCCCCGAATCTCAAGCTGGTGAGTTCACAGCGCTGTAATTGGTGAAAATCCTCATATTTGACACAAATTTGTAGTTGAACCGTGAGAAAATACATTGAGACTGAAAGGAGCCTGCTTAATGCCCCACACGTGTTCTGCTCACTTGTTCATTAATAAACTTTCCTTAACCTAGTGTCACCTGGTCCATGTCACTGGGTGGGGGATTAGTGAAGAACCTGGCCCCTGGTCCCTGGCCCCTGGCCCATCAGCCAGTCTGCCCTTTTGAAGAGGCAAAGTGTGGTTTTGTGGCTAGAACAGCGGTGAAGGTAAGCCTCTCCCTGTGTCCCATTGCCCAGACTTCTGGAGCCCCAGAGGGGTCTGGGTGCCTGAGCGCCCCTGGCGCGGCATCCGCAGACGGCTCTGCAGTGCCACCCAGAGGCTGCCCATGGGCCGCCCAGCAGCGGTGCTCTTGGAGCGGAGCCCCTGGGCAGGCCATGCACTGGCGGGTGCTTTGAGGGTGGAAGGTCATTTCTGCTATATGTGCATTTTAGGCTCTTCAGAGTCTGTCCCTTGTAGTTGCCTCCACGCTCTCGGTGCCCTTACTTAGACCCTGTGTGACGCCGAAAGCTGTGGAGAAACCTCAACCTGTCGTCTTGTCCCAAAGCAGAAACCAGAGAACCGTGTCTTGCCCTAGGCCCAGGTGCCAGAGCTGTTGGGCAGGTCAGCTAGAGATGCCCGTGCCTAACCTGAGTGGATGGGCCAGCGGTGTGGGGACGGTTTCACTGCCACCTCACACCGTGCCAGGTGGACTGAAGGGGTCCATGGCAGGCAATGGGGCACTGTGGGTCAATATGTTTAAAGACTGACCCAACGTTGAAAAACCTCTGTATATTGAAGCAAACACCCTAACATTAAAAACCAAAGCAACAAACTTGGAAAACTGCAACATATATAACCGACAGGTGTGGATACCATTGAATACATAAAAACCCAAACCAAAATACAGACCATCAAACCACCGCCCTGCAGCCCTGGAGGTCAAAGGCTGTCAGGCTTATGGTCACAGGGAGCCTGCCCTGTCTCCTGGGAGCAGCGGGTGAGGTGCAACTGCTAAGGGAGTGGTTCAAACCCCGGACCTTTCTGTTAGCAGCGCAGCGAATAACTGCAGCCGAGGCGCCTTCCTGAGGCATCAGGAACTTTGAGAAATCAGTAGGAAAAGGCCATCCTCTCAGGGGGTGAAAGTTAAACCAATGACCAAGAGATGCTCCACTCTAGGACCCAAAGGAAGCCTAGGGCATAAACTGTTAAGTCCTTGGCTACTGAACGGTTGGCCTCTCAAACCTACGTAGACATCCCTGGGCAGAAAGACCTGACTGTTGCGTGGCGTGAGACTGAATCCCTCAAATGCCCTGACAAGGCCTTTGGGGAGGGCAAATTGGGTCCCTGTTTCCAGAGCCTCAACCAACATTGAACAATCTGAGGCCCAGCTGCTTCATTTACAGAAACGTGTCCTATGGGCCTCATGCTGGATGCCTGCCAAGATTTAACTCCCCGGAGTGTTCCTAGTAGCCGTGTTTCTGTTTTCCGGCTATTTTATTTAATCCAATACATTAAAATATTATTCTATGAATACACATAAAACGTTGACTGTTATTTTGTATTCTTTCAATTTATTGAACATCTCAGTTCAAGCATTAGCTTTGCAAAGGTTAAAGAGTATTGTACTCCTACTAAAGCAATGGAGAGAAGATTAAATGAGAAATAATTTACTCTGCTTCCATGTACATTTTTTACGTTCCTTAAATTTAAAGAAAATGTTTCGTGAGTTTCCTTAGTGCCACAAGTGGCATGTGATCCTTCAAGCGAATTGAGTGACACAAGTGCATGACCCTCAGAAATGGCCTTATTTCCCGCAGGGTTGAAAGGTGTCTTTGATCAATTTCCACTTTCCTTTTAAAGCTGCTGTAGGTCTTTTATTCTTGAACACACACACAAAGGGCACAGTCAACTATCTATACAACCATTTAGGATGATAAGATAGCTGTATTTTCAACAACATGGAAAGCCATGCTATAGCATTAGGTGAGAAATGCAGGTGGAAAGGAACTAGTAGGATATAAACATTCCTTTTGTATAAATAAAAATGATTGTTGTATTACATGGACAAAATTACAAAGTCTACAACCCTCTGAGTGGGAAACAAGGGATAAGGATTATATATGAATTTTTTTCTGTTGGTTTATTAATACTTTTCTTTTTATATCAAAGTATAAATATCAGAACTGATTCTTTTCTTGATTTTACTTTTCTTCTATTTCCTTGTATTTATATTTTTATTAATGTAATTGTAAATTGTTCTGCTAAAAAGACAAACTGATCTGTCTCAGAAGAAGTACTGCCAGAGTACTCCTTAGAGGCAACGATGGTGAGACTTCATCTTACATACTTTCGACATGTTGTCCGGAGAGACCAGTCCCTTGGCCAGGCTTGGTAAAGTGGAGGGGCAGCGAAGCAGGCAAAGGCCCTCGATGAGATGAGTTGACACAGGGGCTGCATCAATGGACTCGGGCACAGAAACTCTGGGAGGATAGCACAGGACTGGGCAGCGTTTTTTTTTGTGCATGGGGTCACTATGGGTTGTAGCACACTTAATCAAAGCTTAGAACAACAACAACAACAACACGATTACAAAAGTAATCGCTGTTGGGTAATATTGTAAGTATGGGTTGATATGAGTCTGAATTGACTCAATAGCAGAGTTCTTCTCCTCCTCCTCTTCCTCGTCATCTTCCTCCTCCTTCTATACATGCTTGTTGTAAAAGGCACAAACCAGACAGAAAAATATAGATATTTTCCTGTTGACATCATAATCCCCAGAGAGGATCACTATGAATAGGTTGGTGTGTGTGCATGTGTGTATACATATTTCCCAGACATTTTATGCACATATAAATATATATATTTTAACATAAACGAGATCATGCTAGACACACAGTACCATAGCTTGCCTTTTTTCCCTTCACTAAACAATTTGTCGAGGACATCATTCCACGTCAATTTACATAGATTTGTTTATGCTTTTAAAATCCATGCCTCTCGACAGTTGCATATTATGTTTTTGGATGGCTACACCCACAGTTTATTTTCGGATTGCTCTACAAGTAGGTATGATTTGTGTAACGGAAACATAATGAAATGTTTTCTTCAAAAGGGAAACAGGAAAGAAGAGAGTCAGATGATTTCTCTCTCTCTCTCTCTCTCTCTCTCTCTCTCTCTCTCTCACTTTTGCAACCATGTAAATTTGGTCTCCAGTCTATTTAGAAATGGAGCCTTGGTGTGCAGTGGCTTTACGCATTGAGTTGCTAACCACAAGGTTGGAGGTTCAAATCCACCAGCTGAGCGCCAAGGGAGAAGTTAAGGCTGTCTGCTCCTATAAAGGTTTATAGTCTCATAAGCTCAGTATGAGTTGGAATCAATTCAGTGAGTTTGGACTTTCTATTTTAGATATCCTTAAAGTAGCAATATTTATTACAGTGTGTTTGAGAACTGATGGTGTTGTGGTTAGGTACTGCTAACCACATGGTTGGTAGTTCAATCCCTCTACCCTCTCCTTGGGAGAAAAATGTGACAATCTGCTCCTATGCAGATTATAACTTTGGAACCCCTTTGGGGGAAGTTCTATAGGATCACTATGAGACAGAACCAACTCAGGGGCAGTGGGTTTGATTTGGTTTCTGTGTGAGAGACATCTTTGATTTTAGAGAGCTGCCCAGGCTTACTTAATGACTAACGAAAATCTGCCCAGGGATCTTGGAATGTCTGGTGGGCGTATTGAACCCTGGTGTCACAATGGTTACGCACTCATCTCTTAACAGAATGTTGGTGGCTGGAACCCATCTGATGTGGTAATCAGGTTCTGTTAAGATGTACAGTTTCAGAAACCCTGTGTGGGCAATTGCATTTTCTCCTAGAGGGTCACTATGAGTTGGAAATGACTGGATAGCAGTGGGTTTGATTTTGTTCAGCCCAAGTCCCCAAACTTGGAGAAGGCACAGGGAGTCAGCTCTGTGTGAGACTTCAGAGATATTTACAGAAGAAAACGAGAACAAAACTAGAAGGAATTAGGGCAGCTCACCTAATCTCTTGCCTAGACAAAAACAAAATGTTCATAACTCTCCCTCCACTAAACCTCAATGGCTTGTCCTCTGAGTATGAGCACAAGAAGCTTGCAGGGAAGATCCCCCAAATAGGAAGGGTAGGCCTAGAGCGGGGAAAGACCGAGGACAAGGTCAGCAGGAAGTCAGTGAGAGAGCTGGGCCCATGAAAATGACCCAGGCTCACGGACAAGCTTTTCCTTCCCATCGTTCTCCTGTTCACTGGCTTCATTTTCTTCAGCTGGCCTTTATTTTAAGAATATGACTTACTTTTACATTTTACAATATGCACATACTAATTATTGAGACTGTGAAGAGTAAACAGAAAAGCTCAGGAAGGAAACCAGTTGACCAGTTGCAGGCATGCAGATGCCAACTCATGGTAATCCCTCCTTTGTGGCCAAGTCTAACTGTGCTTCACAGGGTTTGTTTTGAAAACCTTTTTGTTGAGAATTAGGTGAGGTTTACATATTAGGTTATCACTTTTGCACTTGACCTCATAAACTACCTATCAGCTCCTGCCATGGCTTTCCCTAGTCCCCATTCCCTACTCCCTGTTGTAGGATATCATCTCCCCTCGCTCAAGTTAGCACCTGTCTGTCTACGCTGCGAACTATTTAATCCTCTTCCCTCGGCTTCCCTCTCCACCCCTGGTGAGCCATCAAAGCCTGTTTCATATGATACACACGCATTTTCTCAGTTTTATTTTTCCTATCAGTGTCTTCATACAATATTTGTCTTTTTGCAATTGACTAACTTGACTCAGCAGAAGTTCCTCCAAATCCATCCATGACACGAGGTGTTTCGATTTCATCGTTATTTGTTCATGATGGGCAGGGTTCCACTGTGTGTCTGTTCCAAAGTTTATTTATCCATTTTTCCACGGATAGACATTTAGGTTGTGCCCATCTTCTTCTTGGTGTGAATAGTGCTGTGATGAACATGGGTGTGTATTTATGTGTTTGTGTTGTGTCCCGTATTTCTGTAGGGTATAAACCGAGTTGCGTGTTTGTTGCGCCATACGGCATTTCTATTCCAAATTGTTGGCGGTAGCACCATCCTGCTCTCCACAGTGCTTGTACTGATTTGACACTCCCGCCTGCACTGTACAGGGTTCCAATCTCTCTGAACCCGCTGCAGCATTTGTTATTTTCTGGAGTTGTTTGAACTTTGCGATCTATTCTTGGATGAGATGGGATCTCATCATTGCTTTGACTTGCATCCCTTGCAAGGCTGGTGATCTCAAGCATTTTTTCAGAGTGGCCAACAGCATGTCTACTTAATAAATTGCCCATGTCATCTGCTTACTAAAATTGGATTACTCAGCTTTTGCTTATTGAGGTGTTGCAGTTTTCTATAGCTGTTGTGTGATATGTCATTGGCAGTGTTTCCCGCCCCCTCATGCCCCCTCCCAGGTTTGTGGGTTTTCTTTTTATTCTTTTGGAGAAGTCTTTTGATAAACATAAATGCTTATTTTGTAGGATAGCCCAATAATCTATTTTCTCTGCAGTTTTGTTTGTCTCTCATTCTGTTGGACGACAGTGCATTCATGGCATGGATTGGTGTCCCTAAATTTCTCCCTATTTTTTTCATCAGTGAAACTTAGGTCTTGAATCCATCTTGAGTTCATTTTTTTATATGGAGCAAGGTAGGGGTTCTGTTGCATTCTTCTGTAAATGGAAATCCAATTTTGCCAGCAACATTTGTTGAAGGGACTATGTCATCTCCATTTAGTGTATTTTGTATGTTGGTCCTTTGTTAAGTCATTGGCTGTCTGTAGGTGGATGGATTTATTTCTGGACCCTCCATGCTGTTCCATTGTACCAAACAGTTTTGACTACCCTGGCTGTGCAATAGGCTTTGAGCTTTGGAAGTTCCTACTGTGTTCTTTTTCTTTGGGAGTGCTTTGCTTATCCTGGGTCTCGTTCCTGTCCATCGAAAGCTGGTGTTAAGTTTTTCCACCTCTTTAAAAATGGTGCAGTGCTCTGGATGAGGGTTGCATCATGTTTATAGATTGTTTGGTTAGAGCTGGCAGTGTCACCACGTTGTTTCCCACGTAAGTCGATTTCTTGTCGTAGTGCTTTGCAGTTTCTTTTGACCAGCCTTTTGCTTCTCTAACTCTGTTTACTCCTAAGTCTTTCATCCTCTGGATGGCTATTGTAAATGGTACCGTTTCCTGGTTTGTTTTTCAGAGATCGTTTCAGTAGGTAAAAGGAATCTGATGGATTTTTGCATGTTACTCTTGAACCTCGTCATGTTGCTGACTCTCTCAGTTAGTTTTTAACAAGGATCGTTTCTGATCTCTGGGGTTTTCACGGTACAGAACAAGGCCATCTGCAAATAGAGCTTTTCACCTAGGTTGCCTTTGGCTCATTTCTGTTGCCTACTAGCCCTGGCGAAGGCTTCCAAAACAACATTGAAAAAGAGTAATGATAAAGGGCATTTTTGTCTAACTCCTGTTCTCAGGAAGAACGTTTTCAGTTTTCCCCATTGAGGAAGAAGCTGGCTGCTGGTTTTGCATTGATAGCTTTTATTATGTAGAGGTATTTCCCTTGTTTCCCCCCAGTTCTCTTATCATACAATTATTAGTTCAAGCACATCCAGAAAAGTTGTACAAGCATCACCACAATCAGTTTTAGAACATTTTCTTCAATTTTATACTCATCATTATTAGCTCCCCATTTCCCACCAATCTCCTTTGTCATAAACCCAAGGAACCATTAATCCAGTTATTTTCTCTATAGATTTGTCTATCCCTGATTTCATATACAGAAAAACAGCAAGAACAAAATAAAAAAAGGAAAACAGATAAAAACCTCAATTGAAAAGAAAGCAGAAAATATTTTTTAAAACTAGAAAGGATTTAAATGGATCATAATGGAGATCAAATGATAGAGTGCTAAATTTCAATCTAACTGCATCTGCAGTAATCCACTTTCCAATGCATTCTGCACGTCAGCTCGGCTATTCACACCCCTAGTCCATAGTCAGAGGGGATTACCCAGGGTCTTCATCCACGTGTATTTTCTCTTCATGGTTTTTTTAGTAAGTGAAACAGAGGAATTTCCTCTCCATTGCTATTTTTCTGAGAGTATTTTGGACAGGAATTCGTGTTAGATTTTGTTGGATGCCTTTTTTGGGGGCACATAGATTGGTATAGTCATGCATTGTTTTCCTTGGTTTTATTTATATGGTGGAGTAAATTGATGATTGTTTTTCTAAGGTTAAACCATCCCTGCATATTCGATATTAATCCCACTTGTTCATGAGGAATCATTGTCAAAATATTTGATTGCGTTCTATTTAACTATGACTTTGTTGACAATTTTTTTCATGAATGTTCATAGGGGATATGACTATTATTTTCTATTCTGGTAATGCCTTTGCCTGGTTTGAGTATCAGGGTGACTTTACGAAATGAATTTTGGAGTTTCATGTCCTTTTCTATACTCTGAAATAGTTGAGTAGAAGTGGTGTCAGCTCTTCTCTGAATGTTTGCAGAATTCCTTGGCAAGGCCTGGGCTTTTAGTTTGATCGGGGAGGGTTCATAATGACCTGGTTTATGTCTTCTTTTGTTATATATCTGTTCAGTTTTTCTACTTCTGTACCAATTTAGGTAGGTAGTGTGTTTCTAGAAATTTGTACATTTCTTCTAGGTTTACAATGAAAAAATATAGGTATCCATAGTATTGTGCTATATGTTTTATTTAACTTGGTTCTGTTGTGATGTTGTCCACTTTATTTACGATACTTGCATTTTCTTCACCTTTGTTAGATTTGCTAGTGGTTTGTCAATTTTTTTAATGCTTTCAAAGAACCAACTTCTAATATTGTTAATTAATTTTGAGCTCCGTGTTTATTGCTATAAATTGTCCTTTGAGTACTACATTAGCTGTGTCCCATAGGTTATGCTGTACTTTCATTCTCATTTGTTTCCAGGAGTTTTAAAATTTTTATTCAAATACCAGATCCTATTTATTCAATTACTAAATAGTTTTTAAGCAAGGTGTTGTTCAATTTTCATGGATTTGATCCCCCCCCTTGATATTCCCATTTTTGGTATCCAATTTCATAGTGTTGTGGTCTGCTGAAGTAGTTTGTAAAATGTTGATGTTCTTAATGTATTCAGGCTTCCTTTGTGACATAAGCTATATTGTTGTAAAGTAGTGTGTTCTGTATATGTGAATGAGGTCAAGATCCACAGGGCTTGCAATGGCTGATTCCTCAGAAGTATATCTCCACACCTTCCTTTTAAGGCTCTTCTAGTTATAAACTTGACCATAGAATAGTTTGGTTAGTAGCTGAATCTGTACCCATTTGTGCCATCCAGGGACTCTGGGAAAGGGAAAGACCCCATCCTCATGTGGTAAGAATGTTTCCAGTGGTTCCAAGAACTACTCTCTCCTGGGTAGTATCTGTTATTTTTCAGTTTCTGGCTCACCAAGAATTTCCTTTCTCATATCCAGCTACACTTACTGGGGTGGCTGAAATTATCTCTCTAAAATGTACATCCAAAGGAGCCTTGGTGTAACATCAGCAGTTTGACCCCACTAAGTCCTGGCCCCCAGTCCCTGTGAGTGTGACATTATTTGGAAATAGGGACTTTACAGATGCGATCAGATTATGGTTCTCTGGATGCGACCATCTTGGATGTACGGTGAGTCTTCAATCTAATCACTGGTGTCCTTGTAAGAGAAAGGCATGAGAGTAGACACCCACTGGGAAGGAAATCATGTGACCATGAAGGCAGACCTTGTTGTGATGTGGCCACAACCCCTGCCCAGTGGGCCACTTGGGAGAGGAATGAGATTAAATGAGGTCACTTCAAACCTAAAGGGCAGTGGCTCTCAACCTTCCTAATGCCCCGAACCTTTAATACAGTTCTTCATCTTGTGGTGACCCTCCAACCATAAAATGATTTTAGTTGCTACTTCATAACTGTTATTTTGCTACTGTTATGCATCAGGCAACCCCTGTGAAAGGGTCGTTTGATTCCTAAAGGGGTCGCGACTCACAGCCTAAGAACCACTGCTCTAGGGCAACCAATGTGCCACGAAGACCGAAGAGGGATCAGATCTGTGAGCATCATACAGGCATCATCTGCACTGGACCACCAGGTCTGAGAGAGGTTTCATGCCCTCCCTCCAAATAAATACCGGTAATCACTAATGTGCTTAAGCTTAAAACTGAGCTTTAAGCACAGGTGGGTCCACTGGAGCCCACGTTCAGCACTGCAGGGAAGAAGACCGTTCTTATTGGAACTTAGAGAGGAGGGGCCAGAAGGAAAGCCCGAGGTGCTCAGAAAGCAGATGCCCCTTTCACTAGGAAACTTGGAGAACCCTTTTCAGAGAAGGGCGATCCGAGTGGTTCTCGGATGAGGCAAGGGCCAGGGCAACCCAGGCAAAGAATAGATGGGGGATGGCTGACGGCGACTGGACCCCACCCCTCCCCAGCCCTCTAGACTAGGATTTCACAGACAGATTTGCAACCAAGGCCCAGTTCTGAAAATTACACTTTTCCTCCCCAGTTAAAAAGAAAGAACCATTAGAGATGATTGCAGATCCTGGTGCCTGGGGACCAGAGAAATACTCGGGAGCCAGATTCTACAGGGAAGCTCTCCCTTTGAGTACGAAGTTGAGACTATTTTTCTGGCTTTCATATACTATTCATCCTCCTATCATCTCCTCTCTTCTGCTCTGAGGATGGAAGGACAGGGCGCGTTAGTTCCCCTCAGAGAGGAGCCCAGCAAATCGCAGCTACTCCTGCCCAGGCTGCTTGAGCAGGGGAATGGGGCATGGCTGGACCTGCAACCCAACTCAGATGTTGAGGAGACTTGGTTTTGCCTGAAGTGTGCAGGGAATCAAGGCACTGAGCAGTGGTCATGGGTGCAGGAGAAGAAGCGGAGAGTGGCTCTGTTATTTTGCTCCTTTCCCAGATGAAAGACGGAAGTATGGAAAGATCGAGGTATTCTGCCTAAGGGCATATAGCCTCCCAGGTGAAATTGAACCCCAGGCAGTCTGAGTCTCACGCAACCCTTTGGCCACGGTGAAGTCAGCAGAAGGGACTGGTATGAACAAAATCCTCCCCTTTACCCTCGGGCAGATAGCTGTCTGCTGTGTTCACTGAATGAGAGGACTTGGGGGTCAGATGGCGGAGTGAAAGGCACACTACAAGGAAGGTTTCGCAATTGTTCTGGAGTGCCCTGGAGCAAGGTCTGTAGAGCTGGAGGTGAGGGGGGCAGGCCAAACCCCACAGCCAGTTCCTACCCTTTGGAGGCTGCTGCAACTTTGCTGGGCAGTGCTGCTCTGGCCCAGAGAGCCCTTCTTTTGCTGTGATCTGTGCCCTGGCTTAGGCTATGGAGGTCAAAGAGGACTCAGAGCCCTGACAAACAAGTTAGCCTTTGCCCTGTTCCAGTCAATTGCAGCCGCCCTCCAGAGGGCTCAGTTATCTCTCTCTCTCTTTGTGAAAACCTTTCATTGGGGTCTCTTACAGTTCTTATCACAATCCATCCATCCATTGTGTCAAGCACATTTGTAGATATGTTGCCATCACCATTTTCAAAACATTTTCTACTTGAGCCTTTGCTTTCAACTCATTTACCACTCCCCCACCCACCCTCCCTCATGAATCCTTGATAATTTATAAATTATTATTATTTTTCATGTCTTACACCAACCACTCTCTCCCTTCACCTACTTTTCTCTTGTCCATCCCCTTGGGCGGGAGTTATACTTTGATCATTGTAATTGGTCCCCCCCCCCCCTTCCCCTTACACTCCTGGTATCTCTATTTTCATGATTGGTTCTGAGGGGTTTATCTGTCCCGGACTCCTTGTGTTTCCAGCTCTTATCTGTACTAGTGTATATGCTCTGGTCTAGCCGGATTTGTAAGGCAGAATTGGGGTCATGAGAGTGGTGGGGAGGAAGCATTAAAGGACTAGAGGAAAGTTGTATGTTTCATCCGTGTTATATTGCACCCTGACTGGCTCATCTCTTCCTTGTGTCCCTTCTGTCGGGGCATGTCTAATTGTTTACAGATGGACTTTGGGTCTCAATTCTGCCCTCCCCATCATTCACATGCATATAATTTTTTGTTCTGGATCTTAGATGCCTGATACCTGATCCCATCGACACCTCATGATCACACAGGTTTGTATGCTTCTTCCATGTGGATGTTGTTGCTTTTCAGCTAGATGGCCGCTTGTTTATCTTCAAGCCTTTAAGACCCCAGATGCTATATCTTTTGATAGCCAGGCACCATCAGCTTTCTTCACCACATTTGCCTATTCACCCATTTTTGTCTTCAGCGATCGTGTTGTGAAGGTGAGCATCACAGAATGCCAGATTGTTAGAACAAAGTGTTCTTGCATTGAGGGAGTACTTGAGTAGAGGCCCAATGTTCGTCTGCTAATTTAAGACTTAATATATAAATATATGCACATAGACCTATTTCCCTATCATTATATATACATATACTTACATATGTACATGCCTGTATTTGGGCCTGTATAAATGTCCTTTGCCTCCTAGTTCTTTCCTCTATTTCCTTTCACTTTCCTCTTGTCCCACCATCATGTTCAACCTTCATTCGGTTTCAATAATTCTTCTCGGCTATATTGCCTTTGATCAAGCCTGACTAGGCATCCTATGCCCTCCTTGCCATCAATTTTAGATCACTTATTTTTCCTTGTTCCTGGGTTTGCTCTCAAAGAGCTCTTCCTCCCAGAACTGGGAGACCTATTCAGAGGGCAAAGGCATCCTGAATGCCTTTTTCCACTTGTAAAAGTCATGCGTACACAATGCAGACAATTGATAAAATAAGTTCTCGTGTGCCCTAGAACCCATTCTAACTCATAGTCACTTCTTGTGACAGAGTAGAATTACCTCATAAGGTCTCCCAGTTTGCAATCGTTTCTAACCTGCAGTTAGAAAGCCAAAAGGAAAACCACACTCAGTATAAATCAAGCTCAAAGAACTGAAGCAACAAATCAAGGCTTGACTTGCAATCGAAGCATTCGATGGGCAGAATAAGAGTCTGTATACCAAAAAGCATTAGTCACCATTCCATTTCGAGAGGTAGCATATGATCAAGAACCAATGACAGTGAAGGAAGAAGTTCAAGCTTCACTGAAGGCATTAGTGTAAAACAAGGCCTTCCAAATGGATGGAGCACCAACTGACATGTTTCAACAAGCCGAGGAAGCACTGGAAGAACTCACTAGTCAATGCCAAGAAATTTGAGAGATAGCTATCTGGCCAGTCAGCTGAAAGACATCTCTGTTTGTTCCCGTTGCAAAGATAGGTGGCCCAAAAGAATGCAGAAAATATTGAACAATATCCCTCCCGTCATATGCAAGAAAATTTTTGCTGAAGATCAGTCAACAATGATTGCAGCAGTACATCAACAGGGAGCAGCCAGAATTTCAAGCAAGATTCAGGAGAGAGAGTAGAACAAGGAATACCATTGCTGAAGGCAATGGATCTTGGTTGAAAATCAGAAATGGTTTTCCTTGTGTTTAAGTATGCAAAGGGATTCAATTGTGTGAACAAACTGTGGCTAACATTGAGAAGAACAGAAATTGCAAATCACTCTCCTGTGCTCATGAGGAACTTGTACATGGACCAAGGAAATACTGCATGACTTAAAATCAGGAAAGGTGTATATCCGGGTTGATGCAGACATTGTGGTCGTTAGGTGTCATAGAGTCAGTTCTGACCCATAGTGAACTTTATGCACAACAGAACGAAACACTGCCTGCTTCTGCACCATCCTCACAATTGTTCTTATGGCTCAGCCCATTGTTGCAGCCATGTTGTCAGTCCATCTCATTGAAGGCCTTTCTCTTTTTCTCTGTCCCTCCACTTTACCAAGCATGATATCCTTCTCCAAGAACTGGGCTCTGCTAACAACATGTCCAAAGTATGTAAGAAGTTTTGCCGTACTTGTCTCTAAGAAGCACTCTGGCCATACCTCTTACAAGACAGATCAGTTTGTCCTTTCAGCAGTCCAGGGTGTTTTCAATGTTCCTCTCCAGCACCACAATTCCAATATATTGATTCTTCTTTATTCCCTGTACACCTTTCACATACATATGCTGAACAAATAATCAGTAAAGCTGTGCTATATTAAAAAAAGTGACATCAAGGTTGGAGGCAGGCTCATTAACAACTTTCAGCATGCAGATGATACAATCTTGGTTGCTGAAAGTGTAGAGGAATTCAAGCACTTGCTGATGAAGATCCCGGATTGCAGCCTTCAGTGTGCCGATGTCAAGAGGACCAAAATTCTCAGAACTGGACGTGTAGGTAGCACCATGAATAGCGGAGGATAGGTTGAAGTTGTCAAGGATTTCATCTTGCTTGGATCAACAATCAATGCTCCTGGAAGCAGCAGTCCAGAGATCAAAAGACTAGGGAGGAGAAAAGGGGACTGATTGTAGTGCAAGCTCTCACGACCACTAGGCCACACACTGGGGCTGCTTCAGCCCCAGCCACTGCCCACCCAGTCTCTTGAGAACAGAGACCCTGCTTTGGTCTGGGAGGATTCTAGCCCATCTCACTCTTCATTCTCCTTACTTAATCACATATCCTTTTCTCAGGAGAGCATCTGCAGACCGATGTTCCTCTTACTCTTCCCCAGCTTGGTGACTTGTTCCTTCAGTCGTCCGCCAGATGCTGTTGCTTCCTGATATATATGTGAGCCATACAGTCCGCAACCCTACCCAACTGAAGTCTCATTGTCCCTGTACCTGTACTTCATCCTGTGACTCTTTCTACAGTAGCCGGTTTCAAAGCTGCCAGTTAAATAAATAAATCTCACAGATTGTTTTGCAATTAGGAAACTAGAAGAAATACCTTGGTTCTTTTAAAATAATATATTCTCTCAAAATCAGCTAATTCTCCAACTGATGCTTTTGTGGAAAGGCCGTGTCTTCCCTGAGTTCTCCAGAGAAGCAAAACTTGTGACGCTTATGTATGGATTCAAAGAAAACATCAGAGAAAGACTCATGAGCCACTTGCTACAGGCAGACGACATACACATACTTGTGGAAAGCTAAAAGGTACTTGAAGTTTCTGCTGATGAAGAGCAAATCATTCTGTTTTCAGTATGGATGGTACCTCCGCATAAGGAAAACAAAGACCTTCACAACTTGTCCAGTCAGCAAGCAGTGCTATGATTCCAGTGGGATGGGTTGGGTTTACATGATCTCATTGAAGAATTCTTATCAAAAGGGGGTAAAATACAAAATAGAATCCCAAATTTTCAGGCGCTCCAGATTTTCCAGAGCAATGGAGGGTGGCCAAATCTCTGAAATTGCTGTACGGGGACCATCTTTAAATCTCAAACTAAAAATATCCCTTAAGATCATTTGAAAACCATACAAATTTGTCACTGAGTTGGTTCTGAGCCATATCAACTCTTGTAAAGAAGTAAGATCCACTGCCAAGCCCTGAATCATAGAAATCAAGCCAGATATTTTAAAAACTAGTTAGTCTGCTGCACAAGACATTTTGAGAATGTTGAAAAGCAGGGAGGTTACTTTGAAGACTAGTGCCCTGACCCATGGTATTTTCATGGTATTTTCAATTGTCTCATATGCATGTGAAAGTTGGACATTGAATAAAGAAGGCCGAAGAAGAATCGATGCATTCAAATTGTGGCGCTGGAGAAGAACATTGGAAGTACAGTGGACTGCCAAAAGAACAAACAAATCTGCCTTGGAAGTAGCATGGCGAGAATGCCCTTAGAAGCAAGGCTGGTGAGACTTCACCTCATGTATTCGGGACATTGGATCGGGAGAGAGCAGTCCCTGGAGAAGAATTTCAGAGGAAGGCCCTCGAGGGGATGGATTGACACACTGGCTGCAACCATGGGCTTAACATATGAGCAACGGTGAGGAGGGTGTAGGATCGGGCAATGGTTCATTCTATTGTGCATAGGCTCACCATGGGTCGGAATGGACTCGATGGTACCTAACAGCACCAACAGCTAACACCAGTCATGAATGTCACTTAGCACCATGGGCATAGAGGACAAGTTACTTAATGCATACTTTCCGGTGGATGTCCAGGTACTCTGTCGGGGGTCAGACCTAACACAGGTATGCATATGACATCCAGCTAAAAAGAAGGGGGAGGAAAAAAAAAGATGATAGTCAGGGAACAGGCCACTAACCCACATGGGGAGGGTATTTTTTATGTCTTGACAGGAAAGGGAGAGACTAGAATGTACTATAGAGCTACAGAGGACAGCACTGAAAATATAGGCTGGGGAGAGTGGCCAGTCTGTTGTGACCACAGAAGAGCAAAGAGAGAGAGAGAGAGAGAGAGAGAGAGAGAGAGAGAGAGAGAGAGAGAGAGAGAGAGAGAGAGTCTTGCTGGTCCACCAAGACTCGAGGATAACATTCCTGCTCAGAGCAGCCAATGCAGAGAGGACCATAGGTCTGACCTGGCCCCAGCACGAGACAGGACATCTCCTTACTAGCCCACAGTGCTAGAGGAGACAACACTGGAGACAAAGAACAGGAATTGTGCCTGATCTGACACGCCCCCCCCCCCCCACGCAAGTGGGGCGAACCACGAAGGGAGCACAACAGAGCAGTAAGGGGAGCAAAGTCACCAAGTCCCTGAGGAATCTCGACAATAGATTTCTGACTAAGGGAGCAGTACTTGGCACCTCATTAAACCTGGTTGGAATACATTCATGAAAGTCAGCTGATCGGCCTGGAACTATCTATAGGCTTAAAAGTTTTTTACTCATTATTTTTGAAATTTTTATATGTCTATCTATATAAAATAGCCAGGATAAACAACACTGAGGAGAAAGCAACTGGCCTGATGGTTCTGGGGGGACATGGGAGAGGAGGAGATGGGAGAAAGGAAAAAGGGAGGGGGAGGCCAACAAACTCAGGGATCAAGGGAACATCAAAGAATCTAAAATTGACTTAGAGGAGAGTGTAGAATTCCTGGTGAGGTTTGATCAATTGTCATGTAACCGAGAGGAAATACTGAGAGCCGAGTGAAGGGGGAATATGATAGTGGGGCAGGAAGAAAGTAAAAGGAAATAGAAGAAAGAACTAGGAGGCAAAAGCTATATAGAGAGGTATAAATATAAGCATGTACATATGTAAATATATTAATATATAAGGATAGGTGTATTGGTCTATGTACATATATTTATATGTTAAAGTACTAATGTAGCAGATGGACTTTGGATATCTACTTAAGTCTTCCCTCAACAAAAGATCCCTCTGTTTTCATAACCTGGCATTCTGTGATGCTCATCTTCCTGACAAGATCCCTGAAGACAAAGCGGGTGCATAAGCAAAGGTGGTGAAGAAAGCACATGGTGCCTGCCTATCAAAAGATATAGCGTCTGGGGTCTTAAAGGCTTGAAGGTAAACAAGGGGCCATCTAGCTCAGAAGCAACAAAGCCCACTTGGAGGAAGCACACACCAGCCTGTGTGATCATGAGGTGTCGATAGGATCAGGTACAGAACATCAAAAACAGTTATATAGATGTGAAGGAGAGGGGAATGAATAACAGAAACGTGGGTGAAGCGGTACAGAGGCCTGTGTAAGAAAAAATATATATATATATATAATCTCTCAAGGGTTCACATGTGTTGGAGGATGGGGAGGGAGGGGAAAAGAGGAGATGATAATCAGGGTTCAAGTAGAAAGATCATGTTTTGTAAAAGACAATGGCCACCTTTGTACAAGTTTGCTTGGTATCATTGATTTATGGATTGTCAAAATATCTGTAAGAGCTCCCAATAAAATGATTATTATAAAAAATGTGCCGTAGCTAACAAAAAACATCTGCCTTAAGCATTGTGCTTTTTTCTTTCTTTCTAAGCGTAATGCTTTTTAAAGAACTATCTGGATGGGATCAAAGTGATGATCACCACTGGACAGACAAGCTAGGACACCTAGGGGCTGTGAGTTTTTGGTCACCGGGAGGAACAACTCAGCTAGGGAGGGAGAGAATGGAGGCCCAGCACAAAGAATGGAACCGTTGTCACTACATTCTCTCCATAGAAACTCTTGACTACTCAGATGTTTTGCTAGGTATATTCTCAACAACAAAATAAATAAAACGGAGGTAAAAAAAAGGATCGAAGGATCAGATTAGGGCCCATTCAGCTTAAAAATAATTTTTTGCTTCTCAGGAAGTAATCAATGTGACACTGTGGCTTCCTCCAGGACCATGCCCCTGGCATGCCACTCCATTCCCATGGCAACAGCTCTGTTTGGGTTCCACTGGCCTCTAATTCTTTAGCAGCTGCTGCAGGTAGGAGGCCTCCGGGCCTTTGTTGAGCGGCAGGGTGAACTATGCTGGCTAATTTCTTTCCTTCTCTTACAGCTTCTGAGCTTATTCACAAAGTTCTTCTACCTCCACCTCAGTGAACCCACGGTAAACATTGGTAGCGGGTAGACGTCAGCAAGAAAAAAAGGTACGAGGGTGTTCGTTCATTTAAAAAAATGCTAGTATGCAAATAGCATTCATGGGCACTTTTCCTCACTTGAGATCACAGTTATTCATGGTTCATGTTTGCATTATCACACAAGTGCCAGCGGGCTGGCCAAGGAGTTAGGAGTACAGTGCTCACTTCTGTGCGAGGAGAGGTTTAGACTACACCAATGGTTCTGACCTTTTCACCACTAAGAATTCTTTTGCTATTCATCCTCGGACTTCTAGACTCTAGCGTACCGAATTCATGTACTTATCCAAGGAAATTTTATTGAATAACTACTAACGAACAGGTCCTATTGTGAGTGGATACCTGAAGGGAGGAAACCCAGATTTGTACCCTTCCGGTGCTTACATTTTACGTTTTAAAAGGCTGACTCCACCAGTATACTTTGGTTCCATTTAGTAATCATAGGCTTATTTTCTCATGAGATAACCAGGGGTACCGCATCAATGTGATTTAATTTGTGCCAGCAATCAAAGAAAGGTGGATAGAATTTGTGCTGTAAATGAGCTCAATTAGGTTTATCAAAGCTTTTAAAATTGTTCTCAGAACCCCCCATTACTACATTGATGGCTCCCTGGGGCTTCAAGCACCCCAGTGTTGGAGTGATTAGCTAGAGCAAGGATCAGCAATAATTAATAGTTGAGGTTTTGCGGATCTGTGATGTGCTGAGCAGTCACAGACTATATGAATGGATGAATGAATGAATGAGTGGGTCTATATGTCAATACAATCTTATTTATGGACACCGATTTTAATTTATCATTTTCATGTCATGAAAACGTTCTTTCGATTTTTTAAAAACATAGATGCCTTTCTTGGCTCAGGGATTGTATACAAACAGCTGGCAGACCAAATGTTCATTGGGCTACTGGCTGAGGAGTGGTGATCCCAGAGCTAGATTAGCCCTTGCAGCTGTCTAGTCCCCTAAAGCATTAGTCTGGGAAACCCAAAGGGACACTCTACTCTGTTCTGTAGGGTCGCTAGGAGTCGATGCCCACTTAGTGGCAGTGATTTGGGTTTCTTTCTTTTTTGAGTTGTGACATTAGGTGCTTCTAATTTACCTGCCTCCTTATGGAGATGAGGCTCCGGGAGGGATCGAGTTTGGACTAAAACCCAAGCTTCTTTGCTAGTCTTAGGTCCAGTGGGCAGTCATGATTTCAGATGTGGCCCTTGTGTCCATGTGGCGCAGAAAATAGATACGTGGTCAGCTGCCCTGCCCTGGCGTTGACCATGTAAGGGCTGTCCTCTCTGAGCAGCCTGCGGCAGCCTAAAATGGTTCAGCCCGACCCTGGGCTTGCACACCCTTTCCCTTCAGCCCTTTCTCGGGTTGCCAAGGCCCAGCAGGCCCATCTGTCCTTACTATTTGAGTCCCTGTTGTCTCATTGGCTGCTTTCTGAGCAGCTGCAAAAATGTTTGTAACTTGAAGTGGAAGTTGGGGTCACCGGCATCAGGCTGAAACAGTCAGTCACTCAGCAAGGGCTCTTTCGGCTCTGACAGGCTCTCTTAGTTGTAAGGAGCAGGGTGAGTGTTTCGCAAACAATTGGCCGGCGGGCAATTAGCAGGGCTGGGTCTTTGCTCAGGGGCTGGAACAAGAGTGAGCATATTTTTTGTGTATGCGTGTGTGCGTGCTGCCCCTCAGGTCGTCGAACAGCTTGCAGTTGTCCATCTGGTGGCCCTGCCTTGCACTTGTTGGCTCCAGGTCGCCTTTCAGCCGCCTCTTGGAGGGAGGAGCCACCAGAGAGGGTCAGGTGCGATCCGGGGAAGGAGGCCCCATCGTCGGCCATAGAGAACCATGCTGCGCGGCAAAGCCCGACTCAACGTGGAGTGGCTGGGTCACTCGCCCGGACTGCTCCTCGAGCGCAGACCGCCCTTACCAGGACGTACGGCGCGCAGCTCCGGCCGGTAAGTCACGTGAGCACCCGCCCCGCTCCGCGCCTGCGTCATCTCCGTGCGCCGCGCCTGCGCCTTGTTCCCACCGCCACTTCCGGCTGCCTGTTTCCCGAGTTCCCAGAGGGTCCCGCCGCCCCGCGCCCGGTGTCTTGTGTTTCGTGTCTGCTGCCGGCCAGTGCCGCCATGGAGCGCCTGGACAAAGCGGCTCTGAACGCCCTGCAGCCGCCCGATTTCAGGTATCCCGAGCGCGGCGCGGTGGGCTCTGGCCGGCGGCCCTGCACGGCCCTGGGAGCGATCTTGCTGGATGTCTTTGTCCGGGGGTTGGGCGGGGATGCACCGGGAGGTCTGGACTGTGGGAAGACGCAGGTGGAAGGGGGCAAGGGCAGTCCCAGGCAGGGTGGGGTGGGGGGTGGAGGGCAGAAGTTGGGAGCAGGAAGCAGGTTAGGACATGGGGCTGGGCGCCAGTCCCCGGGGGTGAGACACCCTGTGTGCTAGACACTCATTGAAGTAAGAAAGGACTTCACTTCCTGGTTTTGAGGTGCAGGATAAGGAACTTGCCTAACAACAAACTCAGAGTTGGTAAGTGGTTGAGCTGCGCTGGGTCAGGCCCCTTGACTCCAAAGCTTGTGTTTGCAACCCTGGGGGGCTTTCCCCGCCCTCTCAGTGTCCATGTGCGTTTTTTTCCCCACCATGTACTATGAGGACACCAACCTTTAGGTTATGATTATGTAGAATTAAAATAGAGTACCTCGCCTGCTCAGACTCTAGTGTTTCCTAGTGGAATTTACAATGAATATGTGCTTTACTTTAAGTCTTCCTTGCCCCCAAAGGGACTGTGGTGACCTCTGTCTGCTTGTTGTTAGGTGTTAGCTGCAAAAGGTGATAGGAAGCGGGTGAGCTCTCTGTGGGTTCAGATTGAGGACTCAGTAAGTTTTGACTGAAACTTTGTCCTTTGCGGGAGGCCAGCTTTAACTCTGCCCTTGCCCAGTTCCTCATTTCTAACAAGTGTCAGCAACACTGACTCAGGCAAGCCATCGCTTCCCTTGGTTTGTCCTCCCTGGGCTGCCCTGCACACTCAGAGCCACCAGCTGCAGCACTTGGGGACTGGGAACGAAGGAGAAAATGGCCTATAAAAGTTAGAGGATGTCTTCTGGCTTTTCAAAGCTTGTACACTTAGGTTTGTTTACCTTTGTACCTTAGTCTCCTCCTTGTGAGGTTACAAGTTCTCATTGCCACCAGGTCCATTCCCACTCATTTCGATCCTATACGTCAGGGTGGAACTTTCCCAGCCCATGTGAGTTTCTGAGACGGTAACTTCACCTTCCTCAGGAGAGCTGGTGGCTTCAAGTGTGTGGCTTTGCAATTAGCAGCCCAACACCCCAGGGCCCAGACACATGAAGGTGCTTCGGTGGCAGAGCGATTAAGTACATGGGTGTGGACTGAAAGGTTAACAGTTGAAACTCACCAGTGGATCTGATCCGAGGGAGAACAGACCTTGAGCTCTCCTTCCACCATACTTTGTTGATGCTGTGTGCCCCACAGAGTGGTGAGTGGGCTCAAACTGGCCCACCTTTCGGTTAACTTAACGCACTGCGCCACATGGGCTGCTTCTGTAAAGATCACAGCCTGGGGAACCCTACGGCGCAGTTCCTATATCACTGGAATCTCTTCAGTGGCACACAACCACCACGACTACCCAGACAAATAGACGGTTGGAAACTTAAGGTAGAGACAGAAACGAGAAGGAACTGAAAGGAAATCAACTCCAAGTTCATCGACTGTGCAGACTGTGTGGGCCCTAGAAGTTAACATGCAAAATGCAAAGGTGGCCTTTAAGTGGTGGGATTGTGATTCTGTTGACCGTTAAAAATAATTTTATTGGGGATTCTTACAGCTCTTATAACATTCCACACATCAGTTATATCAAGCATAAATATGCTGCCATCATCATGTGTTGCCATCATCATTTCCAAAACATTTTCTACTTGAGCCCGTGGTATCAGCTCCTCTTTTTTCCCCCTCCCCTTCCACCATCCCACCCTCGTGAATCCTTGATCAATTATATAATTCAATTATTTTGCATCATTCACTGTCTGTTGTCCCTCTATCCAACCTTGTGATGGGTTCCACTTTTCTCCCCCTTTCCCTACCCAACCATCCTCCTACCCTCATAATATCACTCACTATTCATGGCACTGTTCCTGAGGGGGTTATCTGTCCTTAATTCCATGTGTCTAGAGCTCTTATCTGTACCAGTGTGTGTTCTCCAGTCTAGCCAGATTTGTAAGGTAGAACTGGGTCATGGTAGTGGGCGGAAGGAAGCATTCAGGAACTAGAGGAATGATGTGTTTTCGTTGGTGCTATACTGCACCTTGGTTGAATCATCTCTTATAAAACCCTTATGTGAGGGGGATATCCAATTGTCTACAGATGGGCTTTGAGTCTCCACTCCAAACCCCCTCATTCACAGTGCATAGTTGTTTGTTTTGGATCTTTTGATACCTGATCCCGTTTACACCTCAATATCACACAGGCTGGTGTGCTTCTTCCATGTGGGCTTATTTCCTTCCCTGCCGGATGGCTGCTTGTTTAACTTCAAGCCTTTAAAACCCCAGACGCTATATATTTTGATAGTCCGGCCCCATCCACTTTCCACCACATTTGCTTATGCACCCATTTTGTCTTCAATCATGTCAGAAAGGAGAGTGTATCAAAGAGTGCCAGGTTATTAGAACAAAGTGTTCTTGTGTTTAGGGAGGCCTTGAATAGAGGCCCAAAGTCTTGTCTGCTATCTTAATGCTTAATCTATATGTACATTGGTCTCTATTCCTTTCATTATAAATTAATATATTTACATATATACATGCCTATAGCTCTACCTCTAAATAGCTTTTGCCTCCTACTTCTTTCCTTTCACCTTCCTCCTGTCCCACTATCATGTTCACCCTGCATTTGGCTCAATTCCACTTGGATACATTGCACTTGAGCAAACCCCACCAAACATTATATGCCCTCCCTGCCATCAATTTTAGATCTCTTTTTGTTCCCTTATCCCTGAGTTTATTGGCTCCCCACTCCCCCTCCCCGCTCCTCTTCTCCCATGTCTCCCCTCACCCCCCGCCCCCACAACCACCAGTCCTCGGGATTTTTCGTTCTGTCTGTTTTATATAGATACATATAGGGTGAAAGAAAAACAAAAGCAAATAAGCAAAAGAAGAAAAAAAGCGCCAATAGTTCCAGGTCTGTCTGCTGAGCTTATGTATGTTTTCTAATCAAGTCTGATGAGGTGCTAAGCCCTGTCCTCCAAATCAGAAGTCTACTTTCAGGATTCCTCGGGGACTTGGTTACTTTGCTCCCCTTGGTGCTCCCTGAAAGGTAAGGAGTTTGTGTTTATTAGACAATGGGGGTTGTGTAATTCTTTGAACACCAAAGTTCTTTTTTTTTCCTTTTTTAAAACATTTTATTAGGGGCTCATACAACTCTTATCACATTCCATGCACATACATACATCAGTTGTATAAAGCATATCTGTACATTCCTTGCCCCAATCATTTTCTTTCTTTTCTTTTTTTACATTTTATTAGGGGCTCATACAACTCTTATCTCAATCCACACATATACATACATCAATTGTGTAAAGCACATCCATACATTCTTTGCCCTAATCACTCTCAAAGCATTTGCTCTCCACTTAAGCCCTCTGCATCATGTCCTCTTTTTTTTACCCCGCCCTCCCCGTTCCCCCTCCCTCATGAGCCCTTGATAATCCACAGATTGTTATTTTGTCATATCTTGCCCTATCCGGAGTCTCCCTTCCCCCCCTTCTCTGCCGTCCATCTCCCAGGGAGGAGGTCACATGTGGATCCTTGTAATCAGTTCCCCCTTTCCAACCCACTCACCCTCCACTCTCCCAGCCTCGCCCCTCACACCCCTGGTCCTGAAGGTATCGTCCACCCTGGATTCCCTGTGCCTCTAGTTCTCATATGTACCAGTGTACAGTCTCTGCCCTATCCATTCCTGCAAGGTAGAATTCGGATCATGGTAGTTGGGGGGAGGAAGCATCCAGGATCTGGGGGAAAGCTGTGTTCTTCATCGGTACTACCTCGCACCCTGATTGACCCATCTCCTCTCCTTAACCCCTCTGTGAGGGGATCTCCAGTGGTCGACACTTGGACCTCGGGTCTCCACTCTGCACTTACCCCTTCATTCACTATGATATATATATATATATATATATATATATATATATATATGTGTGTATACACACACATACACACACACACACATATATATATTCTTTTTTTTGCATGATGCCTTATACCTGGTCCCTTTGGCACCTCGTGATCGCACCGGCTGGTGTGCTTCTTCCATGTGGGCTTTATTGCTTCTGAGCTAGATGGCTGCTTGTTCACCTTCAAGCCTTTAAGACCCCAGACACTATCTCTTTTGATAGCCGGGCACCATCAGCTTTCTTCGCCACATTTGCTTATGCACCCGTTTGTCTTCAGCGATCGTATCATGGAGGTGTGCAGCCAATGATATGATTTTTTGTTCTTTGATGCCTGGTAACTGATCCCTTTGGGACCACGCGATCACACAGGTTGGTGTGTTCTTCCATGTGGGCTTTGTTGCTTCTGAGCTAGATGGCCCCTTGTTTATCTTCAAGCCTTTAAGACCCCAGTCACTATCTCTTTTGATAGCCGGCCACCATCAGCTTTCTTCACCACATTTACTTGTTCACCCGCTTTGACTTCAGCAGTTGTGTCAGGAGAGTGAGCATCATAGAGCGCAAATTTAATAAAAGAAAGTATTCGTGCATTGAGGGTGTGCTTGAGTAGAGGCCCAAAGTCCTTCCGCCACCTTAATACTAAACCTATAAACGTAGACACTTAGATCTATTTTCCCATCCATATATATATATATATATATATATATTTGCATGTACATGTCTTTGTCTAGACCTCCATAAATGCCCCTTGACTCCCAGCTCCTTCCTCCATCTCCCTTGACTTTCCTCCTGCCCCACTACCATGCTCCGTCCCCACCTGGGCTACAGCTATACCTCTTCTCTAAACAACCTTACCCTTGATCATTCCCCACCAGGCCTGCCACTCCCCCCTCACTACCATTTTGGGTCCCATTTTGTTCCCTTGTCCCTGTGTTTGTTAACACCACTTCCTTACCCCCCTACCCCTTCCGTTGTTTTTCCTCCAGATAGTTCATCCAGCCTGTCCTATTCAGACAGACCTGTGGAGACACTAACATGCACGAAAACAAGACAGAGGAAAACAAAGCAACAGTATACAACCAGACAACAAAATGACAAAAACAAACCACTGACAAAGAACAAAACAAAACACTTCACAAAAGAAAGGCTTGTAGTTCGTTCAAGGATCGTTTCCTGGCCCTTAGGAGCGTTTTCCAGTCCAGTCTGTTGGGGCACCACGCCCTGGCCCCAAAGTCCACTGTCAGCATTCCCTGGGGACCTTGCTACTCCATTTCCTTGCTGTTCCGCTGCACTCCCCCAGTGCTTTGCCTCGGGGTGGTGGGATCAGGTGAACAGCAAAGTTCTATTGAAGTAACTAAGGAACAGAACATCCATTTATAATTTCTTTTTAACAGCTATTCTTGTTTGTCTTAGGTCTATCGGTAGCATGTATGTAGATAATTTATCAAAATCTCAATGTCTGTGTTGGGGTGATACAAGCTTAAACATTGCGGATGTATCCCAAGTTTATGTGTGTTTCGCGCGCCATCTGTTGTGGACAGATCATGAGATAACTCGTGATTTCTACACGCTGTCTTCAGATGTGCTTGGATATATTTTAACTACTTCGTTTATGTAGGTGTTTACATCAGTAGTGAATGTATCAAACTCGATTGTCTTCATGTTCTTTTTGTTTATTTACCATTTTGGTTAAATCAAATAGTTATTTGTTTGAATTGTTTTTCAAGGAGTTGTGCACTTACAATGATCAAACCTTAGTGAAATGCAAAGCATCACCTAAATCGCTCAAGTGGTCTCCCGCTACACAAAAAGACATGAAGAAATTCTTAGTCCTGATTCTTCTAATTTTTCAACGTAATATGGATTATGTTGATTATTTTTACAAGAAGTTTATAATTTCATGAAAATTATAGTTCAAAAAAAATAATACTGTTACGTGTACATTGCAAAAATATTGTTTCGTAATGTGAGATGTTTTATATTCAAAACCTGAAAGCTATAAATAAATATAATCGGTGATGAGATATAAACCCATATATGGTTTAATGCAAAAAAAACCCACCAGCCAAAAAAAATACACGGTCACTTGGGTAAGTTGGTAAAAAAAAAATCCGGTCTTTAATGTGTTAAAACGCTCAGCTACTAACTGAATGTTGGAGGTTCAAGTTTACCCAGAGGTGCCTCCAGAGCAGTTTCACTGATGCACATGAGGTCGCTATCAATTGGAATTGACTGGATGGCAACTGGTTTGGTCATCCCACTGTGCACTGTGTGACGGCCCCTTCCAGCTATGTCCCACTGCATGCCCACCTGGGACGTCTTGTAAGGTTATAATGACAGTTAAGAATGGGGGATAGTGGCTGGGCTGTTTGCTAAGAAGTGCCGATCCTGTCTCAGTAACCTTCTGGTCCTGCTCTGCCCCTGCCCTGGGCAGCAAGGGGAAGGAATCCTGTTACTCATGAGAGACGGCCTGGCCCCCTGCCTCCACTGCACCAGGCCCCCAGCCATGGCTCCTGCTGACCCAGTGGCCTCAGCCGTAGAAGTGTTGGGAGCAGGGACAGAAAGGTGGCTCCGAAGCACTAGAGAAGTGCAAAGCCCATGGGAGCCAGGGCAGGCCGACTGCGGGAGGGAAAGTTGCTGAGGGTGTCTCTGGAGACAGGCAGCTGGACAGCAAGTGCCTGCTGCATCATTCTAGCTTCGGAGATTTGTGGGTGATCATGCAGGAGCCAGTCTTCTGCAGCCCCTGGGCACAGTAGCCCGGGCTCGCTCCTGTGTGTGGTATGTGTTTGCAGGGCTCAGCTATTTGTGGTCAACACGGGCTGTATACATTCCCTAGCCCCCACATCTGCTGCCCATTCTTTTTTGACTCAAGGAGCTCTGGTGGCTTAATGAGTTATGCTTTGGGCTGGTAACCACAAGGTTAGCAGTTTCAACACACCAACTGCTCCTTGGGACAAAGGTGAGGTTGGCTTCTCCCGTAAAGATTGACAGCGTCGAAAATCCACAGGGCCAGTTCTGGTGTGCCCTACATGGGCACTGTGAGTCAGAACCGAGTCCATGGCAGTAGGGATTATGTATTTTCATTTTTAATTGTGAAATTTAGCAGCGGTGCATATCTAAATTGGGGTAGACATTCAAAACACTTGTTTTACCAATGGGTCAGCAGTTGTACTGGGTCAAAAAAGTTTGAAGATCATCAATACAAAGTTGAGATGTTCCCCTTTCTGGGCTGCCAGAAACCTCCCAGCTAATTGTGTCCCAAATCAAACCAAACCTGCCGTTAGTCTTCAGAGGTCCATAGAGGCTGGGCTGCCTCCTTTCTTTGGCTACAGAAAACAGTTCACTGTGGCCGCCAGCTGAAGATTACCAGAAAGAGAAAGGTGTATCCTTACTGGTCCCCCCACAATGAGTAGTTGAAAACCCCAAGCTCACGGCCATTGAGTCAGTTCCAAGGACAGGGTATCCCTGTGGGTGCGTGAGCTGCTGCTCCCCCCTGCCCCCCACCACGAAGCGGCTGGTGGTGACCTTGTGGTTAGCAACCTGATGTGTAACCACTACACCCCCAATAACACATGCACACACGTAGACAGTGGAGAAATTACATTATGCCTTCCAAAAAAATGCCTGGGGGGCTCTGGCACAGTGTGCTATACTACAGGTGCCTTGTGTCGCTTCCAGAAGTGAATTCCAGCTCCGCTCACGTGCTTGCTTTTGCTCATTTTTGTATTTAAGAAGGGTGTAAACCAGGGAGAGAAGTCATGGGTCCAGTTTGGCAGCATCCCGGTCACTGGCCAACAAGCCATTAAAATTGTGCATTTTTTTCCTGTTAAGGTGATAATTATTCCCTGATGCTTAGCCTTGAACCTACTGAAGCCTGCCAATAAATCATGTGCTATTGATCAGCAGTGCAAACAAAGGAAAGACGGCACCGGCATAAAGAGCATAGAGTAGCTATCCGTCCATCTGCGTTGACATCCTCACAGCTGCCCTCTGACTGGCTTTTAATTGGAGGCGTCAACAAAGCAGAACTGAGAGACGATCGCTTGCAGCTCAACAACTAAATGCCGGAATCCTGATCATCTTTGGTGAAGCCATAAGCTGTGTTAGGGTTGCTTCTTTCATAGCGTCTTGATGGCTTATCGACGCCAGTGTCTTTGAACAGTGCCAAGCAAGGGGACTTTGAAAAGGCAAAAATGGAATGACACGTAAATGGAATTTTCCCACCAACTTTCTGAATTCCCCTTAAATGCTTGTGAACATATAAGACTGGGGCTTTGTATGCTTCACATTTGGATTTTGTGATGTCTTTGTTAAAGTCAGCCAGTTAACTGCTGATACTGTGCACATTTCCCTCTTCTCAGTCTAAATCTTTGAGCCGTTAGAAGCATGTCAGGAATTAAATGTAAGTCCTGTGCCACCTAGCAATGGTGTGGCAGTGAGCGAATCTGAGGTCGAAGAGCTGTGCTTGCTAGAAAAGAGGGGAACAAGGGAGCTGAAGAAAATGAGTGTGTGCCCTGGGCCTACTTCGAAATGGATTGAGCCGGGGAACGACATGAAAGGCTGGAGTATTTCTCACAGGGAACATAGTCCAGCCGTCCCTCTCGCACTTCAGACCAAAGTGGAGCTTCTGGTAAATGACAGATTTCGAGGTGGGTCTCACTTGGATTTCTACCTTCATCAAGAAGTGGCCTTTTTGAGTGGATGGGAGCCACTATAGGCTGGCAACTTGAGATGACTGGGAGCGAAAGATGGTTAATTTCTGTGAATCTGCCCCCCACGGCATCTCAACTCAGGATCTCTGCAGTGGGCGTAATTACTGTAACTGAGCACCCGATGTCTTTTGACATTTCTTTCATTAGGACAGTAGTAGTTGTGTTAGGGGTGAACACTAGCAATTGCTACCACTGGGCATGATGGGGCTTGCTTACTGTGGTCGTAGTGCTGATTTTTAAGTAAGTTACCACAAAACAACAAAAAGGTAAAAAACCAAGTACTCATCTCAGTAATAGGAAGGGGTGGATGGACTCATGTTATGGCTAAATTGTATAAAGGGCTAGGTAGGGGAGAGAGAGGTTCTTTTTGAAGAAGTCTTTTAAAATGTTCAACTTTATGGCTACTAGCAAGAAACTTTTTTTTTTCAAAATTATATTCGTCTATGGGTGGCCTAGGAGTCCTGGTGGTGTAGTGACCAGTTGGGCTGCTGCTATCCGCAAGGTTGGCAGTTTGAAGTTACCAGCTGATTCTTGGGAGAAAGCTGGGACTTTTCACGTATAAACAGTTACAGGCTTAGATACCCACAGGGGGTCTTTATGAGTCGGTATTGACTTGGCAGTGAGTTTTAAAATAAAATTTTTTATAGGCAGCCTGTCGTCCAGGCTGCAGCTACTAGATGAGCAGTCAACCACCCAGGCAAAGAGTTACCAGAGAGTGGGATGAATGGGTGCCGTGCTGGAATTCATGAGTCCACGCCACTCTGACCACTGACGTTGGCAGCAGTTACAAATGTCTGCAAGTGGCCAGCTTCTACTTGGGGAGAAAGACCCAGGGGAGTCCTCTGAAGTGGTTTCTAAGGGGTTGACAAGAAGACTTTGAAGGCAATGAGAATGACATCTGATTAGAAGAGCGTCTGCCGGCAGTTTGGCAAGAAGTTCATTGGTACTGTGAGGGATCAGATTCTGAAGGGTTCTGGGAGTTATCTGATGCTGATGCAGATAAAGGTGGTGAATGAATAAACACAATTTTAAAAAAAAGATGCAACCCTTTCTCCTGGTGACTTCTTTGTTGATTTTAAAAACATTGTCCAAAGATGTTTCCGTTGATTTAGGAATGTGGTGAACTGTCTGTCCACAGTATTCTGTACTTTCAGGTTGTGACGCGACATCCCATTTTCCTCAAGGGTCCATTTAGTTCTCCCTTAGGTTGCACGTGCTTTAGAAAAGAGTTTCCTTAAATGATGCTTCCATGAGATTCTTATCCTGAGAACCTTAAAGTCGGTAGATGTTTTTCAAAATCGGTATAGTTGGGTGAAGGGAATCACAGCGTGAAACACGAGGGAGCCAGAATCAAGAACCAAACTTACTGCCATCAAGTCCATCCCAACTCCTAGTGAGCCCATAGGACAGGGTTGAATTGCCCTACGGGTTTCCAGGCGACACCTCTTTTCAGTAGTAGAAAGCAGAGCAGCTGTGGGTTTCAAACGGCCAGCCCTGGGGTTAGCGCCCTAAAGAGTAACCTACTGTGCCACCAGGGCTACTGTACGAGGCAGAATTGGGGCAGCGGGGTGGGGTGGGGTGTGTATGAGTGAGAGAATAGGACCGGGTCAGAGCAATAGAAGGCTTGATGAGGTGTTGAATGTAAACCTGGATGCCATGCTCCAAAGACGTTTACTTACTTCACAATAAAAATGGGAAAAATGAAATAGTGTACTTACTTAGGGAAAGACTGTCTGGGGACTGGACTGCTCATCTTGCAAAAATGTATAACATGCACTGTTGATTACACAAGACAAAGGTAAAGTGACCAGTGGGGAGGCAGTTCAAAGTGTGTTGAGGTAGTCTGAAGCTGCTTAATTTCCCCGCCCCCAGGGCCCTTCACGTAAATGAGGGAAAGCTCCAGGGCCTGCTGCTTCCCTAACAGGTGAGGCATGCGACTGTGTCAGGGCCCTGGCATTGCTGTGAGGAAGTGTTGCTCCTTTGGCCTTGCCAGCAACAGCTACTGATGTGCATAGCGACTTAGTGAGAAGGCAGTTGACATGACATTGAGGACAATTGGGGAAATGGAACCCACAACTCCGCTTGAGTACCTCATCTAGAGTTCTCTTTCATGCGCATATATTCGATACCTGATGGGTAGTACCTTAGAGGGCAGTGATTTTTTTCTGTAAAGGATCAAGTGGTCTGGGTCAGATAATTGAATCTGCCTTTGAATAATTGCAATTATTTGTCATATCCCTCAATGTAGATCATTGTAGAAATTATTTTCCTGGTATGGGAACGCTTACATTACCGAGCTTTTCTTTCATGGTATTCTTTTTTTTTTAAACATTTTATTAGGGGCTCATACAGCTCTTATCACAATCCATACATATACATACATCAATTGTATGAAGCACATCTGTACATTCCCTGCCCCAATCATTCTCAAAGCATTTGCTCTCCACTTAAGCCCTTTGCATCAGGTCCTCTTTTTTCCCCCCTCCCTCCCCGCTCTCCCCTCCCTCATGTGCCCTTGGTAATTTATAGATTGATATTTTGTCATATCTTGCCCTATCCGGAGTCTCCCTTCCCCCCCTTCTCTGCCGTCCATCTCCCAGGGAGGAGGTCACATGTGGATCCTTGTAATCAGTTCCCCTTTCCAACCCACTCACCCTCCACTCTCCCAGCATCGCCCCTCACACCCTTGATCCTGAAGGTATCATCCACCCTGGATTCCCTGTGCCTCCAGCCCTCATATGTACCAGTGTACAACCTCTGCCCTATCTAGTCCTGCAAGGTAGAATTCGGATCATGGTAGTTGGGGGAGGAAGCATCCAGGATCTGGGGGAAAACTGTGTTCTGTATTGGTACTACCTCGCACCCTGACTGACCCATCTCCTCTCCTAAACCCCTCTATGAGGGGATCTCCATTGGCTGACACTTGGGTCTTGGGTCTCCACTCTGCACTTCCCCCTTCATTCAATATGGTATGTATATATACATATGTATATATATACACACACACACACACATATATACATCCATATATCTTTTTTTTTTGCATGATGCCTTATACCTGGTCCCTTTGGCACCTCGTGATTGCACCGGCTGGTGTGCTTCTTCCATGCGGGCGTTTTTGCTTCTGAGCTAGATGGCCGCTTGTTCACCTTCAAGCCTTTAAGACCCCAGACACTATCTCTTTTGATAGCTGGGCACCATCAGCTTTCTTCGCCACATTTGCTTATGCACCCATTTGTCTTCAGCGATCGTATCATGGAGGTGTGCAGCCAATGAGACGATTTTTTGTTCTTTGATGCCTGATAATTGATCCCTTTGGGACCACTCGATCACACAGGCTGGTGTGTTCTTCCATGTGGACTTTGTTGCTTCTGAGCTAGATGGCCGCTTGTTTATCTTCAAGCCTTTAAGACCCCAGTCACTATCTCTTTTGATAGCCGGCCACCATCAGCTTTCTTCACCACATTTACTTGTTCACCCACTTTGGCTTCAGCAGTTGTGTCGGGAGAGTGAGCATCATAGAGTTCAAATTTAATAAAAGAAAGTATTCATGCATTGAGGGAGTGTTTGAATAGAGGCCCGAGGTCCTTCCGCCACCTTAATACTTAACCTATAAATATAGACACATAGATCTATTTCCCCATCCTCCTATATTTATTTGCATGTACATGTATTTATCTAGACCTCCAAGAATGCCCTTTGACTCCTAGCTCTTTCCTCCATCTCCCTTGACTTTCCTCCTGCCCTACTACCATGCTCCGTCACTTTCATGGTATTCTTAATGTTTGTGCTGCGGGTGGATGCTTTAAAAAGCAGCTTACTCTATTTCTTTTTATTTAAATCTTTGAAGTAATTTGAGAAAAGTTATGTTCTTAAGAATAACTACACTGCATTTCAGAACAAAACTTTGTCCCTTGTGGTATTTGATTTTAAAATAATCTGAGGAGAAGTAGAATTCACTGACTAAAGAATGTGGTCACATCTCGCTTGTGATGCAGCCATTTGGTTTGGCGAAGTGTCCATTGAAGTGGAGCTGCCAGGTAAGAAGGCTCTCGAGGCAGGATGCGGCGACTGCAGCCACATGGTTCTCTTGGGGGGGAGGGGTGGTTCATGTCGTATCGGGCCAGTATCCATCTCACCCATGAGATTTTCTGAGCGCCTGGGGTTGTGCATGCGTTAATTGTGATTTGCACACGTGTGTACTGGACCTTAGCAGTAGTCAGTAGGAAGTGGCAGGTGCCAATGGTGCGATCCTATGATCATCCAAGTTCACCCAGAGTTCTCTGCGGGGTTGTGGCTCCATTTCTGGTCTGTAACTGCATGGAGCCTGGAGCCTGGGCACACGGCTGCTCAGGAAGGGCTGGATGCGAGTGCTGACTTTTGTTGTATGATTTCTTCCAGGAGTGACAGTTCCTTAGCATCAACTCTGAAGACGCTGCTGTTCTTCACGGCCTTGATGATCACAGTTCCCATCGGCCTGTACTTCACCACTAAGTCGTACATATTTGAAGGTAATGCTAAACTCATACAATAAGACATTTCCCACTCGATTTCTCTGATTTCTTTGTCTCTGCAAACTGGGCAGTCTTCACTGTGCTTCTTCCACCGCATTGTGCTGTTTGTAAACACGCTCACAGTGAGTCTTGCTTTGAGAAACGGGCTGCTTCATCACTTGCAGCTATTTCAACTTTGGTGACGTCTTTGTTCGTCCTTCTCTGAAATCACTTGTAGAGCCTTTCTTTTGGTGTTGCTAAGAGAGGTACTTGGCTGGCATGGGAAGTGGAATTTAAGGAATGGCCTTTTGGTGGGGGCCTTGGTAGAATGCTCACCCTCCTGTGGGAGACTCAGTCGATTGCTGACCAGCACACGTCATGCCCAGCCACTGTTTATCTGTCAGTGGAGGCGTGCGTGTTGCTATGATGCCATGTGGGTTTTGGAGTTCTTCCAGACTAAGATGAAGTAGGAAGAAAGGCCTGGTGATCTGCTTCCACAAATCAGTCAGTGAACGAAAGCCCTGTGGATGACAACTGTCTGATACACAGCCCAGCATAGGCGTGGCACGAGCTCCCCCGGAGTTGGATTGACTCAGCACCAACTGACACCCCCCCCCACCTCCTTTGCGGCAGGCATTGGGAGGAAGAGAAAATGAAATTACGTTTTTGCTGTTCCAGGCTTTAGATGAAGTTGTAGTTATAGTTTTCTTTAAACATTTTTTCCTAGTACATAGAAGAGCCCCATATCTTTGAGTAGTTACTTAATTGATCACCTCTCGACTAGGTTAAAGTACAGGGAAAGCCCATGTGTGACAGAATAGGACTTATCCATGCGATTTTTCTTTATGGAAGTGGATCACCAGGGCTTTCTTCCAGGCACTTGCCGGGTGGGTTCGAACCACCTACCTGTAGGTTAGCAGGCAATCGAAAACGTTTGCACCACCTAGACTCCTGACTTCATAAGGATGTAGCTTGTAAAACTTGTATGTTTTGTTTTCATATTTTGGTAACATCTGGACCAACATGGAAACCCTTTTCTCTTATAGGCGCCTTGGGCATGTCCAATCGGGACAGTTATTTTTATGCTGCCATTGTGGCCGTGGTCGCTGTTCACGTGGTGCTGGCTCTCTTTCTGTACGTGGCGTGGAATGAAGGCTCACGCCAGTGGCGCGAAGGCAAACAGGATTAAAGAGGACACCACCTTTGGATAACACGCAACCAGTTCTTGTAAAATGCAAACGCACTTGGGGTTGTGGTGGCTGTAATAAAATTGAGAGAATGTGGCATGTTTGACTAGCATCGATGTGGGCCCTCTTCCCCCGTGGTGTGTAGAATCCGTTTTGACTTGATGAGCCTCTTGCTGATAAAGAGTTTGGAAACCATAAACGAGTTCCACGTAGTTCCGGGAAGAATTGCATTCTCTTGCAACAAAGCTGAGTTTTAATAGCATTTCCATCTTTTTTCATGTGTTTTGTAACATTTCCATCGTATAGAGTTGGTTTTGCCTAGCACTCCTCTGGATAGCTGTAGAATTGACGGAAAAGCAACTCCAGACTGTGCTGTACACTGGAACATTTTTTTCCAAACTCATGACAAGCACCAGGCCATTGTTTGTTTGTTGTTATTGTTAAATTTCCTAGAAAAAGTTGTTTAAATTGTAGACACTGGAATTGTTCTAAGTGCTGCTGAGGAATTCTGCATAAAGCATACTTCCTCGTCAGTGGGATTCTTGCTGTATATGATTTTTGTAGGGAAACTCAGCTTCCCCTGTACCTCCCTTCATGATAAAAGGACTCTATGGTTTATTCAAAGCGACAGAGCACAAAGCAGTTCCCGGCTCCATATTGTCCGAGGGTCCGTGAGACCCTGGCTTCAGTCTACCTTGGCCAGCCTTTTGGTGTGTGCGACCTAAAACCACTCCCGACTGATTCTCAGTAATGCAGAGGGCCGAGGACGGTTGCTCGCTAGGGTTATTGAGACGATAGATTTTTCGGGGGAGTTGAAACCTCTTTCTAAAATCTGAACACAAGTCCCCCCCCCAAAGAAAAGGGTGTTTTCGTTCATAATTTGTGTTTACTGTGAAACATCAGAAGAATGAATGTTACAAAGTGAAGAAAATTTGATTTCCCCAAATTGTGCCACCTGGAGTGGATGACTGTGCGTGATGGCTTTGCCCATTTTCTCATTGTTTAATTATCCATTACGTTATTCACATGCTCACCATGTCTTGGGACGCCTCACCCAGTGACCCTTTCTTACATATCTGCCATTCCTGAAGGGAGGGAGAGAGGCTGAGGCCTAAAAGTCAAGCTGGCATTCATGTTTATTTCATGATTGAGAGAAAGGAGAATCTGATTATTGTAGTGCTATTTTTCTTGTTTCAGTTCAATGTTGTGTGAAGTTTAAATCTCTTTAAGCAATTCCTCGGAATGTAATGTGTTTTAATAAAAAATGACTACTGTGTTAGTATAATGACCTTTGCATGTGTGGTTCTCTGGACCCTCTTTAGATGTCCTATCACTGTCTTCTCATGCTTCTTAGAAAGTGCCACTGCTTTTCGGGTACTTTCTGGTACTTGTGCACTGCTCAAGTCCATTATTGGATGATTTGATTTGGGGCATTTGCTGAGGTAGACAGGGTGGTGGGGATTTTTTTTACCCTGAAGGTGTTTAAACCAGGAATACATGCACACGCAGCTTAGAATGATTTCAAAGTTGGCTTGTTTTCTAGCCATTTCGTACTTTCTCCCACAGTTCCAATGGTGAACTCACTAATTCGCGGCTGTTCTTCACAGTGTCAGGTATTTCACACAAGATTTCTTTTCTAAGCTGGCATATTGGTTTCCTCGCCTGGAGTACAGCCCTCCTGATGTATAGAAAGGAAAGCTACAGGGAAGAATATATTTCCTGTGGCTTGAAAATGGTAGTAGAGAGTAACCTGAAATAGGGACTAGAACTTGAAATGTTGGTACAAGCTACTGTTTAACACTGCTTAACCTCTCATTCTGTTCTGCTCAGAACGTAGTCTTTTCCCTCATTGTGTTGAAAGATGCACAGTCTGCTGTAGAATGCATGTGATGTCATTAGTTCTTCAAATGGAGATAATTTTACATGTGATCGTAGAATTCAGTTGCGAGTTGTTGCTGAGGAAATGTGAGCCTTCATACAAAAGAAAGCTCAGTCATATTTCCCGGGAAACTAACAGAAATAGACAGCATTAACATAAGACCATTTTTATCAGCTTGTCCAGCACCAGTGCTTGGCTTGCTTGGTCTTTACTTTTCATTTTCATGTAAATTGTTGTCCACAGTTTGTGTACCCCAGGAGACTGGTAAGAGCAGTAAAATGGATCGGGCGTCCCCAAAGAAAGAGGAATGCTGAAGGTACATGAAGCAGTGACTTTGCCACCCATTAAAACTAGTTTGGCGGGATGCCGTTGGTCTGTTCGCAGAGGAATTGGGGGAAGCCATGTCATCTCTACAAGGGGTAATTCTTATGTAGCTAGCAGTCATCTGGAACTCCTCTGGCCACACTTTCCTGTCCTGTGTGTTGAAGAAGTCATAGCTGCCACCTTTTTTCACATGCTCCAAGTCTTGTCAGTTGTGCCAGCTAGTCTTCCTTTTTCTTTACACCCCCCCCACGCCAAGTTCAGTGAAATGCCACTGAACAGTAATAATAGCGATAGCTGATGACATCTGCTCAACACCTTACAGCTTGCAAAGAACATTCAGCCACTGTCCTCGTGACCCTGTTAGGGAGGACTGCGACGATGTGCTGCCGTCACCGCCGAGCGTCATTCGTACAGCGGTGAGCTGGAGTCCTTGAGCCACTTGAATCCGCTTCACCTTTATAAATGCGGCTTTTCTAAACTGTTATCTGAACAGATTTTGTATTCAGTATACTCTAGCTTGTAATTTGTATAAATTTTCCATTTGGTGTCATTACAGTGTTTGTAATGCCATTTTGATGTCCTGATTGAATTAATAGTAAGGTGTTAAGATGAAGAATATGTGCAGAGCTGGCAAGAGTAAACTTCAATGAAGTCAATATAGATTTGTTGCTCAAACTACTTGGAGGTGTTTGTGAGGAAAGTGGGAAGAGCTTTGACAGCAAGGTTTGGGTGCGCTCCATCTGGGCTGAGCCGATTGGGATTGGGATGGAGGGGCCTGCCGGTGTCACTTGAAAACAGCAATGTATTGCCCTGGAGCTTATAAAAAAAGGAAAAAAGTCACTGGCCAGAGGGGAGAGCAAAGCCTAAATCCTTAGAAATGGAACAGTGTACAGTCACCATGGCGATGGTTGGCAGGTCCCTCCCAGCACTGCTAAGGCTCCGTGACCCCTGAGGAATCCATGGAGACTGCACTCATAAATGCAGTCCACTTCTACCTGTCTTGAAGCTCCCCAGTAGAAAGAGAAATAGCTACAGATTACTAAGGTACCCACCTTGTCGACAGTTAATGCATACAGCGACTGCTCTATGTATCTTGAATGCTCTCAAATCCCGTGCACTATTGTGCTTTCTAAACACATAGGCATGTGTTTAATCACTCATCCTAGGAATGTAGGAATACATGAATTACTATCATTTAACGCAAGTAATGTGCTATATAATTTTTTAGGCAAATCACAGACCCCTCACACGTCTGGACCTTAATGTATGCTGTGTGTGTGGTGTGCTTCCTGTAGGTGTGTTATGTGTGGGAAAAGGGATTTAGGAAACGTCTGGGTTTAGATATGGACATAGAAGCATATAAGAATGTGGTAAATATTCTTTACGTCAGGGCTTCGAACAGTTCAGTCAATGACTGCTAATGTGAAATTGAAACAGACCTATATCAAGTTGAGATGAGGCGGAACAGTGACCAGAATGGGAAAATTATGGGTCAATCCCTACAATGGCTGTAATGACTCAGAAGGGGCCAGCAAACCCTTTCAGGAACCTGGTGGAGATTGGGTTCTGGCCAGGCCTGTAGAGAGCAGCGCTCATTCCCAGCAGCCCGATTGGCCACCACCTTGGAGCTTCCTGGTTTCGGACTACTGCTCATGAGGCCGGGTTGTAATGTAATATGCATGCTGCCCCTGTTTTCTAAGAGGGAGACTGGGTTTCTAGCAGGGAGGTACTGGTGCTGCTGGTTCCCCCACGGTTTACAAATCTAAGTCCATTCCAGTTTATCTGAAGTGGGAAGAACCAACGATACCCTGTCATCAGTTATATTGACTTTGACACGATGTACTGTGGTAAAAGAAGACAGAACAGCTCATCTTTGTCAACTCTCCTTGGAACATAAATTTAAACAGCCTCCCTAACCGCTAACCTTGCAGAAAAAAATAAGTTCCATTAGCTAATCTCTGTCCCAGGGGAAAAGACATAACCTGTTGGTCTTCGGATGTCTGTGAGGCCAAGATGAGATCTTGGTGTGGAAACCCTGCCGCGACTGCCTGCTGCCGCCATGGTGAATGCCTCCTCCCCAGCGAATTCATGCTGACGCCACTATGAGCAGTATTAGACACACAAAGCAAGAGAAGAGAGTTCACATTACAGAATACATAGAGAACATTCAAAACCAATTTAAGAATGATCCCAGTTTGAAGGCAACAGCCATCTCTTGCGAAGGAAAGCAAGTGATGGCCTAGGAGAGCTGAGGTTATCACTCATGTGGGATTGCATTTCATTTGGTTACGAGCTGACAAATATGGCATACACGGCGACATGTTAATATACATAACCTGTTACGTGACTTTCAGTAGTTTGGGGTGTTTTTTTTCTTCATGTATGTTGAATGCAGTAAAATTACAGAGAAAAACCGAAGTCTGAGGTCTAAAGAGCTAGACCCTAACCATTGAGCTAACATTGTAGTGGTAATTGTTCATTCCAATTCTCTAGTTCCGAGTGAATGTTGAGAGCACTTCCTTGTGTGCCTTGCCATGACCACCTCAAACCAACTAATTACCATAATGCATGTTCAACTTGAGTATCTACTGATTTTTCTAAGATTAAATCCTACATAACAAAGAAACCAAAGAGACCATTGAGCAGTGATGCTATGAGTTAAATGTAATCAGCTAATGGAGCTTAGTAACAATACACATTGCTAGAACTCAGCCCATCCTTACTGAATCTGAATCTCAGAGTGGGCCATGAAATCTGTATTTGTCTCTGCCGCTGAGAGTCATGTACGAGCTCGGCTTTTCCCTTTGTACTTTCGATGCTGAGCTTGAAAGTGTTCGTATAAATCCTGAAGTGCACACCCACTTTATTTGCCAAAGACCACTGAAGAGATGGGACACTTACCTGAACTATCTTGGAGCTTGGTTCGGTGAATTATAATGGAAGATTTGGGAATGAGAAGATCACTGGGAAATTTGTGCTTCAGGTTCTGACTGACCAGGGGGGAAAAAAGATCATCATGTGGAAACATGCCCTGCTTTGAAAAAGAGAGCCCCCAAAAGACCCAGACTTTTCCCCCCAAGATCATTACTGGTGAGATGTGGGGTTATTCTTATGACCCCAGAAGCAAACATCATTCAAATCAGTGGAGGATGCTCATTTGTTACTTTGATGTGAGGGGGATAATGTATTTGGAATGGTTCCACCAGGTCAGACTATTAATAAAGGTTTCTATTTAGAGCAGTGGTTCTCAACCTTCCTAATTGCCATGACCCTTTCATACAGTTCCTCATGTTGTGGTGACCCCCCCAACCATAAAATTATTTTCATTGCTCCTTCATAACTGTAATTTTGCTACTGTTATGAATCAGGTGACCCCTGTGAAAGGGTCATTTGACCCCCAAAGAGATTGTGACCAGCAGGTTGAGAACCACTGATTTAGAGGTTCTGAAAAGATAGCGTAACAGTGTGCAACAAAAAAAAAAATCTGATTTGTGGCAGATGGGGGACTGGTTTTGCCACCACGACAATGCACCTGCTCACACAGCCATCTCAGTACATGAGTTTTTGACAAAAAACAGCATGCCTCTCTTGCCCTGTGCACCTCCCTCACCTGACCTTGCTCCATGCAACTTTTTTTATGAAGAAGGTCATGAAAGGACAGTGATGTGACATTGTAGAAGAGGGGACGAACAAAATGAGGGAGGCATCAAACAGACGAGTTTGAAAATGTATCCAAGAATGGAACCACAGATTTGACAAATGTGTTAAGTGTAATGGAGAATATTTTGCAGGTGAAAAGGTTGGTTTGTTAAATAATTTAAATAACATAGCTTTAAAATAATTCTGGTTAAAAAAATTTTTTTTAATGTGCCTCCTCGTATCTGCCTCCCTGCCTCACACTGAATACACCTGCCGACTACAGATGCCTCGAGAGTAGTATTTTTAGAATTTACGGAGCTGGAAGGAATTTGGGTGTAGAGTAGTTGCCACAATCGAGCAATTCTTTGTGAAGTTCCCTGTCCAACAGTTAAAACTAGCTGCCCTGAGGGGGTGGGCCTAAGACTTTGTTGTCCTTAGTTGCTTAGTAGCTGGCAGATCCATTTGTGCTGAGGTGAACTGCTCTTAAGGTTGGGACCTCTGGGCGACATGTCTCCTGAAGCACCCCCTCTGAGGGGTTTTCAAAGTATGCTCCCTCTTCAGACCGTTGGGATGGCAGTTTCAACAGGCTACTGCTTACAACACCACAGGGTGTTCGCATTGTCACATTGAACTCAAGGATACTTCCAAGATCCTTGTTTTGTGTGAAAACACAGGTCAAATACCAGCAGAGGTATTTGAATATTTAATGGTTTTCATTGTGAACATGCAGTGTGGTTTTTGATATGGAAGGAGATCTCGGTACTGTATCCACTTCATTTGAGATAAAATGACTTTTCTTGAGGTTCTAAAGAATGGTTAGTGCATTTCTGAGACTCTACCTGACTGTTCCTTGTAAGCTGGTCCCATGGGCGATGTTGCACTTCCTATTCCAAAATGTTTGTGTTCTATGAGATTCATAAAAGAATACGAGGGCATGCTTTTGTAAAGATATTTTATTAAAGATCAAAACTTGTGACCAGCTTAAATCTGTTTTTCAGAGGCCATCTTATTCATCAGGGCACTGCCTCCCGTCACATGTAATACAAAACATTCTGTCATCTCTGAAGTCAAAAATTAAATAGGTGACTCCTGAATGCCCAATGCTTAGGGAGCATCATTGGTCAGGGAAGACCTGGTCCCAAACTTGCCACCAAACTATGTCCTCTTGGCCACACAGGAGCTGCTGCAGCCCTGGCTTTCTGTCCTCGACATGTTTCATGTCAGTAGGCACCTGAGCCCTTGGAGCACCTCCTGGTGAACAGAACATTGTCTCGAGAATTTCCTCCATTTCTTATCTGCCCTGCAATGAAAAGCTTTGAATCGGGCTGCAACCTAGCAACCAGCTCTCCTGAAACACTTCATTGGAAGCACTATGCATTGAGTGTATCGGGAGCATATATACAGCAAAAAAGCAGTAACCAGGCTTCAGTGGTAATTTCATTTTGTGACTCACCCACTCTGTCATGCATAGATGGCATTGATCTAAATTGTGACCTTTTCTTCTATCTCATATCATTAGAATAATGACAGGAAAGGGGCAGTGACTCATCACTGGAACAGTTTCTCCTTGAGAAAATTAGAGCATTGTTATGTAAATCTTGGTCAAAGGGTCTTTTATTAACTTTACCTGGTGAGCGATCTGCATTCTTTGCCCATCTCATTAAATGCCTTTTCTCTAATATGTCCTGTGGATTCAATCTAGCCTCACACTATTATTTTGTTGATTCTCTCCCATTCTGGCAATACTTCAGACATTGAATGCGCAAAGTAATTTTCCACGAATCCATCATTGATCATTATTGTCTCTATAATTTTCCGGGGTTTAGGGGGCTTGTTTTCAAATGTAGCTTGTGGTGGCAAATTCCTATGAAAGCACATACTCATTAGGTGTCTGCACTTATAAAAGTAGATATTCAAAGTGATAAGAGTGCCAAAACTTATTTTTCCAGAGTACTAAGTGAGTCCATCTTGAAGAAGAAAAATGTACAAGTTTGAGTCTTAAAAATGATGTTGCCGCGTGCATCCATGTACAACCGAGCACAAACACTGCCTCAGCCTCACAATTGTTACAGTCATTGTGTCACTCCACCTCCCTGAGAGTGTTTCTCTTTTTCTCTGATCCTCTAAGCATGGTGTCCTCCTCCAGGGACTGGCACTCCTGATAACATCCAAGGTACATGAAATGAAGTCTTGCCACCTTTGTTTCTAAGAAGCATTCAGGTTGTACTTACTCTGAAGCAGATACGACCATTCGTTTGAGTGTGTGAGTATTTGTTTTACCAATGCCATCACTTGAGTGATTAATTTCCCTTCACTTACCCGTATTCGTTGTCCACTTTTCCAATGCATGGCTTGGGTCAAAGTCAAGTGAGTCTTCAAAGTGACATCTTTGTTCTTCAATACTTTAAGGATGTCTTTTGCAGCAGACTTTCTCCATGCAGTAGAAAGAGGCTTTGGAAAGTTTGTGGAGAATGGAATGAAAAGAAAATGAATTTTTTTTCATGAGTTTTTTTGAAGGCCTCCTTGTATCATTTGATTACTTGACTACTGTTTCTGTGGGGGTTGATTGTGGATACCGGTAAAGTGAAATCCCTGACAGTTTCACTGTTTTCTCTATTTATCATGATATTGCTTATTAAGCCAGTAGTGAGTGAGGATTTTGTTTGCCTTATGTGGATATGTGACCCATACTGATGACTTTAGTCTTTGGTTTTCATCAGCAATTGCGTCAAGTTCTTTTTTCCAGCAAGCAAGATAGTGGCATCTGGAAGGTTATTAATTTTCCTTCCTCCAGTTCTGATACCATGTTCTTTGTATGGTCTACCTTCTCTGATTAACCCTGGAATATACTCTTTTTATATTTATTTATTTATTCACTTGAAAAGACCACATTTATTACTGATAACGTTGATTGGCGAACATGGCTATAGAACTGTGGCCAATTGACCCTATTCTAACAGCAACCATTCCTTGCATGGCACTCTACTTTTCTGCTGGGTTTGATAACATGCTGCATTGGCCACAAAGAGCTCACAGACAATGCTCACAATTATGGGGACTCATTAGGGAAATTACGCTCTATCTCACAGTCCCATGGTTTCTAGTTTCAGTGCTGCAGTTTTTAGTGCCTTTACTTAAATCCGTCACCTCAGACAAGGATCTCGCATGTACTCCTCTAGGGACTCTTCTTTCTTGCTCGTCCAGGGATAGATCCTCTCTTCCTGCTTCTGAGACGACTCTCTTTTGCATGAGAAATGGAAACTGACCAATTCTCAAGTTAGAGTTCACTGCATTTTATTTGCCTGATCCCACTCAATCATTTGATAGGAGTTAGAGAAATAGCTATTAGAGCCATATTTCAGCAATTTCCCTTCACTACACCCCATTTTTCCATCAGATATATTCCATAGGTGGGGAAGTGATGCGATGAGAAATTGATACAGGTGATTCTACAAAATGAGGAAGCTCTAACTTATGCAGGAAGATGTACAGCTCAATGTCTTGTCAAAGGCAAATGTAAATAGAATGTTTATATTAAAAGAAAAAACATTAGAGAACATTATATCTTGTCTCTGTCCCCAGCAGTATCAACCTTTGGTAGAATAATCATTGAAATTCCTGAACCAGCAACAAGAAATTATATTGTACTATGAGGGAGTCTCTCATTTCATCTAATAATTGCAATTCTTCGGCATGACTCAGAAGCGCTATTTTTCTGAATTCTCAACCTTAGTGCAGTATTTCCAACTCCGAGTCTTTATGAACGAATTTTTGATACTGGCAGATGCTCCCCTTTCCATTCTCAACTTTAATGATAGCCATTGTTGCCTGGTTCCTCTTTTCTTTTTCAAAAAATCATTTTATTGGGTGCTCATACAACTCATCACAAATCATACATCTATTGTGTAAAGTACATTTGTACATTTATTGTCCCTTTTATTCTTTTCAAACAACTGCCTCTTAGTCTATGTAGAGGTTTCTCATGAGCACAATTAAGAGTTTTGGAATTCCCATTCTTTGCATCGTTTGTGTGGCAGTTAGATTTTATGTCAACTTGACTGTTTGAAAGGGCAGAGGTGGAGTCTAACCTTTCAATCAGGTTACAGCCTGAGGATGCCTCCCCAAGGGAGTGTAGCCTTTTCTATAAGAGACACAGTGAAAACTTCTCTTCCCTCTTCCTCCTTGACCTTCCTCCTTGCAGGGACACTAAGTCTTCCTCCACGAGTGGCCCCACATGTCTGTGCCTTGCTGTGTTTCCACAAACTTTGGATTCATGCAACTTTATACCCACTGGACTGTGAACTCCGTGCTTCTCAGCTTCAGTCTTCTGCATCATTAGCCTGTAGCTATATGAGTCTGAAGAGGTCCATGGCTAGCATCAAACCTATGGACTTGAGTTGGCCTGGGCTGGGATGCTGGCTTGATATAAAATTACTCCTTGATTTTAAGTTCCTTCTTATGCATCTGTGAGTGTCACTGGTTTTGTTTCTCCAGACAACCAAGACTAGCAAAGTTTGTTATGATCCACACAGCTTGCTTATTGTTTTTACAAAACCCTAGTTTATTAAATTAAACACCATGGCACCATTTAATCAGAAATTTACCCATCTCTTTTTGTTAATCGTTTTTTTATGGCTCTTACAGCTTGTATCACAATCTATACCTTCATCTGTTGTGTCAAGCACATTTGTACATATGGTGCCATCATCATTTTCAAAACATTTTCTTTCTAACTTGAGCCCTTGGTATCAGCTAATTTCCCCTTCCTCCACTCTCCCTCCCTCATGAACCCTTCATAATTTATATATTTTTCCATGTCTTACACTGACCACTGTCTCCCTTCACCCAATTTTCTGTTGTCCATCCCCCAGGGAGGGGGTTATATGTAGATCGTGGTGATTGGTTCCCCCTTCCCCCTTCATCTCCTGCGTATCGGTACTCTCCTTATTGGTCCTGAGGGGTTTATCTGTCCTGGACTCCCTGTGTTTCGAGCTCTTATCTGTACCGGTGTACATGCTCTGGTCAAGCCAGATTTGTACGGTAGAATTTACCCAATCCTTTTGTTAAGATAATCCCTCATTTTGGTGTGTTTTGCAAAAGTTATGTTTAAATAACTGAACAAGACATATTTAATGTTTAAATAACAGGACAGGCATTTTCCTTACCTCTCCATACTTTCTCTTTGCTCTGTGAGTGTCCAACCCTTATCACGTAATTCTGTGCACATTTCTTAGGACCCATATGGACTTAGCAACCCAGTGGTTCAATCCCCAAAGGTTCCGTCACAAGGCTATCAATTCTGTGCTTAAGTAGAGTCAGAACTCGGGCGCAGTTCTGGAACATCTCCCTGATGGAAGGATCACCTCTCTAGCATTGCAGTGGCCCTTACCCTGAATTACCCTTTCCCTCTTCTTACTAACAACTTTCTTCGAATGAAAGTCATCCTGGCCTGTTTTAACAATATCCAGTGTACTTTTCCCCCTTTGATTGAACAATTGTCATTTATGTTTCAGTTAATCTACATTGCTTTAGCCTACCAAATTCCAGAAGGAGCAAGGTGGGACTGCTTCTATTCCTTTTGTAAAATACTGACCCCTCTAATACCTCGGCCTGCCAGAAGAACAAACATCTATCTTGGAAGAAGTACAGCCAGAATGGTTCTAAGGAAAGAGGATGGTGAGACTTTGTCTCACATACTTTTGGCCCTAGACAAGGGTATTATGCTTGTTCAAGTAGAGGGTCCGTGAAAACTGGAAGCCCTCGATGAGATGGATTGGCACGGTGGCTGCAGCAGTGGCCTCGCACAGAACAACGATTGTGAGAATGGTGCAGGACTAGGCAGTGTTGGGTTCTTTTGTACAGAGGGTCACTGAGTTGGAATCAACTCAGCGGCACCTAACAAGAACAAAATCACTCCTACGTGTGCATGGAAGTGGTAAAGACCCCAGAATTCTGCACGTAGTCAGCTTGAGAGCCTCTAGTTTTGCTCCTCATCGTACAGATGAGTCCCAGAGAGGGGAAGTGGCTTTGCTGAAGGGCACACACCAAAGCTGGGATGGCAACTCCGTTCTCCATCTCCTAAGCCAGCCCTCTGGCATTTCAGTAGCTTCTTGGGCATAACAGAGTTCCACGGGGATAATGTTGAGTACTTAAGAGAATGCTAAGTAGAATTCGGTGTCACTTACTTTAAAGGTACATAGTATATTTGGAAGCATTTCTGGTCCAGGTATATAAGCTGTGGGATTTAAAGGAGTAAATTGAGAAAATGTCGAAATCCCCATATATAGAGACGGTGTTAGATGTCTGTTCTGCTTGAGATGCCCAGGTGACCCTGTTGGGTAAGTGCTGGATGACTAAGAGCAAGAATAAGTGATGCTCTCTTCGCCTGTAAAGATTCCCAGCCCCCGAAACCTTATACAGGGCCACGATGAGTCTGAATTGACTCCATGTATCCATGTATTTGAATTTGGCTTTTTTTTCCTAGTTTTGTATGTCGACAAGATTTATTTCCACAAGAGACATGAGTAATTTAGTGTGCTAGCATCACAGAACACCACTTGTGGACATCTTCTTAGCCATCACGTCAAAGAAAGTCTTTTCCCCAAATCAATAAAAATCACTGTTTTAAGGAGCCAATGGTCATCGTTCAGAAGCAACAGTAAGTCTTGGATTCCCAGGCGAGGCTACCTGGGTTAGTGTCAGGCCATTCTTTTTGTGAACCGGTTTCCTAATAAATACAAATTTTCTTCTTTCTGGAAGTTTACATCCTGCCAGAAGAAGCCTGTTTAATGCAAGGTAAATACTTAGTTGATTATTTATGTTTCAGACTAGTTTAAAATGAATTTTAAGAAAACTTAGGGCGATGAAATGCTGGGTTGAATCATAAAACTAAAGTGAAGCTTCGGGGGCTCTGAGCATCATTCCTCACGGTTTCACATATCCATGTGGGAGGCTCAGTCAGATTGGAATCTGTCAGTCACATACCAGGCAATGTAATTCGAGTTCTTTTTCTGGGGGGCTGATGTGGCAGAGATCTCACTTTTTATTCATTCCTCCAGATATTGCTTCATTAAATATTTAGCAGGTACCTTCCATCTGCAAAATACTGGGTGAACAAAGAGACAAGAAGGGCATGGTGCTTGAAGTCAAGTGGCTCCCTAGTGGACAGGACAAATGGGCCAGAGGGACTGGAGTTGGGAGGTGACAGGCCTCAGATACTGAGAGCCTGGGGAGCTCTATGCTCTGCCCAAAGCATGACCCAGAGGTGAAAGGGAACTCTGGTGGCATAGGGCGTCTGGCCTGGGCTGCAGCTCGAGGCCACCGGCTCCTCGACAGGAGACTATGAGTCAGAATCTATCCAATGGCAGTGAGTGTGCATGACAAGTGGAAGCAAGCATGGTGCATTTGAGGCACAGAGCAGGTGCACGTGGCTGCAACAGAGCTGCAAGTGCCTAGAGATGAGGATCAAATGCCTTGAAAGAATGGAAGGCAAACATGAAACAGAATGCCATCTTTCTGAAAAACAAAAAAACAGGCCCCGAATTATTGTATTGGTTGAGATCAGTGGGCTCCTTCAGACAACTGCTCTGAGATATACCAGACCTTGAAACAAAACTCGCCTTGTACCTACATAATGAATTGGCTCAAAAATAATGGTTGCAGCTCGTAACTATTGTGCTCCTTAAAAAGAATCATCTGTATGAGGCCAAACTGCCAGCATTTACTATAAAGCAAAGATGAGACTGTAAGAGACAGAGAAACTGGATTAATGGTACCAGAACCACCAACACAAAAGTAATGAGAGTGTTAACCCATTGCTAAGAATGTAACCAATGCCACTGAACAACATGTGTAGAAACTGTTGAATTTGAACCTAAACTGTTGTGTAAACTTCCACCCAAAACAATACATTCTAATTTTTTTAAAAGACCCCCCAGGCCAGACGGCTTCACAGGAGAATTCGACCAAGCATTCTGGGAAGAACAGACACCAATCCTACTCTTCCAGAGCATAGAAAAAGATGGCAAACTCCCGAACTCTTTCTGTGAAGCTCGCATAACACTGATATCTAAAGTAGACAAGATACCAAAAGAATTGAGAACTACAGACCGATATCTCTAATGATGCAAAAATCCTTAACAAAATACTGGGCAATAGAATACAAAATTTATAAAGGGAATAATTCATAACCAATAATGACCAAGTGGGATTTATTCCAGGGATGCAGGGATCTTTCAACATCCGAAAGTCTACCATCATTATTTGTCACATTGATAAGGAAAAGGATAAAAAACACACGATAATATCAATAGATGCAGAAAAAGCATTTGACAACACCCAACACCCATTCCTGTTTAAGAAACTCAAGAAGATAGGAATGGAAGGAAAGTTCCTCAATATAATACAAACTATATGTGAAAAGCCAACAGCCAACTTAGTAGTTAGTGGGGAAAAGATGAAAACAATCCCACTGAAAAAGGGAACCAGACAAGGATGCGCTTTGACCTCACTTCTATTTAATATTGTATTGGAGGTCATACCTAACAGCAAAAGGCAAAGAAAAGATATCAGACATTCTTCTGGGGGAAGAGGAGGTGAAATTACTGTTATTAACAGATGATAAGATTTTAAATAGAGAGAACCCCAAAAGCTCCACAAAGGGAGTGCTGGAGTGATAGAGGAATATGGCAGAGTAGCAGGATACAAGATCAACAAACAGAAGTCTCTCAGACTGCTATCTATACACATTGGATGAGTCCACAGAAGAGGAGATCAAAAAGGTAGTGTCCTTCACAATAGCAAACCACAAATTGAAATGTGTAGGGATAGAGCAACAACAAATATTTGTATGAGGACAACTGCAGAACACCATTACAAGAAACCAAGAGTGACATCCATAAATGGAAGGATGTCCCATGCTCGTGGATCAGAAGACTCAATATAATAAAGATGTCAGTCCTGCCCAAGGTACTATACAAGTTTAATGCTATCTCAATACACATACCAACGTCCTTCTTCAAAGAACTGGAAAAACAACTAACTTCATATGGAAAAAAAAGAAACCTAGAATTAACAGAGACCTCCTCAAGAAGAAGGACAAAGTAGGAGGGCTTGCTTTACCTGACTTTAGCGCCTACTACACAGCCACAGTGGTCACAAACAATGTGGTACTGGTATAATAACAGATATTCAGACCAATGAAAAAGAACTGAAAACCCAGAAATGAAATCATCACAATATAGACCAGTGACCTTGATAACATGTCCAAACTACATGAGAATGTCCTACCATCCTGGCCTCTGAGGAACACTGGCCTTACATCTGGCCAAGACAGACTGGTTTGTCCTTTTAGCAGTCCATGGTACTTTCAATAGTCTTCTCCAGCACCACAATTCAAACACATCTATTCTATAGTCTTCCTTCCTCAATGTACAACTTTCACGTGCATACGACTCACTGCCAGACTCACTGTCATCGAGTCAGTGCTGACTCATAGTGACCCCTTGCGGGTTTCCGAGGCTTTAAATGTTTACTGGAGTAGAAAGGCCAGTCTTTCTCTGGAGGAGATGCTGGTAGTTTTGAACTGCCAACCATGGAGTTAACAGTCCAATGCATAACCCACTATTCCACCAGGCACAGGTGGAAGATAGCAAAGGAGGATCTGTCTACAAACCAAAGTATGAAGAAACCCACAGGGGCAGTTCTACTCTGGCCTGTGAGTTAGTATTGACTAGCTCGCAGTGAGTTTTTGTTTTGTTTTGTTTTGGTATTTTGGTGAGAGCACCTAACAACAGCAGTCTCCTATGAGCAAGAATCAACATGATGGCAGTGAGTCTGGGTATGAGTCAGAATGGAGTAGATTAGACTGGTTTGGCTATGTGAGACAAAGAATTCTATTTGGCCTTTTATCTCTGGTTCCCGAAAACAACTCTTGCAATCATCCATCAAGGCATGTTTGTTTTCCATTGTTGTTACTAGGTACCCTCAGTCTTTTACTACAGTGAGTGACCCTTTGCAGCAGAATGAAATACAACCCAGTCCTAAGCCATCCTCACAGTCTTTCATGCATTTGAGCCCATCATTGCAGCCATTGTGTCGAACCATTTCATCATCTCATTGAGGGTCTTCTATTGTGTAGCCTATCCTCTACCTTAGTAAGCACAATGTTCTTCTCCAGGGACGCATCGTTCCACACAACATGTCCAAAACACTTAAATGTGTTCCAATATAGAAGTGTCCCTAAAGACCGTTCATTGCTGTCAAAATGGATACCAATTCACAGCGCCCCCCTACAGAATAGAATAGAATTGCCTCTTAGGGTTTCCCAAGCTGTAAATCTTAATGGAAACAGACTGTCTTGTCTTTCTCCCAGGGAGTGGCTGGTGGGTTTCAACCGCTGACCTTGCTGTTAGCAGCAGAGCACTTCCCTGTTACATTACCAGGGCTCCGTGACCACCGTAGAGATAATTAAAGCAAGGCATTTGGTGAAATTGTCCAGCTAAATAGCGTAACGAGAGAAAGGAAGTGTGGCAAGGACATATTATTTGGTGGAAATATGTATTTAGAGGATTAGAGTAGGAAGAGGGGCCAAAATGAGTCCAGAGAACATGCTGTTAACTTGTTAGAACAGGGTCTAAGAGTCTAGAGACTCTGAGTCCATAAGTAAAATGTCAGCACTGAAGCATGTGGACATTGTGATACTTATTTAAGCTATGATTAAAGCCTTTTTAAAAAAATTGTCTCTGACCTCAGGCATATTTTCCGATGGCCATTATCAAAGCAGCCACTAAGTACTTTCACTTTAAGATAGAAGAAGGTGTTGTCTGTGTACCCAAGTCCAAACCAACGATAATGATTCACAATGACTCTAACGGGCAGAGTAGATCTTCCACCTAAAGTTTCGGAGGCTGTAAATCTCTGTGGAAGCAGACTGTCACATCTTTTTCCCATGGAATGGTTGATGCCTTCGAATCTTTGCGTTTTTGGTCAGCAGCCAGGTACTCAGCACTGTATCACTAGGGCTCCTTTCAAAGACCACATCTAGGCAGACAACTTCGGGTAAAGCGGGGGCATGCATATTCATTGATTTGGTTGATTATGCAAATATAATGAGGTACCAAATATGTCTATGCTTTGAGGCCACATCATGCATATGCATTTTTTTGAGGCTCTGAACAGGGAAATGGTGGAGCTTCCTGGGTGGGTAGGAACATCTTTCAGGGGAAGGAGAAGCATGTCTGTGGACAGTGAGATCTCATGTTGAGACCTCTTCCAGACTGTCCCTGATGTGTCTGTTCATTTGTATCCCTTCTGGCTGTAATAAATGGGAAACTGTAACTATAAGTAGTATCTATAAAATCTGTGAGAATAAATGAACTCACAGAAGTAATGCTCCTCTGTCTGTTGTGCTGTGGTGGCTTGCATGGAGCAGTGATGCTGAAAACAAGGAGGGATTGAAGCATTTACTGGTGATGATCAAAGACTACAGCCTTCAGTATGAATTGCACCTCCGTGTAAAGAAAACAAAAAAACCTCTCAACTGGGCCAATAGACTTGATAAACGGGGAGAAAAGACTAAAGTTATCAAGTATTTAATTTTGCTCGGTCCACCATCAATGCTCATGGAAACAGCAGTCAAAGTGTCAAATGATATATTACCTAGGGTCAATTTGCTGCATAATTCCTCTTTAAAGCGTTAAAGAGCACACATGCCATTTAGAGGACTAAGGTATGTCTTACCCAAGTCATGGTTTTGTCGATTGCCTTCTACACAAAAGCAGGATAATGAAAAGGAAGATCAGAGCAAACTTGGTGCATTGAATTGCGGGGCTGGCAGAGAACATTGAAAGTACCCTGGGGCTTCCAAAGAAGAAGCAAATTTGTCTGGGAGAAGCACAGCCAGTCTCTCCCTTTGGAGGGAGGATGGGGAGCCTTTGTCTCCTGTGTGCTTTGGAAGTGTTATCAGGCCAGACCAGGACCTAGAAAGGATATCACGCTTGGTCATCAAGTAGAAGGGGAGAGACCAGGTGGAAGTCCCTTAGGAATAGAGATTGACATTGGGCTGCTACAATGGGCTCAAGCATAACAACTGTGCGGATGGTGCCGAACCCGGCAGGAGTTGGTTCTGGTTTTCAGAGGCGTGCTTATGTACAGACTCGATCACAACAAATGAGTCAATGAGACCCTGACTTCGCTTGGGTGGATAATTCAGAGACTGGCAGTCCGGTTGTGAAGACTCAGCTCTTGATTACCTTGAGTACCAGAAAAAGGAGGAAGAAGCCCATAGTTCTTACAACATGTGTGTTTTGACTTCTGACTGATTAGGGTCAGAGAGGAGAAATCCAATGGAAGTGCTAAGGGCAACGAATGGATTGTGGGAAGGTGGAGCCTGACTCCACTGCCAGGTGGCAAATGGATTCATGCTGATTCTTACCACACAGTCAGGGAGCAAGGTACGATATAACTACTTTGGGTCTTCAGTGATGAGGCAGGGACATAATTCAATCCAGAACACTTTCCGAAGTATGAGCTTGAGAAAGAAGAGAGATGGAGGGAGATTGGATTGTTTTGAAGGGAGAAGAGATATGAGTCAGAACAGTTGGGAGGCCAGCAGTGAATAAAAGCATCAGGAGAGACATGCTACCATTAGGGGGGCTCAGATCAGGGCCTTTGCACAGAGTGGAGGTGGTGAGACTTGTGGTAGCTTCTGAGGGACTGACTGATCCGATGGATGCTGGAGCAAAGCGTCCACTGCAGCAGACCGCAAGGGTGCGCTCGGTCAGCTGTGAGGGGTGTCATTCAGTGGGTTGGAGAGCTGAGACACAGGTCTCAGTGTCTTCATGGTTCTGCCATATTTTTCAGCCCTAGAGAGGTGAGAAAATAAAGCAGCCACATGAGGTTTATTTAAAAGAGGTCTAACTTCGTGTTTCCTTGGTACTTGGAGGAAATAGCTACTCGTGAGTAACTGGAAAAATATCATAGATGGGTCCAGCAGTTTCCCCTCCCAGAGTGCGTCCCTGTCCACTCGGGCATTTGACTTACAACGCTGGGAAAAGAAGGTGGCGGCAGCCAGCCCATTTTACAGACGAGAAAAGGGAGAACAGGGAGGGAGTTGAAAGGCTGCCCACGAGTACGGAGGACACACTTGCTTCTTCGCTTTACTGCAGCCTCCCACGCAGCCCCCTCCCGACTTTGTTTTTCTCCTTTTCATGACAGCAGGAAAAGTTTATGTTGCTTACCATTTTAAATGACCTCTTTCTGCTCCTTTTACCATCTCCTTACGCAAGACCCAGACGATAATTTGTGCTGTTCGCTTATTTTTAGACAATTGCGTGTAACTGTTTTGATTCATCTTTAAAAGCTTCTTTCCACAGCACATAACAAATTTAATTGAATTGCTTTTTGAAGCAAGGCTGCTTTGTTTTCCACTGAAGCGATGACTCATGAGGATCCATGCTGTCGCATTTATATTCCTTTGCCAGCAGGTAGTTTAAAGTGAGTTATAATGACAGAAAATAGAGAAGAGGGAGACAAAGCAAATAAAGAAAAGTCCCCCTTGCCTACCTCTGTGTTATCTGGAGGTGGGGCAGGAAGCCACCCAGCAGCGCTTTCCACACAGAGGTGGAGGAACCAATCACCAGAAGCATTGCGAAGTGTCCTCTTCCCAATGTCAGTGGGGCCGGAAGGGAGATGTTGGTCCAACCACACTTTCTTTATCTGTTTTATTTTGTTTCTTTTGTTATTATTGTTGCTGTTGAGAAGACACACTGCCAAATATGCACCCATTCAATCGCATCATGGACCTGTCAGTGACATTGTTTCCCTGGCTTCGCCTCTTCTGGGGGCTGTTCCTGCCCCGTTACCATGAACTCACTGTTCCCGACACAGCCGATCCGACCATCAATTCGATCCCATACAGATAGTTTATAAAAGGGTACAATGGTCAAGGCAGATGTGTTTCACTAGTTAAAGGAAACTAGTGTTTGATTTAAGAAGACTGAGGGGATTTTTTTTAGTTTAAGGTTTCAACTTTTAAAATGATCTCCAGGCAGTTGTTTCCAGGGTTCCTTCAGCTTCCATGGGTGCCAGAAGGTCTGGAGTCCATAAAAATGTGAAATTCAGGTATGCAGTTTTTGCCCTTTTTGATCAAGTTCTCTTAAGGGATTTTTGATCAAAATGTTTAGTCGTGATAGTCAGGCACCACCTCGGTCTTCTCATCTCGTGAGCGTGAAGGCGTGGCTGGCTGATTGGGAGGTAGTGAGAATCCCTGATGTGATTCTGCATGGTGGGGGTGCGAGAACCCTAAGAGCTTTTCGACTTACCCATAGGTGCTGCTGGATATGTTGGAGGGAGAGTCAGGAGCCTGACCGCTGCGAAACACAACATAGGAGATGGACAAGTGAAGTATGGCTGGGTGATGGAGCTTCCTGAGGAGAAAGTGTTCTTGACTGAATGGTTGCTTTAACAGTCTTGGCTCCTCTTTATACATGTCTATTCTTCTGGCTTTTTAAGTTTGTGCTTTAAATTACAGGTATTGTGCAATATATAAAAAATATATATAACACCATGGATACTATGTGGGGGCCTTGAACAGTTCATAGAAAAATGGAACTGAACGTAATGAAAATTTCCCATGAACTTTAGAATCACCCTCATATATATTGTACATAAAATATTTAACTTATAAATTGTTGTCTAGAAATTTATTCTATATGTTTAGTAATCTGTGTAGGATTCAGACAGTGCAAAAATGGTGACATTTATTTGATTTGAAATAGCACGTTTCATTTTTCTAAAAATTCCTAAAACAGTCTTTCCCAAGTTCCATGCCTTGATTGAAAATTTAAAAAATAGAGTGCCAAAGACTAGTTTTTAAGATTATCTAGCACATTCCTGAGAAATTTATTGAGTTCACATTTTCTCATTTCCATTCAGATAAATGAGATGGCTGTAACTGACATTGGACTGCCATTGGCTTTCGACCTAATGACATCCGATTTCTCTACCCTGGTTCCCTAAAAAAAAAAAATCGATGGGATCTGTAATCACCAATAAGGACCCAACACTCAAGACTGGACTGGAAGCAGGAACATGCAGAAATGGCATCAATCAGCATTCTACTGTCTTCTTCGCTGGCTCCCTGTTGTTTTATTTTCCCCCATCTTTCCTACCCACATGGACATATGAAAGCCTCATTTATCATAAAAACTCATGTTCCTCTTAAATCCACGGAGCATTTATTTAAAAACTGTAACTGTAGATTTTGATTGTGAAATTGTCCAAGCTAAAATAAAGTTTTGATGAAAACTGGTAAGTTTAGATATGGTTTTAATTTTTGTAGACTAGAATAGAAATCACTGACCAATGAAGGTTCCAAATTTTGGGAAGATGAGAGGTGAAAACCACAGTACCCTGGAGGTTCTCACATTTCTAATGAGGAAGGAAAGAACACTGGATTGGAATCAGAGAGATGAGATACTGGCCTTGAATGCAAATCATGTCAAATGTTTCTGTATCCATTTCCTCACTTTTGCCTTAAGTCCTTTCTGCCTGCTGTTTGATAGCGGCTTACTCACCACCTAAGAACCTCTTCCCATTGAAACACTTTATCTACCCCGAAGGTACTCACTGCTTTTCTGCTTCTGGTTAGTACTAGGGCAGGAGTGTAATGATGGTAGGGACAATAAGCGTCCCTCCTCCTGCCTTATCTGTGGTGGAGGAGAGAGAAAAACTGATGAGAAGGAAAAAGGGGGGCTTTGACTAAATCTAAGAGCGTGCTGAGCATCACATCTACTGTAATTGTACAAACCCACAACCCCAAAGTGACTGTAGATCAATATTTACCTGTTTGTCTGATTGCATTTCTTTCAGTATTTATGCAGTCAACTAGTACTAACCTCTTACTATATGCATGAACTGCTCAATAAATGTTAGAAAGGGAACGATTCGAAATTCAGAAGTTATATGTATATTCAGATATATATATATATATCTTCAGACTCCTCTTGTTCTCCATTCTTATGCCTGCTTGTTTTCACATTACAGGGTTCTAAATGCTCATATGAACAATTCCTTAAACTCTGTATGATATAGTTTGTGATGGATGCAAATGTCCATTCCAGTAAGAGGTCACTTTTTAAACTATTCTAGCTATGAAATAAAATCCAAGTTTTATTAAGTGTTCAAATTGCATTTTACATTTCTAAAATAGAATCAAACCATTTTAACATGACAAATGTCAGAGATGAACACTAATGTTTCCTTCAATCTAACCCTATTAAGAAAATAATTCCTCTGAAAATTGTGTCCACCTTATGTAACAAGATAAAATATTATGTACCTCTTCACTTTGGCAATAGCTAGTTCCTAAAGGGATGAAAATAAAAGTAGTGGTTTTACTACTTCATTAAGTTCATTAAAAATAGAATTCTGTCCTAAGAACATTTTGTTGTGGTGCAGAAAAAGCTATGAAGTCAATGAGCTATGGGTACAAAAGGAACCAGTACAGAATGGCTGATCCAAGCAACCAAAATCATTATGGAAAGGAAGGGGGGGGGGTTTCCATAGCGTTCTCCCCCCTCTACAAGCTATTGTACTTGGTTAAGGCTTTCCAATAGTTAATTAAGATCTCAATGACGAAAGAAAAACAAATGAACTACGGTCACATTGATTGTGATCCTAGCCATCTGATACGGCAGAGTAGGACGGCCCCATAGGGGTTCCAAGCCAGTAAATTGGTCTAGAGGCAAACTGACCCTGCTTAGTCTCTGGTGAGTGAAGAACACGAAACAATTACAAAAAAGATGCGCTCACATTCCCAGATCTTAATGCTAAATTTTCAAATTATTCCCTCTAATAAACCAAATGTAATTTTGTTCAGAGCAGAAACTCTTGCCCTTCCTCTGAGTAATATCAGATTAGTCTACCTCTTAGTCAAAGATTAAATTGATCACAAAAAATGAATGGTAATTAGCCTAAGGTATGTGAGTTGAGGAAAGGTTTACTGAGTAGGTCAGTTTTCCACTCAATCCACATACATTTTGTTATATGACATTGATTGCAATCCCCACAATCTAACATCACATATCCCACTCCCTTCCTGTGTTTCCTGTTTCCATTCCTCCTCCTTTCCTATCCCTCTGAACTTTGTCTTTGGGCAAATGATGCTACCTAGTTCTTCTGCCAAGAAGATTGATGTTTCTGTAGTACATTAGTCCATTGGACCAATTATTTCTAGGTATCTTCCAATTTTCACTACTCTTCTTTCCTCCAGTTGGGGTGAGACCCATAGTTGTATCTTAGACTCTGGTTGATACTCACTGATGTAGGATGTAACAGATTGTCTTTCTGGACTTTGTTATGCTAATTCACTTTTATATCCCCTGAGCCCATGGCCCTGAGCACACAGGCCCAGAAACTCATTCAAGAGGTTGCCTTTTAAAGCTGGTACTAATTCTGCCTTAGTGGGACCTTCACCAAAATCAGTGGCTCTCGACCTTCCTAATGCCATGACCCTTTCATACAGTTGCTCATGTTGTGGTGACCCCAACCATAAATTTATTTTCATTGCTACTTCATCACTATCATTTTGCTACTGTTATGAATCAGGTGACCCCTGTGAAAGGGTTGTTCGAGCCCCCCCAAAGGGTTTGCGACCCACAGGTTGAGAACCGCTAATGCCTGCAGCAGAAAACATAAGACTTGCATGTTTACTGTGGCCTTCATTGGACTTGGAGATTCCCCAGCGGGTGTGAAGGGGTCGGAATATCCCCAAGGTTCTTCACCTTGACTAGGAGCCAGGGAGGATGCATCTTCAAGGATCAGATTTAGAGGGGAAAAGACTGGAGCTCGGCTGTTTCCTCATCAGCCACACTGTGCCCAAGAGTGTTCTGGGAGGGTTATTCCCCTCTTTGTTCTATTGTTTGCAGCCTGTCTCACCCTCCAGGTTACAGACACAGGCCTGACGGGGCTCGCAGGCGAGACGAGTAGTGGTGTCCGGGAGCCCACATGCACTCTTTCTCTTTGCTGAAACCACAGGCAGGCCATGATGGTGTCTCGGCTGAAATCAAGCCCATGCGTTATTTATATTGGCTACTCTTAGGCCTAATCAGGGTACCAGGTTAGTGGCATGAGTGTTCTGCTGAGCTGCCTGTACAACATGTATCAGAATCCCTAGTCGGAACCATATACATCCTGTGCTCACATTGGACTCTAGGTTCATGAGCTTCATGACCACCTCCTGTTTTCCAGCTTTAGGCCTTAACTAATTTGCAAAGCAATATGTGTGTATTAATGTGTGGGTCTAAAGAGCTGACCTTGGACTTGGTGAAGTGAATGAAGTTGTGCATGGTACCCAGCCCTAAGTCTAGAGTCACACTTGGACCACTCTGGGGCCCTCAGCACAGGGGTGCTGCTCACATCCACAGGGCTTTACAGTGTTGTCTGTTTTTATGTTCGTAATTTTGGATTGATCATTAGAAACCCCTCGGCAGCTGGAGACGTAGCACCCTGAACCCCATAGGTAGGCACCCGAGTGTTTGCTGAGTGCAACAGAGTGCAGGGGAAAGAAGACAATGGCAGAGACTCATGAGGACATGACACGGACTGTGGTTGTTGTTGTTAAATGAATGGACCACTTCAAATTGAGTAGAAAGTTCGAAGTCCCCCAACCTCCTTCGTGCAAGCCCTCTTCTCATTTATTTTTGGGATTTTGTTTCATTTTTTCTGGAAAGCTATACAGATGCATCTAATGAAATGTGTTTCCATTCCCTTGCTAGCTTCCCCTTTTATTCCAGGACAAATGCTTCTGCCACCAATGTTGGCACTCCCCTCTGCGCAGGGGCCTCCCTCACCATGGGTCTTCATGTCCACAGGTGCCATGCGGCTGGCCACGGTTCTTGCTTTTTTCCAGGCCCTGCTTGGCTCCATCAGCTGGGAAGGAAAGGAACACCCCAGGGTGCAGAGGAGCTTTATTAGGTAGCAGAACACAGCGTCCTCAATCGCTCATAAGGGACCCTTGTTTTTTAGTTTGTTTCTTGGATTTTCCAACTTTTGAATTGTGACTTGAGTGGAGGTTTGCAGAGCAGAGCATCAGGTTTCTCTTCTACAAGTCACGCACGCTTGCTTCACCTCAAGGGCTGCAGTCCCCACAAGGCATCCCCACTGCCGTCTTGTGTTTCCTCTTCCCATTCCTCCTCCTTTCTTAATCCTTCAGACCTCTGTTGTCGGGCAAGTCCTGCCCGTTTGGTCTTGAATGATTTTTCTGAGGTGGGCCTACCTCTCCAGTGACATTGTTAGGGTTTTGTGTCAGTGATAAGTATATACGGGACAGAAAATCGGCCATCACCACTGGGGGTTTCTTCAGGTACTGTAGGCGTGCAAACACCTCCTCCTCAGAGATGTCCATCTGCACCTCGATTTTCAGAAATGCCAGCAGGGCTGGTAATGTCCAGGGGCTCAAACTAGATGGTGGCGATTTGGATCCACTCCCTTTCTAGGAGGCCAGTCTCTGATGGACATGCACTACAATAAGGGACGGGACTCAGGGACACAGGCTTTGGAGACCTCTGATAGGCTAATTTCGGTAATGACGCTGTGTCTACAGGTCTCCATGGACCAGTGTGTTTGCATGAAGGCCTGTCAGATGACACCTCTGAGTTGCTTTGCCCTTATTTCTGGGATTTTTCCTATTTGCTGATTAATGGTGCTTATTTATAAACTTGATTTTTAGAGACACGCCCGAACAAAATGAGCATCGACTCCCACGGCTAGCATGGCCCACTTGGTCAAATTACAGATTTCAGTCAAAGGCTTTGTCCTGTAGAAAATAACCGCAATTTGAAATGATGAGCCTCTAATAGAACCACAGATGAGTTTGCACCCATTTCATTATCCAATTCCGCCCTGAGCTGTTTGCTAACAATATTTCCTAACTGCAGAGTGATCCACCGGCATCATCGCCCTTTACCAGGTTCACCACTGGGGTGCCGGAGCAGAAATCGTTCGGCAAGCATTTCTCTTGGTCACCCCGCAGGCATACTGAAAAAGGAAGCCAGCCTTTTCTGGGTTCACGGAAAACATTTCTTCCCAAGATAATATTCTGAGCTTCTCTCCATCTGTAGCTTTCTGGCTGACAGTACTTGTGCCCCTTGCTCTCTTGGCATCTGCGTTTTCAACCCCCTCGGTTCTGATGGGCATCCCATGGGTCATCCCTAGTGAACTTGAGAGCGGACCACCCTGTCACCCTTTTGAATTTGGAGTCTTTCAAATTCCAACATTCTTTCTTTACCAAGTTACTCCAAACAGTAAATAAAAGTATGAGTCACAATATAATAGCTGCCCCTCATTATTCCCTAATCTTTTATTCATCTCATTTATGAGTTAGGGGCATATTCTTAAAAACAAATATTGTATTGTACTTTCTGCCTCAGTAATAAACAGCAGTAATTATCTGGTGGAATGCACGCATCCTCGTTCTCTTTAGGGAATGACTGTTTGCTTCAGGACCAAACAAAATGAGAAATTATGACATCACTGAATCTACTTTTAAAATTAATGTGAAGCCTTTGTCACGAAAATATGGATCTCCCCAACGGGGATAAATGTGATGCGCACCAAGTGAATCAGAATGCAAAAATGAGAGGAAGTCCTTCTTCTGAGCTGTTTGTTTGGGTTCGGTGCAAGGGAGGCCTTGAGGCAGTTGCAAAAGCAAGCAAACAAAAGCCACCCCAAACCCAAATGGCAGACAGACCAACAAATTGTTGCCACCCACGTCCTTATCAGGCTGCCAGGCTTCCACCAACTCACTGCTCTCTGAGCATGGATCTGACCAAGCCCCAGAAGACCTCAGACACACTGCCTAGCTCGATGAGCCTGATGCTCTGCGCGTGTCTCCGTAACTGCAGCTCTCTTTTCCTAACAGCACCTGAGCCCTGCGGAGTGGTGTCCTAGTGGACAATTAGGAGAACAGACGCAGAGACGCCCACACTCAAGTGGCAACTGGACACCAGGTGAAGATAGACAAATGGCAGGTGTATTCAAGAGTCCAGAAACACCAAGGATTGCCAGCCCTTCCTAGAAACTGAGCCCTGGTGGTGGTGTCGGTTCAGCAGTGGGCTGATGATCACAGGGTGAGCAGTTTGAAAGCAGCAGCTGCTGTTTGGGGGCAGGGAGGGGCGAAGGATGGAGTGCGGGGAGATGAGTCTTTCTGCGTCTGTAAATATTTATAGTCTCAGAAACCCACACAGGCATTTCTACTCCGCCCTACAGAATCACTATGAGTTCGAAGCGATTCGATGGTAGTGAGTTGTTTAAATGAGTTATTAGAAGCTGGAAAAGAGCCTAAAGCCACAGTAAATGGAGAGAGAAGATGTTTCTGTTATTGAAAGGCACCCCCTTGTGGACTTCCTGTTATGGCAGCGGTAGGTAAGGAAGACAGCGGGTCATCTGGCCAAGGTAGAGGAACAATCGAGTTGGGGGTGGGGGGCAGTCTTTCCAGCTGAGACTTCCTAGTTGAACTTCGGACATTCTGTCAAACTCACCCTTTTTTGAAGCATGTCCCCTTTGCCTGAGGGGAATTCCCTTGGCCATTTCAGGGTTGTCCTGCTGTCTCTAGCCAGCTCCACATTTTAGATGTCAACAATTTTGCTGCTCTGAGGTGCCGTACACGCAGTGAGAATTGAGTTTAGGGTATGAATAGTCCATGCTTCTTTAGTTCTTGATTAATTTTATGAGCTATATTCCAGACTGGAAGTAAAGAAGCTTGAAGCATCCTTCCTCATTAACAATAAATTTTCATTTGTGTACTATATAACATAATTTAAGACCTGATGAAAACGTCCCAAATTCTTGCGGAAAGGGAAAAAACATTTATAGCTCAACGTTGCCATATATTCTTGTCCCAAACTCTTCTCATCTTGATTAAACTGCTCACAACTCTTCGAGATTTAGCAGCTTTGGCAAAGCAGGCCGGTCATATTTCAGAGCTGTTGTAGCTACCTTATCTGGCTGGTTGGTATTGGCGGTAGAAAGGGAGGCAGCTTGAATGCTGAATCACTTGCTATTTTTAGTGCATTTCTGAGTTGTGATTAATAGAATACAGTTGATTTCTTCTTCAGTTCAAGTCCTTGGGCTGTCATAATTTAATAGATAACCCCTAGGCCAGAACCAAGAGTATCAAAATGAAGCGCAGGTTAAATTTGTGGGTCAGTCTACTGTTTTGAAAGCAAACAGCAGAATTAACCATGTACTACCACTCCAGCTCTTTGAGAGAACCCCGAACTAGGTTCTGTACAAGGGTCCCTGCCTGATTTGAGAGTCATTCCAAAGGAGAGGGTTGGGGTCAAGGCCAAGGGTACCTATGACCCACACCACACCACACCACTCACAGTGCCTGCCTCTCCCGAGGATAACCTCATAGAGTGGATATGAAACCTAACACATACCAGGTGGCTAGTCTTTAAGTGAGCAGGTCCGTTTGCTTATGTTCAGCGCACCACGCAGTGTTTGTTGCTTACACGGCACCAGGGATCAGGGCATGGGAAAGACATGGAGGAAGCGGCTAGTGAGGGCTGTGGGAGGCAAGCCAATGTCACTTGGAAAGTGTGTCAAAGGAGGGATGGACAGGCTGCCATGGGGCATGAGAAGCAAGGTAAGAGCTAAAAGAGCAAGAGTTGGAGATGCTTCTGGGAGAGGCTGATACTCGAGTTGGATCTTTTAAAAAAAATTTAAATACGTGATTTTGCCTTATTATCAGCACAACTGTATTCAGTACAGAAAATGATTCCTTTAAAAAAGGGGGGGGTAAGATCATCTTGAGAATATAAGCATTGGTTACATTTGAAGTTTATCTTTTTGGTCTATCTCTCTGTCTGTCTCTTTTCCTCTTTACACAAATGATTTTAAAATGTTCTCACATAGTAAACAACTAGCTTCTTGCTTTTTAAAGCACACACACAGACAAAACCCTAAAGCAAAACTTACAACAGAGAACAAACATCCTTCCATGTCATTAAATATTCTTGTACGTCAGATTCCATTGTATGACGCACCCCCATTCACTAAACCAGTCCCCAATGATGGGGACTTAAGTTGTGGCAAATGTGCCTATCATTAACTACGATGAGCACCCTCATCCTTTAATCTGCTTTGCGCATCGATAATTACCTCCTCAGGTCAAATCCCTAGAATGAAAATTACTGGTTCAATGATTACGAAAGCCTTGTAAATGTGTTGCTCAATAGACACCAACAGTGGGTGGAAGTTTCCGTTTCCTTCCTTTCAACATATTGGTCAAGTCAAAATAGCCCTGGTTGCCAGGTCCAAGATGGCGCCATGTGTATCCTTCCCCACCCACAGAATTGTTAAGATGAATAGAATATTGTAGAAGTTGCACTTCTAGGACTTCTGAGCCTCCGTGACAACAACTTGCCATCTCAGACGTACTCTTCCAGTTAGTTGTTCTTCAGGAACCCATGACCACATCATGAGGCCACTCAAGCAGCCCAGGGGAGTGCATGTGTGACATGAAACAAGGCCGGCAGCCAGCACCGACTGTCCTGTGAGAGCTCTGTCTTTAGGAGGCTGCAGCCCTGATCTTGCAGCCAAGCCACTCTCCAATCCCCAAGCCAGGGACACAGTGAGAAAATCAGGGTTGATTGTTGCTGTAAGCCACTCAGTCTTCGAGGGATTTATTAGTTAGCAGTAGCTAACTAGCACAACATAGTAGTCTTGCTTTTTATAGTTCTTTCCTTTTTAGTGAGGTTCCAGTTTATTTTCAAATGTTTATTGGCCACTGTATTTTCCTTCCATAGGTTTTACCCTTTGTCCCTATTTTCAGTGTCAACTTTTTCATATTAATGTTAGGAGTTTTACATATATTAAGCCTATTAACCTTTGCCTGTCAGAAACCTAAACTTTTCCTTCGTTTTTTTTTTTTTAAGCTCAATCTCTTTCTGGTTAAATGTTTCACATTGAAATTTTATTTTCCAGAAATTATTTATGTTCTTGAGAATATGTATTGGAGAACAGACGTCAGTTTGACAATTTCTGGTTTCTTTGGTGATTTGGGTGAAAGTTTGGTGGGTAAATTGGTTTTATACCTAACAGTTTTAATGTGTGACATCCATTGCGTTCGGCACGCATCTCACTTCCTCTCTGAGTTTCCCATTTATATTTGTCCTTCTGTCCTCTCCCTTCCTGCCTTCTGAGCCTTGTTGTTGTTGGTAGGTGCACCACAGAACGAAACGCTACTCCTCACAATTGTCCTCGCCTGAGTCCACTGTCGCAGCCATGGTGTCCATCTGTCTTCTTGAGGGCCTTCCTCATTTGTGTTGCTTCTCTACCAAGCATGACACCCTTGTCTAGGGACTGGTCTCTCCTGACAACATGTCCAAAGGATGTGAGATGAAGTCCCACCATTCTTGCCCTTAAGGAGCACTCTGGCTGTACTTCTGCCAATTCATATTTGTTTATCCTTTTCGCAGTTTCTGGTGCTTCCGATAGTCTTCCCCAGCACCACAATTCAAATGCATTGATTCTTCTTCCTTATTCAGTGTCCAACTTTCACATGCTATGAGGCCATTGAAAATACCATGGCTTGGGGCAGGCGTACTTTCTTCCTCAAAGTAACATCCTTGCTTCTCAACACTCAAAAGAAGTCTTGTGCAGCAGATAAGCCACATCATTTGATCTCTTTACTGCTGCTTCCAGTTTGTGACTTAGTGGTCCAGTTGCAAGGGTTTGGTGGTCTTGATATTGAGTTGTAATCCATACTGAAGATTGCCATCCTTGATCTTCATTAGCAGGCACTTCAAATCCTCCTTACTCAGAACAAGGAAAGTTGTTTTATTCCTGGCATGCTACCCTTTGGATTTTGAGCGATTCATTATTCTCAAAAGCTCATGCCTCGCCAGTATTATCTTTACCATATAGGTCTGTCTGTTCACCTGAGAGTTGAACCACAGGGGTGAGTTCACTTTCAGACTTGAGGGACGTCTAGGGGCCATAGTTCTGGGGGGTTCAGCAATTTCTGTGTTTGCAATCCAGTGATTGAGGATATTCTTCAAATGTGTGACCATTCTTACTCATTGCCCCCTAAGATTCCTCTCTAATCTCTTTTGAGTCATTCTTATCAATTTGATCTCATCTAGATAAATCTAGGACACCCTGTGGGTTAGTTGTACACTGTCCTATCGGGTTGTTATGAATCGGAATTGACTCGCTGGCAGTGGGTTCAGTTTAGGCTTTAAAAAGCATGATGCGCCCACCAGACCGTGAGGATGATGTTCCTGAGTAGAGCAGCCAGTCCACAGAGAGGACAACATGGCTGGCCCCACTATGAGACATGATGCCCCTCAGTGACTAAGGGCGATACAGGGGACTGCACCGGAGACACAGTGTGGGAATTGCACCTGACCTGATCCCACCACACCGAGGCAAATCACTGGGGGAGTGCAGCGGAACAGCAAGGGAATGGAGTGGCAAGGTCCCCAGGGAATGCTGAAAGTGGACTTTGGGGCCAGGGCGTGGTGCCCCAACAGACTGGACTGGAAAACGCTCCTAAGAGCCAGCAAACGATCCCTGAACTAACTACAAGCTTTTCTCTTGTGAACTGTTTTGTTCTGTTCTTTGTCAGTGGTTTGTTTTTGTTGTTTTGTTGGCTGGTTGTATACTGATGCTTTGTTTTCCTCTGTCTTGTTTTCGTGCATGTTAGTGTCTCCACAGGTCTGTCTGAATAGGACAGGCTGGATGAACTATCTGGAGGAAAAACAACGGGACCAACAGTTCCGGGGGGACGTGGGGTGGGGGGGGGTAGGGGGGGAAGGAAGTGGTGTTAACAAACACAGGGACAAGGGAACAACATGGGACCCAAAATGGTAGAGAGGGGGGAGTGGCAGAACTGGTGGGGAATGATCAAGGGTAAGGTTGCGTAGAGAAGAGGTATACTCTAGCCCAGGTGGTGACGAAGCATGGTGGTAGGGCAGGAGGAAAGTCAAGGGAGATGGAGGAAAGAGCTAGGAGTCAAAGGGCATTTATGGAGGTCTAGACAAAGACATGTACATGCAAATATATATAGGAGGATGGGGAAATAGATCTACGTATCTATATTTATAGGTTAAGTATTAAGGTGGCGGAAGGACCTTGGGCCTCTACTCAAACACTCCCTCAATGCATGAATAGTTTCTTTTATTAAATTGGAACTCTATGATGCTCGCTCTCCCGACACAACTGCTGAAGCCAAAGTGGGTGAACAAGTAAATGTGATGAAGAACGCTGATGGTGCCCGGGTATCAAAAGAGATTGTGACTGGGGTCTTAAAGGCTTGAAGATAAACAAGCGGCCATCTAGCTCAGAAGCAACAAAGCCCACATGGAAGAACACACCAGCCTGTGTGATCGAGTGGTCCCAAAGGGATCAGTTCTCAGACATCAAAGAACAAAAAAATCATATCATTGGCCGCACAACTCCATGATACGATCGCTGAAGACAAATGTGTGCATAAGCAAATGTGGTGAAGAAAGCTGATGGTGCCCGGCGATCAAAAGAGGTAGTGTCTGGGGTCTTAAAGACTTGAAGGTGAACAAGCGGCCATCTAGCTCAGAAGCAAAAAAGCCCACATGGAAGAAGCACACCGGCCAGTGCGATCACGAGGTGCCAAAGGGACCAGGTATAAGGCATCATGCACACACAAAAAAAGATATATGTGTGTATATGTGTGTATATATATATATATATATATATATATATATATATATACACACACACACACACACACCATATTGAATGAAGGGGGAAGTGCAAAGTGGAGACCCAAGACCCAAGTGTCGGCCAATGGAGATCCCCTCATAGAGGGGTTTAGGAGAGGAGATGGGTCAATCAGGGTGCGAGGTTGTACCAATGAAGAACACAGCTTTCCCCCATATCCTGGATGCTTCCTCCCCCAACTACCATGATCCGAATTCTACCTTGCAGGGCTGGATAGGGCAGAGGCTGTACACTGGTACATATGAGGGCTGGAGGCACAGGGAATCCAGGGTGGATGATACCTTCAGGACCAAGGGTGTGAGGGGCGATGCTGGGAGAGTGGAGGGTGAGTGGGTTGGAAAGGGGAACTGATTACAAGGATCCACATGTGACCTCCTCCCTGGGAGATGGATGGCAAAGAAGGGGGGGAAGGGAGACTCCGGATAGGGCAAGATAGGACAAAATAACGATGTATAAATTACCAAGGGCTCATGAGGGAGGGGGGAGCGGGGAGGGAGGGGAAAAAATAAGAGGACCTGATGCAAAGGGCATAAGTGGAGAGCAAATGCTTTGAGAATGATTGGGGCAGGGAATGTGCAGATGTGCTTTATACAATTGATGTACGTATATGTATAGATTGTGATAAGAGTTGTATGAGTCCCTAATAAAATGTAAAAAAAGAAAAGAGGAAAAAAAAAGAAAATGAGTAGGGCAAAGAATGTACAGATGTGCTTTATACAATTGATGTATGTGTATGTATGGACTGTGATAAGAGTTGTATGAGCCCCTAATAAAATGTTTTTTTAAAAAAAAGCATGATGCTTTAGTCGGTCATTCTCTACTAGCTTACCTAAATTATTGTTTGGTTTTGAGAGGATGTCTGGGGAGATTTTGGTTTAGGTTTAAAGATGATCTTAGGCAGTGGTGAGATGCAGCTGGCTAGCAACAGTTTGGCTGAAAAGATACCTGACTTTTTGTTGAGTTAGGTGACCCAGTTGTGAAAATGACACTTGCAATCAGGGTTCACTCTTAAGGTGGGTGGCTAATGCAGCTGCCCAATGGGGAAATCACAAGTTTATATTCCTTGCACTTTTTAAAAACATTGTTCTGTACAACAGAGTCTTCTAAGTGCCTGTGGTAATGTTCATTCCTTCCATAGGTATAAAACATTAGACAGCACTACACTTGTAATATTTATTCATTTCCAAAAACCTATTAGACTTTTGATGAAAGACTACATTTTCCCCCTTGAGTTTGTTCCTTCAATAACCAAACATGTAACGTCAAGAGAAAAAGTGCCCAACCAGAGGGTGACATAGTGTCATTCGTTTCAGCTTTATGCTCCCCCAAAACCCACAAGATATGTTGAAAGAGCTAAGAATATTATTAGAGCAATGGCTGTAAGTTGAGCAGAAGTGGAAAGGAGTTTTTCAAACATGAAATCCTATGTTCAGAGAAGAGAAGTGGCCTGTTGCTAATCGACCAAACACAATGACTAGTGTGTAATTGGTCTCCCTCTAAAGGAATGGGATCCTCTTCCTACAGTGAAACGCTGGTGAAAGATAAAGCACACAGCCGATGATGCTCGGATAAAAGTGAGGAATACGAGTGAGAACACCAATCAAGAAGCTATAGGGAAATATCTTGAATAATAGTTTAGCATTTTTGTCAGGTATTATTTAATATTTTTCATTAATATTTTAAAACTCTTCCTTAGAACATAATCTAGTTTTGTGTAACTCTTTTATTGTACTTGTTTAAGTATTAGCTGTGTGAAATAATAAGTTTCCTTTCGATATATAATTTTCTATAATTTTTGAAATGCCATTGTACCAGCAAGAGTTTGCATCATTTCTGATTTTGTGTGGAAAAAACCCTATATGTCATGTTTTAACTTATTTTACTCATGGTAAATATATATGCAACAAAGTAATATTTTCAACATTCTTCTCATGCATAATTTGGTGGCATTAGATTATGAATGTATTCAATAATTACCAACATCTGCAAATTTTCCTATTACACACATAACAGAAGCCCAGAAAATGAATTCTGGCTTGGCACTGTCTTCAATAGCACGGAATAAATAACTTTAAATTATTGCTTCAAATCTGAGTTAACTATGTTTACTCTTCCAGTGGAAAGAAGGAAGCATAAAGTCTATTCAATACCTTCAAAAAATGGTCCTTAGGACAGTGAAGGAACCAGTTGTAAAATTATTTGAACCCCACATTGGGCTTACATCCAAGTTTGGGAAGTTCAGTCAGTCTCTATGACTCCATAAAGTCAATTTCCTTGAATTTTTATTCTATAGTTCCTCCTTTTGGGAACAAGATTCTTCTATAAATTCCTTAATAAAATGTTTCATAGTGATAGCCATTGAAATGAATCCTAAAGGTACAAGGGAAGAATGGATAGTGGGGAGTGGTCATGAAGTGACGGGAAGAGAAGCTGGCCTGCACATAGGAAGAGGCTACAGAGAAGGTATGGAGGAAGTCACCACAAGTAAAGGAGACTGGGGAAGTGGAGAGGAGGGAATGGCCGAAAACGAGTTTACAACTGGGCTTCTCTAACTTCATTTGTTTGAATGCAAATTCTGTCTGGGGTCAGGCCATAGGAGCTCGGAAAACTTCCAGGTTACTACTGCTATGGTGCCCCCCCCCCCCATGGAAGTGGTTTTTAAGAGACATTTAAGGGGTTGTTGATGGAGAGAGCTTTAGGAAACAGTAAGTTAGAATCTCTTGTACTCTTAGGATCCATGGTTAAGTATTATGTGTCATAGCAGGAAGCTATCTGGTACTTAAAAATACCTAGTGGGGGCTGGAGGGTCTGGAGCAGTGGTTCTCAACCTTACTAATGCTGCGACCCTTTAATACAGTTCCTCATGTTGTGGTGACGCCCCAGCCATAAAATTATTTTCGTTGCTACTTCGTAACTGTAATTTTGCTTCTGTTGTGAATCGGGCGACCCCTGTGAAAGGATCATTTGACCTCCAAAGGGGTCAAGACCCACAGGTTGAGAACCGCTGGTCTAGAGCTTGGTAGAGAGGGCTAATCTGTTGTTCGATGTTGTAGAGCTGATTTCAACTCATAGTGACCCCATGTGGCCAAAGGAGACAATTAATATTATGCCTGAATTAAAGAAAGATTGAGGGCTGCCCGTGAGAAATGTGGTTGGGAGTACTCGTCACTACACCATCAGAGAAGAGCTATAACCCGGTGCGTTGTTGTTCTTAGGTGCCACCTAGTCAGTGCCAACTAAGCCACCCTTTGCACAACGGAAGGAAGCTCTGCCTGGTCCCGCGCCATCCTCACAATTGTTCCTATGCCTGAGCCACAGTGTCAAGCCATCTCATTCAGGGCTTTCCGTTTGATTTTTATTGCCCCTCTACTTTAGCAAGCATGATATCCCTTTCTAGGGTGTGGTCTCTTCTCAAAACATGTCCAAAGTGCATGATTAACATCCTTGCCTCAAAGGAGCATTCTGGCGGCATTTCTTCCAAGACAGATTTGTTTGTTCATTTGGTGTTCATGGTACTTTGAATTTTCTTCACCTGCACTATAGTCCAGATGCATTCATTTTTCGTCTTCCTTACTCAATGTACAACTTCCACATGCATATGACGCCATTGAAAATACCATGGCTTGGGTCAGGCTCACCTTAGTCCTCAAAGAGGGCTTTGCAGCAGATTGACCCAATGCCATGCATCCCTTTGTCTCCTAACGGCTGCTTCCATGAGCCCTGATTTTGGGTCCAAGCAAGACAAAATCCTTGACAGTTTCAACTTTTTTCTGTTTATTGTGATGTTACCAGTTGTGAGGATTTTTATTTTCATTACATTGAGTCGTAATCCATACTGAAGGCTGTAATCCTTGATCTTCATCAGCAAGTGCTTCAATTTCTCCTCACTTTCAGTGAGCAAGGCTGTGTCATCTGCCAATCGCAGGTTGTGAATAAGCCTTTCTCCAAAACTGATGCTGCCTTCTTCATATAATCCAGTTTCTCTGATTTTTTTGCTCAGCATACAGATTGAACAAATATGGTGAGAAGATATGACCCTGAAGTACACCTTCCCTGATATTCAACCAGGCAGTATTCCCTTGTCCTGTTTGCAGAACTACCTCCTCACCCACATACAAGTTCCGCAGAAATACAGTGAATGTTCTGGAACTCCCATTATCCTCAGGACTATCCATAATTTTTTTGTGATCTACAAGGTTGAAAGCTTCTGCATAATTAAAAAAACACAAGTGACATCTTTCTGATATTCTCTTCTTTGAGCTATGGTCCATTTAACATCTGCAATTAATATCCCTTGTTCTATGTCCCCTTCTGAATCTGGCCTGCACCTCTTGCAGTTTCCTGTTAATGCATGCCTGCAAACTTTGTTGGGTGATCTTCAGCAAAATTTTACTGGCATGTGATATCAATTTTATTCTTTCATAATTTGCATATTCTATGAATTCACCTTTCTTTGGAATGGGTATGAATATGAATGTTTACATCAGTTGGCCAATTGATCTTTCAATCAGTTTCCAAATTTCTTGGCATAGATGAGTGAGTACTTCTAGTGCTTCATCCACTTGTTGAACCATTTCTGTTGGTATTCTGTCCATTCGTGGACCTTGTTTTTGCCTGATACTTTCAGTGCTGCTTGAACTTCTTCCATCAGCACTATTGGCTCTTGCTCATATACTACCTCTTGAAATGGTTGAATGTCTACCAGTTCTTTTTGCTCTAGCGCCTCTACTCTTTCCATTTTCTTTTGATACTTGCTGTATCATTCAGTATTTTTCCCATAGAATTGTTCAATCTTTCAATTCGAGGATGGAATTTTCTCTTGAGTTCCTTCTGTTTCAGATAGGTTGAGCCTATTCTCTTTGTGTGTGTGTGTTTCTAAGTCTAGGTCTGTGCACATTTCATTATAACCCTGTGTGTTGGTCCTTATAAGGGGCACTCCTCTTGTTGACTTCTACATGGCCATTACTTAAAGGATCATGCACTTCTGGCCGTGACTAAGTCCTGTGGATATCGATCAATCCCTGGATATTCTCTACAGACCTGGCGATGTCTCAAATCTCAAGATGTCTTTATCACCAAGAGACCCCACTCAGGGACCAAATTACATGCTTGACAGGTATGACAGTGTGGTTCTTAGTTACCTAGTGCTGTTGTAACAGAAACACCAGACGTAGTAGGTGACTTTAAAGCACAGAAATTTATCTCCTCTAAGTTCTAGAGGCTGAAAGTTCAAATTTAGGATATGGCTCTGAGAATGGGAGGGGAGATAAGGCCTATCTTGTCAGTATCCTTGGAGATTCTGGAAATACCTTAGAAGACTAATTTGCACCTGATCTAAGACATGGTATGCATGAAAAGTTGAACAGTGAGTAAGTAAGAGCACAGAAGAATTGGTCCATTTAAATTATGGTACTGGTGAAGAATAGTGAAAGTATTTGGGACTGCCAGAGGAACAAACCAGTCTGTCTTAGAGGAAGAACAGCTAGATGCTCCTTGGAAACAAGGATGGGGGGGGGGGCTTTGTCTCATGTACTTTGGACATGTTCTGAGATGAGACCAGTATCTGGGAACGTAGAAGGTCGGTGGAAAATAGGAAGACCCTCAAGGAGAAGATACATTGACAGCGTGGCTGCAGGCGTGGTTTAAACATAAGCCTGACTGTGAGGATGGCACGGGGCTGGGCAGTATTTTGTTCATAAGGTTGCTAGGAGTCAGAACCAATTCGATGTCACCTAGGCATTCTGTGTTATCTGTCTCTCCCCTATGTCCATCTGTACCTATTCTGCTCTGTGTATAATTCATAGGGGATTATGTTTCGAATCCCCCAAACACTGGTATGATCATAGTCACATCACAAAAGAAAACAACTCTTGCCAAATAGAGGCAACTCCACTGGTACAAGCACCTGGACTTCAAGGTATATTTGTGAAGGACACAATTCCGTCCCCGGCAGCATGACCTATGGCTGCTGTCAGTGCCCTAACTTTCTCAGACTCGCTGTGTTCCTGGGCCCAAGGAAGGTGCGTCACTGCAGAAGAGTCCTCCATGTCAGTGCTCATTTGTCTTTTCTCAATGGGTCTGTTCAGGAAGTGGAAGGTGGGACTGACGGCTGGTGATGGAGGGTTTCTTTATCAAAGGATGCTAACTACCTTTCTGGGAATAGGAACCTGATCAAGTGTCCTTACTTCAATGACTCATCAAGATATCAGCCGAGCCTCCCAGGGAGAGATGAACTTCCCTGCTTTATACAAACCCCTTCTTAATGTACTTTTGTTACTTACAAAGGGAAGGAGACTTCAAGGCTGATATGGAGGGGCTATTTGAAGGAACTTAGACTGTGAAAGACTTAGTCATATGAGCTCTCAATGCTCAGTAATCAGTATCACTTGGCTAGTGCCAAGGTTTCACCAAGTCTATCAACAGCCTCTCACCCCCTCTCAGTTCATTATTGCACATAGTTAGAGAGCCTATTATGGGAAACATGTACTGTCATCAGCAGCTTTGACATAAAATTATGCTCTGTACTTAGTTGGTCATTGCACCTCTATGCAGCATATCATAATTTTTAAATTCAGACCAAGAAAATTGCTGTCTGATTATTCTCTCCAGTCCTATCAGTTAGGGAGCCTTTTTTTCAATTTCGTGACTAAAGACTTGACCAACATAGGCCTTTGTCTAAAGAGATTTATCCTGAAACCTGAGATGAGAAGCTATTCAAACAGTTTAGGAAACAAACTTCATTTCATTTCACCAAAGTACAATGTCTTCTTCGCAAGTTCTTTTTGCTTTGGCTGCTTCCCTCCAGTCAGTTTCCGTGGGCATCTTGTGGAAAATAAATTGCTGTTGTGTTAAAAGTTGCCACATTGAAAATGAAATTAAATGTGTTGCTCTTCTACTGTGAACATGGCAGGTATTTCCCCTCCCCCCCCAAAGGACATCCCTCCCTCCTGCCCCGTTCCCCTGCTCTGCCTAAAGAACTGTTCCAGAGAAACTGCAGGAGAGCATTGACAAAGAATCACACAGCCCTGGGTTTGCTAACTTGTTCTGCCTTCCCCGGGTCATCCTTCTCTTTCTACAATCCATCCTAGGTCATCTTGCCCACTGTGTTGGCACTTAATGTCGACAATGCCAAAACACATTTCTCCAGCCCAGAGTTAACCTCTTAATCCCAGGGCTGCAGAATTATCTGCCTCTTGGACACCTTAGCTCAGTTATTCTCCAAGCTCCACCTGTCCGGGCAAGTACAGTCCACCTACACTACTACTACTATGCTACTACTCCGTATCTCGGGAAATGGTACTTATTGCTTGCTAGACTCTACAACGTTCTCTCTTTCGGTTTCTATTCACAGCTTCTTTCATTTAATCTCACAACCTTTGCTGACCCAGGCACGCAAACCTCTTTCCATTGCTCTGTACCCTCAGAACCTCTGCTGTTATTCAGCATTGTGTCATAAGGAGACACCTGGCAATTAAATTGTTAAAAGAGCATTCCCATATTAATCCCACTCCTAAGCGTTGGTAAGTGGCATTTTTATAGATCCTTTCACAGTAGTAGATGTGAGGAATAGGTTTCTTCTTCTTAAGTGGGCATCTGGAGCAAAGGGACACGGAGAAGCTTTACCCTGGTGGCATGAGCATAAGGGGAAGGGTACTGGTACACCATGCTTGTTCACCAGCGATTCCTCAAACTCCACCAGAGAAAAATGAAGTAGGGGCCAAAATATCCATTCTGCTTCGGAGGCATTTCTCGTCTGCTAAAGATGAGGCTGGTGTGCTCTTGGAAAGAGTTGCAGCTTCAGAAAGCCTCTCTAGGGTTACTATGAGATGGAATTGACTTGATGGCAATGGCCTTGGATCTAGGTGGAGGACGTGTAGGAGTGAGAACTGTCTCTGGGGACTGAGACTACATTAGGAAGCAGGTAGGATGTATCTTGGGTGCCTCCTGCCTTCTTACTTTGTGTTTTTATCTGAAACCCCACAACCCTTGATTGCTACCTGCTCCATCCCCTAAAGTGATTTAGATCCCAAATTATATCATTCAGCTTTCCCTAAAATTTTCATTGGGATATTGTGTGGCCTCACCTGGGTAACGGGGATCAGCAGTGGGGTTGCCCTCAAGAATAGTAATGACAAAGATCTGATTGCACAAGTGGTGGTTCATGTTCAAAGGACAACAGAGGTCTCAAGCTCCGGTCCTCACAAGGTTTCCCTTTACTTTTGTTTCAGCCTTACTCTCCAGAGTCTGGAGTGTTCTAGAGAAATGTGTGTGGTTGGTGATAGTGGTGATCACGTAGATTGAACTTGTTCACAGAACTCTGGTTTTCTTTCTCTGCTCTATTCTAAATGCATACCATCAGGGAGGAGTTCGTTTGCCTCTGAAATGGGATCAGAGGAGCGGGGTTGCCAAATGCACACTCCTGTTATTTTTTGTTCTTTTTAAAAACATTGTACTAGGGGCTCATACAACTCTTATCACAATCCATGCATATACATACATCAATTGTATAAAGCACATCTGTACATTCTTTGCCCTAATCATTTTCTTTTTTTTTTACATTTTATTAAGTGCTCATACAACTCTTATCACAATCCACACATATACATACTTCAATTGTATAAAGCACATCTGTACATTCTTTGCCCTAATCACTCTCAAAGCATTTGCTCTCCACTTAAGCCCTCTGCATCAGGTCCTCTTTTTTTCCCCCTCCCTCTCCGCTCCCCCTTCCCTCATGAGCCCTTGATAATCCACAGATTGTTATTTTGTCATATATTGTCCTATCTGGCATCTCCCTTCCCCCATTCTCTGCCATCCATCTCCCAGGGAGGAGGTCACATGTGGATCCTTTTAATCAGTTCCCCCTTTGCAACCCACTCACCCTCCACTCTCCCAGTATCGCCCCTCACACCCCTGATCCTGAAGGTATCGTTCACCCTGGATTCCCTGTGCCACCAGCTCCCATATGCACTAATGTACAATCTCTGCCCTATCCAGTCCTGCAAGGTAGAATTCGGATCATGGTAGTTGGGGGGAGGAAGCATCCAGGATCTGGGGGAAAGCTGTGTTCTTCATCGGTACTACATCGCACCCTGACTGACCCGTCTCCTCTCCTAAACCCCTCTGTGAGGGGATCTCCAGTGGTCGACACTTGGGCCTCGGGTCTCCACTCTGCATTTCCCCCTTGTTTCACTATGGTATATATATATATATATATATATATATATATATATATATATATATATATATATATATATATATATATATATATATACACACATACATATACACACACACATATATATATATTCATTTTTTTTGCATGATGCCTTATACCTGGTCCCTTTGGCACCTCGTGATCGCACCGGCTGGTGTGCTTCTTCCATGTGGGCTTTATTGCTTCTGAGCTAGATGGCTGCTTGTTTATCTTCAAGCCGTTAAGACCCCAGACACTATCTCTTTTGATAGCCGGGCGCCATCATCTTTCTTCGCCACATTTGCTTATGCACCCATTTGTCTTCAGCGATCGTATCATGGAGGTGTGCAGCCAATGATATGATTTTTTGTTCTTTTTTTTTTTAACAATTTATTGGGGCTGATACAATTCTTTTCACAGTTCATACATATACATACATCAATTGTATAAAGCACATCTGTACAGTCTTTGCCCTAATCATTTTTTTCTCTTTTCTTCTTTTACATTTTATTAGGGACTCCAACAACTCTTACCACAATCCATACATATAAATACATCAATTGTATAAAGCACATCCATACATTCCCTGCCCCAATCATTCTCAAGGCATTTGCTCTCCAGTTAAGCCCCTTGCATCAGGTCCTCTTCCCCCCCCTCCCTCCCCTTTCCCCCCTCCCTCATATGCCCTTGGTAATTTATACCTCGTTATTTTGTCATATCTTGCCCTATTCAGGGTCTCCCTTCCCCCCTTCTCTGCTGTCCCTCTCCCAGGGAAGAGGTCACATGTGGCTCCTTGTAATCAGTTCCCCCTTTCCACCCCACTCACCCTCCACTCTCCCAGCAATGTCCCTCACGCCCTTGGTCATGAAGGTATCATCCACCCTGGATTCCCTGTACCTCCAACCCTCATATGTACCAGTGTACAGCCTCTGTCCTATCCAGCCCTGCAAGGTAAAATTCGGATCATGGTAGTTGGGGGGAGGAAGCATCCAGGATCTGGGGGAAAGCTGTGTTCTTCATTAATACTACCTCACACCCTAATTAACCCATCTCCTCTCCTAAGCCCCTCTATGAGGGGATCTCCATTGGCCGACACTTGGGCCTTGGGTCTCCACTCTGCACTTCCCCCTTCATTTAATATAATATATATATACACATACATATATACATATACACATATATACACATAAATACACACACTTATATCTTTTTTTTTTTTGCATGATGCCTTATATCTGGTCCCTTGGGCACCTCGTGATCGCATTGGCCGGTGTGCTACTTCCATGTGGGCTTATTTGTTTCTGAGCGAGATGGCCGCTTGTTCACCTTCAAGCCTTTAAGACCCCAGACACTATCTCTTTTGATAGCCGGGCACCATCAGCTTTCTTCACCACATTTGATTGTGCACCCATTTGTCTTCAGCGATCCTATCATGGAGGTGTGCAGTCAATGACATGATTTTTTGTTCTTTGATGCCTGGTAACTGATCCCTTTGGGACCACTCGATCACACAGGCTGGTGTGTTCTTCCATGTGGACTTTGTTGCTTCTGAGCTAGATGGCCGCTTGTTTATCTTCAAGCCTTTAAGACCCCAGTCACTATCTCTTTTGATAGCCGGGCACCATCAGCTTTCTTCACCACATTTACTTGTTCACCCACTTTGGCTCCAGCCGTTGTGTCGGGAAAGTGAGCATCATAGAGTTCCAATTTAATAAAAGAAGGTATTCATGCATAGAGGGAGTGTTTGAGTAGAGGCCCAAGGTCCTTCCGCCACCTTAATACTTGACCTATAAATATCGACACAAAAATCTATTTCCCCAACCTCCTATATATATTTGCATGTACATGTCTTTGTCTAGACCTCCATGAATGCCCTTTGACTCCTAGCTCTTTCCTCCATCTCCCTTGACCTTCCTCCTGCCCTACTTCCATGCTTCATCGCCACCTGGGCTAGAGTATACCTCTTCTCTAAGCAACCTTACCCTTGATCATTTCCCATCAGGCCTGCCACTCCCCCTTCTCTACCCTTTGGGGTCCCATGTTTTTCCCTTCTCCCTGGGTTTGTTAACACCACTTCCTTACCCCCCTACCCCCCACCCCAAGTCCCCCCGGAACTGTCGGTCCAGTTGTTTTTCATCCAGATAGTTCATCCAGCCTGTCCTATTCAGACAGACCTGTGGAGTCACTAACATGCACGAAAACTAGACAGAGGAACACAAAGCAACAGTATACAACCAGACAACAAAACAACCAAAACAAACCACTGAAAAAGAACAGAACAAAACAGTTCACAAGAGAAAAGCTTGTAGTTAGTTCAGGGATCTTTGCTGGACCTTAGGAGCGTTTTCCAGTCCAGTCTGTTGGGGCACCACGCCCTGGCCCCAAAGTCCACTTTCAGCATTCCCTGGGGACCTTGCCACTCCATTCCCTTGCTGTTCCGCTGCACTCCCCCAGTGATTTGCCTCGGTGTGGTGGGATCAGGTCAGGTGCAATTCCCACACTGTGTCTCCGGTGCTGTCCCCTGTATCGCCCTTAGTCACTGAGGGGCATCATGTCTCATAGTAGGGCCAGCCATGTTGTTCTCTCTGTGGACTGGCTGCTCTACTCAGGAACATCATCATCGCGGCCTGGTGGGCCAGGCTGTGCTCCACTCTCTCCTCCTGCCCCTTCATCTGCTCCCGTGTGCTCTGATCAAATATGTCCATCTCCCATAGCTGCAGGGTCAATGTCGTCCTTTGGAACAAGTTCTTTTCGGGGGAGGGGCAGGAATCCACTTAATTTATGGTGCTGGGGCCAGCCTCCCAGACCTCTCCACCGGTTCCGTCCTCCACGCCGGGATATTGCATTCACACCTTGCGACACTGGGTTGAAGTCTGGTCCCACTTTCCCTGTGGAGATATAAACCATACCCTCCCCTTGGGTGGATTAATGCCCCATTTCTGTCATGCTGATTGTACTTACCTCAGGGGACTCATGTTGTACCTGTCCCTTTGGGTCTGGCTTACCTCGCTTAACATAATTCCTTCCAGCTCTTCCCATGAAATAACGTGATTCATGTGCTCATCGGTGCTTTTTAGTGTTGCATAATACTCCATTGTGTGTGTGTGCCAAAGTTTGCTAATCCACTCGTCTATCGATGGAAACTTAGGCTGTTTCCAAGTCTTTGCTATTGTGAATTGTGCCGCAATAAACATTGGAGCGCATATGACTGGTCGTGTTTTATTTGCTGCTTCAACCGGGTATATGCCCAGTAGAGGGATGGCTGGGTCGTAAGGTAGATCAATTTCCATTTTCTTTAGGTATCGCCAGATTGCTTTCCACAGTGTCTGTACAAATCTGCACGACCAGCAGCAGTGGAGGAGGGTTCCTATTTCACCACAGCCCCTCCAACACTTGTTGCTCTCTGATTTACTGATCTGAGCTAGCCTGAGGGGTGTTAGGTGGTATCTCATGGTTGTTTTGATTTGCATTTCTCTTATGGCAAGGGACTTCGAGCACTTTCTCATATATTTATTGGCCATATTGATCTCCTCTCTAGTGAAGGTTCTTCTCATTTCTTTTGCCCACTTCCTTAGGGGGTTAACTGTTTTCCTCTTTTTGCAGGTCATGATGGTGTTGTAGATTTTAGTAATGAGCCCTTTGTCTGACGTGTCATTACTAAAAATCTTCTCCCAGTCTGTGGGTTGCCTTGTCACCCTCTTGGCAATGTCTTTCGAGGTGCACAGGTGTTTTATTCTTATTAGATCCCATTTGTCGATTTCCAGATCACCTGTGTGTGTCCCCTTCCCTGTTGCAGTGAGCCTATGTGCTCCCTGGGCCAGTGCTCTGAGATTAGTCCCGATTCCCTCCTTAATGGTCCTGATGGTTTGGGGTTTGACTTCTAGATCTGTGATCCACCGTGAGTGTATTCTTGTGCATGGGGTGAGGTAGACGTCTTGTTTCAACTTTCTACATGTGGATATCCATTGTTTCCAGCACCACTTATTAAAGAGGGCATCTGCTTCCCACTTGACGTTTTTGGGACCCTTGTCAAAGATCAGTTGTCTATATGCTGATGATTTTACTCCTGGGGTTTCTATTCTTTTCCACTGGTCTGAGTGTCTATCATTGTGCCAGTACCATGCTGTTTTGACCACTGTAGCTGTGTAGTAGGCATTAAAATCAGGTAGGGCGAGTCCTCCAATTGTGTCCTTCTTCTTGAGGAGTTCTCTGCTAATTCTGGGTTTCTTCCCTCTCCATATGAAGTTGGTGGTCAGTTTTTCCAATTCTTTGAAGAAGGTTGATGGTAATTGGATTGGTATAGCATTGAACTTGTAGAGTGCTTTAGGAAGAACTGTCATCTTTACTATGTTCAGCCTACCTAACCATGAGCAGGGGAGCTTCATCCATTTGTGAAGGTCACTTTTGGTTTCCTGTAATAGGGTTTTATAATTATGCTTATATAGGTCTTTAGTATTTTTTGTTAAGTATATTCCTAGGTATTTCAGTTTGTTCTTGGCTACTGTGAAGGGTACTTCCCTCTTAATCGCCTCTTCCATGGCCCTGTCCGATGTGTATAGAAACCCTACCGACTTCTGTTTATTGATCTTGTATCCTGCTACTCTTCCGTATTCCTCTATTGCTGTAAGTATTCCAACTGTGGAGTTTTGGGGGTCTTCAATGTATAGGATCATGTCATCTGCAAATAACGATAGTTTCACCTCCTCCTCTCCCAACTGGATCCCTTTGATGTCCTTCCGCTGTCTTATGTTGTTAGCCAGAAACTCCAAAACGATATTGAAGAGGGGACAGGGAGCATCCTTGTCTTGTACCCTTTTTCAGTGGTATTGTTCTTGTCTTTTCTCCATTGACTATGATGTTGGCTGTTGGTCTTTCATAGATAGCTTGTATGAGCTTGAGGAACTTACCTTCCAATCCTATCTTCATGAGTGTTTTGATTAGGAATGGATGCTGGATGTTGTCAAATGCTTTTTCTGCATCTATGGATATTATCATATGGTTTTTATCCTTTTTCTTCTCGATGTGGTGTATGATATTGATGGATTTTCGGATGTTAAACCATCCCTGCATCGCTGGGATGAATCCTACTTGGTCGTGGTGAATGATATGTTTGATGTTCCTTTGTATTCTATTGGCCAATATTTTGTTAAGGATTTTTGCATCTATGTTCATTAGAGATATTGGTCTATAATTCTCTACACTTGTGGGGTCTTTTCCCTGTTTGGGTATCAAGGTAATGCTGGCTTCGTAAAATGAGTTTGGGAGCTTGCCGTTCTTTTCTATGTTATGGAATACTTTGTGGAGGATCGGTGTCAGCTCTTCCCTGAATGTTTGGCAAAATTCTGCTATGTAGCCATCTGGCCCTGGGGCCTTTTTCCTTGGTAGGTTTTTGATGACACTATTTCTTCCTTCGCTATGGGTTTGTTGAGGTTCTTGATCTCTGTCTCAGATAATCTAGGGATAGATTGTTTTTCTAAATATTTATCCATGTCTTCCAGGTTTCTGAATTCATTAGAATACAAACCTTCATAGTACTTTGTGATTATCCTTTTTATCTCATTGGGGTCTGTTGTTATTGCCCCCGATTCATCCCTCATCCTGGCTATTGATGATTGTTCCTTTCTATCTTTGGTAAGCTTTGCCAGGGGAGTGTCAATTTTATTAATTCGTTCATAAAACCAGCTTCTAGTTGCGTTAATCCTTTGCATTGTTCTTTTGTCTTCCCACTGGTTTAACTCCGCCCTGATTTTTATTATTTCTTTTCTCTTGCTATTGGAGGGGTAGTTCTGTTGACTCTGTTCTAGTTGTTGGAGGTTTTGTGTTAACATATCTGTCATATGCCTTTCTTCTTTTTTCATGTATGCATTCAGTGATATCAAGCTACCTCTGATAACTGCCTTTGCAGTGTCCCATAAGTTTTGATATGTTGTATGCTCGTTCTCATTAGTTTCTAGAAATTTCCTGATATCCTCTCTGATCTGGACCTTAACCCATTCATGTCGCAGGAGATCGTTGTTTATTCTCCAATTGGTGGCCCTTGCTTTTCTGGGTGCCCTCCTATTAATCTCCAGCTTTATGGCATGGTGGTCTGAGAAAGACGTCTGGATAATATCTATGTGTTTGAATTTACTCAGGCTGGCCTTGTGCCCCAGCATGTGATCTATTCTTGAGAAAGATCCGTGTGGATTGGAGAAGAATGTGAAACCTTTTGCTTTTGGATGAAAGGCTCTATAGATGTCTATCAGGCCCTGTTGCCTAATTACATTGTTTAGCTCTCTGGCCTCTTTGCTGAGCTTCTTTCCCTGTGACCTGTCTTTCTCTGATAGTGGAGTGTTGAAGTCCCCCACTATTATTGTTGTTTCCGTGATTTCTTCTGTCATTTTTTTAATAGTTTGTTTGACGAAATTTGCCGCACCATTATTAGGTGCGTAAATATTCAGTATGCTTATTGCTTCCTGGTTTACTGAGCCTTTGAGCATTATGTAATGTCCCTCTTTGTCTCTTTTTATGTTTTGGATCTTGAGATCCATTTTGTCGGAGATTAAGATAGCCACTCCTGCCTTCTTGGAGTTACCATTTGCTTGGTAAACTTTCTGCCAGCCCTTTATTCTCAGCATATGCTTGTCTGCTTGCTTAAGGTGTGTCTCTTGCAGGCAGCAGATTGATGGGTTATGTTTTCTAATCGAATCCTCCAGCCTCTTTCTTTTAACATATGAATTGAGCCCATTTGTATTCAAAGTGGTTATTACAATCTCTGGCTTCATGGTTGCCATATTCTGTTTTGTGTTTTGGGTCTTTGCCTATCTTCCTTTATATCAGTGTACTGCGTTTGAGTGGAGGGTTTCTATCCTGTCCTCTTTTCCATCTGAGACCGTGTTGTCCTGGTACGTGTTGCTGGCATGTTGGCTTCTAGATGGAGATGGGCTATATGGTGGTCTCCTGGTGGTTCTAGTTGGAGCTTGATCTTCTGGCCATAGTGAGTCAGCCAGTATGTTCTGCAGGGTCGGGTGACTTGCAGTATATTTTTTGAGTTCTTCCTTGTCCTGGAAGACCCTTATCTTACCCTCTATCTTAATGGATAACTTGGCAGGGTATAGGATTCTGGGGGAGGCATTTTCATCTTTCAGTTTTTGGAAGATGTTGCTCCATTCTCTCCTCCTCTTCATGGTTTCTGCTGATAAGTCTGAGCATAACCTTACCTGCGCTCCTTTGTATGTGACTGTCTTCCTTTCTCTTGATGCTCGTAAAATTTTCTCTTTTTCCTCTAAGTTGGATAATTTTACAATTATATGCCTTGGCGTGTTCTTCTTGGTGTTTAGCTTAGCCGGCGTCCTCTCTGCTTCCTGTATGAGAGTCGGATTCTCCTTTGTTAGGTTGGGGAAATTTTCTTCCAGGAATTCCTTTGCTATCTTGGCGGTCGATTTGTGTGTTATGTTGTGTTCCGGTAGACCGATTATTCGAATATTATTCCTCTTCATAGCATCTGTCATTGATCTCAGGCTGTCTTCTGTTTCTTTAATTTTCCTATCTGATTGTTTTTCTCGCTTGCTTCGTTTGGTTTGAGCGTCCTCGAGTTCACTGATACGGTTCTCAGCCTCCTCAAGCCTAGATATAGCTTCTGTGACCTTTTGTGTGGCCTCTGCTACCTCCTCTGTTAGTTTCTGCAGTTCCTTTTGGTGGATAGTATTCATCCCCTCTATTGTGGACTTCATCCCCTCTATTGTGCATTTCATCCATTCTATCGTTGCATCCTTATTTTGGTTTGCTTCTCTTAGCTCCTGTATTACTGCAAGCAGAGTTCTGAAGATTTCCTTTTGTGGCTGATCTATATCTGTTTCTTCTATGAGTGACGTTAGGTCTGTTAAAGTGCCTCGTTTTTCTGATATTTTTGTTGGGAGTGATGTGGTCTGTTGATTTTTCCTTGATCCTTTAATAGGCCCCATGCTTCTGGGAGACAGGAGTAACCTTATTGTGTGGAGGCTCAGGCCACTGTGCCGTCTCCTGGGGTGACTGGGGCGGGCTGCGGCAGGCTTAGGGCTGGCACTGGGGACCCAACAGGGTCCCAGGTGGTGAGAGCTGGCTGGAGCTCACTGACGGCTCCTCAGGGACTGCAAAGCCGAGACCCAGGCTCCACTGCAGGTGGAGTGTTTGATCTGCCCGGGCTGTGAGTGGGCGCAGGGAGGCCCCTTGGATAGCTGCGCAGGCAGCTGCGGGACACTGCAGGGAACAATGGTGTTCGCTCTCCGCCCTTTTGGCGCGAAACCGCAGGGGGTAATGGCGCCGGCAAAGGAGGCTTGGCGCGAAACCGCAGGGGGCAATGGCGCACTTCCTCTGCTCAGGCTCAGAGTCGCGGCCGCCGGGGTCCCCGCAGCACCCTGGGGAGGGCACCTACTCTTGTGCCTTGCGCAGGGGGGGGCCCTTGGTGGGCAGACTCAGCAGCGCGGGGCGCGGCGCTCCGCGGAAGCTCAGGGTCCGGGACAGGCGCGGGTTGGGCTATGGCTCCTGTTGGCGGGAAGTGCTCAGCGCAGGGTCCCCGCCAGGAGTGGAGCTGGCGCTAGGCTGCCAGGGGCTGGCGGGGGCGGGCGGGGGTGGGAGGCCAGCGCACGGAGGGCAGGTGGAGAGGTCCGCGGCAGCGGCAGCGGTGCGGGTGGATGGTCCCCCGTGGGGGTCGCCAGACAACCCGCGGGTCCGCTCCCCTGAGCTTGGATGAATGGAGGGAGGGACGTGGGCCCGAGGGCAGATCGCTGCCCTGCGGGGAGAGGGGAACTGCGGGAGAGGAAAGCTTCTCTCCCAGTGGGGATCCGCGATAGGGAGTGGGGAGTGGGCCGCTCGAGTAGGCAGGGCAGGCAAGCGGCTCTGGGCTGGCGTCGGGTTTGGGGATGGAGCCTAAGCCGGTCGCCAGTGAGCTCACGGCAGCTTAGTGGCCAGAGATGTCCCACTAGTCCGGTCCTCTTTCACCTAGACCCCTGCTCCGGACAAATACGTGGGGTAGGACTGGGGTGCTGTCCCAGGGGGATATTTCACTCACCAGACTCTTACTATTCAGCTACCTGGTCGCCAATCCCGCTTTGTTTGGAGGAGCTCTCAGAGTATGCGGGTGTCCCTGTCGGCCATCTTCCCCCTCTCTCCATGATTTTTTGTTCTTTGATGCTTGGTAACTGATCCCTTTGGGACCACGTGATCACACAGGTTGGTGTGTTCTTCCATGTGGGCTTTGTTGCTTCTGAGCTAGATGGCCGCTTGTTTATCTTCAAGTCTTTAAGACCCCAGTCACAATCTCTTGATACCTGGGCACCATCAGCGTTCTTCACCACATTTACTTGTTCACCCACTTTGGCTTCAGCAGTTGTGTCGGGAGGGTGAGCATCGTAGAGTTCCAATTTAATAAAAGAAAGTATTCATGCATTGATGGACTGTTTGAGTAGAGGCCCAAAGTCCTTCCACCACCTTAATACTAAACCTATAAATATAGACACATAGCTCTATTTCCCCATCCTCATATATATATTTGCATGTACATGTCTTTGTCTAGACCTCCATAAATGCCCCCTTGACTCCCAGATCCTTCCTCCATCTCCCTTGACTTTCCTCCTGCCCCACTACCATGCTCCGTCCCCACCTGGGCTACAGCTATACCTCTTCTCTACGCAACCTTACCCTTGATCGTTCCCCACCAGGCCTGCCACTCTCCCCTCTCTACCATTTTGGGTGCCATGTTGTTCCCTTGTCCCTGTGTTTGTTAACACCACTTCCTTACCCCTCCTACCCCTCCCCCACCCCAAGTCCCCCCGGAACTGTCAGTCCCGTTGTTTTTCTTCCAGATAGTTCATCCAGTGTGTCCTATTCAGACAGACCTGTGAAGACACTAACATGCATGAAAACAAGACAGAGGAAAGCAAAGCAACAGTATACAACCAGACAACAAAATGACAAAAAGAAACCACTGACAAAGAACAGAACAAAACACTTCACAAAAGAAAAGCTTGTAGTTCGTTCAAGGATCGTTTGCTGGCCCTTAGGAGCGTTTTCCAGTCCAGTCTGTTGGGGCACCACGCCCTGGCTCCAAAGTCCACTTTCAGCATTCCCTGGGGACCTTGCCACTCCATTCCCTTGCTGTTCCGCTGCACTCCCCCAGTGATTTGCCTCGGTGTGGTGGGATCAGGTCAGGTGCAATTCCCACACTGTGTCTCCGGTGCTGTCCCCTGTATCGCCCTTGGTCACTGAGGGGCATCATGTCTCATAGTGGGGCCAGCCATGTTGTTCTCCACACTCCTGTTTAATGCATGAAGGGACCACTAGCCCCAAGGGCTGGGCATTCTTGTGGCATGATCCTCTTCTGTGTACGTGCACAGTCAAGTCCATCAGAAGATACCCTGGTTGGGTAGAGAGTAGGAATGGAATACTACATCCGCACACATGTCCTCAAACTCAGAACATTTTTGGCCAGCCCCCTCTTTTCTATCCCATCTGATAATTTAGCCATGTTTTGGATGATTGTTTTTATTCTAAAATATGTCAGACATACAAATGCTTTTATATCCATTATTAACTAGGCTATAGAACAAAACAGTACAAGTGCAATTGAGGTCACCTCTTCATACCATCTTGATTTCATTTTCCTACCTCTCCCAACCCTGTTTGCTATTGTAAATTAAAATTTAGAGCTTTACTTCCCATTCCTTTATCTGTATTTTACACATTATATATGTATCCATAAAATATAGAGCTTTATTTTGCATATTTTAATTTTTTATAAATCATTTTATTGGGGACTCTTAGAGTTCCTATAACAATCCTTACATCAATTATATCAAGCATATTTGTACATTTTTCGCCATCATCATTTCCAAAGCATTTTCTTTCTACTTGAGCCCTTGGTAACAGCTCATCCTTTTCCCCCTTCCTTCCCCACCCTCTCATCCTCATGAACCTTTGATAGTTAATAAATTATTTTTATTTTCATATCTTACACTGTCTGCTTTCTCCCTTCAAGTATGTTTCTGTTGTTTGTCCCCCTGGGGCAGGGAGGAGGTGTTGAATGTTGATTATTGTGATCAGTTCCCCTTTAACCCCCACCCTCATGAAATAATATCACACTGTAAATTATTCTTTTATAACTTGCTGTATTAATTCATTCATCCCAACTATGTTGATATGTGTAATTTTAGTTCATGTATTTCAATTAATGTTCTGCATTCCATTGTATGAACACACTACAGTTTATCCATTCTCTTACTGATGGACATTTTGGTGACTCCAATTTTCTGCTTTTACAAACGATTGCACATAATACTCATGTTCGTGTCGCCAGGTACAATCACTACTTTAGGGTAGCTCTTAGTTTAAGTTTGATTTTTTTTTTCAGTTTTAAAAAAATTATTTGTGGGACAAAATGAAGGGGGAGGAAGAGAGAGTAGAGCACATCCTGGCTCACCAAGCCGTGAGGATGATATTCTCTCTCAGAGCAGTTAATCCACAGAGAAGACCATATGGCCAGCCCCACTGGGAGACACAACATCCCTTACTGACCCATATCCTTACAGGGGCCAACACTGGAGACACAGTGTGGAAATTCCGCCCGATCTGATCCCGCCACACCGAGGCAAAACACTAAGGGAGTACAACAGAACAACAAGGGGAACAGAGCAAGGAAATCCCCAGGGAATACCAAAAATAGACTTTGGGGCCAGGGCTTGGTGCCCCATCAGCCTCTACCGGAAAACACTTCAAAGACCAACAAAAAGTCCTTAAACTAACTACAAGCTTTTCTTTCTCGTTGTGGGGTTTTTTGGTCATTGGCTTGTTGTTGTTGTTTTGTTTTCTTTTGTTGGTTGGTTTTGCTCTGTCTTTTTTTTGTGCATGGTATTATTTCCGCAGGTCTGTCTAAATAAGATAGGCTGGATGAACAATTTGGAGGAAAAAACAATGGGACCGGGAGTTCCAGGGGACATGTGAGAGGGGGAGATGGGGGAAAGGAAATGGTGCTAAAAAACCAGGGGCAAGGAAACAACAAGTGATCCAAATTGGGGGTGAGAAGAGGGGTAGGAGGCCTGGTAGGACATTACCAAGGGTAATGTAACCGAGAGGAATTACTGAAACCCAAATGAAGGTTGAACATGATAGTGGGACAAGAGGAAAGTCAAAGGAAACAGAGGAAAGAGCTAGGAGGCAAAGGGCATTTGTAGAGGCCCAAATAAAGGCATGTGGATATGAAAATTTATTTATAGATGAGGATGTAGAAATAGATATATGTGCATATATGTACAGGTTTAGTATTAAGGTAGTGGATGGACATTGGGCTTCCACTCAAGTAATCCATAAATGCAAGAATACTTTGTTCTATTAAACTGGCATTTCATGATGCTCACCTTCCCTACACAATCACCGAAGACAAATGTGAAGAAAGCTGATGGTTCCCGGCCATCAAAAGACATAGCGTCTGGAGTCTTAAAGGCTTGAAGGTAAACAAGCGGCCATCTAGCTCAGAAGCAACAAAGCCCACATGGAAGAAGCACACCAGCTTGTGCGATCAAGAGGTGTCGAAGGGATCCGGCATCATGCATCATCAGAACAAAAAAAAAATCTTACCATAGTGAATGAAGGGGGAGTGTGGAATGGAGACCCAAACTCCATCTGTACGCAATTGGACATCCCCTTACCGAAGGGTCGCGGGGAGAAGATGTGCCAGTCAGGGTGCAGGGTAACAATGATGAAACTTACAAATTTCTTCTAGTTCCTAAATGCGTCCTCCCACCCCCACCACCACTATCATGATCCCAATTCTACCTTAAAAAACTGGCTAGACCAGAAGATGTACACTGGTACAGATAGGAACTGGAAACATGGGGAATCCAGGGTGGATCATCCCTTCAGAACTAGTGGTGAGGGTGGTGATACCAGGAGGGTGGAGGAAAGGTGGGGTGGGAAGCAGGGAACTGATTAAAAGGATGTACATATAACCTCCTCCCTGGGGAATGGACAACAGAAAAGTGGATGAAGGGAGACATCGGACAGTGTAAGAAATGACAAAATAACAATTTGGAAATTATCAAAGGTTCATGAGGGAGAGGACAGTGGGGAGGAAAGAGGAAAAATGAGGAGCTGATGCCAGGGGCTTAAGTGGAGAGCAAATATTTTGCGAATGATGAGGGCAATGAATGTACAAATGTGCTTTACACAGTTGGTGTATGTATGGATTGTGATAAGAGTTGTATGATACCCTAATAAAATTATTTAAGAAATAATTTTGAAATAGGAAAGTTGCCAAAATAGTACAGAGTTCCTGTATAGACTTTTCACTCCTACCCACTCCAATAACCATAGCAAAGTGAAACCAAAAAGTGAGCATTGGGACAGTACTATTAACTCAACCACAGTCTTTCACCAACGTATCTTTCACTCTCATGTTGTGAGGCATTAGTGCAGTGATTCTCAACTGTGGCCACACACTGGAGCCACCTGTGGGACGTGAAAAACTACTGATGCTGGAGTCACACTCCCAGACACTCGCATTTAATTTGTCTGGCTTATGGCCTTAGCAATGGGATTTTAAAAGCTCCCCAGGTGATTCTAATAAGTGGCAGCGGTTCAGAACCACTGCATTACTGAATGGTGAAATCAATGTAACTGATCCTGCTGAGCACTAAAAAAAAGAGAAAAAAAGGATGGAATCATATAGAAAACACCAGAGTGCTTTGCATGTAAGAGAGGGATTTTTTCCAGGAATCTTTTGTTTCAGTTGTGTTACAATGTGTACTAAATTTTAGAATGTGAGTCATGGTTAAAACTGTTCCCGAATTGCAACTGTAGGTTATATGTACAACTCGGAGTGAAATGCTCTGTCACAAACACATCAGCCAGTGTGATCACCAGGTGTCTAAGGGATCAGGTATAAGCCATCAAAGAACAAAAAATCATATCATTGAGAATGAGGGGAAGTGCGGAGTGGAGACCCAAAGCCCATCTGTAGGCAACTGGACATCCCCTTACGGAAGGATCACGGGGAAGAGATGAGCCAGTCAGGGTGTAATGTAACAATGATGAAACATACAACTTTCCTCTAGTTCCTAAATGCTCCTCCCCCCCGCGCTATCATGATCCCAATTCTACCTTACAAATCTGCCTAGACCAGAGGATGTACACTGGTACAGATAGGAACTGGAAACACAGGGAATCCTAGACACATGAACCCTTCAGGACCAGTGGTGAGAGTGGCGATACCAGGAGGGTGGACGGAAGGTGGGGTAGAAAGGGGGAACCGATTACAAGGATCTACATATTACCCCTCCTGGGGGACAGACAACAGAAAAGTGGGTGAAAGGCGACATTGAACAGTGTAAAACATGACAAAATAATACTAATTTATAAATTATCAAGTGTTCATGAGGGAGGAGGGAAGTGGGGAAGCAGGGGAAAAATGAGCTGATACCAAGGGCTCAAGTAGAAAGCAAATGTTTTGAGAATGATGATGGCAACAAATGTACAAATGTGCTTAAGACAATGCCTGTATGTATAGATTATGATGAGAGTTGCATGAGTCCCCAATAAAATGTTTTAAAAAAAACAAACAAAAAAGAAATGCTCCATCACAAACTATGTGGCTCCTTACGTTTACTGCCTGTTGCCATATTGCCTGTTGACATGGTGGCACTACTTACCACTCTACCATATCAGCAGGTAGCATATTAGCTAGAACCAATGGTGCTGTAGGGAAGATGTTCTAATTGTACTGAATGTATTAACCAGAAACATACCAGAACTGTACACTCCATGTTCTTCTCTTGCACCATCATTCAAATGCATTGATTGTTTTCTAGTCTTCCTTCTTCAGTGCCCAACTTTCACATTGCATATGGGGCCGTGACAATACCTCAACTTGGGTCAGGCGCACCTTAGTCCTCAAAGTAATCACCTTGCTTTGCAACACGTCAAAGGGGTACTTGTGCCACAGACTTACCCAATGCAATGCTCCCTTGGTTCTCTTCACTGCTGTTTCCATGAGCATGGACTGTGGGTCCAAGCCAGACCAAATACTTGACATTGCGAGTCTTTTCTCCATTGCCATAATGCTAACCATATGAGAAATTGAGGGTCCTGTCTTCCAACAGTATTGCAGACAATGGCCTGCATCCTTTGTGTAGGCTGTCAGTATTTGAAAATGCTTTGAAGCTATGTGTGTGGTTTTCAGTGGCTGCTTCCTCTGAAGAGGGGAGCCGAGCCCTTCTTCCCTGTCCGTTCTTAGTCTGGGAGCTCTGCTGAAACCTGCCCACTTTGGATGACCATTATGGCATTTGCAAGACCAGTGACATAACTTCTAGTATCACAGCAACACACGAGCCACCACAGTACAACAAACTGACAAGTGGTGACTGCATATATAGGTTATAGATAAGGTGACTGTACACATGGATTTCCCCAGATGGAATACAAATCAAATTGACTACAACTATGGCTGGACATGATGGAGAAGCTCAAAACTAGTAGGCCAGGGGCCAACTGTGGAATAGACCATCAATTGCTCATCTGTTCAGGATAAAGCTGATGAAAATTAAAACAATTCCACTAGAGTCAAAATAGGAACTTGAGTCTATCCCACCTGAATTTTGAGAACATCTGAAGAACAGATTTGATGTATTGAATGCTAATTACAAGAGACGTGATGAGCTGTGGGAGGACATCAGGACCATCATTTGTGAAGAAAGTCAAAGCAAGCGGTCATTAAAGCAGTCAGGAAAGAAAGAAAGATCAAAGTGGATGTCAGAGACTCTGAAACTTGCTCTTATTAATTGTCTAATTGTCTAGTAGCTAAAGTGAATGAAGAAAGGATGAAATCAAGGAGCTGGATAGAAAAGGTCAAAGTGCAGCTCAGGAAGACAAAACCATAAACACATATGCAAGGTCCGAGAATTAGAAAACCAAAAGGAAAGAGCACTTTCGGCAGACACAACACTGAAAGTGCTCAAGAAAAACAATTCAAGCCTTCAATTGCAATTTTGAAAGAGTCTATAGGCAAAATATTGAATGCTACAGGAAGCATCAAGAGATGGAAAGAACAAATAGAGTCACGGTGCGAGAAAGAACTGGTCGACAGCCTTCCATTTCAGGAGGTGGCATATAAGCAAGAACCCACGGTGCTGTAGGAAGAAGTTCAAACAGTACTGAAGGCTTTAACCAAACACAAGGTTCCAGGAATTGACAGAATGCCCATTGCAATGTTTCCGCAAGCTGAAGAAGCGCTGGAAGTGCTCACTCGTCTATGCCAGGAAATTTGGAAGACAGCGCCTGGCCAACTTACTGGAAGAGATCTATATTCGTGCTCATCCCTAAGAAAGGTGACGGAACAGGATTCTCAAACTGTAGATCGATATCATTGATATCACGCGCAAGAATAATTTTGCTGAGGATCATCCAACAACAGTTCCAGCTGTACATTGACAGTGAATTGCCAGAGGTTCAGGTCAGATTCAGAAGAGGACATGGAACAAGCGTGTATCTTTTCTGATATCAGATGGATCTTGACTCAAAGCAGAGAACAACAGAAAGATGTTTACTTGTGTTTCATTGACTATGTCAAGGGATTCGATTATGTGGGCCATAAAAAATGTGGATAACCCTGAGAAGAATGGGAATTCCCGAACACTTCATTTTGCTCCTTCAGAACTTGTACCGGGATCAAGAGGTAGCTGTGTGAATGGGCCAAAGGTGTACTGCACATTTTACAATTAGAAAAGGTGTGTGTCGGGTTTGTATCCTCTCACCATACTTCATCTAGAAGCTGACTGAGCAAATCATCAGAGAAGCTGGATTATGTTAAGAGTGTGTCATCAGGACTGGAGGAAGTCTTCTGACCAACCTTCGGTAAGCAGATGACACAACCTTGCTTTCGTAAAGTGAAAAGGAATTGCAACACTTGCCGATGAAGATCAAGGATTGTAGCCTTCAATATGGATCACAACTCAGTGTATGGAAGATCAAAATCTTCACAACTGGATCAATAGGTAACATCATAGTGAGTGGAGAAAAGTTTGAATTGTCAAGGGTTTTATTCCACTTGAATCCATAACCAATACTCATGGAATCAGCAGTCAAGAGATCAAAAGATGTATTAGGTAAATCTGCTGCATAACACTTCCTTAAAGAGGAAGGCCTTTGACGAGATGGATGGACACAGTGACTGCATCAATGGGCTCTGGCATAGGATCAATTGTGAGGATGGTGCATGACCAGTCAGCATTTCTTTCTGCTGTGGATAGGGTTGCTATGGGTCAGAGCTGACTCAATGGCACCTCACAACAACAACAAGAAATGGAGTCTTGGAAACGAAACCCACAGGGGGTCATTACAAGTCAGCCTTGACTCAATGGAAGCGAGTTTATTTTTGAATTTATGGACTGCTAAAAGGACGAACCGATCTTGTTGGATAAAGGAAGGCTAGAGTTCTCCTTAGAGACAAGGATGGCGAGACTTTGTCTTACATACTTTGGACATATTGTCAGGAGAGACCAGAACCTGGAGAAAGACATCATGTTTGGTAAAGTTGAAAGGTGGCAAAAAAATAGGAAAGCCCTCAGTGAAATGGATTGACATGGTGGCTGCATCCATGAGCTCAGGTGTAGGATCAATTGTGAGGATGGCAGAGAACCATGCAATGTTTAGTTTTGGTGTGCATAGGGTCACTATGGGTTGGAATGAACTTGATGGCATCTAAGAGCCACAACTGCTTTTGCCATGTCCCAAAGGTCCTGCTATGTTGTGTTTTCATTCTCATTTGTTCCAAGAGATTTCTTAATGTCATCTCTTACTTGCTCTAGTTCCCAGTTGTTTTTAAGTAGTATGTTGCTCAGTCTCCATGTGTTTGTCTTTATGGTCCTCTTCTTTCACTTGTAGATTTCCAGATTTTATTGTGATTGAGAAAATGGATATAGGACCGCAATGTTCTGGCATTTTTTGATAATTGCTTTGTGGGCTAATGTGACTTATTCTAGAGAAGACGTCCTTAAACTCCGGCCCTTGGGCCACATGTGGCCCGCCGAGGACATTTATCTGGCCCGCCGGGTATTTTTGCCCCGTTGGTTTTTTTACTTCAAAATAAGATTTGTACAGTGTGCATAGAAATTTTTTCATAGTTTTTAAAAATATCTTTAATAAATATTTTATTGGGGCACATACAACTCTTATCACAATCATCACATACATCAATTGAGTAAAGCACCCGTATACATCCGTTGCCCTCGTCGTTCTCAAAATTCGCCTTCCACTTGGGTTCCTGGAATCAGCTTGTTTTCCTTTTTTTCCCCTTCCTCTCCCTCCCAACTCCCCCCTCCCCCATGAACCCTTAATAGTTTATAAGTTATTGTTTTATCTTACCTTACACTATCCGGCGTCTCCCCTCACCCACCTTCCCATCAGTTTTTTGTTTTTCTTTTAACTACAGTCTGGCCCTCCAGCAGGTCTGAGGGACAGTGAACTGGCCCCATGTTTAAAAAAGTTTGAGGACCCCTGTTCTAGAGTATATACCATGTGCGATTGAGAAGAATGTAAACTGTTCTATTGTTGGGTGGAGTGCTCTGTAGGGGTCTAGGAGGTAGAGTTGGTTTATTGTGTTGTTTAGCTCTTCTGGTTATTTATTGAGTTTCTTTTCTGATGATCTGTCATTCCTTGAGACTGGTGTGTTGAAGTTTCCTAGTACTATTGTCAAGCTATTTTTGTTTTCAACTCTGTGAGATTTTGATTGATATATTTTGAAGGTCTTTTATTGGGGACATGTTTATTAAAGTTACATGTTCCTGGTGTGTTTATTGTTTCTTTAATTATTAAGTAGCATTCATTCTTGTCTCACAGTGTGTTATTCACTTTGAAGTCTATTATATTAGAGATTAGAATTGCCACTCCTGCCTTTTTATGCCTGTCAGTCATTGGCTTGGTAGATTATTTGCTATCCTTTGATTTTTAGTCTATTTATATTTGAGTTTATGGTATGTCTCTTGTAGGCAACATATAGATGCGTCTTGTTTTCTAATCTGATCTGTTATTTGGTGCATTTAATCCACTGACATTCACAGTCATTATTAATATATGCAGTTTTGTTACTGCCATTTTGCTGATTACTTTTGGCGTCCTTTCCTTTAAAAAATGTTGGTGATTTTATTGATAGATTTTTTCTTCCACAAAATCTGTGGGGTTTTTTTTTTTGGTGTTGTTTTCATTGTGTTGGTTTCTGGATTGTGTTGTCCTGTTTGATGCTCTCAGTTTTGCCTGCTGTTGATTCTATGTCCATAGTGATCAAGTTTTGTTTTGGATTTTTGAATGCTCGTCTTGTTTTTACGAATTCTTTTAGTTTCTTTTGTCTGAATATAATTTTATTTCTCCCTCGCAGTTGAGGGATAATTTTGCTGTACATAAGAATCTTGTTTGTCAATTATTTTCTTTCAGAATTTTATATTTCTCACTTCACTGTCTTCTTGCCTGCATAGTTTCTGCTGAGAAGTCTGAGCTTATCCTTATTGGGTTTTTTAGTAGGTGACTATTCTTTTTTTCTTTGGCTGTTGTCAGGATTATCTCCTTTTCTTTGAAATTTGAGAGTTTGACCATGATATGTCACCACAATGTTTTTCTTTTAGAGCCTATCCTATTTGGGGTTCACTCAGATTCTTGAATTTATTTTTTTTTCTCCTCTGTGATGTTGAGGAAATTACCTTCCATGATTTTTAGTACTATTTTCTCTGTAGATTATTTCCCCCCTCTTGCTCTGGAATACTGATGTGATACAGGTTGTGTCTCTTGTTAGTGTGCTACTTCATTCTCAGACTTTCTTAAGATTCCTTTGCTTTTTTTGGTTTTTGTTGATTTTTTTTCTTTCATTGGTCATACAGTGATTTTCTTCAAGATCATTGATTTTATTTTATTTTTCTTCTATTCGATTCTTCAGGTCTTTTACTGTGCTGCTTAATTCTGTTATTTCATTGTTTATCTCCTGGCATCCCTTTAGGTTTAAGAATTTTAGTTAAAAAATTTCTTCAATTGTTTTTGTGAGTGTTCTCCATATCTCTGGAAAGTACCTAAGCACTATTATTCTGGATTTCTGTTTTTGGTAGTTCCACAGCCTCTTTTCCAGAGTACACCATTGGATTTGGGTATTGTCAGTTGCTTATATTTTTTTGTTTTTCTTGTCCTGATTTTTTTTGGGTGTACTGCGGTCAGCTGCTGTTTCTGCAGCATCATGGGGCACCGATTAGTAGTCTATGATTTAGTGCATCATGTAAGTTGTACTTGGATTGGCCTATTGGCATGAGGGACTTGAATAAGAGCTATAAAACATGAAGTGGTGAGCTGGAGAAAAGGAGGGAGAGATGGATCAGTTTGGATAGTGGAGGGAGAAAGAAGAGAGGATATAATAAAAGTAATGATAAAAGAAAAATTGAATGAATAGGCCAATAGATTTGTCAAGATAATTGGAAATATATTTTAAGAGTGGTAATCAGAATTAATAGGTTTCTTGGAAATAAATTTCATGAGGCAAAGGAGATCAAGAGCAGAATAAGACAGTGTTCTGGGCAGGAGAAAAATGTAAGTAAATACTCAGACTAGAAGAAGAGGATTTATGCATATACATTTTAGATGAAGAAGAAAAGAAGGAAGGAAAAATGAGAAGGGGGAAGAAGATCAAAGAAGAAAAAAGACAAATAGAAAAAGAAGAAAGAAAAAGGGTGCATGTGTATAGTCATGGGAAAGTGAGACAAATGACAGGGAGATCGTTTTGGTATGGGTGCTGAAATTGTTTCGATGGCAGCATGAACATGGATGAGTCTGTGCATTCATAGAGGGGATGAAAGTCCTGGTTTGGATGGATGTGCTCAGATTTGCAGGCCTACTCATTTTTGCCTGGTAAGTGTGCATATTTTCAGTGGGCATTTGGTCACATAGGATGAGGAGAGAAGGGAGAACTGGGGGAGGGGAGTATTATAATAAATTAAACATACCAAAACTAAAGAAAATAAAGTAAAAAATTAAAACAGTCTTGTGGCTGTGGATTCCTGCTCCTTTGGTTGTGTGATTTTGTGTACTTTTCTGCTTCTTCTGAGAAGAGAAATGCGTTGGAGGAAGGGCACCAGAGAAGAAAGCAGTAAAGAAAGAGGGGGAGAAATAGAATTGCTTGGGTACTAGAATGTCTGCACCAAGTGGGCTACATAATCTGCCATTGAAGCAGGGTCCTCAGAAGCCAGTAAGGTCAGAGGTTTGGCTGGCTGGGTTGGGTCAGGCTCTGGGGAGGGAAGGCACTCAGATGTGGCTCATGCCACTGGTCAGTGGTAACGGAGAGTGTCAGCAGGCATTGCTAATCTCCCATTTTAAGAACTTTTTGTGTACTTGGCTCTTACATGAGTTTTCTTTTAAAAAATCATTTTATTGGGGACTCATAACTCTTATAACATTTTATACATCAAATGTATCAAATATATTTTTACATATGTTGCCATCCCTATTTTCTAAGCATTTTTTTCTATTGGACCCCTTTGTTTCTGCTCCTCTTTTCCCCTCCTCTCCCCACCCTCCCACCTTTATGAACCCTTGATAATTATAAATTATCATTATTTTCATACCTTACATTGACCACAGTCTTCCTTCCCCCATGTTTTCTGTTGTTCCTCCCCCTAGGGGTGTGTGTGGTTGTGTTGATCACTGTCATCAGTTCCCTTTTCTCCCTACCCTCCTGGTATCACTACTCCTATTTCTGTTTTTGAGGGGTTTATCAGACCCGGATTCTATGCATTGTGAGCTCTTATCTGTACCAGTGTACATGCTCTGATCTAGCCAGAACTGAAAGGCAGGACTGGAGTCATGATAGTGGGAGGAGCAGAAACCTCAAAGAACCAGAGGAATATTGTGTGTTTCATTGGTGCTATACTACTCCCTGGCTGACTCATTCCTTCTTTGTGACCCTTCTGTGAGAGGATGGGTTTTGGGTCTCGTTCTCTCTATATATGTATATGTATATATAATTTAGGTCTTCTGGTGGCTGTTACCTGATTCCGTCTTAAGTTGATGTTCTCACTTCTGGGGAGATCCGGGTATCCCTATCACACCTAGTAGGAACCTCTCCAGTAGTTGAGGAGATCTTCCCTTGCTTGCTATCTGGCAGCCATATTCCTTCATCTCCTAGACTGTTCAAGTTTTACATTTTAATGAGACACCATATATTGAATATCTTTTCTCATATAGATAATGCTTGTGGTGTCATTTTTAAAAACTCTGCCTAGTACCAAATCCCAGATTTCCTCTTATTTAAATCTAAGAAATTTGTGATTTTTTTGTTCAATATTGAAGTCTCAAATTTCTTTTAAGGCAATTTTAGTCTGAGGGTGCCAGTTGTTCCAGCACCATTTGTTGGCAAGGCTATCCTTTCTCCATTGACTTTTTATTGCACCTTGGTCAAAACTCACATGGCAATTTTGTGTGGGCCCCCTTCAATTTTTAACCTCTTCAGATCTTTCAATTAATTTTATTGCTCTAATTTCCTCTGAGTTATATAAAATTAAATTTTCATTTTATAATAGTACCAACATTGTAATTAGCAGGGGCTTCACAACAATAACCAATTAAACACTGATCATGTAGTGTGCATTTAACTTGATCATTGTTAGTCTCCCTCTTAACACGTCAGGAGGCTAATTCTAACAATTAAAATAGCCTGAAGCCATAGAGAATTCTGAGATGGATCAGAATTTACTGTATAAAATGTATCAGATGGGCCAAGTAGAAGATTGGTACAAATCCAAGAAATGGCAGAGAAAACCAGCAGGTGGGAGTGGCCAGTAAATGAAGTTCTGTCAGAAGATGAAACTAAAAACCTCTTTCTATTCTGCCAAATGGGCCCTAACTTAAATGTAGCTATGTTGCTCTGCAGCAGTGGTTGTTCTTGAATAGTTATGAGTATGCCACCGTCCACTGTGCTATGTATTAGAATGAGCCCTCTCTAGACTAGGGAGCAGCTGTCAACTCCTAACACATGAGTTGAGACTAGACAGTTTGGTCTCTAACACATGTTGTGGCCTTTGACAATTAAATTAGCTTAATCATAAGGTCTCTGGATTTCTTTCAGTTCTACAAAATGCAGTTCAATTGAGCAAATATTTTCTGAGTGCCAGCTTCCTGACAAAATCTGTGAGCTGTGCTGAGCCAAATAAAGCAGAACTCTCGCTGTCCAGGGACTTTCTGGCTAGTAGGTTGTGCTTTCAATGGAATGAACTCTTACAATCAATTCAATTGCTATGCTTAGCACTCTATAGGTTTTATTTCCTTTACCATTCCCAAAAAACTTGTGAGATAGAAGCTAAAATTATTCCATTTTACAAATGTGGCGTCTCCGGTTAAGTAATTGTCCAAGGTCTCATACCTTGTTGGCCCCTTAACCAGCACATTTTATCAGTAATCATGATGAAGAACACAGTTCAGGTGGTTAAAGCATTCCACCTAGGTATGGACTTCACATATGAAATAGGATCTTAGTTGGGTAGGGCTTCAGGTAGCATTTTGGCAGGCAAAGGAGAAAAGGAAGTTAGATCTACCTTATTAGCATTTTGTTTGGTGTTAGGTGCCGTTAACTCATAGTGACCCCACATACAATAGAACACAGCACTGCATGATCATGAATCATCCTCACACTCGTTCTTATGTTTCAGCCCATCAGTGCAGCCACTATGTTAATCCACCTTGTCCAAGGTCGACTTTCCCATGCATGATGTTCCTTTCCAGGAACTGGGCTCTATTGATGTCATTTCCACAGTATGGCAGATAAAGTCTCACCATCCTTGCCTCCAAGGAGCATTTGGATTGCAAGAACCATGTGTTTTCATTTGGCAGTCAATACCTTTGGTAAGCACCATGATTCAAATGCTTCAATTCTTCTTTGGTCTTCCTTATCAATGTCCAACTTTCACATGGATATAAGGCAACTGAAAAATAACATGGTTTGGGTCAGGGGAATTTTAGCCCTCAAAGTAATAAATCTTACAAAATTATACGTTACAGATGGAAAAATTGAAGTTAAGGGAGTTATAAGAGGGTATGTAAAAATGCATTGCTGCGAGCAGGAATTGCGCCTGATTTGACCCCACCACACTGAGGCGAAACACTATGGGTGTTCAACAGAACATTAAGGGGAACAGAGCAACAAAGTCCCCAGGGAATACTAAAAATAGACTTTGGGGTCAGGGCATGGCACCCCATCGGACTCAACCAGAAAGCACTCCTAAAGGTCAACAAACAGACCTTGAACTATGTACAGGCTTTTACCCTTTTTTTGATTGTTGTTTTGTTTTATTTTGTTGCTTTGTTTTGCTCTGTCTTGTTTTTTGGTGCATATTATTATCTCTGAAGGTCTATCTAGAAAAGATAGGTGGGATAAACAATCTGGAGGAGAAAACAATGGGACCGACGGTTTCGGTGCGGGGGGGGGGATATGGGTAAGAAGGAGGCGGGGGAAAGGAAGTAGGTGTTAACAAGCCCTGGGACAAGGGAACAACAAGTGATCCAATATCGATGGTGAGGAGGGTATAGGTGGCCTGGTAGGGCTTGATCTAGGGCAACGTAACCGAGAGGAATTACGGAAACCCAAATGAAGGCTGAGCATGATAGTGGGACAAGAGAAAAGTAAAAGGAAATAGAGGAAAAATTACTTGCAAAGGACATTTATAGAGATTTAAATAAAGGTAAGTATGTATGTAAATATATTTATATATGACGATGGGAAAATTGCTCTATGTGCATATAATTATAGGTATAGTATTAAGGTAGGAGATGGACATTTGGCCTCCACTCAAGTAATCCCTCAATGCAAGAACACTTTGTTCTATTAAACTAGCGTTCCGTGATGCTCACCTTCTCGACACAATCGCCAAAGACAAAGCGGGTGCATAAAAAAATGTGGTGAAGAAAGCTGATGTTGCCCGGCTATCAAAAGATATATTGTCTGGGCTCTTAAAGGCTTGAAGATAAACAAGCAGCCATTTAGCTGAGAAGCAACAAAGCCCACATGGAAGAAGCACACTAGCCTGTGTGTTCACGAGGTGTCGATAGATATCCCCTCACAGGATGGTTGCAGGGAAGAGAGGAGCCAATCAGAGTGCAGTATAGCACTGATGAAACATACAACTTTCCCCTAGTTCTACAATGCTTCTTCCCCCCCTCCCCCACTATCATGATCCCAATTCTAGCTTACAAGTCTGGCTAAACCAGAGGATGTACACTGGTACAGATAATAGCTGGAAACACAGGGAATCCAGGACAGATAAGCCCCTTAGGACCAATAATGAGAGTAGTGATACCAAGAGGGGAAGGGGAAGGTGGGGGAGAAAGGGGGACCCGATCACAATGATGTACACATAACCCCCTCCCTAGGGGAAGGACAACATAAAAGTGGGTGAAAGGAGACATCGTGCAGTGTAAGGCATGAAAAAAATAATTTATAAATTATCAAGGATTCATGAAGGAGTGTGGGAGTGGGGGGGGGGAAGGAGGAGCTGATACCAAGGGCTCAAGTAGAAAGAAAATGTTTTGAGCATGTTGATGGCAACAAATGTGCTTGACACAATGGAGGTATGCATGCATTGTGTTAAGAGTTGTACAAGCCACCAATAAAATGATTTAAAAAGAGATCACATTGCTGCAAAATAATTGTTGCTAAGTGCCAGTGCATCAGCCCAACTCGTAGACATCCATGTACTACAGATTAGAACATGGAGCTATCCAACTCTATGCTCACAATTGTGATGGTTTAAACCTGTTGATGCAGCCACTGTGTCAGTTCATCTCCTTGAAGGGCATTCTCTTTTTCACCGCCCATCTGCTGAACCAAGCATAATGTCATTTTCCAGGGACTGGTCTCTCCTGATAACGTGTCCAAAATGTTTGAATCAAAGTCTCATCAGTCTCACTTCTAAGGAGTATTCTGATCATACCCTTTCTAAGGCAGTTTTGGTTTTTTAAAAATTTTTTTATTTCTGGAAGTACATGGTACTTTCAGGATCCTTCTCCAGCACCGTAATTCAAATGCATTAATTACTTTTTTCCCCTGCATGGTTTAGTTATTCAATTATAATAAATCATTTTGTTGGGGGCTCTTACAGTTTTTAAAACAATTCATACATCCATAGTGTCAAGCACATTTGTACATATGTTGCCATCATCCTTTTCAAAACATTTTCTTTCTACTTGATCCCTTGGTATCAGCTCATTTTTCTCCCTCCCCACTCCCCCCCTCCCCACTTTCATGAACCCCTCATAAATTATAAATTGTATTATTTTCATATCTTGCACCATCTGCTGTCTTCCTTCACCCATGTTTTGGCTGTTCATCACACTGGGAGGGGGTTAATATTTTGATCATTACGATCGGCTCTTCCTTTCCCCCCACACCTTCTCCCTACTCTCATGGTATTGCTACTCCCATTTTTGGTCCTGAGGTGTTTATCTGTCCTGGATTCCATATGTCAAGAGCTATTATCTGTACCAGTGTACATGCTCTGGTCTAGCCAGATTTGTAAGGTGGAACTGCGGTCATGATAGTGGGTGGAGAAAACATTAAAGAACTAGAGCAATGTTGTATGTTTCGTCGGTGCTATACTGCACCCTGACTGGCTCGTTCCTTTCTTCCAACCGTCTGTGAGGGGATGTCCAATTGTCTACATATGAGCTCTGGGTCTCCACTGCACCCTGCCCCATTTGCATTGATATAATTGCTTGTTTGGGGTCTTCTGCTGCCTGATACCTGATCGTGTCAATGCCTTGTGAACACACAGGCTTGTATGCTTCTTCCATGTGGGTGTTGCTGCTTCCCAGCTAGATGACTGCTTGTTTAACTTCAAGCCTTTAATACCCCAGCTGCTATATCTTTTAATAGCTGGGAACCATCAGCTTTCTTCACCACAATTGCTTATGCACCCACTTTGTCTTCAGCAATCATGTCAGTAAAGTGAGCATCACAGAATGCCAGGTTATTAGAACAAAGTGTTTTTGCATTGAGGTAGTACTTGAGTAGAGGCCCAATGTCTGTCTGCTACCTTAATACTTAGTATATAAATTTATGTACATAGATATATATTCCTATCATTATATATGAATACATTTACATATTTATGTGCCTGTATTTATACCTCTACACATGTCCTTTGCCTCCTAGTTCTTTCCTCTATTTCCTTTTACTTTCCTCCTGTAACACTGTCATGTTTGACCTTCATTTGGCTCTCAGTAATTCCTCTCGGCTACATTGCACTTCATGAAGCCCTATCAGGCAGTCTATGCCCTCCTCTCCATCGATTTTAGATCACTTGTTTTTCCCTTGTCGGTCCCATTGTTTTCTTCTCTGGATTGTTTGTTCTGCCTATCTTATATAGATATACATAAGGCGGGGGGGAGTCTTAAATAATTCTAGGTCTGTCTGTTGACCTTTATGAATGTTTTCCTACCAATCTCTTGAGGTGCCAAGCCCTGCCCCCACAGTCTATTTTTGGGAATCTTTGGGTACTTCATTGCTTTGCTCCCCTTGCTGCTCTGTTGTGCGCCCTTCATGTTTTGCCCTTATGTGGGGGATATTCTTTTCACTGTACAGCTTTCACATACATCTGAGGCAATGGGAAATATGATGTCTTGGGTCAGGCCCACCTTATTTCTCAAAGTCACATCATTACTCTTCCATACTTTTAAGTGGTATTGATCAGCAGCTTTGCAGAATGCAATAACATCATTTTATTTCTTGAGTGCTGCTTCCAAGAGCATTTATTGTGGATCCAATCAAAATAAATTCTTTGACAACTTTAATCTGTTTTCCATTTTTCATGATAATCCTGTAGCTGCTGTTAAGTTATCTTTAGCAAAATTTTATTTGGAGACTATCTCAAGAGCAGATTTGACGAAGTAAACACCAGCGTAGTTGTGGGGTGATGTAAAGAACATAAGGAAAGCAGAAGTTCATTAGAAAGAGAAGATCAGATCATAGTGGATGTGCGAAGAGACTTTGAAGCCTGCTTTTAAATGTAGGGTAGCTGAAGCAAATGAAGAAACGAGGAAGTGAAAGCTGAACATAAATTTCAAAGGCCACTTCAAGAAGGCAAATAGGGGAAAACACCATCTGAAGCTGAAAGATCTAAAGAAAAAATTGAGGATCCTGGATGCAATATTGATAGATTTTATGGGAAAATACCTTTTTTTCAATGACACAAATGACAAATACACATGTGGGCTTCTCCAGATGGAGCACACAGAAATCAAATTGAATACATCTGTAGGAAGAGGCAGTAAAGTAGCTCAGTGTCAGCAGCTAAAACTAGACCAGGGACTGACTGGAACAGACCATATATAAGTTCAGGTTGAAGCTAAAGAAAATCAAACAAATCTACTTGAGCCAAAATACAACCTGGAGTCTACCCCAGATGAATTTCAAGAAGAGCTAAAGAACAGATTTGCTGCATTGCACACTAATGACAGAAGACCTGATGAGCTATGTCCTATTTTGTTGTCTCTCTTTTTCTGAAATGCCAATAATATATATTTTATACCATTAAATAATGTCTCCCAGTTCTTGGTTGGTTAGTTTCTATTGATCTATCTTCAAGTTCATGAAATGTTTGGCTGTGCTTATTCAAATGTTGACCCCATCAATGTTTTTCATTTATAGCATTTAAGTTTTATTATTATTATGTCTGTTGTGATAGAATTTAAACTCTGTCAGGGACATACAGGGTCAATATTTTGAGCACTAACCACAATTTTTGAACCTTGTCTGTCTTGACCAGGTGTGTAATCAGCACCCATACCTTTGCTTCATAGATACAGTATACATAATTATCAGCTTTAATGAAGTATAAACTTGAATTTTTCTTATTACCCTGCAGGGCCTGGAGCAACCTGGCTGCAACCCTAATGCATTTTGACTTTATTTATGGTGGGGAAGGTAAACTAGGCTACACATTTTTAATTTATTCATGGAGAAAGACCAAACTCAGTATTTTTCAATCTTTTGAAGATTGATACTTAGCTAAGACACAAGTATTACCTTGGCATTTGTGAGGATGACACAGAACTGAGCAGTGTTTCCTTCTGTTGTATAGAGGGTCACTATGAGTCAGAACCCACTCAACGGCACCTAACCACAACAAGATACAGTAAACATAAGACGATAGAAAAATTAAATAAAAGACATGCAAAATACTAGCTCATTTCTTTATTATTATATTCAATAGACAGTATTCAGTTGGATTGCTAGGAATGTATTTTCCATTTCTCTCTTACCTCATGACATTGGAAACAAGCGTTTCGTGTCTTGGCACTGTACTGTGGACCACATTTTGAGAAGCATTAAACCAAAATCCAAACCCACTGCCATTGAGTCACTGACAACATACAGTTACCCTGTAGGATAGAAGGACAGAGTAGTACAGCTCCATAGAACTTCTGAACTTGTGGTTAGCAAGCAGCCTGATGCTTAACCCACTGTGCCATCATGACTCCTCTGAGGATCAAGGACCAGAGGCCTGGGTACACTGTGGTTGACATTGTTGATTTCCTATTCACGGCAGACAGTGGGTCAACTAGCTAGGTGCAAACCATTCCAAAAACATTCTGCAATACTCAGGTTATTCAACTTTGGAATCTACAATCTTGATTCTAAGAATTCTGGAATCCTTAGAAAACAATATTCTTGAACAGAAATCTTAGTATCTCCGAATGGGCCAACTTGCTATGCAGTGTACACTCTGGCACTTGGAAGAGAATCAGATCTCCTCTAGATAGTTTAGCTACAGCACACTAAGAAACTTGATCTATAGAGCTGAAATTCAAATTAATAACCTGTACTCCTGAGCACATTTCCAACCGCAAACGTCTTGGCGTCACTTTTCATGAGTTTTCTTTATAAAGTACCACACTTTGAAATCATCCGTATTCTAGCACTATTTTGTCCAGGACGTTATTTCCTCATGCTTCTCCCTTGTTTTCCTTCCTGATTGATGCACAGTAGCTTTACCCCCGCAAGTGCTTGCAAAAGTGCATCAGTGTGATTTCTGGCAATAACTGCAAGCACAGATACCAAAAATACAAAGAGAAGCACTGAAATAAAGGGTTTTATTCCCAAGAGTATCGTGGTCTCTTCTCAATCAGGCAAGGAAAATGGAGGCCCAGCTGGCACTATCAAATGTTGACAATGATCAACAAATGCATGTTTGGAAAATCCTATGATGACCCAAAAAACAGTATTTATTGACCATTTTCTTCAACAACTCTTGGCCTGTTTCCGATATTTTTAGTGTTTTCTTGTGCCAACCTGGCTGATAAATACATGTGGGGGTAATTGAAGGACGCAGGGATAAATGGCTCGGTGAGCCTCACCTTTCGAGTTCTTGGTTCTCTTGCTTTCTGATGGTCGGACCAGGGTGTAGCTGTCTTAGCCAGTTCCCTGCTTTAGATGGCAAGGCTCACTGCCTGCAAGACATCCCTGAGGAGAAGCCACATGGACCTACCCCGATGCAGCCCTGGGTGCTGGAGCAGCCGTGTGGAGACCCCTGCCAGCACAGAGATGCTTACACATTCACTGATTTGGCTTTCGTCCAGCAGTTGGCATCATTGTGTCTGTTTTGTGAGATGGAGGAGGACTTTGTGGATTGGTGTTGGACATATGGGTTAATGGGTTAACCTTGGACTTGTGGGCTTGGGCAGCACTGGGTTGGGATGTTTTCTTGATGCCCATTTAACCTTTATAAAAAGCTCTCTGTTACACATATGCATTTCTGTGGATTTGTTTTTCTAATGTACCCAGGTTAACACAATATCTTTACCTCTTACCTTGGGGGCCAGACCTGGAAACATTATGAGAATAAGCTTTTGTACAATAGGAAAGACAATTTTCTAAATGGAGGTAGAGTAATTGGTATACACAGGGGAAATTTCAGAAACATGTTGATGAACACCAAGGCAAAACTCTGATCCCACTCTTCTGCAGAATCTTTTGGAGAACACATGGCTTCTGGCAGCATTCTTTCAAGCAAGTGCAGTGTACTTGCAGGCTTCAGAGCATGGATGGTGGGGGATGTAGGGGGAGGTGGCATGTGGGTGAAGAGAGAAGGAAATCTCGGGAGATATTGTCAATGAACAAATCCCAGGATGACCAAGTCAGCTAGTTTCCCTTCAAATCTTTCTTGAAAACGCCTGATGCCATATTCTTTTCTTACTTATTTCTATCACCCATGCAAACTCAATTCATGTGCCAACAATCTAGGAAACAGCAAAGAACAGCAAAGTTTTTGTTAAACTGTACCTGGGGTCGCCATGCATTTGTGGTGACTTGATGGTGACTCAGAGAGGAGTGGCTCTTTTGAGGCAAAGTTCAAGGGACGAAAATCAGTTGCATGGAGCTGTGCATTTGTGAGCTCCGGGGAAGTGGCTTATTGGTCCTTAGCTTCAGCCCTGTCTTTGTCTGCTTCCAACCTTGCCTTCGTCGGTGCGAGGGGTTTGTTGAATTTTGCGGATGAAGTGATTTTTTTAAATTTAATTTTAAAAATCATTTTATTAGAGGCTCGTACAACTCTTATTGCAATCCATACATACAGCGGATGAAGTGATTTGATGATAAGATCCAGTCTGGGTTTCATTTTTGGTTATTTTGTGGTTACTGGGGAAATAAACACCAGTCCTTAGTTTCCCTATGCAGACTGTGCCAGTGGCTCTGTCTTGGGGCACTCAGAAGGTGCTAGGCCCTCATGCCTTCCATTCCCTTTCCCCAACCTCTATGGTTAAGAGTAGCCTCTCCACAACTTCAGGTGGCTTAACGTTGACGTGAGCAACTTAAGGCGCACTGTATTTTATGTCCTGCCCCAGTTAGCTTTTGGAATTCACCACATAGTTTATTGACTTCCTGGTGGCATTTACTGGGCCCCAGCCATGTGAGAGGTAACAGGCGAGGCGCTGTGAAAGTAGCAGTGGTCAAGATAGATTTGTCCCTGGTGGGGAGCACCCAGTCTGGTTTGGCAGGGTGGAGGAGTGAGGGAAAGAAACAGTCATCTCCTTGTTCAGAAAGGAAGGTCCGTGGCAAGAGGAACTGGGTGTGTTTTGCCTATTGTTGAAACCTCTGCACAGTGCAGCCTCAGAGAGCACTGGTGCAATTAACGAATGGATAAATGAATGATGTGGCTGCAAATGTCTTGACAAGAGATGGCTAAATTATACAGTGATAAGTCTCATGTGATCTAAGGAGATAAAATCAATGGGACTTTCACCAACAGTTCACTGAGATAGACCGAAATGCAGGTGGGTGCGGGGAGTTACTGAATTTCATGAAAGACATTGAATTGGAGATTATTGACAAGAGTGATCCAGGGGACACTATAGACAGCCCTGTGGTAGCCTGTATTCTCGTTAGCCTGTATTCTCGTTCAGCTTTTTCACAAGGCAAGCAAAGCCTCATGAAGAGAACAAATGCAAAGGTCACTAGCACCCTGAAGAGTTGGCTCTGATTTGGGCCCTTAGAAAACCGTGCCTCCCAGAAGCTGATGGCCAGGAGAGGATGCCACACTTTGCTGTGGGCTATTGAGTGGTGACTTACTGATGTATTTTCCAATTTAGCTTGGAAAATGGAATTAGGAGGCTGACATAGTGAGTGAATAGGCTTACCATGATGTAGGCTTATCCATGGTCTAGGCTTATCCAAGGTCTAGGCTCAGTAGACCAATGTTCTACTTTTCTAGCTTGTAGAACACGAGAAAGAACATAAGCATGGCACCCTTTCTTTGAAATATTGAGACCAGGTTCTTATCTGAATGTGATAAAATTATTGAATCTCTCACCTTATGTTTTCTTTCCTAGCCAAGTGGATTCCATTGCTCTTTTCATTCTCACCAGATCTCTGGACACCAAGCCAGAGGCTCTACTTGCCATTATGTGTGCCCCACTACTCACTTGCCTTGCTGCTTTCCTACCCACCTGATTAATAGTCTTCACATCCCTCAAGGTATCTCAGTTTCACTTGGCTTAGTCTGCCTGGATCTGAGGAACAGTCACAACAAGCATCTTCCTATGGCGATGTATTTATAAGTCTCTAGGAAAAAAGAATGAGCCACACAGCAAAGATAGTCCTTAAACTTAGCCAACTCTGCTGTTTAATATTTCCTTAGGCTTTGGTGAGGAAGGATGACATTGTAAGAAACACCCAGATTCTGGATCCCAGAATTTAAAGCTTCTGTCTTGGAGGATTCTACAAAGATCACTCTGGATAAGAACTGAGGAAACCTAGCTCTGAAGGTGGATGGCCAGGCTGAGTAATGCCATTCTCTTCTCCGTGGGAGACTAGATTTTTCCTACAATCAAGTTTCCACAATTTGCCATTGAGCAATCAACAGTGGAGAGGCCTGACCCTTCCAGGGGCCACCCTAATTGACTGGACTAGTTGGCACCTTCCTCTGCTTCCAGGTATACCAGGTAAGTGTATTGCTTGTGATTGTAACTCAGCTGAATCCTAACCTTAAATCAAGGTATTGTCTTTGGGTGCTTCTAGGATTCCATTGTTTGTGACAGGTAACTGATCAGATTGAATTCTGTGAAGTAATTCTCGTGCTTGGTGACATCTCAGATCTTGTTCTCAATCACTTGATCTTTATCATATGATGAAGTTTACATTAATCATGCTAAAGTTTTTAAAGCTGTTTGATATCTATGTCTTTAAAATTATAACACTCCGGTGAAAACCACGGAGAGAGGAATTGTTACTTCATTTCACAGATGAGGAAGCAGATGCTCAGAGAGCTGAAATGGCTTGCTCAAGGTCATATAGCTCAGAAGTGGAAAAACTGAGACTTTGGATTGAATTTACTTCACCTGCGTAAGACGCCCTGGTGGTGGAGTGGATAAGTGCTTGCCCACTAACCAAAAGGGAGGTGGTTCAAATCCATCAGCCATTCCTTGGGGAAAAGATATGGCAGTTGGTTTCTATAAAGATTCAAAGCCTTGGAAACTCCATCGGGCATTTACACTCTGTCCTATAGAGTCATTAGGAGTTGGATTCAACTGGATACAATGGGTTTGCCTGTAATAGATCATGGGAAGCCAGTTGGCAAATGGCATTCTCAGAGTCCTGAAGAGGGAAGGTTGTTCAATTGGGCCTTATAAGGTTGCAGCTTACTTAAATGAGTCAGGCGGGGTTGGTTTTGCTTTCTTCAAGAGGTTACCCTGTCATAGATCTATTTGTTCTTACCCTGTCAAAGATCTATTTGTTCTTTTGGCAGTCTGTGGGAAACAGAAAGATTTCTCCCAAGTCTTCTCCCCCAAATATGTTAGACTTAGGACACTGCTTGCAGCTAATGGTAAAAGTTACCTGCCTGAAGGCAGTCATCTGCCAGACTACTCCCATCATGGGTAGGCCTGCTCCCTGCTGCTAAGGACAATGGGCTACTTCTCCCTAAAGGGTACAGTCATCTAGTCATGGATTTGGTTCCTGTAGATGGAATTCACACCCTACTGACAATGGTGTCAGGGAACAGGTCAAACCGGCTCAGTGACATCCAAAGTTAGGCTGCCATCCTGAATCTAGGATCCACCCATTTTGCCACATGTATACCCCCAATCCCTCCTCTTCCTATTACATGGATACCCCTAGATCATCCCACTCCCATTACTGTATTACCTATAGCACAACCTTTTCCTGTAGTGTATGTCTTCACCTGTAATTAGGGGGCTTGCATGTCCCCAGAGAATACAAAAGCCTTGGTTAGCATTAAATATCTCTCTCTCTCCACATAGACCACGAAGAGAGGCTGAGGTGAGCATTGCTACCATGAAATGTGTCTGATTCCATTATTTCTAGCTCTCCTGCTCTTTATGACTTTACCATGATCTTTACTTATTATCACTGTACAATTACGCCTACTGAATCCTTAATGATGTGTTAGGGGCAGGATTTCCCCTGACAGCAGTCCATGGTACTTAACAATATTTTTGCCAGCACTATAATTCAAATTCTTCTTCATTCTTCTTAATAAATCTTCAATTTTCTCATGCATAGGCGGCCATTGAAAATACCACGGCCAACTCTTTCCATGAAACGTTGTGTTTCATGCAGTTGTCCGTGCTTTTTAGTGCTGCATAGTACTCCATTTTGTGTATGTGCCAGAGTTTAATAATCCACTCATCTATTGATGGAAATTTAGGTTGTTTCCAACTCTTTGTGATTGTGAATTGTGCTGCAAGAAACATTGGAGTGCAGATGACTGCTCGTTTTATTTCTTACCTCCTCTGGGTATGTGGGTGTATACCCATTAGAAGGATGGCAGGGTCATACGGTAGATCAATTTCCATTTTCTGTAAGTATCACCAGATCACTTTCCCTAGTGGCTGTACCTATCTACATGAACACCAGCAGTGGAGGAGAGTTCCTATTTCACCACATCCCCTCCAACATTTGTTGCTTTCTGATTTGGGCTAACCTCAGGGTGTTAGATGGTATCTCATGGTTGTTTTAATTTGCATTTCTCTTATGGCTAATGAAAGGGAACACTTTCTCATGTTTGTTGGCCACACAGGTCTCCTCCCTAGGGAAATTGCTTTTCAGTTCTTTTGCCTACTGCATTAGGGGGTTAACTGTCTTCCTCTCTTTGCAGACCATGAGGGTGTTGCAAATTTTAATAATAAGCCTTTTGTCTGATGTGTCATTAGAAAAAAATCCTCTCCCAGTCTCTGGGTTGCCTTGTCACCCTCTTGGTGAAGTCTTTCAAGGCACACAGGTGTTTTATTCTTATTAAATCCCATTTGCTGATTTCCAGTTCACCAGTATATGTATACTTCTCTATTCCTTGCGCCAATGTTCTTAGGCTAGTCCTGATTCCTTCCTTGATGGTCCTAATGGTTTGGGGTTTTACTTCTAGATATGTGATCCATCTTGAGTTTGTTCTTGTGCATAGTGTGAGGTAAACGTCTTGTTTCATTTTCCTACATGTGGATATCCATTCTTTCCAGCACCACTTGTTAAAAGAGGGCATCCGCTTCCCCCTTGATGTTTTTGAGACCCTTATCAAAGATCAGGTGTCTATATGCTGATGGTTTTACTTCTGGGCTTTCTATTCTTTTCCACTGGTCTGAATATCTATAATTATGCCAGAACCACGCTGTTTTAACCATTGTGGCTGTGTAGTAGGTGTAAAAATCAGGTACAGTGAGTCCTCCGACTTTGTCCTTCTTGAGGAATTCTCTGCTAATTCTGGGCTTCTTCCCTCTCCATATGAAATCGATGGTCAGTTTTTCCTATTCTTTTAAGAAGGTTGTTGGTATTTGAATCGGAACAGCATTTAACTTGCTTTGGATAAGATTGACATCTTTACTTTGTTGAGCCTTCCAATCCACGAGCATGGGATGTTCTTCCATTTGTAGAGGTCACTTTTGTTTTTTTTGTAGTAGGGTCTTGTAGTTTTCCTTGTATAGGTCCTTAGTTGTTTTTTGTTTGTTTGTTGTTGTTGTTGTTGTTAAATACATTCCTAGGTATTTCAGTGGGTTCTTGGCTACTGTGAAGGGTACTGCCTTCCTGATCTCCTCTTCCATGGTCCTGTCCGATGTATATAGCAAACCTATCGACTTCTGTTTGTTGATCTTGTATTCTGCCACTCTTCCAAATTCCTTTATTGCTGGAAGTACTCCTGTTGTGGAGCTTTTGGGGTTTTCAATGTACAGGATCTTGTCGTCTGATAATATCCATAGTTTCACCTCCTCCTCTCCCACTAGGATACCTTTAATGTCCTTCCACTATCTTATCCACACACCCCATACAGGGGGAAGAACAACAGAAACCAGAGTGGAAGGGAGAGAGCAGTCAGTGTGAGATTTGAAAATAACAATTTACAACCTATCTAGGGGCCACGAGGGTTGGTTGGGGGGAGGGAAGGAAAAAAAAGAGGAGCTGATCCCAAGGGTTCAATGGAAAGTAAAAGTCTAGAAAAGAACGGTGTGTAATATATGTTCTAATATGTTGGATACAGTCGATGAATGGATTGTAACAAGAGTTGTAAGAGCCCCCAATAAAATGATTTACAAAATTGCAACTATCATGGCTTGGGTCGGGCTCACTTTTATTTTTCAAATGGCACCAGCAAGCAGGCAATGTTACTATTCACACTGAAATCTAGGGGCGCTTGGGTCTGTGCAAAGATAATGTCATTAACCATCGGGCTGTTACAGAGAAGTTAAGAAAATGCAATAAGACCTATCTGCTAAAGCCTGGCACTGAAGAAGCATTTAGAAAGTTGTGGTGGACCACCATTTGTAGAATGAATTAAAGAAACCTCTGAAGTTGTCCTCTCATGGGCCCATGAGTGCTCTGAGGAATTGAACATAAGGATTATGGTATATTGGTGTTGGTGGAAAGTCCCATAATCTTAATGACTATGATTTTCTGTGCTTCTATGTAAGGCTCCACAATGAATGGGGACCTTAGCTACAAGGGAATAACATTCAATGCAGAGGTTCCATGTTGATACTCAGTTGGACTCAGGACCATTTTTTGGGTTGGTATGGGCCCACATCAGGTGATAGCTAGCTACAAATTGATTATGCAGTGTTTCAGCAGAAAATAAATATTTTTATAGAAGTCCCCTTTAAGAAAAACAGTGACAACATTTTAAATATGTATCAATGTACTTATAAGATTAAAACTCTTAAAAAAAGAAAGTTTGACCCAAAATTCACATACCATACAATTCAATATTTCAAATATATTAAGAATGAGTCTAATTGCAGGCTCATGAATTATTGAGGACATTAATAATCTTTATTTTGTCCATTGATATTAAACATAAAAATGAATGCTGAGAAATTTAAAGTAAATGTACTTACTTATTTAGAAATAATGCATATTTTTATGAGTTAGGATTTAGTACCTTTATCAGATCATTCCATATTTCAATCACATCAAGTAGAATTGTACAATTGCTACCACAATCAGTTTTCAACCGTTCTTTTTCTATGTGAACTCCTTCACATTGTCTCCCTCTTCCCCCACCCCATCGTACTCTCTTACCCTGAACCCCTTATCCTACTTGCTGGCTCTATTGGTTCTTCAATCCTGGGTTTCATATACCGAAAGCTGGAAAAGCATTTAAGACAGCTTCCAGAGGGTGACCTCCATTGACATAACACCTCCGAGATACACTCTAATATGAATGAACAAAACCCAAACAAAGCAATACAAACCCCAAATACAGAAACTTGTGGATACTGGATCAGGTCCAGCCTGCATCATAGTGGGGGGAATCGGCTGACACAGTTGTAACTGAGCAGGTCAGATTTATGCCTCTGATCTTCTATTCTCCTCTCTCCCAAGCGCTCTGTTTAGGGGCCACTCTCCTCCCATCCCTCCATTTTAGAAAGGGAGACTTCTCTGGAGGCTTATTTCCTATGTAGTTCCACAAATTAATATTTGTTCCCACTGTTGTTCACCGTCTTCTGCACAGCAAATTCTCACACTTTAGGCTCTGATAGACTCTATGGATTCCAATTCTTTGATGACTGATGATGGTGTGCTTCTTCCATGTGGACTTAGTTGACGTCTCACTTTAATGGCTGCTTGTTTGGAGACAAGCCTGTAAGACCTCAGACACTTCTTTATCTGATAGCCGGGCACCATCTTCGCCACATTTTGCTATAGCACCCATATCACCTGTGTTCCCTTCCTGAGGGCGGGTATCAATCAGGGCCATGATGTAAGAACTAATTGTTCTTAAGTTGGAGCTAGGACTTAGTGCAAACCCAAAACCCATTCCTGGATCTATGCTTTTTTTTCCTTTTCTTTTAATTTGCTGTAACTTGGGAGTGAATACATATGTCTTATCATTCCATAGTTCAATTACATCAAACAGAATTGTACAATTGCTTCCACAATCAGTCTCCAGACATACTTTTCCTTCCTGGATTCCTTGACAACATTTCCTTTTTATCTCCTCTATCCCCCCCCCCTTCCCCCTGAAACCCTCATTCTATTTGGTTTCCCTGTAGACTCGGCATCCCTGGGTTTCATTTACCGGAAAACAGAGAAGCAAATATACAACTTCACAAGGGTGACCCCCAGTAGTGATGCACTTCTGAGATACACCCTAATATTAACAAACACGAGAAATAATCTTTTTAATGGAAAGGAACTTTTAAAAAGACGAGAAGGGTAGTACTATTTTATATCTTCGCAAATTTCTTTAATGGAAGTTAACTAGATTTTCCTACCTATTTTTCCATTCCACTGACGGTGCATTCATAAGGAAAGAAAGCCAGAGGATGCCTTAGTGTTATTATGAATATAATATTCATGCCATGGATCCTCTTGCAGGGTTTGGGGAATACCCAGAAATCTGCAGAACACATTGGGAGAACTGATGCTCTAGTTACCTATAGAGATCTCTAGGAGTGTGTTAATTAAATAGTTCCCAAGTTCTCCTCAAAGTGGTCATAACAATTTATGCCATCAAAAAGAATCTATGAAAACAAATCCCAGTAACAACAAAATAAAACCCAGAAAAACCTCAGTCCAAAAGGAAGCAGAAAATAGTAAAAACTAAGCAAGTTAAAAATGGGTCAGAAGGGAGAACAAATAATGTGTTAAATTTTAACCTATCTACCTCTCTAGTTGCACAATTTCTTGTCTCCTTTTTTAAAATATAGATTCATAGTTCTTATATAGTCTAGCTACTATTCCTTTTATTATTTCCAAGCTCTTTCTTACCTTTTAATTATTTTCCAAAGGTGATTTTGATGCCCAATAGTGTTTAATATTAATTTTATCCAAAGTATTAATATTTTTACAGGTCATACTTTTGTGTCTATTTATGGCATTCTTTACTGAGAAGATAAGAATATTTTTTTAACATTTTATTAGGGGCTCATACAACTCTTATCACAATCCATACATATACATACATCAATTGTATGAAGCACATCCGTACATTCTTTGCCCTAATCATTTTTGAAGCATTTGCTCTCCACTTAAGCCCCTTGCATCAGGTCCTCTTTTTTTCCCGTCCCTCATGAGCCCTTGATAATTTATAGATTGTTATTTTGTCATATCTTGCCATATCCGGAGTCTCCCTCCCCGCCCCCGCCCCTTCCCTGCCGTCCATCTCCCAGGGAAGAGGTCACATGTAGATCCCTGTAATCAGTTCCCCCTTTCCAACCCACTCACCCTCCACTCTCCCAGCCTCGCCCCTCACACCCTTGGTCCTGAAGGTATCACCCACCCTGGATTCCCTGTGCCTCCAGTTCCCATATGCACCAGTGTACAACCTCTGCCCTATCCAGTCCTGCAAGGAAGAATTCAGATCATGGTAGTTGGGGGGAGGAAGCATCCAGGATCTGGGGGAAAGCTATGTTCTTCATCGGTACTACATCGCACCCTGACTGACACATCTCCTCTCCTAAACCCCTCTGTGAGGGGATCTCCAGTGGTCGACACTTGGACCTTGGGTCTCCACTCTGCACTTCCCCCTTCATTCACTATGGCATACACACACACACACACACACATATAATACACATATTTTTTTTGCATGATACCTTATACCTGGTCCCTTTGGCACCTCGAGATCGCACAGGCTGGTGTGCTTCTTCCATGTGGGCTTTGTTGCTTCTGAGCTAGATGGCCGCTTGTTCACCTTCAAGCCTTTAAAACCCCAGACACGATCTCTTTCGATAGCCGGGTACCTAGAATATTATTTCTTCTAAGGGTTTTAGAGATTGTTTTCACGATTCTTGGATCAGCCTGAACATTTAGGGATTTTAGTATCATGTTAGGTAAATGCAAAATTTTATGTTTTTACCTTTTCCTATGAAGATAGCCAATTGTCCTAGGTTTACACATTAAATGCGCCATCATTCCCCTTACTCATTTCCATAGAAGTGGGAAACTGCTTCTGGATTCTCAATTACATTCCATTAGCCCCAACAGAGGCTTTGTTTTCCTTTAAAATCATTTTTGGCTGTTCTCAACCTTTTAGTCTTAAAACTTTAAATGGTATGTATAATACATGCAAAAGAGTACATGAAATTGTTATGGATAATTTACATCACGTTAAAATAAATGTCTAACTAGTACCTTGGACACCCCATGCACACATTCATATCACTCTTCAGCTTCCAAAAACCCAGGGTGAAATTGTCCTTAGTGTTAAGTTAGTGCCTGGGTTTTACATGTGAAAAATGGAGGGGAATCTCTATAGTGGTGCCAGGTGATCTTGAACCACAGTGAAAATTCTCAACCACCATTGTAGGGCTTGGAATTCTGTGTTCAATTTATGCTCAAATATTTCATCTTTTTCGTTGTATTGTAATGAAGGTCTTCGCTTCCATTGCATCTTCTAACTGGCTGTCAATTGCAAGTAAGCGTTTTTACGTCATGAGACCCATTTCCATCTAGCCAATTCTGACTCATAGTGACCCTCTAGAAGTGCCCACTGTGGGTTTCCAAGACTAAACCTTTACAGTATTAGAAAGCCTCATCTTTGACCCAAGGAGCTGCAGGGTGGTCTTGAACTGCTGATCTTGCATTTTGCAGCCCAATGTGTAACCCCCCAGACGACCCTTTCATGTAATATGTTAAAACAGTACAAGATTGAACAATGATTCCCCAAACAGATTATTCCTGGATTCCTCTCCTGCACTTGGAAAAGATAGTACCTGTCATTTTTCCCTACAGGCATTCCCTGGCTCTTTCTCTGCTGTCTCTGCCTATTGGCAATGATTGTCACAAGAGCCCACATCACAGAGGAGTTGTTAAATTGTGGGTACTTTTATTGTTCATTTCTGTATATTTAATTTCGTTCTTTATATTTTATATTTCTTTCTCGAGACTTTCTAGCTTCCCATATGTTTCCAGAGCTGCTTGTTATAATAGCTACTTTGAAGTCTTTATCAGATAAGTCAAGCATCTGCATCATCTTTGCTGATAGTTTTTTTTCATGTGAGTTGAGATTTGCGAAGTTCTTTATATAAACCCACCTATGACATATGCCGAGTAAGTTTACATGAGCAATCTTGGTGGTGCAGTGGTTTAAAAGTATTCAACTGCTAGTAAAAAAGATTTGACCCCACCAGCTGCTCTACGTGGCAGCCTGCTTTTACAAAGTGTCCCTCCTTGAAAACCCCATGAGGCTGCTCGACTCCGTCCTATAGTGTTGCTATAAATTGGAACAGTAGTTGGCAGTGGGGCATTTTTTAAATGGAATTTTAGATGGTCTCCCAGATACCTCGGATGTCATGTTATGAAATTTTGTCTCCTTTAAACTCTGTAAAAGTGTCATTTAAAAAAATTTTAATTGGCTTATTTAGGAGCTCTGATGGCATAGTCATTATGCATTGGGCTGCTAACTACAGTGTCCTCAGTTTGAAATCACCGGCAGCTCAGCAAGAGAAAGACAGGGCTTTCTATTTCAGTAAAGAGTTATAGTCTTGGAAACCTGCAGGGCCAGTTCTACCCTGGTCCTATTGAGTCACTGTGAATCAGCACAGAGTTGATGGCAGTGAGGGTTTTGTTGTTGTGTGTTTGTAGACCTATTTAACTTCAGATCTTACGTTCTATCTAGCCTTATGAAAGTGATCAGTTTCCTTTTCAAAGCCCTTGCAATTTGATTCAGATCTAATTTTCATATGCCCCACCCAGTGGACTGTCTGAGACCTGGGCAGTGGTCTGTAAGTTAATTTACTCTCAACATCTTTGATACACTCTTTAGTATACGGTTCATGTGCAAAGGAACAGCTATTTGCAAGGCCGAATACTGCTAGCCTCTGCTAGCTCACTTCCGCTCTCCAAGTCACTCTTATTTAACACTTCTTGCTAGGGTGGCCTTCGTGGCCATGACACCATGACTCCTTTATGTCAAAGCTTATAAAAATGTCCCTGGCGGCCTCTGAGGCATGCCTAGACTCTAGCCTGCTCTACCATTGCCCAGAGCTTTACTTTAATAAGTAGCCCCTTAATAAAACTCCTATATTACCATCACAAAGCATCAACCCTTTTCTTTGGTCTCTCAACACTTCAGCACTATGTCTATGCCCAGACACCAGACCCATAAAGCTCAGGAAGTGATCCCAGGAGTTCCTAAGATCCCTTGTGGGATTTTTTCTTGAGCTCACCCCTCTGGGTGGTCTCCCTTCGTTTGCCCCTTTCAGTACTCTGACCAGAAGATAAGGCTTTTAGTTACTCCCTCTGCTTTTGGTTTTCTGCTTCCAGGGCCAAATGAAAGAAGGGCAGAGAGAGAAGAGTGTAGGGACTTCAGCTTCCCTACTGAAGAGGAAAGTTGACCACTTTTAGAGAGTTTTGTCTCTTGTCGATTTCTGTTCCTACCCATGATTGCGATGAAGGTGCTTGGGGACAGAGTTTGGAGAACAGAGAAAAGGACAGTTAGATTAAAAGAAAATAAATGATTTATGTACTCCTCGTGAGTGTCAGGGGTTCTTCTTCCCCAAGGAAGTTACTCTCAACCATTCTGGCTTCTACTCCTGTCTTTTTTAGTAAATACTTCCATAAAATGGAAAGGGATTTCTTCAACTCCATTCTTCATTTGAACTTCTGTTAAAGCCAAGTCTTCTTATTGGAGATTTGCCTTTTTCTCTTGTTGTTTTTTTTTCTGAACACTGTAAATTCACTTTTAATAGAAGATAGCCATTTTAAAATTAAAGCATAAAGTCCATTTTCAAGCTTTGTCTAAGCTGTAGAAGGTTCAGAAGTGCATTATTCAGACCCCAAGAACAAGAAAAATCTGGATAATCAACAAAATTATGATTTTTGAACACATTAAAAAGCTGTTGTTACAGACCAACCAACTAACTTGAAATTTAAAGAAAATGATAGGATCTCCATTCAGGTTGGAAAGAAGTATTGAGCTAAAAATTTTACCAAATTACGCAAGCTTGGGTATGAGTAAGTGTGAAAGTATGGTGCGCCTGTGATGAAACAGGGTTGGCCTCCACATGTAGGATCTTCTGCACTGACTCCTCCTAGATGCTTGACGTGATTGAACTATGAAATGATACGATATATGTCTTAACTCCCAATTAATAATAAGATTTTAAAAACCACAGATCCTGGAATGGGGTTTGAACTCACACTAAATTCTAGCTTCAACTTAAGCACAATTCATTCTTACATCATGGCCCTGCTTGATACCCTCAGGAAGGGAACACAGAAGATAAGGGTGCTATAGGAAATGTGGTGTAGAAATTAGATGGTGCCTGGCTATCAGATAAAATAGGGCCTGGGATCTTAAAGGGTTGTCTCTAAATAGACATCTAAGTGAAAGGGCAAGCAAGTCCTCATGGAAGAATCACACCAACACCAGTCACCAAAGGACTGTAAATCACAAAATCCAAAGCCGAAGGAGGAATCAGTATCAGAGCCTAAATTCTGAGAATCCGGTGTGCAGAAGGTCAGGGATGACAGTGGATCATTTGTGGGAACTACATAAGAAATAAGTCTGGTGAATTCCTTCTATCCACAATTGAAGGATGGGAGGAATGTGGCTTTTCAACAGAATGCTTGGGAGAGAGGAGTGTAGAAGATCAAAGGCATAAACCTGACCTGAACAGTTAAGACATTGTCAGTTGACTCCCCCCTCTATAGCATGCTAGACCTGATCTGGTTTTCAATATTTTCTGTATTTTTGTTTTTTTATTCATATTAGGGTGTAACTCAGAGGTTCTGTGTCAGTGGAGGTCACCCTTTTGAAGTTGTGCTTTATGTTTTTCTGTGTTTCGGTATATGAAGCTCAGGATCGATAAACCTATAAAGACAGCAACTGGAAGAAGGGTTTTGGAGTGGGGGTGGGTACAGTGGTGTTGGTGGAGTAAAAGGGAGACAAAGTCAAGGAGTCCAGGAAGAAAAAGAATGCTTGGAAATTGATTTTAGAATTGTACAATTCTGCTTGACGTGATTGAACTATGGAATGATACGATATATGTATGTATTAACTCCCAATTAACAATATATATATTTAAAAATTGGATAACAGCATGCATAATAATGTCAACGAGGTGACGATTTTGATACATGTCTATTACCAATATTATGCCCCACTTTGAAAAGACCCTGGTGCATGCAGCCAGAACAGCTACAGAGAAAAGTCAGCAGTTGCCCCTGTCATCTGGATGGCTTGTCTAGGTGCCCAGTCCAAGATGGACTTCCTACTCCCAATGAGCAGGCTACTGTTGACTGAGGCCCAAGACATGAGAGCATCACGCGCTGTGTGCAGGCCCATAAGTGATGGCTGCCAGCAGGCATTAGTGGCTGGGCTAATGAGCACATCTTAGTGGTGCCTTGCCCAGACTCTGAGAGCTGCTTCTCCCGTGGCCCAGTATCCTGGGATGCCTGCATCTCCTTGGCTGCATGCCGCCTGAAGGCAGAGAGGCATTCATTGAATGGGAGACCCCAGGTGAAGGTGAGGAAGGAGAATATGATATATGTATTAACTCTCATTTAGGAATAATTTTAAGTGTACCTCAAACAAATACCAGAGCAGCACAGAAACTAGTGAACCCTAGGAAGCATAGTCAATCAGGTAGTATGTTTTTGTTTCCACTCAGTTCCCAGTCTCATATCCCCTTTCTCACCACATTCCCAGTCTTCATGGCGATGGGAGAAATCTAGAGAATTTTGAAGTCTTAATTATAACAACGCTTCATATATTGAAACTCTGTACTATTGCTACTCTTCTTCACTCCACTTGTAATTCTCACTCTCTCCCTCCTGCCATAACCAGATTTGCCTGTGGAGATACTGTCCTGGAAGGCCAACTGAGCTGCGGTCCCCTCTGAAGAGACCCTTAGGGCACACACCCTCCATCTGTTGACTCTCCTGAGCAACACATATGTCTCCATATTCTATGTAGACCATGAGATAGGGGAGGATAAAGGCAAGGCCTTAAATCGTTCCTGTACCTGGCACCACATCCCATCCCAGGGTCGACCACAGTGCCCTGCTCGCAGGCTGGATGATCAGAAAAGGTGCCCTGGCTTTGGAAAGCTTGAAATATCAGGATGAGCAAATGATTGGCATCTACTCTCAGTTAGCCCACGGGAAATGAGACAGTTTTATAATGTATTCTGCTCAGCATCCATGTAGTTAATATTGTTTTGTAAGTGTTTATAGTTTCAATATATAAAGCTTATTTATAATTAAGACTTCAAACCTCTACAGATTTTGTCTGTCGCCAAGAAGATTGGGAAAAAATAAAAAACCAATTCTGCAAATAAAAATGTGCGTCTGCTGGAATTTGGGAAATTTGTGGATTCTGATTGTTTAAAGAAAACTTCAAAGCAGAAGGGACCTGAGCGGTACGTAATTCAGAGTTCATTTGATTACAGGGGAGACACACAATTCCCTGTATATTTGGCAGCAAAAGCCTGCACTGTCAATTAGAGAAATAAACATGAATCTGGAGTTTGGATTCATACCTTACTATCTGATTTGAAGCTTGAATTATTTACTGTTGGGATTTATCTGAGATTAGATCCCTCTGCTTAAACATGAAATCAAGCTTAACAGGAGGAGAGATTGAAAATAAACAGTGTTCTGGCAAATGGTGTTTGTAATATTCTCATTAGAAAGGAAATCTAGCAGAACTTTTTATTGCAGACATTGATGGCTCTATACATTTTTATGAGACATGCAGTAGACTCAGGGCTTTAAATTGGTTCATGCTAGTTTGACCCCCTTGCTAAGAAGCTGAATTTCCACTCTTGACCTACCAAACTCCCTGGCATCGATTTTGACTCATAGGACAGGGTAGAATTGTCCCCTGTGGATTTCTGAGGTTTTAAAACTTTATAGGAGTAGAAACGCTCCTTTTTCTTTGATGGAGCAGGTGGTGGGTTAGAACTGCTGAACTTGTGGTTACTACCCAAATCTGTAATCTGTTATGCCACCCTAACCTACATCTACCCCGAAGAATTGCCCGGGAATTTATAGAATCACCTGAGAAGCTGTGCACAGAAGAACTTCCTGGGGAGCTGTGAGAACCAGGAAAGACTTGGCTCCAGTCTCATCTGGGCTCCTGACTTGTTCAAGACCTTCGGATCAGTGGGCTTTGGCTCCCACACAGAAAGAGAATGGACATTATGTTTGTATTTTCTCTCTGTGACCCTTGGGCAAATATTCCCATACTGTTTTGTTATTACTCATCATTTAGTTTATTATGACTGCGCTTGTCAGTTTTTACGACCCACTAACAACTTACAAAGACAGTCTGTCATGAGGTCCACATTGTGAACATCGCTGTGGCATCTTCTCTTTCAGAGATGCATTAACTTTCCCATCATTGCAAATAGTCAATGTTAAAGTCCAACTGGAAATTCAATCTCCTCTCAAATCCTCAGGTGCATTTGTTACTATGGAGAAAGCCGCATGGAGAACATTTGCTTAAAGCCACAGTTCTTAGTTTAACTTCCTCCTTCCTCCCCTTCACCTGGGGTCTCCCATTCAATGAATGCCTCTCTGCCTTCAGGCGGCATGCAGCCAAGGAGATGCAGGCATCCCAGGATACTTGGCCACGGGAGAAGCAGCTCTCAGAGTCTGGGCAAGGCACCACTAAGATGTGCTCATTAGCCCAGCCACTAATGCCTGCTGGCAGCCATCACTTATGGGCCTGCACACAGCGCGTGATGCTCTCATGTCTTGGGCCTCAGTCAACAGTAGCCTGCTCATTGGGAGTAGGAAGTCCATCTTGGACTGGGCACCTAGACAAGCCATCCAGATGACAGGGGCAACTGCTGACTTTTCTCTGTAGCTGTTCTGGCTGCATGCACCAGGGTCTTTTCAAAGTGGGGCATAATATTGGTAATAGACGTGTACCAAAATAGTCACTTTGTTGACATTCTTCACATGTTCAATCAAATGACATTTTTTGTGTTCGTCATGTTGTGCCACCATCCCCATGATCTGTTTCCATGGATTTTTTTTCCCTTTGGGCAATATGCAGTGCTATATGCTTGCAGAATACTGTTGTTGTTGTTTTCCATTAAATGCAACATTATTTGTACCATTAGCAAGGTACCAAGTACCTTGTGTGTTTTCAGTGTCTGCAGTTTATATGAACCTTAAAAAAAAAGCAGGCAGCCTCTCTATGAACCCCAGCTACTCCAAATAAAGATGATGGTTCTGGCAAGTAACACACAATAAAGGCGTGCACTTAATGAGTGAGAGGTTCCCAGGTGACGCCAATAGTGTCGACATCATGGACTCAACAGAACGGGTTGGGCTTGGTAAAAAGTGGTAGACCCTAGATGAACCTACCAAGAGTGTTTACACCCGCTCCACGAGGCTCCCCACTGAAAAGTCAATCATTTTTTTTTGTTTGTTGAAATACTTTTATTGGGGGCTCTTACATCTCTTATCACAATCCATACATTGATCCAGGGTGTCAAGCACATTTGCACATATGCCGCCATCATCATTTTATAAACATCCTCTTCCCATTTGAGCCCCTGATATCAGCTCGCCATTTCTTCCCTCTCCATCCCCCGCCTGCCCTCCCTCACAAACCCTTGACAAATTATAGATTATTTTTCCATATGTTAAGGGTTTTTTTAGTCATTTTATTGGGGGCTCATACAACTCTTATCACAATCTATGTATACATTAATAGTGTAAAGCACATTTGTGCATTCGTTGCCCTCAACATTCTCAAAACATTTGCTGTCCACTTAAGCCCTTGGCATCAGCTCATTTTCCCCCTCCCTCGCCGCTCCTCCCTCCCTCATGAAACCTTGATAATTTATAACTTATTATTTTGTCATATCTTACACTGCCTGACATCTCCCTTCACCCTGAAAAGTCCATCTTACAGAACAGATAAACTCACACATGGCTGCACTCCTTAAGGAAGTCAGTGCCTTCGACATTGCTGTGTTTTCTAGTATGTGGCATGTAGTAGCGCACACGTACTGCTTCTTGTGGGTTGTGATGATGTAATAGCCTCTCTCATAATAAAGATTTCTTGTAGGATTCCTTTCAACAAAACAGTCCCCACTCACACTTCAAGTGGAATCTAGTTTGCCAGAACAGTGCATTGTCTTCAGGAACGCACGTCGTGTAGCAAGAGGTACACTTAGCACCTTTGACTGCCTGAGTCCATTCTTTGAATGGAGTCGTCACCTAGATCACAGTTCTGTCCTGAAACCCTGCTCCACACCAGGAGCTTATACCTTGGAGCCTGTCAGCAGCAATCTTCCATGCGATGCTGAAATCTTCACCCACATCCTCAGTTCAGGTGCTCTCCTTAAGGAGCGACGGGTTGAGTGGGTCTGGGCATGGCATTCAGGTTGACCTGAGGTTGACTCGTGGACAGGTTATGGCATTGGTCTGAGCTCCTGTTAAAATGGGAAGAGAAATCCGGAGCTTTCCTGGCTCCAGTGAAGATTAACTTTGATGACATGACTGAAAAACAATAAGCACTGTTATTCTATACAAGGGGCCTCAGGGACATTGCTGAATTTTCTTCTCTCTGAACACCGTCTGCTTCTTCTCCCAGCTGAGACCAGCAGTTCTCTGATGTGGGAACCTGCCTGGTTCCATAGGAAGAGGAGCAACCTCTGGTCTGGATCTCAGCATGCTCACTTGTTTATTGATCTGACTGTTGTTCCCACGCTCACCTTGCACTGGACCCTTTGTCTTCATTACTTGTCTTGCTTTTTGTTGCTTCCCTTCCAGGGCCTTTCTTGCCTTAGCCTAACCCTTACCCTTTCCTGGGCGCAATGATAGGAACTTACTCCCTCCTCACCTCACACAGCTTGCACTGGCTGTGTCTTCCTCTTGTGCTTGTCCTCTGATGTCAAGAGCAATATGCCTATGGCTTCCCAAACGCCCAGAGTCGTCAGCCCGAGGTAAAGGCTGTCTGCTGCCACTCAGCTCTCATCTCAACCAGTCACCCCTTGGGCATGAGAGCACAGTTCATATTCCTCCCTTGACTTCCTTCACTTTTAGGCAACCTTTCCCCAACAATCCTTGGGAAGATTATGAATTAAACTGCTCACTATAATGTGATGAGAATTGTGTTTTTGTTTTGTTTTGTTTTTCCCAGGGCTGAAGAATCTTTTTTGTCTGTTTGTTTGGTTGTATTGTTTCCTTCCTTGTTTTCTCTAAAGTTTAGGGTGCACTGCCATGTGTGATAAACACCGACTAGATGCTGGGCATCTTGGCAGTCACAGAGTCAGGGTGCCTAGTTAAGCCATGCACAGGCTCTACCCCCAGGTCCTTGGGTCTAGTGAGGGAGCCAGATGTTCCATAAGAATTTGGGAACGTGCTTGGAATAATCCTATACATTACAGTAGAAATCTGTGCTATTTGAAGAATGAGAGAAAGGAATTATAAGAAAGGAGGACCCTCTTCTCCATGCATAATTCAGGAAAGGGCTGCACTAGGAGCCTACCCAGTGGACTTCAACCTTAACTAAACTGTACAACCCACTACACAACTTTGGAAAACCGTAGTCCTGCATCAGCCTTGCCATTGGGTCATAGCTCCTGTCCAGCTCCTCTGCTGCAGCAAGTGGCTAGCTACTTGCTGGTCTGTCAGCTAGTGCTCTGTACTTTTAATGGGGACAGTACCTTTACTTTTTAGAGAAACAGCATGTTTGGAGAAGGATCATTTTGGAAGTGCATCCTTTACAAACAAAACATGGCTTCCCATCTCCCACTTCAAGGTAGGAAATGGAAATGTCCACATGAACCAAGCGGGATGAAGAAACTGGTAGGTGTGGTTTTGTGGGGTGAGGAGAATGAGACGTTTCCTGGTATGGTGACCTGTACCCTGTGAAATAGAAGCCGTGTGTCAGCATTCATTATCTACATCAAAGTAGGTTTGGAGTAGACCCTGGCGGTCTGGGAAAAAATGAATTAGGCTGATCTTGGACATACTAGAATATCTTGTTATCTAATGCCTCCACCATGTCGCTGGAATCTGTTCGTCCCATTACAATGGGAACGAGAGATCGTCATGCCTTGGGGAAAGAATGGGGATCAGTACCTGTATGAGCTGGGGATTCCTTTTGTGCATTGAAATATGCTTCACACATCATAAAAGGCATGCAAGCACGTGCATGAACACCAAACCACCAAGAGTTTCATTGGTATTGAATCAAAATACAAGTTGAGAAGAACTTGGTATCTTTTTGATGTTGAATCTTTTATTCTACACTGATACACTTTCAATGTAATTGCATCGCCTTTAATCCCTGTCAATAGTATACTTTTTTCCCAAAGCATTTCTACACATATTGTGCTAGATTTAATCTCAAATTTCAAAAAAATTATTTCATGGCATTACAAATAGTATCTGAAACAATAACTTTTTAAGTTATCTTTAAAAAGGTATATGGGAATCAAATTAAGCCTTGGGTAGTGATTTTTAAAATAGCAGCAGAAATTTTCTCACCAAGGTTAGATGAATCTTTCTAAAAATACTGCTACCCACAAAGCACATTTTGGAACCCTCGATCTCTTTGCAGCTAGATTTGGACTGGGTAGTGTTTCGTTCTGTTGCACTTAAGGTTGCTATGAATCGGAACAATTCTATGGAATGGGACAGAGATTGGGCGTGAACAATTTTAGCTTATATTTTGTATTTTTTCCTTTTCCAGGGTTGTGGTGCCTTTGCTACGGCTCTCAGGGCAACATTATCTTTGGAGAAGGAATTGATGCGTGTTCTTTGTCTATTGTTTTTGGAAATTTATGCAAAGGATTGGTATTAATCCTTCATTAAACATATAGAATTCACTAGTGAAGCCATCTGAGTCTGGCATTTTCTTTCTGGGATTGGTTTTAACTACCAGTTCAAGTTCATGAATGAATAAAGGTCTAGTTAGGTTATCTATTTCTTCTTGAGTGAATGAGTTTTGGTAGGTTGTGTTTCATACGGAAGTTGTCCATTTCATCTAAGTTGTCATATTTGTTAGCACATGTTGTCATAATATTTTGTTATCCTTTTGATAGCTGTAGGAGCCCTGATGCCATAGTGGGTTACTCAATGGGCTACTAGCCCCAAGATCAGCAGTTTGCAACCACCAACTGCTCCATGGGAGAAAGGTGAGGCTTTCTACATAAAGAGTCACCAAAACAAGGGTCGCTGTGAATCATAGTCAACTTGAGGGCAGCGAGAGCGGGAGGGAGTTTAATGTCTGTGGAATGTATAGTGATGCCACCTCCTCATTCCGGACATTATTTGTACCTTTTCCCATTTTTGTCCTCATCAGTCTGGCCAGAGGTTTGTTCATTTTCTTGTTCTCCTCTGACAAGATGTTCATAAAAAAGAATGTCACCAGTGTCCTTCTTGTGAAGAAGAATTTTCCAGGAGAAGAAAGGGGGCTTTACTTTGTTGTTACTAGATTTTTGTTTGTTTGTTGTTGTTGTTTTTGGTATGTTTTTCTATACATGAAATCAAGAATCAGTCAATCTATATAGACTTTAAATGGATGAATGGTTTCCTGGGGGCATGGCAAGTGAGGTTGGGGGTTAGTGAGGGGCTAAGAACAATGAGTACAAGAGAGAAGGAAATGTTCTAAAATTGGTTGTTGTAATGATTGGACAACTCTTATTGATATTATTTAACTAATGAATTGTATGACATGTGGATTAGGTGACAATAAAATTGGGCTAAAAACAAAAAAAGAAAGAATGGTCAGATGAAGACAGAGCCAGCAGTCAAATAAAGGAAGAGAAGTATCTGGTGCTCCTGTTCAGAAGACCTTTGCAAATAAGGCACACATGCCTAGCCCCACCCTGGGAATACAAGGCAGTCCTAAGCTGTAGATGTCTGCATGGAGCACCCAATTTCCACATCCCCTGCCTTAGCTGGGCAAATGCATATTGGTACTATGCCACTGTAGGCATAGATGAACATGACCCCAACCTATTCAAGAAGTCACGGAAACCTGAAGGGCATGATTCCAGACTGGACAACAGAAAACGGAGGGGAGCTGCATGGCTTGAAGGGAAAAGGAGGTAGTGTGGATCATTCCTTGGTGGTAGCCAACGTCATCAAGGTGCTCAAGAGAAATTTGTCAGAGGAAAACGGGGTGATTTATCTCCCCACTGAGGCTTGACTAGACCACCATATTGCCTTACAGGGACTTGGGGAGACTAGCAAATACTAGTTAATGGTGAAGGATAGTAGAGAACAAATGGACCACTGAAAGAGGTTCAATTCTTGGAAGAAACATGCTCTTCCTTCCAGATACACCTCCAGAAAAGAGCGTGGTAGGTAAGGAAGGTTGGTAGGTTAGATTGCAAAGCACTTTAAGATAATAGTCAATGGCCTCTTTATCCAACCAGACTTGCTTTCGTCCCTTCCTCCCAGAAGTGACAGAGTATGCATCCTCCCCAGGCTGGTGGCTTCAAACCATTGACTGTTTGGCCAGCAATCCAGTATTCAACTAGGTGTCCCTCAAAAGAGGAATAAACATGAAAGACTTGATGCGGACCTTATGATTGCTTGTAGGACGCTTCCTGTCTCCACCAAAACTTAAATATGGCTATAATACATTGGAGGGATTTTAGATTAGACATTTAAATATCAGGTAATAATGAAAGGTTGGAGATTGCAGAATGAACCACTGAATGGGGTAAACATGAGGAATGACTTGAAGAAAAAAGCCTATTTTTATTTCATTTACCCTCAATCAAACCTGGGAGGCAGACACAGTAGCAAGAAGTCAGTTTGGGACAACTCTTTAGGGAATATTGAAAAATATAGCCCTCTTTCACTAACCAGACCATCTCCCCTACCCCGTCCACCACAGAGGTCTCAGGTTGTGCTTTGTGATGGCTAAGACTCAACTTGGCCTGCATATCCTCTCTCCCCCTCCCTCACAGAGATGACTGGGTATCCTTTGTGATGTCGCTAGGACCCCCAGGCCACCATTGCCTAGGCAGAACTTTGCTGACCAATCAGAGTTGATGGGTGTGGCCCTCATTGTCTGAGGGGTATCTATAGGGGCGTCAGGAGGCCTGGAGTAGACAACTCTGGACAGCAGTGACACACGATGGCCAGGAGAGCTCAAGCTCCACGTACACCTAGGGGACAAGAGACCTGTCCGTCCACAGGGAGAAAGAGGACTCCCAAGTGCAGAGGCGGTGGAAAGGTGAGCAGACCCTACCCAAGCTCCCCCTCTCCTTCTACATTGATCCCTCCCCTCGGACGTCTTCCTTGTCCTTACCAGGCACTACCGAGCCCCTCTCCCGCCCCCAGGCCAAACCTCTTCTCACAAAGCGCCCCTTCCCACCCACCCCCAGGATCCCCTTCCACTGAGCCAATGCCCTGTGCTCACTCTGCTGTCTTTCCCGGTGCAGAAGGCAGGGAGGAAGAGATCCCATCTAAAGAATGTAAGAATCAAAGCCCCTCCAAAGGCCTCGGCCCACCCTAGGATGCCTCAGCCATCTGGAGAGTCTCAGCTTTGCCAGAGTCTCCATGACACAGTTGACCTAGTTGGTTCAGGCAAGGGCAAGGAGATACCAGAAGAGGTCAACTCAATCTAAACCCAGAGGTGCCCATTGCTTCCGAGGAAGAAGTCAACTTTCTGTCTAATGTGAAGACATCAGAAGCTGACACCAACAGGGTCCCCATGGCTGAGGATTCCAATAAACAACAACTTGTGTGAAGATGTGTGTGTGTGTGTGTGTGTGTGTTTTGATGGTGGGGAGGGAGGTGGTGGGGAGGGAGGCAGGGGAGGAGGCAGGAAGAGAAGGAAAGAAGCTGGTGTGTGAAGAGGGAGGGAAGAAAGGGTTGGGGGTGAGGAGGGTGGGGGTGGCAACCTGTAGGTCCTCCGTCATCCAGACTCGAGATAAGGACTGGGAGAGGACTTAGCATGGAAAACAAATTTCATCATTAATGCTCTAACCAACTAGCAGATTTGGTGCATCTGTATATGTGTTACTTGGTTTTTATGGGGAGGTTATGAAATTTATATAATATTTTATATGCTTATATATTATATTATGTAATTTATTAACCTTTGACAGGTTTATATACACCTTTAGATATATTTAACTCACCTTCATACATCAGACTTTAAATTCTATTCTGTTCTAAAAAATAATCCTATTGCCCACTTGATGTAAATTGGGTGTGGCTCCACCTTGTCTGTGGTTGTCACATTCTCGTAAGGGCATCAGGAGACCTAGAGGTCTACCCTGGATAGCTGCAATTTAAAAAATGAATGCCTTTTTTGACAGTGGTACAGACCTAAGAGAGAGGTTCCCCAAAAAAGCCGGAAGCTTTTTTCAAAGTTATGTGTTTAAAATTTTTTTTAACAAAATAACTTTATCACCTTCAAAACATTCTCCATTACACTGAATGCATTTGTCAAATCTGCAATTCCATTCTTGGAAACATTTTTCATACTCATCTGTTTGAATGACTGACAGCACCTCCTTCATTTTTTCTTGACCCCTTCTACTTTGTCAAATGGCTGTCCTTTCATGTCCTTGTCCCTCTTCATTTGTGGAAACAAAAAGAAGTCGCACAGAGCAAAGTCAGGTGCATGGGGCAAGAGAGCCATGCTGCTTTTGCCCCACACTGGTGCAGTGAGATGGCTGTGTGAGCTGGTGCATTGTCATGGTGGCAAAACCAGTCCCCTGGCTTCCACAAATCAGGCCTTTTTTGTCACTCACTGTTACACTATCTTTTAACAACCTCTACATAGAAAGTTTGATTAACAGTCTGACCTAGTGGAACGAACTTCAAAAGCACTACCAGTGGACATTTTCGTTTGTTCTGGAAGTTGAAGGACATCCAGAACTAGGTTTGTCATCAATTGACATTTCACCTATATTGAAATGAGACAACCACTCATGCACTTGCGTTTTTCCCATAATGCTATCCTTGTAATCTGTGGTCAACATCATAACAGTTTCATCGACGCTTTTCCTGAGCAGGAAACAAAATTTTACAGCTGCACGCTGTTCGCTTAACTCAGCCATCACACCAAAAAAATGAGGTTTGAGTGAAACTGCTTTTACAAAAAAATTCACTTTATCAGAGAGAACTTTCCCAGGCAACACCACTGGGTGCACTAACTCAGAGCGAGTTGCTTTTCTGGCTTAGCAGGAAAAATGCACACCACGAAAGCACTGCTCTGCTCAGTGCAATTCTGTATTTTTTTTGGGGGGTGGCATTATCCCTTCATAGATGGAGGCTGTGTTAAGTAACAATAGTTTCATATTTTGATTTTTTTGTTAATAAGGTTTCTATGGTTTTTAAAAGACACTTTATTTTATTGGGGCTTTTATCACAATCCATACATATATCCACTTTGTCAAACACATCTGTACATAAGTTGTCATCATCTTTTTCAAAACATTTTCTTTCTACTTGTGCCTCTGGCATCAGCTCCTCAATTTCCCCTCCCTCTCCCACCCTCCCTCCCCTCCCCATGTCTCTTTGATAATTTATAAATCCTTCTTTTTTTTCATGTCTTATACCGACCGCTGTCTCATCTCACCCACTTTTCTGCTGTCCATTCCCCTGGGAGGAGGGCCATATGTTGATTATTGTGATCGGTTTCCCCTTATTCTCACCCCCCCTTACCCTCCTAGTATTGCTGCTCTTCTTATTGGTCCTGAGGGGTTTATCTGTTCTGGATTCCCTGTGTTGCGAGCTCTTATCTGTACCAGCATACATGTTCTGGTCTAGCCAGATTTGTAAGATAGAATTGGGGTCATGGTAGTTGGTGGGGGAAAACATTAAAGAACTAGAGGACGGTCGTGTGTTTTGTCAGTGCTACACTGCACCCTGCCTGGCTCTTCTCTTCCTTGTGGCCATTCTGACGGGGGGTGTCCAATTGACTACTGATGGACTTTGGGTCGCCACTCTGCCCTCCCTCTCATTCCCATTGATATGATTTTTGTTTGTTTGTTTAGTTTTGAGTCTTTAATGCCTGATACCTGATCCCATCGAGGCCTCATGATCACACAGGCTGGTGTGTTTCTTTCATATGGTCTGTAGATTTTTTAACAATACTTTTTTAAATTTACCCTCATATATAATTGCATGAAATTATACCTACTCCTTATATGGTGATTCACTGTGATGCTTACTAGGCTATTATTTATAATCCTACTATTTATATTCTACCAGAATAATGACAATACCAATAATTTTCAGAAAGCGTTACTCGCCCAGTAGCATAGTTCCGTGTGCTTGCTGATACCTTGCTGATAAAACTCATCTAGGTATCATACGACAGTAGCTGTAAATGAACATGACCCCCACATGTGAAAGAAGGCATGTGGCAGTTACATAATCAGGTGTACTTTGAGAAGATTATGAGTGAAGGGGTGGAATCTGGCCTGTCAATCAAGATAGAACTAATGAGGCCTCTGTGTGGGCATGGCTTTCTCCTGATGTTTCTGGGAAATCTCTTTTTTCCTGCTTGGAGGCAGGAGATAGGCTCTCTGTCGGCTCACTCCTTCGGAGACATTGAACCAAGCGAGTGCCCTGAGCTGGAGAAGTCACATGGACCTACCTTTATAGGGCCAGACCTCTGAAGCCAGAGAAGCCATGTAGAGACCCCTGCCAGTACTGAGATTCTTACAACACCACTGGATCCAAAGACCTTATACCCACTAGTCTGTGATCGTCCTGCATTTGGTGTCATTGCATGTGTTTCATGAGTCTGAAGAGGACTTTATAGATCGGTGTCAGACATATGGGCTGATCTTGGACTTATGAGCTTAGACTGGACTGGGTTGGGATGCTTTATAAAAACACTCTCTTATACACATGTGTCTCTATGAACTTGTTTCTCTAGTCCGGCCTAACACAAGGCATAAGACATCTAGTGAAGCACGTTTGTTCAAAGAAGTCATGGCAGTTTGAAGGCGTGGTTCCAGACTGGACGGCAGAAAATGGAGGGGAGCTGTGTGACTGTCGGGAAAAGGACGCGGATGGAAGGTTCCCTGGTGGAAGCCAAGAAGTGAAAGGTCATCGAGGTGTTCAGGAAATTTGTCACAGGAAATGAGGACGATTCACTTCCCCATTGAGAGTTAAAAATGCCACCAAAACACCTCGCAAGGACTTAGGGCTGCATTGCAAGTACTAGGGAATGGTGAAGAGCGGGAGGACAAAATGAGCAGAACAAGCCACTGAAAGGCGGTGGACATGAAGAATGAATGGAAGGAAACAGCATCCTCCAGTCTCTCATGCCATCATAATGGAATATGAAGAGGCAGGCACGGTGACAAGAGGTCAATGTGGAACGCTCTTTAGAAGCCTTGGTGGTGTAGCAGTTATGCGTTGGACTGCGATCCGTGTGGTTGGCAGTTTGAAACCACCAGAAGCTTTGTAGGATAAAGATTGGCCTTTCTACTCCACTCAATTTACAATCTCATAAAGCCACAGGGAGTCACTCTCAGTCCACATTAACTCAATGGCAGTGTGTTTTGGCCTAAGGGAGTCCTAAAGATACACACCCCTCCTTTCCCCAGCCAGATCATCTGCCCTCCTCCAGCCAGCAAGTCTGCTGTGATGCAGTCTGTGGACCTAGGACTGAGAAAGACTTGACAAGGAAGACAGACTTCATCATGAGGCCTTTATGACAGTCAAGGAGGGACAGGGCTTGAGGTTTCTACATGGAGTGGGAGGGGGGCATATGGGACCAGGGATGTTGGGTGTGGGGTATCCCCTAAAAAGGAAAAGTGTTTCCAAGTAATTGTATTCAGGACTCAGTTTACTTAGTGGTGTTTATGGTCCCCATCCTGTGCTGGACTCAACCAAAGGGCCTAAAAGGACCAGGAATCACATGACACTGGAAGGCATCCTCCAAGAATGAGATGGTGGTGTGTGGGGGCCACAATCACTGAGCAGGACACTCTCCTGATGAGAAAGTGGGACAACTCAAGGGACTGGTGCCATACCAAGAGTGGGCCAGTGGGTGTGGCTGGCCCCCAGGCAGGCAACAGAGGAAAGATTGTCTACACAGAGTTGATTCCAGAGAAAAACCAAATAAAAGCTAATGAAGGTTATTAATAACACTTCTAAACACCAATATTTTAATGTAATATCAGCAATTAGTCTCCATATATAAATATACAATTTCAAAATAATATATAACGATTAATGTTAGACTGTGTAATATATAATAATATAACACAATGGTATTAATATAACAAACATTAACATTATAATTATGAAATTATAATTATATCAGAGGCATACATAAATATATTGATATATAACAATATGTTAATACATTAATATATACATCATACATTATAAGTTATGCATTATACAGTATAATATTTTATAATGTACTGTAATACATAATGTATATAATATATGACATTTGTCAATATAATATAATGTTATTTAAATACAATATTTAAATCTATAAAATATGTATAACTATATATACAGGAAGGAAAGTATTCATTCTTTCCAAAGTTGTCATTTCCTCCTAGAAGTATAATTTTTCAAATACATTTATTGACACACACATGATTGGGATACAATAGACATGTATCCTACCACTTGTCCGTCAGTTTGTCTTATTGCGATGGCTTGTGCGTCTCTGGGATGCTGGAAGCTAGGTCACTGATTTCAGATGCCAGCAGGGTCACCCAAAGTGGACAGGTTTCAGTGGAGTGTACAGACTTAGAATCGAGTATGAAGAAGGAATTGCCTGACCGCTTCGGAGGAAGTAGCCACTGCACGCTTTATGCATCACAAGGAAGCATTGTCAGATTCCGAAGGCCTAGTAAATGGAAGCAAAACATTGTCGAAGACATTCAAAGTCTGACTGAGGAAGAGCTGTTGTCTCAGCATCGAATCAACCATGGTGACCTGAAAGGAGTACAGCCTATGGGAGCACAGCCTTCTAAATCTTCATTTGCTGACTTCACTGCACAACGTAAGAAAATGCAGCTTCTGCTCAGAACTTGGAATGTGTGAAGTATGAAGCTAGGAAAGTTGGAAGTAAAAAATGAAGTGGAATGCATACAGATCCATATCCTTAGTGAGCTGAAATGGACTGGTATTGAACATTTTGAATCAGAAAATCATGTGATTTACTATGCCAGGGATGGCATAATCAAGAGGAATCACATTACGTTCATTGTGAAAAAAAAAAGACATTTCAAAATCTGTTTTGAAGTAAAATACTGTCGATGACAGGACACCACCTATCCATCTTCAAAGAAATCCAATCAGTACAACTATTATTCAAACTTATTCACCACCTACTAAAGCTAGTGATGAAGAAATTGAAGAATTCTACCAATGTCTTCAGTCTGAAATTGATGGAATATGACTTGATGATTATTGGTGATTTGAATGCAAAAGTTGGAAACAAAGAGGAAGGAATGGTAGCTGGAAAATATGGTCTTGGTGATAGAAACAAGGCTGGAGATTGCCTTACAGAATTTTACAAGACCATCAACTTGTTCATACCAAATGCCCAGGAATCAATTTGACTACATCTGTGGAAGAGATGTTGTAGAAACTCAATATCAGTAGCTGAAATGAGGCCATGGGCTCACTGTGCAACATACAAGTAACATTCATCGCTCATATGTAAGTTGAGGTTGAAGCTGAAGAAGATTTTAAACAAGCTCCAAAGAGCCCGTTTGTGCCAGGGACATCCATTCTCCCAAGATTGAGCTTTGACCACCGAGGCACAGATGCCTTTGGCCATTTGCTACTCTGTCCATGTGGCATTTAAAAATTTTTGACAGATTTTTTTGGCCTCTAATTCACATATACAATTCAATAGTTCAATCATATCAACAAGAGTTGTATAATCATCATCACAATAAATTGTAGAATGATTTTTTCTTTCTTGTACTCATTTTTAGCTCCCCATTTTTTCTCTAATTTCTCTGCCGTGCCCATAGTAAACAATTAATCCAGTTAATGTCTCTATAGATTTGTCGATTCTGAATTTCATATACAGAAGAGCTTTTTTAAAAAAAACTCAACAGTAACAATGAAAAACAGAAAAACCTCAGTTAAAAGAAAGCAAAAAGTATGAAAAACTAGAACAAATTTAAAATAAGTCCAAAGGGGGATCAAATGATAATGCATTTGAACCTAACTATATATGTCATAATTGACTTTACCATGCTGTCTGTCTGACAACAAGGCCATTCCCATCTCTCAACTAAGGGTCCCAAGGGCATTCAGCAGTGGCTAAATCCAGGAATGGACCCTGCAAATGGATTTGGGGCTTCCACTGTCATCCACAACCTTCTGCAAAACAGGTGTTCACAATTTAAGCTTTGATACCTTTACCTCCTTTGCATTTGGATTTTATTATTTATAACCTTTGGATCGCACAGGCTGGTGGGCACCTTCCATGTGGACTTAGTTGACTCTTCACTTAGATGGTTGTTTGTTTGAAGACAAACTTCTAAGATCCCCGGACGTCATTCTTTCTGTGCCAGGCGTCATTTAGTTTCTTCACATTTTGATAAGGGACCCACATCTTCAGAGATCTCTTCACGAGGGCTAGCATCCAGCAGGCCTTGTTCAAAGAACTAATTTTTCTTATATTAAGGCTAGAATTAAGTGCAAAGATGACCAGATTTTCACACTGGTAAGGGACACCATTGATAAAACTCATATCCTGGCGAAATAGCCACGTGGCAGCCGAAAACCGTATACCCTAGCTTGTCGTGCATTCTTTCCAAAAATCGGGGCTTTTTAAAAATGCCACGGGATGTAGGGAAAATTGTTAAAAATCAGGACTATCCTGCCAAAAGCGTGATGTCTGGTGAGCAGTTGTCATTTTATGTTAGAGAACATAATCAACTTTTCCCCCTGGGCCTTAAAGTAATTCTGTTGATAGTGTCATTAGCCTATGGTATAGAATTTAAAACCCTGTTGCGAAGAGGACATTATCTAAGTATAGGCTGGCTACAAGAAGCATTATTGACTGGAATAGATTAAACGATTCGGTGAATGAACACTATTTACATAAACAACGAGGGTTGGTTGTATTTGGATTCTTCACAGTGCAATACAGTGCAGTCAGAAAAACACTGGGTTGTGAGTAAAGAGTCGATTTTTAGTTGTGCCTAGGTCCCTGATGTCACCTGGGAATGCCTCCTGTCATCTCATCCACAACTCCCCTTCTGTACAACTATAAACTCACCAAGACACAGTGAATTTCTAATCATTCAGAAAAAATAAATATCCTTATTTTTTGAGTTATTGGTTATTTGGTATGAAAAGGTTCAGGAGCCAAAGATAAAACCAATGCTCGATTTAAGCAAGTAAAGTACCTGTTCAAATGATTTAAATTATCTTTTTTTTAACTTCTTTTTAAGAACTAGCAAGAGAAAAATTCAACTGAGGAGTTTCATTGCTATGGGAAGTAATATTTAGCTATGTTTAGTTAAACAATTAGATAATATGTATCAAGGGTCATAAGACTTATCTTGATTTTATCATACAATTCCTTTAACTATATTCTAAGGAAATCGTTTTTAATACAAAGATGATTATCACATCATAATAGGGAAAATTATAAACAACTTTAATGCCCAATTGTATAGATATGTTTAAATAGATTATGATACCTCTGTACAATATTTATTGTTCAACCATTAAAATTGTGCTAGTGAGCTGTATTTAATAACACAAAGAACCTATTATAATGTAATTTCTAAAAGCCAAATGGTAAATTGTATGCACAACCTGGTCTTGATGACTTAAAAATATATAAATGAAAATAAATGTACCAAGATATTACCAATGATTGCTTCTGCCTGATGGGAATGTGCTTTTGAAACTTGCTCATCAGACTTTTTATTTTTCTGCAATATGCATATATTGCTTTTATAATCATAACAAGAGACAAAAATGATGTATATTCAATTGTACCAAATTTATTTTAATGAAGTACTTGAAAAATAATGGTGAAAAAGGCTGGTTTCTTTCTGATGCATTATTTATAGGGAAAATAATTTCCATCAGTCCCTGTTTTTTAAAAAAGCACAATGTGTACTCTCTCCACAGGTGCCAATATAATACCAAGGTAATACTGGCAAAATCCACAAGAGACCTCTCTGTTGATTAACTGACCCATTGAAATTGCAACACAAAAGGGTCACTTACTCTTCAAAACACACCCAACAAAATATCATTTTGTCCATGTCCTCTAATTTCAGACACTGAGAGTGTAATTTTAATATATATGTCTTTGAAATTTTCAATTTAGTTTGAAGAGGTATTATGTAAATATTTTGAATATTCAATTCAAAGTTCACCATGATGAAATGGCACCTATTTAACAACCATGCTATTCCACAGGAGGACAAAGACAACTTTCATAAGTTTTAATTGGTAGGGACCTTTTTTCACAGAGAGGTTGCCTTCATTTAAATACTCTTTGTATTTATTCAATCCCAGCTGCCTTAAGAGCTCACGAATCAGCTATGGATCATCTGTCCCCATTAGATAGGCACATCTCATGGATGCAGATCCATCTATTTTGAAATGAACAAAGGGGCAAGGGTCCTTTTAGAATTGCTCCATAGGAGATGAGAATGGAAATAAATGCTCAGAGGGCCCTTCATGCACCAATATGTTGCTGATTCATCCACAGTAGGTGCTGTTTGTTTAGTTATCTGGACATATGCGGGCAAATTCAATGAAGCATATTCTCTCCCCAAGTTGTTCCTGTAATCAAAGAGATATATTTCCAAATGATAGTTTGACAGTGACTAGGTAGCAATAATGAACAGAGAAATAGTACAGACAACTGGCTTCTTGAAACTCATCCTCACAAAGGTAGCAACTACCTGTGAAGCGTAATCTGGCTCTGTCCTCAGGTCATCCACACTCTTGTTTGTTAGTTTAGCATTCTTTTGCCCTGAGATTCCTTCCTCCACGTGTCTTCCAGTTCGCCATACTGTGTTGGCTGGTGTGTTGGTGTGATGCTAAGCTATGCATGGGTATTTTAAGTACCAGCACAATCACCTATGGTGGACAGGTTTCAGCGGAGCTTCCAAACTAAAAAGAAGATTTGGTCCACTTTTGAGGAATTAGCTGCTGACAATCTTAGGAATAGCAAGAGAACATTGCCAGATTGTGTTAGAAGACCAACTCCTCAGGTTGGAAGGCGGTCAACATATGACAGGGGGAGAAATCCTCTTCAAAGTAGTTGCTGTTAGATGCCTTCTGGTTGACTCTGACTGACAGTGACCGTATATATACAACAGAACCAAAACACTGTCTGGTCCTGAGCCATCCCTACAATTGATGGTAGGTTTGGAATTATTGCTGCAACCACTGTATCACTCCATCTTGTTGAGAGTCTTCCTCTTTTTGGTTCCTTTACTTCACCAAGTATGAAGTCCTTTTTAGCGGCTTAGTCTCTCCTAATACATAAGATAAAGTCTTTCCATTCTCATTTATATACAGATTTATTTGTTTTTCTTGCAGTTCATGGTACTTTCAATAGTCTTCATTAACAACATAATTTAAATGCATCAGCTCTTCTTCGGTCTTCTGGTGTCCCTTATTCATTATCCACAAAGTAGGGTCGACCTTAATGATGGAGCAAAGCTTTTGGAACCTTCATCTACTGATGTGGGACAACTCAAAATGAGATGAAACACCTGCCAACCACCATTAATAATTGAAATTCAAAGTGGGTAAAATATGAATCTAGGAATATTGGAAGCCATCAAAAATAAAATTGACTTATGATTATGCATACTGGTGTTTGCATGGTTCATTTATCCATGGGGCTAATAGTTTCTGGCACAACTTGTCTGTCAGTTTAAAATAAAAGCTTTTTAAAATTGCATCGGGTTTGTACCATACTTATTCAATCTGTATGCTGAGCAAATAGTCAGAGAAGCTGGACTATATGAAGAACTCAGTATCAGATGATACAACCTAACTTTCTGAAAGCAAAGAGAACTTGGAGTACTTATTGACAGATGAAGATAAAAACTACAACCTTCAGTGTGAATTATAATTCAATGTAAAGAGAACAAAGTACCCACAGCTGGATTGACAGACATTATGATAGTTGGAACAAAGATTGAAATTGTCAAGGGTTTCATTTTACTTATATCCACAATCAAGACTTATGTAAGCAATAGCCAAGAAATCAAACGCTGGATTGTATTGGACAAATGTGCTGCATAAGACCTCTTTGAATTGTTAAGAGCAAAGATGTTATTTTGAGGACTAAGGTGTGCCTAACTCGAGCCATCATGTTCCCATCACCTCATAAGCATGCAAACACTGGCCGATGAAAAAGAAGACCCAAGAAAAGTGGCTGCATTTGTATCATGGTGCTGGCAAAGAATAATGAATACACCATGGACTGCCAGAACAACCAACAAATCTGTCTTCGAAGGACAGCCAGAATGCGCCTTCGCATCCAGGATGATGAGACTATCTTATGTACTATTGCTCATGATCAGGAGAAACCCATTTCTGGAAAAGGACACCGTGCTTGATAAAGTCAAGGGACAGTGAAAAAGAGCAAGGCCCTCAATGATATGGATGGACACAGTGGCTGCAACAATGAGCTAAAACGCAACAATTGTGAGGATGGTGCAGGACCAGGCAGTGTGCCATTGCTTCCCAGGCTTCCAGCTCCCTATGCCATCTCTCTTTTTTGCAGTAGCCAAGAGCCAACGCTGGCCTTGCTAACAGGCAGAAGGCATTGGAAAGTGGATCGTTGCAGATAGATGCAATTAGGTGAAAATTTAGCACCCTAGCATTTGACCTCCCTTATGATTAACTTAAATTTGTGCGTTTTTAATATTTTCTCCTTTCTTTTTGATTGAGGTTTTATCTCTTTTACTTTGTTATTCTTGTTACTCTTTGTTATTTGTTTTTAAATATTTTTTCTGTATACAAAGTCCAGAAGAGGTAAATCTTTAGCGACCGTGATTGGATTAATGGTTCCTTGGGGGTATGACAGGGGAGACTGGGGGAAAATGAGAAGCTAATGACGATGAGAATGAAGGATGCTCTAAAATTCATTGTGGTGATGATTGTGCAACTCTCTTGAATTGTGTGATATGTGAATTATGTGCCCATGAAATGTTGAAAAAATAAATTAGAGCTTATTTTACCACATCAAAAAGGAAGGATACAACTGGGAGGCATTCAAAAGAAAGCATTTTCTGCCCTTCTACCTAACTCTGAATATTTTCCAGTCTCTGATCCAATATTACACATGAACCCGCTTGTAAGTATCAGGCGTGAATTCCTGTCACATTTATGTAAGCGAAGGGAAAGTCTTACCAGGTAAAGCTGATGGCACCTACAGGTTGTAGGAAATCAGGCCCTGCTGGCATCTTGAACATTATCTATTAAGGCAGTCTTTTTAAAACCTTCACTGAGCCCCCCAATAGAATGATTTAAAAAAACAAACAAAAAACCTTCACTGTTGGCATGAACTGGACAGCTGATAGTTTTGTAGATGCTTTTCAATATTGAATGTTCTCTCTTATGTATACCATTAAGTGATTGATTACAGTCACCAAAACACTGAAGTAAGGTGCCTGAGAGTTTCCACCCCCCAATAATATATCGGTGGGCCTAGGGAAGCAGCATATTTCCTCGGCAGGCAGTGAATGCTACCATGTACATTAACTGTTTTCCTTGAACCCCACACACGCCTGGAAGCTAATGTCTTGTTGGCCAGACAGGGTGGGCCTTGCTCTCTAGTTCTTACTGACCAAGATAACGGAAACTCGTTTTGATTTCACAGCCAGGCACCGTTCCAGTTAATGCTTTCAGTATGGAAACACTCTGGTTAAGGTGCTGAGCTGAATTGAAAGGAATTGTTGAGTCTTCGAAACTGAAGTATAAGGAGATGATGATTTTAAGAATGTGTAGACCTTTCTTCCTGATTCTTGACGTTTTCCTCTGGGACTGACATTAGGAAGAGTTGGTCTTTTTCCTTTAGGTGAGAAACAGAATGATTAGTTTCCCTGTAGACTTTTTTTTTTTGGGGGGGGGGGGCTGGATCCGACAGGAGTTTTTACCGTAGTCAAACAGTGCAGATTCCAACTCTTGACATTTTGAATTTATGATTAATTGGGACAGAAGGGGCTGAAGCCTTGTATTTGGTAGCTGCCCAGGTGACTGAATAATTTATGTGAATGGAATTTAGGAGGGGAAGTAGGCAAAGAAAATAAATGAACAACTAAGGAATATCCAGTCCTGAAGTAAATTGATAATCATCCATTTCCAAGTGAGTAGTTTCTTGTTTATCTATCATTCCCATTTCTACCTTGGCACAGGCTACTGGTAATTGTTGACCCAACTTCACTTGTGTTGCTAGAAAAACATGAAAATAAGGAAAGTACCATTTTCTTTTTAATTGTGTTTACGTTCAACTTGTGTTTTGAAACAAATCTCAACCTCTGTTAGGATATCTGAAACTTGACTGCATTTTGACTGGATGATTACAGCAGTCCCAGAATTGTAAGATGTTAATATGTGTGTCAATTGCTTACAATGTTTCTGCAGATTATATCACAGCATTATCAAGCAATTATTCCACCTTTAAATGTGTTCTCATTAAATACTCAACACTGAGAAAACATGAAAATAGTAGGTCTGACCCCCATTGCTCACAAAATTACACTCTGGTATGGAGAATATGTCATTATAAATAGATAATTCAATACAAAAATATGTATGGCAAAGGATCGACGTTAAGGTAGTCAGAGTAAGGCAAGCTAATCAGTTTTGAACAAAATACTCAGGGGACTTAATTAAGGAAGTAAAATGAGGAAAGAAGCGTAGCAGAGACCCCAGGAAGAATATAGGGTTTGTTTTTTTATTTTTGTTAAATCACACATCTGAAAGAGTGATCCTCCCTCTGTTTAAAAAGATTACCTGGGGACACGGAAGGAGAGGTAGGAGAAAAGGGGAAATCTATATCAAGGTCTATAAGAAGGGGGTGTGGAGCTATGCAATGAATTGTGATGATTACTGTGCAGCCCTTCTTTATATGATTGAGCCATTGTATATGTTAATTATAGATTAATGAAAAACTAATTTGTTCTAATTGAGAAACAAAAGGGGGAAAGTGTTGGTTTAGCGATGGTGCATTTTATTTGATTAAAGTGTGAATGCCAACTCCACCCACCTAAACATCATCACATGTATAGTAATAATTCTAATGTGAACAAAGTATATTTTTCTAAGGAAATATCCAGAAAATTTTGCTGTTGAGCTATTTCTAGTGAAGTATGACTGATAAAATATGTTACTTTGTATATATAGATATTCAATGTGTGTTTCTAGAACTGAACTGAATTGGAGATTACAGCCACTAGTTTAATTTGTATGGTTATGAATGAATTAATAGAGAAGAAAAGGACTCGGTTTCCCAATATTATTATTATAATTCAATAAATAACATGAAAGTACAAATGTGTGAACAGACATATACTATTTGTTTTTGAAATTGACTATATATAATAATATGGGTTTTTAAAAAAGTTTAAGGAAAAAGAGGACTCTAATAGAATTTTTTCATGAAACTTTTGAAGCCCTCTCATATATTTGGGGCTTCGCTTACCTGTCAAACAAAAGTTAAAGATGGGATAGATATAGACATATGTGTGTATGTGAGGGGCTTTCAAAAAGTTCATATAATGTAGAATTAAAATACAATCCATTTTTCTGCACACTTTTTGGAATTCCCTCATACGACTTGTCTAAAACACAGTAAGATTTAAAATAATCATATGCATGCTAATCTTAAAAATAAGGCATTTATAAATAAGTTTAGTTCAATTTTAAACAAAATAGTGCAATTATTAAACTTGAATTAATATTGATTAGGAAGCTTATTGACCATAAACAACAAAGTCACCATAACAACAAAAATTGCCAAATTGTTTTGTGTCAAACCAAAGTGTTTAATGATTCTTGTTCCTCTTACATCCAAGTAGAAGGTTTAGCATGAGAAATGATACAAACATTTAAATGGAATTTCTGAGAACACCCAACATGTGACTGTGGAAAAGTGATCCTTTTCATTTTCCTCATTTGTTAAAATTCCAGTGATTTCTTTAATTTATTTTTGTTTTCCTCTTACTCTGCTTTATTCCTGGAGCCATCGATACAATATTTAAAACAAAACTGAGAAGATTTCTGCCTAGATCCTCCCCCCTTAGAGAATCTGATCAGAAATGGGGTGATAACATGTGTCATATTGTTTTCTAGAGATCAATTGGCTTTCTAATAGAATGAGTCATCCAATATTCAGGGATAACACAGAGAATCGAGATGTTTCATTTCTCCTCAAATTACTTCCCTGGCACTTTGAACCCTTACTCAGATTCCAACCTTTACTTTAGCTTCCTTTGTGAACCTATCTCTATTTGGCCCATTATCATTTGTGCCTCCATGAGCTACAAAACCACTGAAGATTCACTCACTTACTTCAGTGTTTTTTTTCCTACTTTTTACTTCCTGTGAATTATTTTGCATCTGCTCCCATTGGACTTTGTCAACCTTATAGAATCTATTATCTGCAACAATAAATGCAGTCCTAAATTTCGTCTCAGATTGATCTTAGTGGTACAGCAACTAGTCTCCTAATTAGATTTTACTCCACATCATATTCCTCTCCATGTTTTACAAAATCATATTATAACCTTTCACTTATATGTACTCTTCTTTTAAATACAGAGTGTTTTTCAATTGTAAAAGATGGAATCTGTTTGGAATATAAAACAATCCCACAAGTTGCTAAACTTACAATGAGGTAATTGTGAGCAGAATTAGCTACCGGCTGCTCATTTTAAAGTAACAAGTGTTTGCCTGTGTCACTAATTATTTATACATAAAATTTTGCACTTTTGCATTCCGGCAATTAATTAAATCATACAGTTAAATTACACATGATAATTGAGTATGACAGAAAAAAAATGCAAATAGAGAACACTGAAGGGACAAAAGCATTCCTCATGAGTACATTGTCTGACCACATGTGCAGCCATCAGCAATGCCTTTCCTTGTAACCAGTTTTGCGCTTAAGAGATTTTTAAAGAATGTTACCATCTTATAGGCTAGTCCTTGACTTCCCTCCAGACTCGGAACTCCATGCATGTCCATCTATTATTCTGTGAATGCTCAAAACTCTTATTTCTGCTTCTTTGGGAAGTAATTTGTTAGTTTGAGAAATATCCTCTTATCTGGCCCCAAATGCTGGGCATTGCTCTAACCAAACTCCAAACTCACTGCCATCAAGTCAATTCTGACATACAATGACCCTATAGGGCAAGGTAGAATCATCCTCATGGGTTTTCAAGACTGTAACTCATTATGGGAGTAGAAAGCCTAATTTTTCACCCTGCAAAGTGGCTGGTGGTTTCAAATTGCTGGCCAGCATATAACCCACAACACCACCAGGGCTCCTTGGGCGTTGTTCTAGACAACAGTAAATACAGCCATGAACAAAGACAAGTTCCTGCTACTGAGAACAAATACACAAGTAAATCCATAATATTTGAGGGAATAATAAATACTATACTAAATATAAAGCAAGAGAAGAGGGAATTAGATATTGAGCTTTGGGTGGAGGCCAGCTTTAGTACTTATGTGCAAAACCAGGGACCAGACTTTGTGGAGCTGTGTACACTACAGTAGTAATGTATTTCGCATTTGACCCTGGGAGTAATTGGGAACCAACAGAGGGTCTTTTAAATGTAAAAGCAAACAGCCAATGGAGAGGTTTCTATGGCCATAGCAGGTGATCTTACCAAGGGTGGATTAATTCCTTATTCCTAGTGAAAGAAAAGAAACATTTAGCATGTTTTTGCTCTATAGTGGTTACTACTCCATTTTAGCATTATAAATTATCTCAAAACATACATCCTCATCAGCAGTGTGAGGTGGTTTCCATTTCTCTATTTCTTCTCTAACATTTTTTATTGTTTTTCTTTATACTCATCTATTCTAGTGGGTATGAAGAGATATCTCATTGTGGTTTTGATTAGCATTTCCACAATGACTAGTTATGGTGGTGAAAATGTTTACATTTGCTCATTATATACTTGTGTTTCTCCTTTGGAGAAATGGCTGTTCAAATTATTAGCCCTATTTTTATTCTGGCTATTTTTATTTTATTATTTAACATAATTATCAAATATATATACATATTATCATATATAAAATTATCCACACACATACATATTGAGAAATGAACAAATAACTTAAAACACCAGACTATATGACTATATATGGTGCTGGGGGAAACTATGGAAAGTACCATGGACTGCTAAAAGGACAAACCAACATGTCTTGGAAACAGTATGGCCAGATTGCTCCTTAAAAGCAAGGATGGCAAGACTTCACCTTACATACTTTGGACATGTTGTCAGGAGAGACCAGCCCCTGGAGCAGGACACCATGGTTGGTAAAGTAGAGGAGCAGTGGAGGAGGGGAAAGGCCCTCAAAGGGCTTCAATAATGGGCTTAAGTATAGGAACAATTACGTGGACGACACAGGACCTGGCAGTGTTTCTTTCTGTTATGCACAGGGTCACTCTGGGTCAGAACTAATTTGATGGTACCTAACAACAACATATGACTCTCACTTGTTTATCATGTACTGTGGTTGCTTGCTTGTTGTGTGATGCTGGAAACCATGCCACTGGTATTTAAATACCAACAGGGTCACCCAAGGTGAACAGGGTTCAATGAAACTTGCAGACTAAGAACAGATTGACCACCGAAAGCCTTCTGGAGAGCAGCAGAACCTTGTGGGACATAATGACAGAAGAGGAGTCCCTCAGGTGGGAAGGCACTCAAACTATGACCACAAAAGATGTAGAGTCCTTATAGTAGAGTCCACCATTATGGCATTCTGGATCTTCATTTACTGATGGGACATGACTCAATATGAGAAAACCAGCTCTAAAAATTCATTAATAATCAGAATGTAGGAATCTAGGAAAATTGGAAGTCATCCAAATTAACATGAAGCACATAAAGATTAATATCTTCAGCATTAATGGGCTTAAATGAACTGCTATTGACCACTTTGAGCCAGATAATCATAGAATCTGCTATGCCAGGAATGACAAATATATGAGGAATGGTGTGGTATGCAGCATCAAAAATAACATTTCAAGATCTATCTTAAAATATAATGCTGACAGCCATAGGACAATTGCTGTATGCCTATAAGGAAATCCATTTAATACAATTATTTTCAAAGTTATGCTCCAACCATTAAAGTTAATGATGAAGATAGTAAAGAATTACACCAACATTTGTAGTTTGAATTTGATCAAGCATGAAATCAAGATGTATCAATGATTATTGGTGATTGGAATGTAAAAGTTGGAAACAATGAGTAGTTAGAAAATAAGACTTTGGTGATAGAACTGAAGCTGACATGATAGAACTTCGAAAAACCCACCATGTCTTCGGAAATACCTTATTCCAGCAATATAATTGGCAAGTGTACATATGGACCTCATCAGATTAATAAAATTGACCACATCTCTGGGGAGAGATGATGGAGAAGATCTATATGATTAGACAAAACAAAGGCAATGGCTGACTGTGAAACTGACACCAATTGCTTATATGTAAATTTAGGTTGAAGTTGAAGAAAAGTAAAACAAGTTCACAAGAGTTAAAATATGGCCTTGAGTGTTTGCCACCTGAATTTCAAGAAGAGATTTGACTCACTGGACACCAGTGACATAAGACCTAATTAGCTTGGGATAACATCAAGAGCATTATGCACAAAGGGGAAAAAAAGTCATTAAAGACACAAGAAAGACAGAATATCAAAGTGCAAGTCAGAAGAGACTCTGAAACTTGTTCTTGAATGTAGAATAGCTAAAGTATATGGGGGAAATGATGAAGTAAAAAAGCTGAAAAGAAACTTTCAAAGGGCATTTTGAGAAGACAAGTAAAGTGTTCAAATGAAATGTGTAAAGACTTGATGTTCAAGAGGCAAAAGGAAGAATATGCTTAGCATAGCTCAAGCTGAAAGAACGAAAGATAGAAAACTCAAGACTCATGTTGCAATATTGGGCAAGATTGACCAAAATAGTGAATGGTACAGGAGGCATCAAAAGATGATAGATGAGTCAGTATAACCAGAAAAAAAAAACCAACAACGGTTAATGATGTACAACCATTTGAAATGACATCATATACTCAAGAACCGGTGGTACCTAAGGAAGAAGTCTAAGCTTCACTTCACTGAAAACATTAATCCCAAACAAGGCTCCAGGAATTGACATAATACCAATTGAATTGTTTCAATGGGCTGATAAAGCACTGGAAGCACTCACTAGTCTATGCCAAGAAATTTGGGATGCAGTTACTTGGTCAACAAACCAGAAGAGATCTATATTTGTGCCCAATATTAGGAAAGATGACCCAACAGAATGCAGAAATTATTGAACAATATCGTTACAATCACATGCAACTAAAATGTTGATGAATTTGTGAAAATTGGGCAATAAGTAAGGGAGTTATAGATAAGGAAAAATGCATTTGAATTATGGGGTTGGCAAAGAACATTGAAAGTACTGCAGGCTACAAGAAGAATGTACGGGAAGAACAAACAAATGTGTCTTGGAAGATGTACAGTCACAATGCTCTTTAGAAACAAGGATGGCCAAACTTTGTCTCGTGATCTTTGTTCTCAGGAGAGATCAGTCTCTGGAGAGCAGTCTTCACCGGGCTTGGTATAGAAGAAGGGCAGTGAAAGACAGGAAGATCCTTGATGAGTCGGATTGACACAGTGGTGGCTGTAATTGGCTTCATGTTGGGCATTTCATGAGGGATATTTTTGCTCATGTCAGAGGGGTGTTGGTTGAAAATTGAGAATACTAGAAAGACGTTTACTTGTGTTTTATTGATTTTCCAAAGGCATTCAATTGTGTATATAATGATTTATGGGTAACATTGAGAAGAATGAGAACTCCAGAACACTTAATTTTGTTATGTGGAATCTATAACATAGACCAAGAGGCAGTCATTTGAACAGAACAAGGGGATTGTATATGGTTTCAATCAGACAGGTGTGTCAGCCTAGGTTGCATCTTTTCGTCACGGTTATTCAATCGGTGTGTTGTACAGTCTCATGGAGTCAGTTCTGACCCTTTGCATCACAGAAAAAAAAATGCACCATCCTGGTTCCTACTCACCGTTGTTCCTATGCCTGAGCCCATTGATGCAGCCACTGTGTCAGTCCATCACATTCTCAGGCCTGCCTCTTTTTTGCCACCCTTCCACTTTACCAATACCCAATACAATGTCTTTCTCCAGGGACTGGTCTCTCCTGACAACATGTCCAAAGTATGCAGGATGAAGCTTTGACATCTTTGCCTCTAAGTAGCACTCTGACCTTACTTCTTCCCACACAAATTGGTTTGTGGTTTCAGTAGTCCATGGTGCTTTCAAGATTCTCTGCGTGTATCCAATTCAAATGCATCAATTCTTCTTCAATCTTCCTTATTCGACGTCCAACTTTCACATGCATATGATGCATTGGAGAATACCATGGCTTGAGTCAGTTGCAGAGACCAGTGCCCGGAGAAGGACTTTGTGCTTGGTAAAGTAGCAGGGCAGCGAAAAAGACTTTCAACAAGCTAGATCGCGACACAGTGGCTGTGTCAAGGGCTCAGACATAGGAAAAATTGTGAGCATGGCACAGGACCGGCTAGTGTTTCACTCTTTTGTACATGGGGTAACTATGAGTCAGAGCTTACTTGATGGCACCTAACAGCAACAACAGGGTTTCATAACTTTTGCCATGTATGCTTCACCATCTTCAGGCATATATTTGCAGCAAAGGTAAATACACACATACAGAGATCTCCTTTCAAAAGCATATATAATCCTGGGAATACTAGCACTCTCCACACCTCTTTAGCCAGCATATCTATGCAAGCATCTACTCATTGATCACCACTATTACAGCATTGTGTATATAACAGTATTTGTCTTTGCTGTCTTTATTTCATACTTGCAAACCTCCCAAGGTTTCCCCTGCCTCCATCATTTTCGGGCAGCCTCCCTCTTAGTCCACTGCCTTAGTCTTCATCCAAGTTAACATGTCTATCGCTCAGCCACAGTCCACAGATTTCAATATTGTATTTCCATTATAATTTGATTCAGAATATTTACCAATTTCCCTTGTGATTTCTTGGTTTCATCCATGGTTTATTTAGAACAGAGTGATTTAGCTTCCAGATATTTGTGATCTTTCCTGAAATCTTTCTCTTATCAGTTTCTAATATAATACTATTTCACCAAAGCATACTTTGTATGATTTCATTTCTTTTAAACTTTTAAGTTTATTTTATGCCCCAGAATGTAGTCTTTCTTGCTGACTTCTCCATGTGCACTTGAAAATAATGTGTCTTGAGCTCTTGTTAGATGGAGTGTTTTCTAAGTATCAATTAGATCAAATTGGTTGAAAAGAACGATCTTCATGTCTCCTTGTTTTTGTTTTGTCTCCTTGTTCTATCAGTTATTTGAGAGAGGGGTGCTGACATCTCCAATGGTAAATGCTCAGTTGCCTATTTCTCTTTCCAGTTCTCTTAGCTTCTGTTTCATATATTTTGAATCTCTGTGTTTTGATGCACAGACATTTACGAGTAGTTGTTCTTTATCATATGAATTAGGCTGCTGTGGTAGTTAGATGTATGTCAACTCTGCAGGGGTGGATTTCAATCTGCCCATCAAGTCTGATGATGCCCCCCTGAGAAGTGTGGCTTTTAATAGAAGACACACTGGAGCTCCCTCTTCTTTCTCTCTGTCTCTTTACCTTTGTGCTTTCTGAGACTCTCTGACTACATCCAGGGGGGTTCCACGGGGGCTGCCCTACTCTGAGTCCTGTCAGGGCCCTTCCAAGTTTCCACTGACCTCAGATTCATGTGATCTACACCCACCAGCATGTGACCTTCCTGCTTCCTGCTTCACCTTCCTGCCTCATGCTCATTGACCTGCAGCTACGTGGATCTGGAGAGTGTTCCAGCTAGCATTGGACCCATAGGCTCAAATTGTGCTAGGCTGGGATACCTTCCTGATATAAGATTGCTTCTTGATATAAAGCCCTTGAAAATATGTGAGCAAATAATCAGAGAAACTGGATTATATGAAGAAGAATGCGGTCTCAAGATTGGAGAAAGGTTTTCTGACAACGTGGGACACACAGATGACACAGACACACACACGCGCTTGCTGAGAGTGCGGACAATTGGAAGTACTTGCTGATGAAGATCAAGGTTTGCAGCCTTCAGTCTGGATTGGCACTCAGTGTCAAGAAAACAAAAGTCCTCACAATTAGAACTCCAGGTAACATCATGATCAATGGAGGAAAGACTGAAGTTGCGAAGCACTTTGTCTGGCTTGGATCCACAATCAATTTTCATGGGAGCAGCAGTTAAGAGATCAAATGACACATTGCATTGGGTGATTCTTCTGCACAAAACATCTTTACAGTGTTGAAAAGCAAGGACATTACTTTGAGGATAAGGTACCCCTGATCCAAGCCATGGTATTTTCCGTAGCCTCATCCCCAGGTTGGACAATGAATAAGGAAGAATGAAGAAGAATTGATGCGTTTGAATTCTGGTGCTGTGCATTTGCATATTTAAAATGCTGTGGACAGCCACGAGAACAAGGACATCTGGGAAGGTCTAAACTGGAGAAGCGAGCAAGAGGCTTTTGAGGCGGGAGGAGTGAAGGACAGGGAGAGAAAAAGGGGAAATAATTTATAGAGGGTTTAATGGGATATTGTTGTTGATGTCATTTGTTAAGCTGTGCTGTGCTGCTACATACAGTTTACTTCTTTAAAACCAAAATAATAATTTCAAAAAAAATCCCTCCAGATTTCTTATTCCTCACACCGAAACATTGGTCTGAGGGATAAAAACGTATCGCCAGAATGCTCACTGGGCTTGATGCCTTCTTTATATATGTTTACTTCTGGATTACTTTATAATGATTACTTCTTGATATAAAATTCTTTCATACACACACACAAACGCACGCGCATGTCTGTCTCACTGACTTTGTTTCTTTAGACAAACCAGCCAAACTCAGCTGTTAACTGCAAGGTTAGTGTAAGGAATTCTGGGGCACGAAACAGAACCAAAGATCCAATCGGCAAAGTTTAGAAGCAGGCTTTATTGAGAGGCTTGCGGTCGGATTCAGCAACTCAGGGTATTGAGCTATTGAAACCGCGCCTTGGGGAATTTAGGCTGCGTTTTTATACCCCTGCTGACAGGCACAGCTGGGAAGGATCAAACCTGGGGAGGATCTGTGCACACCTGGGCTTCAGCAGGGAAGAGTTCGTTAATTTTATCTGTACATCCTGGATGGGTAGACTGGAGTGTGCTTATCTTCAGAAAACATTCTGGCTCCGGGAAGAGCTGGTTCTAGGTATTTGGGGTTGAGCAGGGGAGGGGCGAGGTCAGTGAGAGGGAGGTTGATGAGAGGTGAATTCTAAGAGCCAAGCTGAAGGCCCCAGATTTAAAATTGAGTCCCTTTTTCCAAGACCAGGCATACCAGACTCTGCCTTATAGTGAAAAGGGGCGGAGTCAGTCTCTTCTGTAACTTCTTCCTGCGGACACAAGGGCGACAAACTCATACCAGGGATGGGTTTTGCGCAGAGTACTGGAATGTTTGGCCTGGCATAGGGTGGAGAGGCTGGTATTGCTGTAGCATCATCTAGTGGACTGCTATCCGGGTGATTTCGCGAAGTCAGCTTTGCAGGAGCTGGATGAGACAAGGAGCAATTTAAAGCAATATTATAACTAAAATGATGGGTCCTAGTATGGGGACTAGGAAGGAGTGCAGAGAAGAGTTCCACCAGGAAGCTGGTGTTTTGCAGCTTACGGTTTAGCTTGATGAGGGTCTGGACTCTAGTTTCCACAATTCCCGACTTATTGATGTAGTAACAGCATTCCTCCTGGAGGAAGAGGCAGGTTTCTCCTTTTTCAGCCATGATGAGGTTTAAAGTGCGGCGGTTCTGCAAGGCAACTTGGGCAACAGAGGTTATTTGTCTCTGCAGGGAGGCTAGAGACTCAGCAGAGGCATCGGCTGCCAGGTGGAAGCGTGCGGATAACTTGTCTGCTGTGATGATAGTGTCCAAGTGCCCCACTACTGAGTCCTACTGCACCTGCTGCTGAGGCTAAGGAGATGCCCACTGCTATACGGAGAAAAAAAACCTACTTTTTAATTACGGCGACTGTATACCTGGATGTATTTGTCCTGGAACTCAGCTGGAGTCTATGTAGTGAGCTGCGGAACCAGAGTGACGGGCAGGCACAAAGGGTAGAGGTGGAACTGATGTTCAAATGCTTAGTGAGTGTATAGTTGCACCAAGAGAAAAGTTCTTCTGGGGCTGTTAGTGGTTTGGAGGGGATTCGGGTGACATTACATGTCTGTGTAGATGCATTGGAGTAGAAGAAGGGCACTTGAGTGTTTTCTGGTTGAATGTCTTAAGAAGGATGTGGAGCAAGGACAAGTATGGAAGGTATGAAGCTAGCGGAGGGCAATCAGTTGCAGGAAGAGGTGAGAAAAGGAAAGGTTGTCTGTAGAGTATTTAGAAAGGACTGAGGCCGGACCGCTCCCGAGGGGCCGCGTGAAGGCGAGAAAGAGCAAAGGGTAATAGTTGAGGCCAGGAAAGTTGCAGTTCTAGGGAGAGTTTGGTGAACTGTTGTTTTATGAGACCTTTAGCTCGTTCAACCTTACCAGAAGACTGGGGGTGGTAGGCTGCGTGGAGTTTCCAGCAGATGCCCAGTGAGGCGCTAACTGCCTGCTGCACCTTAGATATGAAGGCTGGGCCGTTGTCTGACTGAATTGAAGCAGGCTGGCCAAAACAAGGAATGACGTTTTGAAGAAGGTGAGTGGCAACTATGCTTGCACTCTCAGAGGAGGTGGGAAAGGCTTCGATCCATCCTGAAAATGTGTTAACCATAGTGAGGAGATATTTAAACCGCTTATGCTTTGGCATGTGTGTAAAGTTTATCTGCCAGTCCTGTCCTGGTAGGTGCCCTCGCATTTGGTGGAGCTGTTGACAAGGGTGTTGAGCTCCCTGGCTATTGGAGAGGGTACAGATGTTGAATTTTGTTGATAGTGCTTTATAGTCCAGTGGGGTGAAATATGGGGGTTAGAAACTTGTAGAGAGCTTTTGGTCTGATGTACAGAGATTGTGAATATCGGTGATGATTGTTTCCTGTTGTAACTGGGAGAATGAGTAAGTTATATTTGTGTACCCACTCTTTTCATTGAGGAAGAGAGCAATTCTGGGTGTTTTCCTGATCAGTGTAAGTAGGAGATAAAAAGCATACTGAGCTAGGAGCGGGAAAGTTGTTGGGCTAAGTCAGTAACAGGATCATGCCACGTGAATACAAACAGAAACTGGGAGCCTGAGTGAATAGGAATAGTAAAACAAGCATTTTGCGATGCAGGACGGTAATTGGGTAGTGCTTGCAGGGATTTGGGAAAAGAGAGTGTAGAGGTTAGAGACCATAGGGGTGATGGGGACCACTGCAGCACTGATTAGGCGGAGATCTTACACGAGGCGGTACTGTCCATTAGGTTTCTGTACTGGCAAAACAGTGGTGTTACATGGTGAGTTTACAGGGGCGAGCAGACCTTGTTTAATAATTTGCCTATTATGGGTTTTTTTACACTTTGCCTCAGGATTGTGGGTGGTATGTAGCGTGGAGTTTTCACTTACTGCTAAGGGAAGTGGCGACCTGAAGAAAAAGAGTGGCCAGTGGATTGATGAACCAAAGACCAATTTTATTTCCAAAGTACAGCTTTATATATGAATGAGGCAAGGGTATATAGCTTGCATAGTGTAACAACAGCATCCTGATAAAATTGCTCTAAGCACAAACAATTCCTTGGGATTAATTTTATTTTAACAAGGGCAGCTGTGTTCTCAGTTTACTCATTGTGTCTCGGAATTTGGGAAAACATATTCACAGTGTCCTAAGAGAGTCACCAATACACTTCAGTTAAAACTCCGTGATTTTGTATAATCCCCCCTTTTTAATTTTATAGCTAACACTGAAGAGTTAAAGCTGTGGTTTTTTCCAAAAGCTGCAGGGCACAGAAGCAGAACATTTGGTTAAGCTGAACTTTATGCAGAGTTGGGATCATCCCGCCTTCTTCTGTTTTTATTGCAAACCTAGAACAGTTTTACCCAGAACAATCACAATTTTCTTACCACCTAGAACAATCTCAATTTCGTTATCACTTAGAACAATTTCAACTTCGTTATCACCTTCCTTATCTTTCTTTACTGGTTTGGGGGCATATTTAGTTTTCTGATTCAGTTTAACTTGATCTTGCACAAACTTTAACTTTTTCCTTACTTCTGCTTGGGTCTGCCTAACAATTTTAGTTTTGTTTCCAATAAAAGTAACCTTAGGCCTAGTCGGTGGGTTTTTTTTTTAAATTGGAAACTGGGGGCGGGGATGAGGTTGTGGAGGTGGTCTGACTTAGGGCGATAAAGGAGAGAGCATTGCTGGAGAAGGAGATAGCAGCATGTAACCTGTTTAAAATATCCCTTTTTAGCAACGGAGCAGGGCATGAGAGGATAACTAAAAAGGAGTACGAGAATGGAGTTTTATTAAATGTGCAAAACAGGGTTGGGTTTGCCTGGGGGTTGAGGGGGACCCATCAATTTCCACTACAGAGATCTGGGAAGAAAAAGTAGGGCCCGAGTGAGAGGGGATTACAGAATAGGTAGCCCCCGTACCTGCTACATGGAGCGTGACCTTGGGCTTGACGAGGGTTACTGGAGTCAAGGAGCCAGGGCTTTTTCAGTCCATAAACCCCAGCAGCTCCATACCTTGCAGCTTTGTGCCTGGAGTTTCCTGGATCTTGGCGCCTCGGCTTTGCGGGGCCGGGGGCAGAGCCAGGGTCGGGCAGTCCGACTTCCAGTGGCCTGGCCGTTTGCACAGCGGGCATGGTTTGGTAGGAGGCTGGGGGTTGGGGCAAGCCTTTGCCCAGTGGCCGTCGCGGCCACATGTGAAGCAGGCTCCTGGCAGTAGGCGCTGACTCCCCTGGGGAGCGTGGTGATGGACAGGATTACCTGCCAGCCTTAGGGCTGCTACCAGGGCTTGGGAATGGAGATTAACCATTTGTTGGACCCTCGCCTGGCGAGTGGCCTCAGCCGTCTTTTCCCGGGCTTTAAAAACTTTAAATGCCATTTTTACCAGATCCTGTATTGGGGTTTCAGGGCCTTCCTCAGTCTTTTTCAGCTTCTTTTTGATGTCAGGGGCTGACTGAGAGATGAAGTGAGAGGCTAAGATGGAGGCCCCACTTTTAGACCCTGGATCTAAACGAGTGTACTTTGTGAGTGCCTCCTGGAGACACTTAAGAAAAAGAGCAGGGTTCTTATCTGCCTTTTGAGTAAATTTTTTCAGTTTGTCATAGTTGACAACCTTGTTGGTGACTGTTTCCAGACCTCTAATGAGGTACCGGAGCATGAGGTTTCTATGAGGAAGGTCAGACCCCTGTCCGGGCTGGTAATTCCAACCGGGGTCCTCTAGTGGGATGGCGTGCGACCCCAGGGGGACGTCTAGATTAATGGTATGGTCTTTGTCTGCTACCTGGCGTCCAGCATTGGTCACCTTTGCGCGTTCCTCAGAGGTTAGCGTGGAAGCGAGGATTATTTTTATGTTATGCCAGGTTAAATCATATATTTGGGAAATATAGGTAAATTCTTTAATAAACTTAGAGGAGTCTGCCAAGAAAGAGCCCAGGCGGGCCTCTATCTGTGACTCGAACGAGTCACTCCTGGTCTGTGACTTCCCTTAGCGGGCAGAGGGCAGCAGGAGGGCTGTGGGAGTGGGTATGAGAGGCAACCGGTAAGGATAGGGGAGAGCTTTCGGATGAGTGGTTGGGCGAAGCAGATGGTGGAAGGGACTGGTAAGGTGGTGGGAACAGCGCGTTGAGGAGCTCGGGTAGTTCCTCGAGAGTGGGGGGTTACTGGTTTGGGGGGCCTGCCCTAAGACGATTTGACAGGTGGAACAGTGGCGACAGAGCTGGTGTGGGAGGTGGGGAACGCAAGTCCCCAAAAGCCTGCACATAGGGGACTTCAGAATCCTTACCAGTCCTCCTGCAGAAATTGTCCAGGCCCTGTAGAACTGTGAAATCGAAAGTGCCAGTCGGAGGCCAATGTTAAGCTGGTATTGGGGTTAGGCAACTTGGGAGAGAAAAAAACAAGTTTTTTTTCTTTCGCAAGGTCTGAGTATACCCCAGGCTAGAGAAGTTTTTTCAGAGACAGCCCAGTGGAGTCAATGGGTCAATTCTGGACTGCCCAGCACCCATGGTGAGAGTCAGAGGGCGAAGAAGACAAAGAGATTCAGCTTACAGACACCGCAGAGGTGTGAATAGGGAACACACAGCCAAGTCAAACATTCCTAGGCTAACCCTGTGAGAGTTAGTCCAGTCTGAGGGGGCAGCTGCTGCGAGCCTATTGCCAACAGTCCCATCAGCGGTGGGAATGTCAGAAAATGAATACCAGCGAGTTAGGCAAAAAGCCACACGGAAAGAGGAAGAGGGAGTGAGCAGAGACAAGGTTTCGGCTTTCTTGGTGAGCTGGACCAGGCAGGAGGCACCCAGGCGTCCCCAAGTGAGTCCTCGCTGGGAAGGCAATGAAGGGCGGAGAGAGGGATTGGCAAGACGTCTCAAGAATAATCACTCCCCAAGGCCCCTGGTGCGGCTGCGTCTCGGGCGGGAAGACTCTGGCGGAGCTCAAAAGCCGAAACCAGGCCTGGAGGGTGTACAAGGGAGATAGAGAGACGGAGTGAGGGAGTGCGGACATGAGAAGGAAAGGGAAAGTGAGAGAGAGAGAGAGAGAGAGAGAGAGAGAGAGAGAGAGAGAGAGAGAGAGAGACACTGACTGACTCGTCAGGGCAGCCGTAGACTGGTTTTGAACGCATCCAAGCGTGGAAGGCAAGGAGATAAGGGGGCTATCAGGGGACCCCCAAAGGAGGGGGGAGCCGCACGCCTATTCCGGGTTTCGGCACCAAGAATGTAAGGAATTCTGGGGCACGAAACAGAACCAAAGATCCAATCGGCAAAGTTTAGAAGCAGGCATTATTTAGAGGCTTGCGGGAGGATTCAGCAACTCAGCTGGCAGGCACAGCTGGGAAGGATCAAAGCTGGGGAGGATCTGTGCACACCTGGGCTTCAGCAGGGAAGAGTTCGTTAATTTTATCTATACGTCCAGGATGGGTAGAGTGGAGTGTGCTTATCGATGAGAGGTGAATTCTAAGCCAAGCTGAAGGTACTGGATATAAAATGGAGTCCCTTTTTCTAAGACCAGGCAGTTAGTACTTCAAAGCCACCAAGTTGTTCCTCAGAAGAAAGAGAAGGCTTTTCACTCGCTAATCAGTTTTAGTCTCAGAAACCCCTAGGGCAGTCCTACCCTCTCCTATAGGTTGCTATGAATCAGAATTGACTCAGTGGCTGTGAGTTTTAGTTATGTCTTCCTGAGTGGGTTCCTTTTAATAAGAAATACTACTCTTTATCCCCTGCAGTATTAAAAGTTCTGTAACCTTCCTGTTTAATATTAACATAACCATTCTATCTTTCATATGATTAGTGTTTACCTGTCTTTTTTATCCTTTTACTTTGAATATCTCTTCACTTTTATATTTAAACATAGAAAAGTGTATAGTTCAGTTTTGATTATTGTATTCAGTCTGAAATCTTTGTTTTCACTGGGATTTCTAGATTATTTTTACTCATTGTATTAACTGGCAAGCTTGGATTTATGTCTGCCATCTCAAAATTTTGTCTTGTGTCCAACTCTCATTATTTTCTTAAACCGTGTTCAGTCAATTAAAATTTTAATCTATACAAGTCAAATATCCATGTACTTTAGTCTAAAATGCTTCCCTATACACATATACGATAGGGCATCCCCCCCAAAATGGATTTTTTTTCAAAGCTATCTATTCAATTTTTTAAATAAAATAACATTAACACCTTAAAAGTACTCTCCATTGCATTTAATACATTTGTCAAATCTGGAAAAAGAACAAACAGATCTCTCTTGGAAGAATGTGTCTTAGAGGCAAGGATGGCTAGACTTCATCTCACGTACTTTGAACATGCTTTCAGGAAAGATCCGTCCTTGGAGAAGGACGACGCGATTGGTAAAGCAGAGGGGCATCGAACATTGGGAGGCCCTTGGCAAGATGGACTGGCACCGTGGCTGCAGCAATGGACTCCAACATAGAACAATTGTGAGGATGTCGCAGGACTCTGTGGTGTTTGAGACTCTTGCACACAGACTCGCTATGAGTCAGAGCCGGCTCAACGACCCCCACCAGCAACCCATAAAGGTAAATATTGTACCCATCATCTTCCACTCTAAAGAATGATCTAACACAATAGGGCAGGGTGGGGGAGGAACTTGTAGGAAGCATAGAGTAGGCTCTTAAATGTCAGGGTGATTATATCATTCATTGTTTAAAGTGGGGGCACTTGTGAGAGGAATGACAGTCTTATAGAGAACCAAGTTATCCAGGAAGACTGAACCAACATTTTTCTTCTTTCACTCCCAGATATTTAGTATATTGTTTAATCCCAAATAATTAAATCAACACCCTTTAACAAATCAAAAGTGAGGCCTTTCCTTTCATTCCTTAAATATGAGGTGGTTAAAAGAGAAAGAAAAGGAAAAGGATTACAATCACAGGAGCATTTTCTGCTCTGTCTTATCTGGTTGCTGTGAGCCCGCATCAACACAATGCCAGTGAGATCCAAGGCATAGGACTGCGGTTTCACAGACCTCAGGGTTTTGGCAGAAATGGATCTCTTTGCTTCTTTGCACTTTGGAGGCTTGCCTGACACTTGGGGGTTCCAGTGTATGAAGTTTGTGTCCAATAGGTCAGATGCAGACTGGAAAACAACTCCTCACCTACGTACACGCTACTCGCACCTGTCAGCTGATGAGCTTCTACTTGCTGCCCATTTCCCGTGGCCCTGACTGTAGCCTCTCTCCGAGGTGCTTAGTGGTACACACAATTTGAATTTTACTGCTAACCTAAAGGCTGACGGTTTGAATCTCCTCAGCCGTGGCAAGGGAGAAAGGTCTGGCTAGCTGCTTCTGTCGAGTTTTGTTCGTTCTGACAGGAGCCAGGATGGAATTCAGTCCCTGCTCCTGTCCACTTTGAGGGGTCCGGGACATGTCTGAGAATCAGGACCTTGTCCTGTCCCTAGTTCTGCAAGCATCCCCTGGGTGCGTTCAGGGCTACGGATTATCACCGGGAAGTATATCTTCGGTGACGTTATGCATCCGGGGAACCTGCCCACCGCGCTAGGCGGGTTGTCTCGTGACCGCCAGATCTCGCGTAATTCGGGAAGCGTTTCATTTCTCCACCCCCCAACTGGTCGATGCATTTCTTGGTGTCTGCTGAACTGAGGCAAAAGCCATTGACGACACAGCTCTAAGGTAAAAAAATGTTCCCACAGGAACATTTCTTTCGACCCTATGCCCCCCATCTGGGACTGTGTCTCGGGGTCCTTGTCTTCTGGGGTTCCTGGGGAAGGACTGGTGGGGAAGACTCAGAACCTGTAAGGAGGGCAGCCTCGGGCTGTGAGGTCGCCCGGCCTGTGAAGGCAGGTGCCGCCATAATGGCGGCTGTTGTACAGTGAGGGTTTTCGGAGTTAGTCCCTCTCTGGGCTTGGGGAACTGTCCCAGAATTGAAGGAATCAGCCTAAATATCAGAGGTGGGAGAGAAAATGGAGGTGGGTGGGTGGTGGCTTTGAAGTGTTCGAAAAATTCTGTCAGCTATCCAGCCTTGCAAGATCTCCTGGAAAGCTGGGGGTGGGGTGGGTGAAAGGGGTTGAGGCTTCTTCCCGGGCACGCGGCCCTGGGACAGGGCGGGGGCATCCGGGGCTTGGGAGCCTCCGGGAGCTGTGGGTGGGGGACCCTCAGGAGTGTCCTGGATGTGACCCCGAAAATGAACGCCCTCAGGTAGCCACGTGCGCCCAGGGCAGCAAAGGCGCCGATGAAAGAAAGCCATTCTCGCTCGCTTTGAGAAGGAGCAGCTAGAATTGGACGAGTGATTTACCATTTGGCGGTGATTAGCTGGGATCCGATTTTTCAGACTGTGTTTTTTGTTTTTCTCCCTTTTGTTTGCTTGCTTTGGTAAACTGGTGTTTCTAAAACTGCGAGAAGTGGCTTGTATTTTCAAATGAATGTTTTAGAGGTGTCTTTGAGGGCTGGGGCTGGGGATAACGACGTGTTGAATTCTTTCTTTATCAGATGCTATGAGAAGGAATGGAACATTCCAGGCCTGATTTGTTGTGCACGTGCATGTGTACAGTTGCGTGGTGGCCTTTTATAAAAAGTAGAAAACAATTTTTGGAGGCTTTTGACTCTTGGATGTGGCTAAGAAATTGTGCTTTCGTTTACATTTTTCACCAGATGGACCTTCTGTGCGCCATAATTGGAAAGTTATTTCCCCCTTGCCTCCGACTCTCACTTGGTTGGAGGCAAGCCCTTGCTCTATGGTCTTTTCTGAATCCGCAATCGCTTTGTTAATCATGGTGTCTTCTCTGGCTTTGGAAGAGTAGGAACCGACCACGAGGCGCGGAGTAGAAAGTCCCGTTTCCCTTCGCGCCTGGGCTGGAGGGTTTCCAATGCTGACCTTGCAGGTAGCAGCAGCCCAACGCATAGCTAGGACGCCAACAGCGGTCCTTCATAAAATGAGGTGCTAGGGGGTTGAAAATGGAAGCACATAAAAGACAAAAGGATTGTGGCATGAGATCGCGTCATCAGGCTTTTTCCGGGTGTGTAGCATCTTGAGGTGAATGCTAGGGCGGGAACAAGCTGCCAGCTGCGGCATGGGTAGGTGGAGCCAAAGGCTTCAAAAAGAGCACGCCAAATACCCGGACAGTGGGCGTGGCTCGTGTTCTGCTTCTGTAACGTCGCCGTGGGGGCAGACCACACCAGGTAACCGTATCAGTGGAATACCACCAACATGTCTATTGAATGCTTGTGTGGTGTTTCAGATGTTTTAGAGAAGAATATTCCAAAACATAAAGAAAAGAATATTGCAGCCGTTAAAATAATTTTTGTAAGCCCACTTGACACCTATCAGTATACGTACAAGGTGAAAAGCTCCCTGCTCATTTACTTTTGGTTCCTAATGCGTTCTAAGGTCAGGCTGTCTTTCTCGCTCAATAGCAAGGATGCTTCAAATCCCACAATTCCATCAGGATTGCTCTAGTTCTCCTGGCTCGCAGTTTTATTTTATTTTTAGGAACGAACTAGCTAGCTAAATATTTTTGCTTATTTGTGTGTGTGTGTGTATGTGTGTGTTAATATGTGGACATGCTGTTTGGGGAAAAAAGTGGAATCCTGTATAGAGTGGTTTAAATAATCTGTATCAAATCTTTTGTATTTGAATTTTCTTCTACTTTACAGCCAGGACTGCTGGACGCGCACCCTAAAACATTTATAAATTTCTGGCCTTGTCATTGTTGTCAGGGAAATATCAGAACAAGATACACATTACTTTTCATTCATTTTTTCTTTGAATATTTAGGCAGTTTCTGGTTTACTGAAGCCAGGAGCGGAGAATCACTTTAGAATCCTATCCTTTGCATCAATTCACAGTTGGACTTTGCATTTACTGACATATTGACCTTTACCCGCTTGCGTGCTGGCTTCTTTCCTTTCTTCCTTATTTGTTTTTCTCCCCCTTTCTTTCACCTATATGTATATCTGTGTGTGTCTACCCCTGCGTATCTATCTGTATGTGTGGCTCCCCTAGTTAATTTATTGATTATTTTCCCCTCCTCCTCCTTCCCTTTCCTTTACCCACCCTCTGGCTTCCCCCTAGCCATCCAAGTGTGAAAACCTTGGGTGTGATAACCAAAGCTTTTGGTTTTTTCTTTCTTTCTTGTGGTTTCATACAATGTTTGTCTTTATGAGTTTGATTAGCTTTGCTGATCATAATGTCTTTCAAATTTGTCCATCCCATGATGTGCTTGAAAGTTTCATTATTGTATTTTCTGGGGTGCATAATATTCCATTGTGTTTGTATAGCAGGGGTTCTTCTTTCGTTTCTCTACAGATGGACATTTGGGTTGTTTCCATTTTTGGTCTATTAGAGATAGCACTGCAATATATAGGGGTGTCCATAGATCTATTTGTATTTTGTCCCTCTTTTCTTTGAGATATATACCCAGTAGAGAGCTTGGAAGGCCACATGGTATTTGGATTTGCATTTGTTTCAGGGAATGCTATGCTGCACAATTCTGTTAACCCTCCTGCATTGTTTGGGGGTTCTGATCTCCCATCTTCTCTGGCATTTGTTATTTTCTGTTTTCCTCAATTTTGATATCAGTGCTCGTGTGAGGGGATAGTTCTTTGTTTTAATTCATGTTTCCCTTCTACCAGGTGATCACAATCATTTTTTTCCCTTTTTTGACACCTAATCCATACAATTTAATAGCTCTGTCATACAATTGATCTTAATCATTTGTGATGAATTATCTGTTCCTATCTTCTGCCCATCTAAATTCTATTGTTTGTGTTTGTCTTATTATGGTCTTGAAGTTTTCTCTAGATTTTTGAAATTAGCCCTTCCTGCAATATATCATAGCCACAATTTTTCTTTTCAATCTCTGGGTTCTCTTTTTATTCTTTTGAAGAAGTATTTTAATGTACACATATGTCATATTTTAGGAGATTTCTGTCTTCTATTTTGTTTTTAGTGTCGGTGTTTGTCATTATGTTTGGTAGCATGATTATGGCTTGTATTAAGGCTCTTAAAGTATTTCAGCCATTTTTCAAAAATCAGGTATCTGCAGGTGCTTGGGAGCCCTGGTTGCTTAGTGGTTACACATTGGGTTTCTATCTGCAAGGTCAGCAGGTCAAACCCATCAGCTACTCCTTAGAGGAAAAAGATGGAACTTTCTATTCCCATAAATAGTTGCAGTCTTGGAAATGCAGGGGAAGTTCGACACTGCCCATTAGGGACCGTGGACACTGTCCAATAGCGACCTTATGAGTTGGCATCGACTTAATGGCAGTGACTTTGGTTCAGTGGGTGCTTGCTTTTATTTCTGTGTTCTCTATTTTGCTCCATTGGTGTACATACCTGTTGTAGCAGTACCAAGCTGTTTATACTACTGTGGCTATGTTACAGGTATTAAAATTTGGGAGTGTCAGGCTTTCTATTTTGGTATTTTTTATCAGTTCTGTTTTGCTCATCCTGCCCTTTCCATATATAAGTTGGAAATTAGCTTTCCAATTTCTTTGAAGAATCTCCTTGGGATTTGAGTCAGAATTGTATTATATTTATGTGAGCATGTGGGCTATGTAATCGCAATTTGGGGCCTGGGCTCTTGGGTTGCTAAACTTTGTCTTGCTGGAGTTCTGGAGCAGTTATAACTCTTCTCTGCCAGATTCCAGTCTGATCCAATCACAGATGTCATCTGCGTTCTGTTGAAGGCAGCATATGAGTGCTCCACAGGCCCTTGATGCCCTCCTTTTTCCAGCATTTATTGGGCCTTTCTTGGGTCCAGAGTACCAGGCTGCTCTGCAGCCCTCTCCACCCTTGACCCCAAGGAACTTATGGGTAGCAGAGGCAGAGGTGCCCTCCCATGAGGTTCTGGCGAGGCTGCTCAGAATAGGGCTATGTGAAAGGGCTTGAGGGGGTTGAGAATATTTTACTGGAAAAGAAGAGGGGACAGAGCTTGTGCTGTGTAGAGCAGAAGGTGGATACCTGTGTTGCTGGTCTTGGGATCTGTTTTCCTTCTTTTGTGTTCCCACCGCCTAGTTGAAGACCTGGCATGTACTAGATTCTCCAGAAGAGCGTGCTAGTTAAATACAACTGCCAAGGTATGTGCGCCAAAGCAGAGCTTGTTTTCAAAGATCTGAGGAGGGGTAGTGGGAGCCTGAGTAGCAAATGGGGGCAGGACCAGCCCTGGTGGGGTGGAGTCTTCCCAGGACTCAGTGCCTGTGGGAAGGCCCACTTGATGTACGACAGGAGTTGGTGAGTTAGTGCCTAACAGACAATGTGAGCCCGCATTGCATGCAATTGCAGTAAAATTACTTTTTATGAAAAAGTGCTGTTGTTGAGATCCAATGGAAGAAGGTCCTTGCTTACGAAACTGAGCTAGGGGACCTTTTGTAGTGGGTTTTGAGCAATGTGGGTGTGTTCAATCACCCACTGCTGGTTTTTCTCCTGTGCATGATTATTTTACTACTAGATGTTTCTCTGTGGGATCCTCACCTTGTGACTATTGATAATTCTATTCAGATATTACATTTTAAAGCAGTTCTGAGAAAGGCTTTCAAGTGGTGTATTAATATGCACTCCTAGTGCATGTTCTTTCTTCATAGATTAGAGTAACACAGCCCTAAAACCCCTCCTGGTGGTTCTTGCTGTTTTTGATGAGATAAACTCATCCTTTAATCTTCCTGATTTGCCAGTATTTAGTGTCAGTCACTTAACTGCGTGGCAGAGAGAGTTTCCAGGCTGGACGTGTTTTCCTCTCACTCAAGAGTGGCAACAACTCAAAGGAGAAAAAAAGGTAATATCCTAAGGAATCCTAAATTCTCTGTTTTATAAATTTAAGTAACTTGGCACTCAAATAGCCTATTTACTTTAATTACACCAGCAAGCATTTGTAATGATCACATTAGGAAATAGATACAGCCAACTGAAGTAAGTGCTTGTTCTCCAACAAATGAGAATTTCCCACGTGTGTCTGAAATAATAGGTTAAAATGTATTGTGAATTAGGTAGAAGTTTACAGAGCAGATAGCAGTTTTACAATCAGCAATAATTGTGCACTTTGTTTCGTCTCTTATTGTATTCCCCTTGATGTACTCTCACTTATCCTATTTCCTCCTGGTGTCCCCTGTTACCATCCCTGTTCCTTTCCTAAACCTTCTGAACTTTGCCCTTGGGTAAATACTGACTTTTTGATCTGTAGTGATTGATTGTGCATACTTCCCTCCTGTTATTGTTCCCCTTACAGACGTGCATGTTGTGTGGCTAACAATTGAGCTATGACTGGGGGGCTTGCGGGAGCGATTATTTCAGTCCTGAAGGGTGACTAGGAGTTCCACCAGTTTCTACATGACCGGTAAGCTTGGTTGGTTGGTTTTGTTTTATTTCATTATTTTGAGTCCTGTTCCCCATTTTCCTCCCACTCTGTCCAGAACTTTCTAGCACTCTCCATGATGATCCTTTTTAGACCACTTGGTCGTTCTGGTCTCAGGTTTGTGGAGACTGATGTTTGCCTAGTCCAGTAGGACCACGTCTTACGTTTTCATCCCTCTTCTTTCCTCAGGATAGGCTGAGACCAACAGATGCACCTTAGATGGCTGCTTATGACCAGTTTAAGACCCCACTTGTTATTCTCCCGAGTAGGATGTAGAACCTTGGTTTTGGGACTCTGTTATGCCAATTAATCTTGGTGTCCCCTGAAATTGTGGTCCTCAGGCCCAGTGACCGATTTTCTCAAGCATAAGAAGTTTTCATACCTTTGCCCCCTGTTTGACCTACCACATTAAAGGATATATTTGCAGCAAAGGTAAATACACGTAAACAAATACATATGCTTCCAAACCTAGGTATTTGTGTGCATACACGCCCACTCTCCGCCCACATCCATCTAGATTCCACGTCTATCCATGCCTCTAGTCACAGATCACCACTATTGCAGGCTTGTGTATTACAGGATTCATTCCTCCCAGTATCTTCTTCTGCTTCCATCTTTTTCTTTTTTTGCCAACCTCCTCTTATTGGAAATTATCTTCCCTTTCACCTAAGATAACACATGTCTGCCCTCTGGCCAGTGACATCTCCTCTCTCTACTTAAACCCCTGGTACCCTGGCAAAGAATTTTGGTTTTTTAAATTGTTTTAATGTGAAAACCTTTTCTAGACCTTTGACAATAGTGGTCTCATACAATCTATGTAACTTTGGGATTTATTAATTTCACGCAGAGTAATGTCCTTTGGGTTCACCCTGGTTATGAGTGGGTTCACAGGCTTGCCCTTGTTCTTTAACACGGCATTAAAATCCATCGTGGGTACGCACCAAAGTTCATCAGGCCGTTCTTCCCTTGATGGGCATTTCAGTGTGTCCATCTTTTGGTGAATAGTGCTGTGGTGAACATGTGTGTGCTTATATGTAGTTCTTGGAGTTCTTATTTCTCAAGGACATATATTAAGTAAAGGGGTTTTTGAGTCTTTTGATATGATTGGTAAGCATTGGACTGTAAATTCAAAAAGCTTCTCTGTGGGTGAAAGAGGAGGCGCTCTGCTCCCGTAGATTTACAGCATAGATTCCTCAATTTATGTGGCCTACCACCCCCTTTTCAGAAAAAAATTACTCAGCGTGCCCCCCAGCAATTAAAAACATTTTAATAGTCCAGTAAAAAGTGTAGGCATCTGCTTTGTAGCCCCGCTGGATCATTCCTCGCCCCGCCCCCAGGGAGCAATGTCACTCACTTTGGGAAACACAGGTTTATTACCTTGGGAGCACTGTGAGTTAGAAGCACCTTAGTGGCAGTGGGTTTGGTTTTAAAATGAAATACCTAGTTTGTTGTGCTTATTTCTCTGCCTATTCCGGAAGAAAGGGGAGTATTGTGAATTAAGGTCCTATGCAGGAAGAGAGGATTTTTCTAACAGACCTTGAAAGCACTCAGGCCAGTGTGGCTAGGTGGCTTAGGGCATAGGGCTTCGTGATGAGAGGGTCTGCCTGAGTCTGCCTCGGGGGCAGTCCCCAGAAAGAGAGAGTGGCCTGGCACTTCTGTGGGAAAGGATTGGAGACAGAAACTCAAGCGGGGAGGGGCCCTTCTTCAGAGATTGTTCCTCCTCCCCTCTCTCGGCCAGCCTGCAGGAAGCCCCTCAATGCGGAGTGGTGGGTTGGATGAGGGGCCTTGGTGCACAGAGCTGTGTGCAAAGCAATTCTTGCACACCCAGTTTCTCAGGAGATAAGAATGAATCGGGCTAAATTTTCTTTAAAAAAATACGCTGCCCTGAAGTCAATGCCAATTCATTGCCACCACTCAGGACAGCATAGAACTGCGTCATTGGGTTTCTGGAGCTATTATGTATATATAAATATATATTTTAACAGTTTTATTAGCACTTTGTCCACATGTCATACAATTCAATAATGCAATCACATCAAGAAGAGTTATACAGTTATCATCACACTTCAATTCTAGAACATGTTCTCCGTGTACTCATTGTTATTCATGTAATTTTCTAATTGTGGCAAGAATATGCACAACAAAACATTCTGAGTTCACAACTTCTACGTGTATAATTCAGTGCCATTGATTATGCTTTTCGTGTGTGCAACTATTTTTGATAGCTTTTTTCCCAGATTATTCCACCACCATTAACTTAAACTCAATACCCCTAAGCATCAACTCTTTCTCCTTCACCTGTGGTAATTGGTCACATTTGTTTGTTTTTCAGTAGTTTTCTTGATATAATATTCACATAGCATGTACTTACATGGTTAAGTTGCTTTTCTAAAAGAGTTGTATGTACATCATCACAATCAGTTCTTGTGCTTCCTCTCCCCTCCTGCAGGCGCCTCACCCTCCGCACCCCATCCCCATAAACTATTGCATCAGTTATTGTCATTATGCAGCAACTCCTGTGCTTCTCAAAATGGGAAACTGGACAGAAACAAAAACAAAACAAAACGGCCAGAAGAGAATAATAATACAAAGATAAAATTTCAAAGAAAGCTTAAAAAGAAAAGACCATAACTTCATCTTTCTCTGGCAGAGCAGCTGGTGGATTAAAATGCCAGGACTCCTGAAACATCCCTACTCCTCTTAAATAAGCGGCAAGTTGACAGGTTTAGTGACATAATTGTGGTTGTGGAAACAACATTGGTTAAGAGCCATAACATTATATATATATAAAGTATGACCTGTCTTTGTGCTAGGCACCCTCTGAGCTAAGGGTTAGGGAAAGACACGTATAAAGAAGACTTGGCTTTGCGAAGCTCAGTGGCTAGTGGGGCCCAGAAACTTGACAATGAAAGGGTATATTCTGTTGTGGGCTGCTTTTACATTAATGTGCGACTCACTAACTTTGGTGGCACATAGGAAGGAGCGATTCATTTAGGTGTGTGTGTGTGTGTGTGCGCACGCGCGCGCATGCACACAGTCACGTGAATAAGGACAATAAGGGCATATATGACAAGGCTTGCACTAGGGGAAAACCATGGTTGTTTCCAAAGCAAGTGACCAGGTGAGGGTGCTGATCCCATTAGAGGAGAAGAGGAGGATGGGCGCTAGCATCTGGTGGGCCTAGACTGCCAGCTTCAGAAATTCCTTTATGCCTTCGGAGGTGGGAGTCACTATGTGCTTGAGGGTGTGGGCTTAAGAAAGTGATTCCAGCCACTACACTTGGAGGTAGACTTGTCTGGGTTTGCTGGGATGGTTTGGATGCAGGAGTGTCTGCCCGTTGAGGTAGAGAGAACTGCTGACAGTGACCCTGTAGGTTTCAGACCGCTCACTGTGACGGGAAGCACCGAGGCAGGAGCAGTTTGGGACCTTAGTGTCAGGCACTGGTAGGGCATCTAGTATGCCACTGGATATGCATCCAGAGCTCCTCCTGGCAGAGGCTTTGGCTATGGTCCCCGAGGATCCCATTGGAGTCCCAAGGTGATGCTCCTACCACATAGGGCTCTTCAAAGACAAGAAGTCATTAGATGTTTGAAGGGGACACCCAAACTGCCCCTGAAGCAGTCCCCAGCTGCCTGTATTTCTTAGATACTTCCAATCTCTTCCAGGCTACATAGACAGAATAATGACTTACAAAGACTGTTTATGAAAAATGGAATATTTTTCATGTCTGTGGTACTTATTTCTGGAGTGTGTGTTCTGACTTGAGTATGGCTAATGCCCTCCCCCCCGCCCAGATCAGGATGTTTCCTAGGTTGATGAGATTTTCTTTTGATTCCATTTCTAGCAATTAAGCACATTGTTTATGTAACAAGTTGTTCTTTGGGTATAGAATGTTCATAACCATTAATAAATGTCCCCCACATTGAAATACACCCTGTGTGCCCCTGGGAGATCAGGGAGCTAAGGGAAGCCAGCGCTTTGATATGCTAATACAGGAGATCAAGGCCCAGTAGCTATTACTCAATCAAGCTAATATTAAGCTTTGGAAATTTAAAGTGAAAAATCATGAATTTAATTAGTGTTCTTGTCTCTGCATGGATATCGAACCATAATATATGTATGCACACAATGTTCCAAGATTTTTTGTTTTGCTTTTATTTTTATTTATTTATTTTCTTAGGATGTATGTTTCGCTTGCTGCAGCCTTTGTTAAATTCATGAGCACTTTTGTCTTTTAAGGAGAAAGTACCTGCAGCTCCCGGGTACCTGCCTGCAATTTGACTCCTAGTTCTTCTAGGAGGTAGTCTTATCTTTTGAGGTACTCACCCCATATGCTGGTGTGCGGAGGCCCTGTGGCTTCTTGGTGGATGGCAGCTGCTCTTTTGAGACTAGCAATGGTGGGGTGGAGAGGCCAGGGCTTAGCATTTTATAGGTTGAGGACTCAGACTCAGAGAGACTTAGTGACTTGCTCAAGGTCACACTGCAAAAGCAGAGCTGGGGTTGAGTCCCAAGTTGTCTGACATCAAGGACAGTATTGATTTTCACTAGGTTTTGGACTTATTAAGCCACTGGAGAAATCATTTTTAAGGTGTGGCTTAAAACAAGTGTATTCTGTTGGCTTGCTAGCCTCTGACATCAGTTTTCCCAGGTATAAGTGACTTTTCATCTGTGTGGTTTACTAGTAGACAGCCAAAATTCTCTTCTGTAGTGTAAGCACCAAGGTGTAGCTGCCTCCATCTCCTTTCTGGGACACCTGCAGACCACTTTGAAACTTTGCTTGGGAAAAAGAGTGGCGAGGTCACAGCTGATCTTCTCTGGCTGCACCATGGAGAAAGACAACCCAGAGCCAGTGGCCACAAGGCAGAGGTCAGGCATGCCTCCACCCCCTCCCTTTCTTGGCTCTGTTCTGAAACCCACTGCACCTGCTACTTCTCTGCTGAGTTTGATAATCCGTTGTGATGACTGCATAGAACTCCCAGACAATATTACTGGTTGAGTGGGCTTCCTAGGGAGGTGAACCCAAGCCGGGATCTGTCAGCAGCGCGGACCGTCACTGGGCCACAGCAGCGCTCCTCAGCCAGCAGCCCCGTCTCTCTCCAGACCTCAGCACTTCAGCCACGGGAGCCCTCGGCCTCTGTGAGCGAGGAGGCCAGCCCACTGCTCTGCCTGATCTAGTCTCGGTGCTGCTCCTCGGTTTGTTCTCATGGCCTTCTGGTCTCGGCCTCTGCCCTTCACCCTGACCTGTGGTCTCGGTGCCTCAGCTTCTAATCGCCTGCTTCCTGTGTGACTCCGGACAGAGGTCTCCAACAGGGTGCCCCTGGTGCCTCTCCCCCTCGATGGTCCTGAGAACCTCTTCCTCCGCTCCCTAGGGGGCTCTCTTAAACACAGAAGCATGGCAACCCGAACTTAGCAGTCCCCTCTTGGGGTGTTCCACAGGCCCCGGGTCGGAGCCCCAAATTTGGTGGGCTTTACATGACTGAAACAGCTGTAAGTAAGTGGATTCAAGTCCTCACACTACAGAACATACACTGTTAAGTTTAGTAAGGGCTATTGACTCTAATAGGGGCATGTTTGCCCGCCACCTTTGGAAACCAACCTCAAAAGAGCTGTACTTGGTAGACAGGACCACACAGCATTGGGAATGAAGAGCCTGTTAAAGCCACAGGCAGGAGTGTGACACTTGGGAACATTGAGAATATATCCCGACAAAGTTATTTTGCTTTGAGGTGAAATTCCCAAACAAAATCAGTCAGCCAGCAGAATTTAACAGCCCTCCTAGAGAGTTGTTTCATTTCCCTGTGTGATCACAGAAGTCTACTGAGAGCCATTGGCCAGGTGGCAGTGATTTTTTTTTTATCATTTTATTGGGGCTCATACAACTCTTATCACAATCCACGCATACATCTATTATGTAAAACACACTTATACATTTGTTGCCCTCATCATTCTCAAAACTCTTGCTTTCCGCTTGGGCTCCTGGAATCAGCTCCTCACTTTCCTTTTCCGCCCCTTTCCCTTCCTGCCTCCCCCCCTCATGCACCCGTGATAATTCATAAATTATTATTTTATCATATCTTACACTGCTTGGCGTCTCCCTTCACCCACTTTCTGTTGCCCATCCCCCAGGGAGAAGGTTATATGTAGATCCTTGTAATCAATTCCCCCTTTCATCCCCCCTTCCCTCCCAGTATCACCACTCTCACCACTGGTCCTGTGGGGTTCATTTGTCCTGGATTCCCTGTATTTCCAGTTCCCATCTGTACTGCTGTGCATGCTCTGGTCTAATCAGATTTGCAAAATCGAATTGGGATCATGATAGTGGGTGGGGGGGAGGAAGCATTTAAGAACTAGAAGAAGGTTGTGAATGTCATTAATGCTAAACTGCACGCTGAATGACTCATCTCCTCTCCACTACCCCTCTGCAAGGAATGTCGAGTTGTCTACCGATGGACATTGGGTCCCCATCACGCGCTCCTCTCATCCACGACAATATGATTTTTTCCCCCTTTAGTGCTTGATACCTGGTCCCCTCGACCCTTCGTGATCGTGCATGCTGGTGTGCTTCTTCCATGTGGGCTTTGTTGCTTCTGGGATAGATGGCCGCTTCCTTACTTTCAAGCCTTTAAGACCCCAGATGCTGTATCTCTTGGTAGCCGAGTACTATCAGCCTTCTTCACCACACTTACTTATGCACACATTTGTCTTCAGCAATTATGTGAGGAAGGTGATCCCACAATGATGGATTTTGTTCTTTGGTGTCTGCTATCTGATCCCTTCATCACCTCGTGATCACACAGGCTTGTGTGCTTCTTCCCTGTGGGCTTTGTTGCTCCCGAGCTATATGGCCGCTTGTTTACCTTCAAACTTTTAAGACCCAGATGCTATTTCTTTTGATAGCTGGGCACCATCAGCTTTCTTCACCACGTTTGCTTATGCACATGTTTGTCTTCAGTGATCATGTCAGGAAGGTGGGCATCATGGAATGACCGTTTAGCTGAGCAAAGTGCTCTTGTATTAAGGGACTGCGCGTGAGTAGGCCCAATGTCCACCTGCTACCCTACTACTAAACCTATAAGTATATGCACATAGATCTACTTCCCCCAATCATAAATATATTTACATATGTACATGTCCGCATTTAGGCCTCTATGTATGCCCTTTGTCTCCTACTCTGTTCCTCTATTTCCTTAAGCTTTCCTCCTCTCCCATTACCATGTTCAGCCTTCATTCTGGTTTCAGTAATTCCTCTCGGTTACATTGCCCTTGGTCACTCCCTACCAGTCCTCCCATCCCCTCCCTGCCACTGGTTTTGAACCACTCGTTGTTCCCTTGTCCCTGGGTTGGCCAACACCTCCTTCCTTCCCCTACCTTCCACTCTCCCATGTCCCCTTGGGACGGTTGGTCCCGTTGTTTTCTTCTCACATTGTTTATCCAGCCTATCTTATCTAGATAGACCTGCAGAGATAATAAAATGCACATAAAATTGCGGATGGCCTGGACAGCAAGAAACAAAGTGGCACATAAGAACATGGCAACGATGGCAGCAACACTGACAAACTAACAAACAAAAAAACCACTGACATACAAAATCTAAAAGAAGGGGGAAAAAATTTAAAAAGAAAGAAAGAAAAGCCTGTTAATATTTCAAGGTCTGTTTATTGACCTTTAGGAGTGTTTTCTGGAAGAGTCTAATGGGGTGCCATGTCCTTGCCCCAAAGTCCATCCCTAACACTCCCCCGGACCTCCTTGCTCTGCTTCCCCTGCCCCTCTATCGTACGCCCCAGTGTTGTGCCTCAGTGTGGTGGGGTCAGCTCGCTCACACATCCCACATTGTGTCTCTGGTTCTGTCCCATGTAGGGCCATGGATCAGTGCAGGATGTCGCATCTCGCAGTGGGCCCGGCCATATGGTCTTCTCTGTGCATTGACTGCTCTGAGCCGGACTATCGTCTTCTGAGCTTGGTGGGCCCTGGTGTGCTCCACAACCTTCCTCCCCCTTCATTTGCTTCAGCTTCCTTCTGGGTATTATAAAAAGACTGGACCATACGCCTGGCCTCAACCAGAATCAGCTCGACCCCCACCATGGAAGTGAGTGCCACAGAAAATGAAAATAGATCATCTGGTGAGCGAAAGGAACTGACCTATCATAATGGGCAGTGATTTTTGCAGAGCTTCACTTGAATGTGAATGGGTCTTCAACACACCAAGAAAAGGAATATGGGGGTGGCGGAGGCAGCAGGGTGGGCAATTTGCAACCATTAGCAACAATATTCCCAAACTATATCCAGTGCCACGGAGTCCATTCAGACTCATAGTGACCTGGAGGGGCTCCAAGGTTATTTACCGGAGGAGCAGGTAATCTCACCCTTCCCTTGCTCGGTTCAAGCTGCTAATCTTGTGGTTAGCAGCTCATTGCTTAACTCAGCACACCCCCAGGAATCCTTCAGCATCAATTAGGGACATCATTTTTTGTGTGGACGGGTGTCCCACTTTCAGTTTGAGAACAACAAAAACAACAACAAACCCCAACCCATTCCAATTGAGTCTATTTCAGCTCTTGATGACCCCTTGTGTGTCAGAGTAGGACTGCGCTTTATAAGGGTTTCAATGGCTGTAATTAAGTCTTAGAATAAATTGCCAGGCCTTTGCTCTGCAGTGCTGCTTGATGGCTTTGAGCCACCAACCATATGGTCAGTAGCCAGGTGCAAAATAATTTATGCCAACTTAATTTGAGAATAGAGTATTAATAGATTGGGAACTATTTTATTTAAGCCTGCCATCAAGTTGATGCAGACTCATAGTGACCATATTGGACAGGGTAGAACTGCCCCCGTGGGTTTCCAAGATTGTAACTCTTTAGGGGAGTTGAAAGCCTCATCTTTCTCCTCTGGAATGACTGGTGGTTTGGAATTGCTGATGTTGAGGCGAGTAGCCCACCACGTAACCACCACTACACCAGGGTTCAATGGGCCCCAATGGGCTTAGACATAAAGAACAATCGTGAGAATGGTGCAGGACTGGGAGCTTTTTTTGTTGTTGTTCTTTTGTATGTAGGATTGCTTTGAGTTAGATTCTACTCGATGGCACCTACCACCACCACCACCAGCAACAACAGCAATATATTGATACTCTATGCTTATTGCATATGGATTTTCCAGTTTCAAAACGGCCTTATTTTAAAAAGATCAACAAACTCACTCTGGGAAACCCTTTTGCCTGTTTTAGTGGATAAAGCAGCCTTGGTATTGTGGACAAGTGTGAGATTCGGGAGAACAGGGGCTTAGACTGTCAACTGTCATTGAGAGCACCTTCATTTTCCATTATGCTCCATATAAAAGCAGGAACTTTCATGTAAAATAAAGCATTTGCAATAAAAAAGTAAGGTGTATAAAATTTAAGAGAAACCACCTAATATCTAGAAACTTGTTTCTTAGTTGAAAAACAGGTGTCACTTTAAGTTGCTCTAATACACCACACTCACAGAATTTTCAGTTTCATTAAAACAGACATAGAAACCACTATTAGAAAGAAACACTCCAAAATGCAGACATCTGTCCCTGAGTGGTAGAATTATATTTGCGTCGTTTCTCCTTTCTAGTTTATAAATTTGTCACTCTTACAAATAATGAAAATGAGAGCAATTTCCTTTAAAATGAAATGCAAAAGGGAAGCCAGAAGCCTGCCTGTTTTCCTGCATGCTAACAGGAGAGAAAGGCTTAGAGAATTCTACAAAACTCTTCCTGACTACGGAGCTCTGGCAAGGAAGTCCTGGCAGGGTGCTGGCAATGGGCACTCTCATATGGAGCACCATTGAGATTTGAGCCTGACAATTGTCCTGCTTCTTACTTGGTAGCTGCCAGACCTTTGAGCTGCCAGTGCCTTAGCTTTCCCAAAAGGAGGTGGCTCATTCATTCTTTGACTGTGGAATGTCAACTAAATAAAGCAGCTCACCACAGCCTTGGGGACAAAGACTCTCAATTGGGATTCCACTGCCAGGTTGGAGAAAGGTCCCTTCAGTGCTGTCCCTCAAATAAGAACTGAACTAAGCTGACCACCTTTATGCAAATGCCCCCCCCCCCCCAAAAAAAAAGAAGACTCCCTGGTGACAGGCCAGCAAAGTCTTTCTGGGCAGATATGCTTCGTGGGGGTTGGGAGGTCGCTCAGGTTAGATGTTTCTAGAAACAAAATTTAATTGAGATGGCTTTGTAAATGTCATTACTAATCATGGCAAAACGCCGTGTCTTAGATATTATTTACTAAGAACACCATTCCTCCGATGGGGCAGATCGAAGTGATCTAAAATTCTGGAGTGCTGAATTGTCATTTCTGGATGCTATGCCAAACATGCCATTTCCTGCTGTTCCCAATCCTCTCCTATTTCTTCCCGTGGTTTTTGTCTGGTCACGCACACCCCTTCACTTGCTATCTCTCTCCTCTCTACTTCTTGTCATGTTCTCCTTCCCTCCCCAAAGCAGACTGCCTCCCAGGTTTTCTCTCCTCATTCCCTTGGGGACCTCCAGTGATTTGTCTAATTTCAGATATGCTCTTTGCTTAGGTCTAGCAGCTGCAACAATGAGCTTTGTTGGCGCTGTCAGGTCAGCACTGGACTGCTAAACACAAGATCCGTGGTTCAAATTCATAAGCCCCTCTGAGAGAAAGTGAATGTTGTTTGCTCCCATAAAAATTTACAGCTGCCTTGAAAACCCTATACAAGGTCACTATGAGTCAGAATCAACTCAGTGGCAGTGGTAGTGGGTTAGTGGCTTCAACGATGACCTCAGAAGCAGCAATGGCTGGGTGGATGGAGCAGGCAGTGTTTCATTCTGTTGTACTTAGGGTCTATATGAGTTGACACCAACCTCGTGGCACCTAACAACAATCACAGAGTCATGGACTCTTACTTTGAGAAATTTCCAAGCCATATCTCTAGCTCTCTCATGGATAAGAGGTCAGGCTAATAATTATTGTCAAGTAGAGCCTCCCATGCCAAAATGTGCAAAGAGCCCAAAGCTGATGGATTTTCCCTTAAGACCTTTCTGTAACCAAGTGTCCCTTTAGTGAAAGACTCCCCTGGACTTTCTAAACCTCATACATCTGTCCCCACTGCCCAGGCCCATAACAGTCTTGTCATATCTGATAGGTAACTTAGTCCCTTCTCCCATTCGTTGGCTTCCTTCATGGCATTTTTAGAATCTCTTTTATCAATACATTTATTTGGGTTTTTTTCTACAACAATGGCCTCCTAACCTCTAGCCTGTCCTCAGCCTGTCTGCTTGTACTCCCTGCACCAGCTCTTAAAATTGGTTTGATCTTGTTAGTTCCTCTCAGACACTTGCAGGAATTGGCAGCTACTTTCCAAATGAAATAGATGCTAAGATCTTTGATTAGAGAACCCATCCTGGTCTGACCACTTTTATTTTCTCATTTGATGCTTTGTTTACTTTTCAACAATTCAGATGCTCAGTTTTTAAAAGATTCTTTTGAACAGTTACGTTACTCTGCTTTGTAATAATAAAAAAATATGTTTTTTAAAGCTTTACGGGCTAACAACAATAACATTGAAAAGAGCAGGCACAATGCCTTGCTTCCTCACTCCCTGTCATACCATTGAATTCCTACTCAGAGGGACCCTACAGGACAGCTGGTCCTTTACAACTGTCGATCTTGTGGTTTGAAGCCCAGTGGGTGAACCAGAAATAGGCCTCTGTGTCCTAGAAGCCGGATGCATGCTTCCTTGATGACTTTCTCTTGGATCAAATAGAGACAATCAAACAATTGTAGACTTAAGAGTGACAGAAATATTCCAGTATAATCTGCAATATTTTCAGGCTCTTGACCTAAAAAAAGTTTTTCTGTGAGTTTATATATGTGAATCTGGTTTGAAGAGTTGAAATGTGCAAGGAAGTGTTTCAGGACTGACAAATGTGCAGTTAGCCATTCACTGATTGGATGTCAGTATTTGAAGCTGAACATTGGCTTGAGGACAGAAAATATACCGAGAAGATTCTTAAGGAAATGATTCATTAAGATCTTTTCAAATGGTTCACCTAAAATGGACCGCCATGATTCTGAAAACAACATGAAGAAACTCTGTCTTTGTGGCTCCAGGCCAGTACATCAGGCCTAGTAAATGCTGTGAGGTCTGTTGGTCATGTCTTAGGGAACATCAGAAACAGATTTCCACAAGGGGCACCACTGGGCTTCAGCATTGGCACCCCCCAGACAGCTGTGTGCCCCTCAGAGAAGGAATGAATGCTGTTTGCCTAGTGCCAAGAAAGAAAGTCCCAACGTTCACCATTTGCCTCTATAACTACACCAAACCACTGGGTAAGATCACTTTAAAACGCTTAGTGCCTCTGGCCAAGTAGGTGGCCGTGGTGATTGCAGGGATTTTGAATTGATGCAAAAGCTTGACGCTGTTTATGAACGTGTTTCTTCTGGGTTTGCTGAGTGAGCCTGAAAATGTATGGACTAAGCCTTGTCAACATGGAGAGCCTCGGTAGGAGAGGGGTCCTTGATTTGGTTTTTAATGTGCACTGGCCTGATTGCCTGCTTCCCTTGCATAAAAAATGTTATCGGTAAACCCAATGTCGACAGAAAACGCCTGTTGGTTTTCTCAGGTGAGAGAAAGTGCTTGATCTTTTATATTTTATTTTTACGTGCTCATATTTTTGGGTGCACTTCTAATCTTGTGGAAGCAAGATTCTTCTGTGTTTTGAGTGTGATTTCCGAGTCCAACTTCTAGAATTATAACTGACTGGGGGAAGCATAAGGAATGTGATCCTGTTGTCAATAATTCTAATGCATGAGTCAGTCAGGAATTCATAAAACCAGGACCTACTCACGTAGGTTTAAGGCACAGGGAAGGATGGATGTAACATCACTAGGTAGTGACAGTTGACTCTTTGTTGTTGTTATCTTACATTTTCCTTGTGAATGTTTGGATTGTAGTGAAAATACACCCACTAAGACATTTGCCAACACAATGCCCACATTCTCCCCCTCCATGAGAGTGAGCACATTTTTCCTGCTGAGACACCATCATTGCTGCTCCTTTCCAAACTGTTCCACCACCATGCAAACAAACTTCCTTTCTTTCTCCCCCTTCCCCCATAGAGTGGTTCTCTCCCCCTATAAAGTACAACTGAATCTTAATACGAGTGAATTGAATACGTGTTAAATTGTGTAGCACAGATAATAACAATGTCCATTTCCTAGCCATTTTTTCCGACGACAATGCCAATCATATTTTATCTTGAGACATTTGGGTTGATTACTCTAAATGTAGACCTTGACCCACATCACCCACATCAAGTGAAAACCACAAGAGATATCTAAGTGGAGATTTCGGATAGATGAGATGTGTGTGTGTATGCGCGCTCACGTGCGTATGTGTGTATGCTCGCATGTGAACTCAGTTGTAGGTCAGCTGTAAGCAAAATTGAATTCTAATGGTTTTCTAGCTGGTGTTCTATTTGCATAGGTATGTATGTGATCATTCTATCAGAAGGGAAAAATCAGACCTAATATTTCCTTTGAGTTGTCATGACTAGAAGTATCATGTAAGCATCTGAATAGCTGTAATTTGGAGTTTGCTTTGATCCTCGGAACTTTGACTCTACTCTAATGCAAAGCTGAACAGATAAGGAAAAATGAACAATGGACCCTAAAAGGTAACAACTGTAAGTCATTCTTATTCTCTCATTCATTCAAACGACTCTTTCGCCAGATATGCAGCTGACTCAATCTCCTAAATAAGTGTATATTTTAAATTGTAAGAAATGTTCTCTGAGTAGCTCTATTTGTAAATTTCTCATACAGAAACCCAAGCTGTCCTTCTGTAGTGGTGACACTGGAGACTGGGACTATTTCCTTAATATACGAGTCCCACCACGGCGGGGCCCAGAGTGTGTGAACAGAGCCTTGCTGCTGGCAGCTGTGCCATTCAGATATCAGGAAGTAAAGATGTAGGATCTATGCATCAGTAATCATCTGACATGGATAATCTGAGGGAGAACCCTGCATAATGCATGGTGATTGTAATTATTCCTGAAAACATTAAGCAAGAGTCCTTTATCTTGGAGTTGCTTCTCACTAGTTTGGGTCAGCTATTCCAGGGAAGTTCCTTGGACTGGAACCAGTAAACCAGTTAAAAGGGACCTTTGCAGTTAGCAAATTCCATTACTTTAATCAATATTCCAGAACGGTTATTTAATCTTTGGAGTAGAGGTGGATCCTGAAAGTGGTGTCTGTCCCCAAACCCAGAAAGACAAACTTACTGCTACACAGCGAATTCCAACTCAGCAGGCACCTTACGTAAGATTTCTGCCTATAAGACCTTAAGGAAACAAATGCCTGTAGCCTTCTCCCCCTGAGCAACTGGGAGTTTTGTGCTGCTGACCTTGAGATTAGCAGCCCAATGCCTAACCCACCACGCCAGAAACCATGAAATATTAAGGAACCCAGGACATGATTGGATAGTACAGTCCCCTCTTCCATAGCTGCAGAAGCTGAGGGACCCCAAACTAACCACTGACCTCTCCCCTCCCCCTCTCCCATACGTGGACCTAGGTCTATCTTCTTGAAGGGGCATGTGGGGAGCAGCTGCACATCTGTAACAAGTCAAGCATCTCTTGTGCAGTGGAGGAAATTGGAGGAGCTGTTGCTTTGGTGAAGAGTTAAAGAAAAGGGTTGCAAATTTTGCCCTTTTCAGATTCCCCCCGCACCACCACCCCTGCTGAACCATCTGTTGGACCATTGGGATCACAGATCAAATCCATGATTTTCCACTGCAGAAAAATGAATTTGCTTTGGAAAAAGAAAACCCAACTTTTATTTAAATCAATAATAAAAATAATTTTCCTAGTCTGCTGAATTTTGAATTCCTTACACCAGGTTGCAGTGATTTTTCACTATAATTGAAATAGTTTTTTTTTGTTTTGTTTTTGCAAAGGCAGCAAAAGGAGTTTATTAGCTAGCTCCAGCTAGGGCTTCCTCCCTCCGCTGCCCTGCGTAGCGGGGATGCAGCGTCCAAAGGGAATTGGCCAAAATACTGTTTAATACATAATTGAAAATAGGAATCCGTTTATATCGCCTATATGATTTTTGTGTTTCCTAGTCATTTTTATAAAATAATTTGAATTAGGTATATTAATAGCATAAGCTTTACTTTCTGTAAATTCCAATAAATTCATGGGAAATGTAAAAGATATATACAAGTGGCTTCAAAAGTTCTTGGAAAAATTCCATTGTCCTTTCATTCCACTTGTGGACAAATTTTTTAAGTGCCTTCATATACACACATACACATACACACACACGTGTGCATGTTCCTGTGCCTGTGTGTATGGGTGAGGGACCCCTGGTGGCACCAAAGTTAAGTGGTCCTATCCCACCAGCTACTTTGAAGCAGAAATATGTGGCAGTCTGCTTCAATAAAATGTTCAGAAACTGCATGGGACAGTTCTGTGCCCTATAGGGTGGTTTGAGTTACATGTGCATTGTTTTGTTGGGCTTGGTGGAGGATGGAATAGGTCATATGAAGGGGCTTCAGAAAGTTTGTGGGAAAACAATGAAAACACAACAGCAATTTCTCACGTTTTTAAAGCCCCAGTACATGTGTGTGATGTACAATGAGCTTTTGCCCTTATGGGAGTAATAATGAAAGTGTTTTTTAAGGGTTAACATGAAGCAGTAGAATCCATGCCGATGGCTAAGTTTTTACTCAGCTTTTGTAAAGACTACAGGAATAAGAGTGGGAATCAACAACCTGAGAGCTTTTAGGGAAGAAGGTATACTGAAATAGCCATGAGTAACAGGATGATCTTAATTTGGCTCTTAACTATTCATGTAATCAATTTGCAGATTCCCGTGCTCTAATATTAAATAATGACAGTTCACTCATTTATTTTTCACTCATTTGCCAAGGAGAGAAGCAGATCAGAAGCATTTTCTTTGATAATGGTTTATTCTCCTCTCCTCTGTAGATGTTTAATGCGTATTCTCTGTGTAGTTCTACTGATGCCAACCTGAGCTTTCTATTAGCTGAGGAACCTTAGAGAATCATACTTTAAGAGGTCAAGGGATTGCGTTTATGAAAGAGTGTGGTTATGCTTAACCAGGGCTTCAGACTGGATCACTTAACGATGGCCTCCTTAAATAAGGTCAGGTGTACATGGGTCTGGACCATAGTACGTGCTCAACCTAGCTTGGGAGAACTCAGAGTAAACCCCATTCTCTGGTTTTCTTTGCTTGCTTATAGGTTGCTAGTCACCTCCAGTTGGCTGTGCTCATCTATTTGTTGAATGAGCGAATCACAGCAACTTCAAGGTCATGTATATTGTTTCACTTCAAGCATTCTTCAGTAAACAGAGGATTCTGCCATCCTGGCATAGGTTCCCATAATGGTGTTAGTCTAGCAGAAATAAGACAAGTGGCTGATTGGTGTTGAGTCTAGAGCTGATTCTCTGTAGGAGGCACAGAGTCTTGACAGGTCTGTGACCATAAGTAGACAGCAGGAACTGCAACTTTTCTCCAGAAATATCTGGTGGCTGTCAGACTGATTCTAACCCTCTACAGAATTTTTCCAAGTGTAGCCTCTGGTGTGTTAATGCCTACTCTTGTGCTGATACCTTTGGCGTAGGGGGCACAGTTATTAACTGCTTGCATCTCAAGGGCTAGTGTCAGATGCTGGCCATGTCCCTTCAGGGTAGCAACAGGTGACTTTTTGGGCAGGATTTCTGGATACTAATGGTTTGCTGCCCTGGCTTAGCCTCCAATACAGAAAGTGCTTCTGAGGACCCTAGGGAGAATGTCTTGGCCAAGCCGGCTCCCTGCTGCTGATGGCAGAACTCTTTCATGGCTTTGGGACTCTGCAGGGAAGTCTGGGAAAGGGACACCTAGGATGATGATAAAAGATAATGCAGATTATTTCGGGGCATCAGGCCTGACAGAAACCCACAATGGGTCTGCAGAGTTGCCAGAGCAGATCCATGAGGGCTGTCAGTCCAGTGCACCTCCGTCAGCAGAATTGTCCAGAGTGCACGCATGTTACCCTTGGATTCAGAAGTCTCCCGGCTAGTCTTTCACATCAGCTGAATCTCCAAAGCCATTTAGAGAATGTTCAGAGCTGTTACCTCAAAGGGAACTACCAGAGAAAGAGATTGGGCAGCATGGGAGGACAGGGAAAGGTCATTTCCTCCCAAGTTTGAAAGCAGGAGAAGAGATGATGAAGCCAAATCCCTGTTGTGTCCCATATTAGCGAGGAACTGCTGGGCAAGTCAGCCCCCTCCTGTGGGAAATGGGAGTAAGAGCACCTCTCTCACAGCTGTGGTGCGCACTTGCATGCAGTAAGTGCAGTGGGCTTGGCTGTCTCTGGCCTTGATGAGCTGCTAGGCCTCAGGTCCGCAGAGGCCATGCTTCTTAAACAGTAATAGGCCCACAGATTATGGCAGGGTTTTGTTTCAGCAGGTCTGGGGCAGTTAGATAATGGGTAAAGCTGACGTGGTTGGGTCAGGGACCACACTTGAAATACAACCTAACCCCCAAACAAAACAAAAACCTACTGCCGCTGATTGGACTCTCACTGCCAGCACCTCTACAGGACAGAGGCAAACAGCTCTCAAGGGTTTCTAAGACTGCCAATCTTTACAGAAGCAGCCAACCAAATCCTTCTCCCATGGATTTGAGTCACCAATTTTTTGGTTAGCAGCCTGAAGCGTAACACGCTGCGCCACTAGGAAAGGAGTCTACTTGGAATCCCTTTCTTTTGCCTGTGACATGGTGCTGCTATTTCCGTTTTACAGCTATGGCAATAGAGACCCCGCCAGGTCAATTCACTCGCCCCAGCCCACAAGCTAGGAGGTGGTCGGGACAGAGTGGGACCCTGCTGCACGATGAGCTGCCGCTCTGCCCTTGCTCGGGCTCGCTTGCCTTGCTCCCTGCGAGGCCCTTTCTCTACACCTACCAACAGGATCCTCTGTAGCCATTGCCCACTGCTCTCAGGTGTCAGCTTCTGGGAAGCTTCCAGAAACGTACCAGTGTCTTTCTTGAGATGGTGGGTTGATGTGATGTCAGTCTTCCCTAGCAATCTGTGTTCAACAGGGTCTGATTGGGACGCGGACTGAAGAACTCGCTGGACTTTAGAACTTGCAGGAGCATGAGAGGGCTTTACTAAAACTCTTGAAGGTTGTTTAGTGTAAGAGGATGCTTTAATACCTGCCGAAGTTGTAAGCGGACAAAACTAAAACAAAGCGCTTAGACTCAGTCATCGAGTTGAGTCCAACTCAAAGCGACCCTAGAGGACAGAGTAGAACTGCCTCTGTGGGGTTCTGAGACTGTAAACCTTGACAGGAGTTGGCAGCTGCGTCTCTCCCTTGGAGGGGCTGGTATTGTGGTTCACAGCCCAATGTGGAACCCACTCTGCCACCTGGACTCCTGGGAAGTTGCACTATTCTACAAAGATAGCAGGCTGTATAAAGCCTCTTGCCGCTTCGTGTCACAGAGAACACGCTGGGCAGATCTCCTGTAAGAGAAAGCCAGTACAGGAGGTTTGTTACAGAGCGGACTGTGTTTTGGTGGGGCGGGGCTGGGCTCTTTTGTTTTTCTGCCCAGCTTTTAGGGTAGGTGGTTAGTAAGGTCGGCTGCTCACAGCTTCTGCCAATCAGGTTGTCCTTCGTGTCCCTTTATTTTTTATAACACATTTATTCAGTGTAGGCTGTTGGCCAGGCACAGTTTTTCGAATGCTGGAAACAGAACCGTGGGCAAACCTGTCCCTTCTCGGTCTCCAGAAAGGGCCACAGATAGGCAGCTGTGCTCAGAGGGGGCCTCTCCTTCCTGGGGCATCTCTAATATCTTGCCCATTCCAGGGTGCCTGCTTGCCCAGAGCTTGCGAACCAGAGGAAGGTGAGAGGAAACAAAGGTCCCCAAGGAACCTGGAAGCCGGATCTTTCAGAACACGACTCTGCCACTGGCCATCCCGTTTATCCGGTGTCGTGCGCAGCATGCATATTGCATTATTTTGTCTGGGTTAATTACCATTCTTGATTTTATCCTTTGGAAAATTATGTTCCCTTAAGACAGATGAGTAACCGATGAAATATAGACTTAGGAGATGTAATTTTTGAAGAAAGTTTTGATTGAAAATAAATTGGAAAATTCCACTGACTGAGTTGATATATTTATGCCATATCCGTTGAACATCATTACTGTCTATCCGAGAGGTGTAAATAAATAATTCATCCTTTCACACTGACTAAACGTATTTAATAAGCCTCATATGAGCAAGAGACGATGACTTCATTCAAACAGATGAAGCATACATGCCTCCAGTGCGTTTGACCCTGTACATTTAAATATATCTCTAGAGCCAACTGAGATTTGCAAGACCAATTTCTTCTATTTGAGTGATTATTTACCCAAAGAAGTAGGCCTCTCCGTATATGTCTGTATATGAAAAAGAAGCTGACCTCTGATAATGCACAGCCAATTCCATAAGGACAAATATATGGCATGGCTATCTTCCATAATGGCATTTTAAATACATAGAGATTTTTACGTTATTATAAACAAATATTGTCAGCAAAATAATAGCCAAAGAAGTATTTCTCTGCATTCTGTTTTTCTTCAGACCCTGTCTGGCTTGCTTTACGATTCTGTGTACACACTTTAAACTGTTTACCCAAGCCAAACCTTTTCTGGCCATTACCACACTGTGGAGACCACGGGGTTCCCTTACCCCTGCCAGTCTGACTGAGATGACTGGGGGACTCGGCGGGGGGTGGGGCGGCTGGCTGTGCTGCTACACAAGTAGGAGTCCATGTGAGTGGCTGATTAGGATAACAACATGGGACACAGGCAACCCCCAAAGACAGTGCAGTTCTCCCTTTATTGTCGAAGCCTACCTACCGCCCGCCCATGCAGTGAGGGGGAAATGTACCCTCCTTTATGACAGCTAGATTATTTTTCATGTTTGCACTTGGCATTGGCAGAAGTCTCTCCAAAAAACAGATTTTGCCCAGAACCTTCCATCGTGCTTTTCTCAGATACTTTAACATCATCTGCTATTTTGCTCTCTTCATGATTGCTCATTCTTGACTGCTGGTCCATTTCCCCCTCTCCCATCATCCTCCCTCCTTTTCTTTCCCCCCTCACTCATTTTCTCCATCTTCCTTCATCTCTGAGGGGAAACTCCCTTTACAGGTGCCCCCCTCCCCCGTGTTCGATTGGATCCCTTATCTGAGGTATCCTTGTGGCATTTATGGTCTGATTTCATTTGTATGTGTGGGTTTAACCTGCATAGATGGCACTGAGCTAGTTGTTGTCCTAGCCGTGAACACTTAGAACTCCTCCAGCTCCCCACTACTGTGCATCACACATCCTCACACCTGTCCCCTTCAGGGCTTAATCAAAGGCTTCTCTGCTCTTTGTACTTAGAGTGGAGGTTTCTGAATCCCAGTACACACGTAGATGGTTCTTCTCACCCATGTGCCGTCATATTGCTTTCCAGAATACATTCTCAATTATACACTCCCATCAGCAAGGCATGAGGCCTCATGTTGTCTCCAATTTCTCACTAGAACTTTTTATTATCAACTTCCTAGAGACTTTTTTTCTTGGAAGTTGGCAAGCTAGTTTTAAATTCAGTGTCAGAGAATAAAGGCCCACTAATAGCTATGAGGTATTTGAAAAGAAAAAGCAAATAAAGGGGATTCTTTCCAGTACATATAAAGATGTACCTTACTCATAATAATAAAAAAATTGAAATCATGTACTAATGCTGGAGTAGCACATAGAACTGGAATACATTTCCCAAGTAGGGAAAGGATGCAGAATTCAGCATATTGCATTAGGGATACTGACTCCCACATGGAGCAAAACGAGATGAATGGAAACTCTAAATGTGCAATGTAAAACAGTCAACCTCGTCGAGAAGTTTTGGAGAATGTCTTTGTCATCTTTGGGGTCAAAAAGGTCATCAGGCCTGCTATGTATACAAGTAAACTTCTTGAATGGCTTCATTCTAAGACTTTACTGCTTCCCTAGATTTGCATCCCGAGTTAGGATCTTGCCTCAAAACTTTCCACAACTGCCAGGTGTCAGAATGGAACCCTTTAACAAAGAAGTCCAAGCATGCGGGAGGCAATTTCACTTCGAACCAAACCACAAATGGAACCCTACAAGGCTTCTGGGGACAGGATTGAACCTTTGATTCAAATTCAAGACAAAATCTGTAGGATCACAAATATTGGTATAGAGAGGTGATGACACATGTATGGGCTCCATGTGGCCCCCACAGACTGTTTCAGGGATTCTTAGCAGCAGCAGCGCAGATTGGACCAAATCGCTTATCTCAAGAGAATATTGGAATTGCCAGGGAGCACAGATGGAGCCTGAGAACTTAATTTGGGTCTGGGCCATTTGGAGACCTAGTGAGGATTCCTTGCTAACCAATATCATGATTGTCACAATAGAAAATACTTTTATGAGTGATTAATTATGGAGATCTATTTGTGTTCTATTTCTATAATATAATTCATCTATTCAGTGTGTTTTCTTGTGAACAACAGCCCTAAAGCCTCATAATCATCCCAGCAAATAAAAAAGCCGAGTGGATGAGAACACCCCCACGCCCCATCTCCAAAACAAAAGAAATCTTTGCAAGTGTGACCCTCTTAACCTTTATACTTCAGTAATAAAATTTAATAGGAATTTACATGATTTCCCATTGATGTTGGAAAAAGGGTATTCACAGAGCTGCGCGATCTTGACAAATTAAGTATTCCTTTGCACAGGAAGGAAGGCTACTCTTGGCTTGAGAGCCTTTAATTAGCCTTACTTTTTTTCAGTCCTCAACTGTTTGTTCACTAGTACAAGTTTCAGTCAGCGTCTCTTTTCAGAATTCATTACTCTGTGGGAAGTGTGTTGTTTAATTTCCAAGTAGTTGGGGGTTGTCTATATATTTATTTCCTTATCATGGATTTCTAATTTAATTATGTTGTAGTATGGTCAGAGAACATTCTTCATATGACTTTAATACTAGAAATTTAGTGAAACTAGTTTTCTGTGCCAACATATGTTGTATTTTGCTGAATGTCCCATATATAGTTGGATAATGTATGCTGTGAAATCGTTGACTGTGGTGTCTACAAATAAAAAAATTTTGGTTACATAATTCACGTGTCATTTAGGTCTTCAATATCTTTACTGACTGTCTATTCCCTTGTCCAATCCATGACTGAGGGAGTGGTGCGGAATTCACCAACTCTGACTGTGGCTTTGTCTGCTTCTTTCAGTTATGTCAAACTCTATTTCATGCATTTGAAGCTTTGTAATTAGATACATAACTACTTAGGCTTATTATGTCTTCTTGATAGGTTCCTTTATATTTATTAAATGTGCTTCCTTTCCTCTAGCAATATTCCTCTGCCTAGAGCCTTTGTCTCATCTTAATATAACCATTTCAGCATTTTTTTATTTAGGCTTGCACAGTGCATAGTTTTCCATCTGTTTACTTTTAACATATTTTTGTGTACAATTAAATTGAGTTTCTTGTAGATAGCATTTAGCTTCACCTCGTTTTTTCATCCAATCTTGGCAACAACAGCCTTTTCATTTGTGTTTAGTCCATTGACAGTTAATATAATTATTTATATGAATAGGTTTAAATCTACCATTTCTCTATTTGATTTTTTATTTGCCCCATCTCATCTTTGTTCCCTTTGTTTTCTTTTTCTGCCTTGTTTTGGATTAAATGAGTATTTAATTAGTGTTTAGTATTCCATTTTTCCTCCTCTTTTGATTCATAAATATCTCTCTGTGTTTATTTGTTGCTCTAGGCAGTTTAGAGTATGCATCTTTAATTTATTACAGCCTGCCATGAATTAATATTATGCCATTTCATGTATAATGTAAGAACGACAAAACAGTAGCTTCTCATTTTCCACACTCCTGCCCTTTCTGCCATTGTTACCATAGGTTTCACTTGTAGTCATTGTTACCATAGGTTTCACTTGTAGTCATTGTTAGGAACCCTCAAGTCGGTTTTGACTCATAGTTGTACAACAGACCAAAACACCTGCCCCATCCTCCTGATTGCTGCTATGTTTGAGTCCATTGTTGTGGTCACTGTGTCCATCCATCTCCTCAAGGGCCTTCTTCTTTTTTCCTGACCCTCCACTTTACCAAGCACGGTGTCCTTGTCCAGGGACTGATCTCTCCTAAGAACATGCCCTAAGTACGTGAGATGAAGTCTCACTATTCTTGCTTCTTTTGAGCATTCTGGCTTTACTTCTTCTAAGACAGACATGTTTGTTCTTTTGGCAGTCCATCATACTTTAAGTATTCTCCACCAAACACCATGGTTCAAAATTTGGGGATATTTTTTACCTTCCTTATTCAATGACCAGCTTTCTTTTCTTTTATTATTATTTTTGTCATAGTTTTTTTTATTCAATACTTTTATTGAGGCTCTTACATCTCTTATCACAATCCATAAATTCATCAGTGGTGTCAAGTACATTTGCACATATGTTGCCATCATTTTCTTTTTTAGAAATCATTTTATTGGGAGCGCATACTACTCTTATCACCATCCATACATACATCAGTTGTGTAGAGCAAATTTGTACATTCGTTACCCTCATTATTCTCAAAACATTTGCCCTCCACTTAAGCCCCTGGCATCAGCTCCTCATTTTTCCCCTGTGCTAGTCTGGGTACTTTAGAGAAACAAATCCACAGAAACTCATGTATAAGAGAGAGTTTTATAATAAAGGGTAAGTGCACATCAAGAAAACATCCCAACCTATTTCTGCCCAAGCCCCCAAGTCTGACATTAACCCATATGTCCAACACCAATCCACAAAGTCCTCCTCTGTCTCACAAAACAGATGCAATGATGCTGACTGCAGGAGGAAAAACCTAATCAGTGAGCGTGTAAGCATCTCAGCTCTGGCAGGTGTCTCTACACGGCTGCTCCAGCACCCAGGCTGCATTGTGGTAGGTCCGTGCGCCTTCTCCTCGGGAATGTTCTGCAGCCTTAGCAGCTGAAGTAGGGAACTGGTTAAAGCAGCTGCACCCTGGTCCGACCACCACAAAGCAAGATACCTGAGAACTAGAAAGGCGAGGATCATTGAGCCATTTACCCCTCCGCCCTTCAATTAACCCCACATGCGTTTATCATAAGCCAGGTTGGCACAATAAACCAACTACCTCATCCCCCTCCCTCCCCGCTACCCCTTCCCTCACGAACCCTTGATAATTTATAAATTATTATTTTGTTTCAGTGACCAACTTTCACATATATATGAGGCAGTGGAAAATGCCATGGCGTAGTTAAGGCATACTTTATCCTCAATACAGACTGCTTGTTTCTCGACACTTTAAAGAGGTCTTGTGCAGCAGCTTTACCTAATGAAACATGTCCATGAGCACAATTGTAGATCCAAGCAAGAGGAAATCCTTGACAACTTCTCTCTTTGCTCCATTTATTGTAACGTTACTCATTGGTCCAGTTGTGAGGATTCTGGTCTTTACATCGAATTGTAATGCACACTGAAGGCTGCAATCCTTGATGTTCACCAGCAAGTGCTTCAAGTCCTCACTATCTTAAAAACTGGCATTAAGTTTTACTTAGACATATAAATATTATGGTATGTTGGTTTAAGTAAGTCATCTTTCAGAGAAATTGAAGATGAAAAACATATTTGCAGTTATTGTTGGGCTTTTATCCGGTGGCATAATGGGTGATGTATTAAGCTGTTAACCTCAAATGTCAAGCGGTTTGAAACCATCAGCTGCTCTGATGGAGAAAGAGGAGGCTTCTGCTCTCATACAGTTACTCTGAGAAACCCAGATGGGTAGTTGTACTCTGTCCTGTAGGATCACTGTGAGTCAGAATTGACTCGACAGTAGTGATAGTTTGAGTTTTTTGAGTGTCTCATGGCAACCTGAGTTATTTCAGAGTAGAACTGGAGCTCCTGGTGGATTTACTTCCTTAAGAGTTTGATCATTTTGAAGGGTGATCTTAATCTCATTGTCTGCTTGGGTTCTCCTTAACCCAAGCTCCGTGGTTCCACTGCTCTGTGCCTCTCTCCCCCGAGAGCAGTGCAGGCTGCTGTACCAGTAGCCTTTCTTTCCAGGGTCTTCTCAGTGTCAGATCTCTGAGCTTTCCTGCACTTTCTCGGAGCTTTCAAAGCTCTGTTCTGTATTTAAACAACATCTTTTTATATTAGGACATAGATAGTTAAATGTCACCTCTTTCTATGTTGAGGCTTTCGTCTTGAGGTGATGGATGAGACTAATTGGACAGTTCAAAGCATAGGAAGACTGTTGATTTCAGGGTCACTCCCTACTCGCCCCGCCCCCATAAATCAGGATTTCTGGGACATAAATATTATGTATAGATTTTTTTCCTATTGTGTAATGCAGATGCAAGGTTTGAACTTTCAAACCACATCTCTCTATGCTTTCTTAATTGTTTATAAAGTTATTAGAATGTCCACGAATTCAAGGGTGCAGAATTACAAAGCCTTCGATTTTGGATCAACTTGTATAACTTCACAGAATGCTTTTGTAACTTTTACAAATGTATTCATATGTAATGTTATTGTCACATATTCATTGGGGATCATACAATAGAGCAAGTTTTCAACATCTACGTAGCAAATGAGAGGGTTATTGGTACTTAATGAAATTCTATCTTTAAAAGAACTAGGCAATTCTTGAGGGAAAGGTGTTATATAATTTAGAATTTTGATTAGTCTTATTGCTTTACTTTGATTCACCCTGGACTGATTTCTCAATAAAATATTGTTCCACTTTGATTTCAGGATTCTTCCTCACACGAGTGAATAATAGAGAAGAAAATGGAAGAAAAGGAGACAGGGTATGCATTCCTAACAGACGGACACTTTTGCCAAAGCCCTTGACCCTTTTATCTCTTCCCATTTCTCCTCTAGCAAACTCCTCCTTCCTTGGGGAAGCCTGACACACTCAAGGAGAGCTGATATCATCAAGGAGGTTTCACCGGCCCAAGGCCCAGCTCTGTTACAGGACTTAGCACATTTCCTCTGTCCCTTAACTGTCTCCCTCATCACACTGGGTTCTCCATGTCTTGTCCAGCGACTGCTTGAGCTAATACTACATAAATGATTGCAAATTAGCCGAGGTATAGTATATATGCTTCCTGATAAGGATAAAAGCCTGTGTTTGAGTCCTAACTTGCCTAGAGCTTAAACTCACATTTAAGAAGATAAATTAACGTATTTAGCCAGCTCAAGTATCGAAAGTAAATTCAAGTTCACTGATGACAAAGTTTTTGCCACAAATGTGCAGCATATTCTGTGGGTTTTAAGGTAAAAAGAATTTTAATTAGCATTTTATTGTTCAGCCTTCTCTCTGAGAAGCAGCATGGACTTTGGAGAACCTCTTGAGTAATTAGAGGTCATTTAGAAAGGATCTGCTTTCATCAAAAGAACTCTTGTAAAAACAGGTAAGAGTATATAGTAGAATAAAGACTTTCAGTAAGTTTGGGCATAATTTCTTTTACATAATTCTTATGTCACTCTGCCTTGTCAGTGTACTGGGCTTTGCTCTGAAAGTAGATATGGTCACTACCTTCCAGGGCCCCAAAGTTGAACAAAGATGAGGTGGCCTTTGGTTTCCTTGTTTTAATATGGACAGGTGGTATTGTTATGTGGGTAATCAGAGGACTGGATTTTTGCTCAGATATTCATAACCCCTGTTCTCCTTTTCTGCCCTTTTTATTGTTCTACCATCTGAATTCCCCTTTGCTGTTGATAACTGGCTTTCTTTTTTTAAATTAGGGATGCAGGTAATACATCTGGAAGGCACGGCCAAGACCACTACAAGATCATCTTTACAGAGCTCCGTGCAATGCTCCAGAAGCATGGTTACACTGTTAAAGGAACCAAATCTACAGCACTACAGAACACAATTGACATTTTGCACCCAAAGGAAGGTTTGATTTGGGCCACATGATCATATTTACAGCTTTTTTGTGACCTGTATTGAAAATGAACTGTGAATGAGTAGCCTGGTCCTTCACAGGTAGTTTTAGGAAGGTTTGAAGACTAGTGAATCTCCTGAAATACCTCCTAAGAATACATAGCTATTTTGGCCTTCCATTCATAAAGATGCTTATAGTTGATAATTAAAATTTCATTGAGGCTCGCCCAAAAGTAGCTCTAAAGATTTATCTGGAATTCTATTAATAGCAAGAGCATATACATGTATCATGCCCACAAGCATATTTCATGCTGTATGTAGTAAAATATGTTCTTGATTGTAGGCTACTTTCGGTAATTGCCATATTCCTGTGCCTCCACCATTGTCTTCTCAGACCACTTCGTTCAGATTTTAGTTCTTAACCACTACCGCAAAAATTGTTTTGTCATGGATACCAGTGACTTCCACATTACTGAACTCTTCGTTCCCTTTACTGTCCCCATCTTTCTTGATTTGTCAAAAATAGAGGGTCAGTTACCCTACCCTCCCTTTTGGAACACCTGTCGCTCAACTCCTAGGATAGCATACTCTCCCGTTTGTCTGCTTGTTTGTTAACAGCTACTCTTGAGCAGCCCATCTTCCTTTCACAACTTGTCCACATTGGGTGCCCCAAAGCTCAGTCTTTGGACCTTTGCTTTGATCTGTTTGTAAGAATTTTCTCTCTTGACTTGAAGTGCCACGTGCACATTAGGAACCTCAACTTTAAAAATATCTGTTTACTTCTGACCTTCATACTTGAGAATCATACTCATTATTAAAGTAGCAAGAAAATTTCTTTTGAGTGTTTAATAGACTTCTTAAAATTAGCATGGCCACATGGACCTTTTGACCTCCGTCCATACCATTGCCTCTTCCTGTACTCTAAATCCTTCATTCTCCCCATATCAGTCATTCTGCTAACAGCTAAAGCTAAAAATAAATACCTCATTCGTGCTTCTCTCTTTCTCTCACTCCCTCATAAAATCCATAATTGCATCCTTTTAGTTTTACCTCTAAAACAGTAGTTCTCAACCTTCCTAATGCTGTGACCCTTTAATACATTTCCTAATGTTGTGGTGACGCCCAGCCATAAAATTATTTTCATTGCTACTTCATACCTGTAATTTTGCTACTGTTATGAATTGGGTGGCCCCTGTGAAAGGGTTGTTTGACAACCCCCCCGAAAAGGTTGCGACCCGCAGGTTGAGAACCGCTGCTCTAAAATATATCCTAAATCCTTTCAAGTCTAAACATTTATATAACCTTGCTGTATCCCCTATTCCAAACTACCATAATCTTTACCTTGGAAAATTTTTCCAAGTTATATCCTCTACTACCAACCTTGTTCCTCTCTTTTTTCCCCAAACAGCCATAGTGAGTTTTAAAACCATAACTGTTGCTTAAATGCCACCTCTCTGCTATATACCCTACATGATCTGACCCTGCCTATTTTATTCCCTGCATTTGGGTCCCTCCAGCCTAATTCTTTCCTGCCTTACTTTGCACTATTGCTTCCATTGCTTGGGAAGCTGTACTTCAAGGTTTTCACATGGCTGCCTCCTTGTTGTTCAAATCTTAGCTCAGAAGCTACCTTCCTAGTAGAACTTTCCTTGATCATCCAGTCTAAAATTTTGTACTTACACATATCTGAAATTAACCTGGTTAGTTGTCTATGTGTTCATTATATGTCTACTCCTCAACTAGTCTATAAGAAACACACGGACAGCCTCCTAATTAGTCATATTGATATTGCATTCTGGGCCTCTAAGAGTTTGACATACAGTAGGAGCTCAGTAAATCTTTGCTATTGAGTGGATAAATGACTTGCGTCAACAATTAGAGTTCTTTACTGTAAGTCAACCACTGTGGTAAACATTTGAGTATATAGTGAAAATGGTGTGTGCACCTCCCCTCTCCCCCAAAGGAGCTCGCTCCGTCAAAACAAGAACAAGTTCGAAGGTAATAGTAAGGTAGGGGGTTCTCATTTCTTGGCAAAATATGAAGTTTCTTGTCTATCTGTTTCATTTCATTGGAAGCGGTATAGAAGATAAAAATTACTGGGTGGAGGTGAAAGCCAGTGAAACTTCAGAATCATTATGGAAAAGTGGCATGGGTGGTTTCCTGATTTTGATTAGCTGTGCCCAGAAAGGAGAGTGAATATCTAATTTGAGAGAGCGATCTTGTCGCTCATCTTAGTCAACTAGTGTGGTTTGTTTTTAACGTGACGCTTGCTTCTCAGCCTCCTCCTTCGCAGTCCCTCTGAGCGACTGTTGTAAACCTCTTTCTGTTATGCTCGGCAGCTTCATCCCCAAAACTTCACACATGAAAGCATTGAGACACGTGTTCTTAATGAACACGTGCTCATTAAGGGAGTAATTGTAGCTATTGACATTATCCTTGCTTAGGGGATTTACACTTCGCAGGGATCAAAGTAATATGCTGTAGGGTACTATTTTCTCTGTGAGGAGAAAAAACTGGTCTTGACATTAAGCACTGGAGATTAGAAGGCTGTGACGGAAGTTCCTGCTGTAGGTGAGGTTGATAGAAGTGGAGGGGGGCAGATGTTACTAGCTAAAACTCCTGTGTCATCACAGAGAAAAAACCCTACCCCATAGGAAAACCAACAAATCCTGAAGAAAGGAATAGGATCGTGGGAGAGAGAAAAAGGTCAACAGCTTTGAAGAGCTGTTAGACATGGCTTCAGTATGTTTTAGTTTAGGGCTCCTGCTCAGATCTTAATATGGCATGAGACTGGCAGGACTTCTGATACTATGGTCCCTTGTCACCATTCAGGTCTGGAAATGATCTCAGCCCCGTGGCTCAATTTTCAGTTAAACAATAGACTAGTCTGTAATAGGAGCAATAATACTAATGAAATATGCACCCTTAAGAATGATCAAGCATTCTAGATGAAAAGGTGGCATGAATCTAAATACAAAATTCAGAAGGAATAGGAAAGCAAGAAGGGGACAGGAAACGCAGGTAACAAGGAGGTGGTATTTTGTGGGGATCACAATTAAAGAGATAAAACAAAATGTGTCTACAATATGGACTTAAAAACTGATCTTCTCTATAGAGATTCATCCAATCCACAATTAAAAGTTAAGCATATTATTTTTTATTTCAAGACAAAAGTAAACGTTAAGCATATATAAATGAATAGCTATTAAAAGCCAAGAGAAGGTAACAGCTGGAGATTCAATATCAAAAAAGGGCTCAATAAGTACAGAGTAGAGATTGAGTTGGATGACCTTAAAGGTATTTTGAAATTGTAAAGCTTTATATGTTTAGAATAATTTAAAGGCAATTAGTTCATCTACATCAGATTCCTCATTATTGCTAAGCATTTTCTCCAGAGAGTTTTTTCTATGATAATAATTATAATGTTGAAAAAGTCTCATACCAATGACTATTCATTTTAATGTGAATCTTCTCTATCTTTTCTCCTATCCTGAAAGGAGGAAACATTGCTACGAAAACCTTTGAAGGTGATTCGCACTTGGACATAATTTTTGACAGCTATGAAGACTTCTGTAAGGCCGTATTACAGGTAAGACAGGGGTTTTTATTCTTGGACTGTTCAATGTTTAGTAGCTATGAGTGGGGCTTCGAAAAGTATGGAAAATGGGATTATATTTTAGTGCTGTTTCCACGGACCTTTTGAAACCCTCTGGTGTGCAACAGAAGACAGATAATAGGGCATCGCGGGAATCTACAGTTACAGCAGACTCAGATGATTGGGATGGTGATTTATTTTTGAAAACCATCTCGAGTGAAAACAGATAAGCAAGGGGGTACACTAATGATGGTGATCTAACTAGGTGCTGCACACCTTCCCTCTATCACAAAGATTCAAGAGACCAAATGAAACAGATACAAATGATCAATCCTGGAGGCCCGAGCTCCAAATGACAAGTTAAAGACGTGGAGCAGCTACTTGCTGAAGAAGGAAATGGAATAGAAGCAGCAGATGGGGAAATATGTGGAGTGAAGGTGCTTCCCTAACCAACCTTGCATAGTGTGGCTCTTTTGAGTCCGCGGAAGGAAACATCATGGGATACCCAGTAAGTCAGGAACACAAATTTGAAATGAAGCAAGGGGAGTAGAATGCAAGTTAGATATAAGGAAGGCGCACTGAAGTGAAATTAATTGATAATATTCTTGATTCCGTGTCTTTCTACCTCCTGGCAAATTATCGGGTGATATCATGTAACTAGAGTGTGCAACACTAATAGAGAATAGGGGTCAGTTTTGTCATCCCACTGGCTTCATAATTGAGCCATATCAGAAGCAGGAGAGAATCCTGTGACCATCAAAAAAGAAGAACCACTAATGTGGATTATAAGCAAAATCCTTGATTTGGCACTAGAAGCTGCAGAATTGGGACAATGATATAGAGCAGAGTCATGGTGAGACCAGGAGCCAGAACAGAAGAACCCCTCTGAGACAATGAGGCAGAGTTATGGGATTCCCAGTCTACAGAACAAGGCAGAGACCACAGAACTACGTGGCTGAGAGGCCAAGGACCAGATAGAGACTCCCGTGCCAGCATAGATGACAAGAGGCATCACAAAGAACTAGATCCTTAGCCAGTTAGCTTCCCTAATAACCCCTCAAAAGCATGAGTATAGTCTAAGAGTTCTGTGTGGACATTGCAATGAATTACTGAACTGAGTCCAGAACCATGGGAGGGCTGGTGGGTCTCAGAAGAGGGTCAAGAAAGATGGAGTGTGTGGAAGCATATCTGACCTCTGCCTTATAACAACCGACCCTATGCTGCTATGATGTTAGTCTCCTTTTCCTTTATGACGCCAGAGGAGGTCAGACGGCCCCCATGCTATTTCTTCGTAAAGGAAAGACAGGAAATCAAGCTAGAACTCCAGACACTTGGGCAACCACAGAAGAGATAGGAAGTAAGCAAACAGGGATAGAACAACTGGTTGACTGTGGCCCTTGGTCAAATGGATGGGCCACTCACATGGTAGGGAGCACCTGTGTTGGTGGTGGCTGATCCCTCTGGGCTCTACACACCATTCTTCCCCTTCCCCCCTTGCATTGAGCCATGGCAGGCAGGAGCCAGGTAACTGGCTGTACTCACATACGAGTGCATTGGTGACTCTACTGGTGCCCAGTGACAATAAAAGTGTCCTTTGTTCTCTTAGCCTACATACCTTCTTAGTGACCAGAGGTGCCACCTACCCAGGGGCCCCGTACTCCTCCTCACTTGGTTAGTGTTTGCCCAGCTTACCCCACTTCTTGTGCCCCCTTCTGCCACCCTCTCCACAGCTACCACCCCCTCCCTGGCAGCCTGAAGTGCACTGCTGCTCATTGGGTGCTGTTTCTCCACAAGTCTGGGCTGAAAGAAGTACAGCTCGAATGTTGCGTAGGAGCAAGGATAGGGAGACTGGGTCTTACGTGCTTTGGACATGTCATCAGGAGGGGTCCATTTCCTGAAGGACTTCATGCTTGGTAAAGTAGATGGTCAACAAACAAGAAGACCCTCAGTGAGGAGAATTAACACAGTGGCTGGAACAATGGGCTCGAACATGGTAATAACTGGGAAGATGGTACGGGTCCAGGCAGTGTTCTATTCTGTTGTACACAGAGGCACGATGAGTCAGAAATGATGAGTCAGAAATGACTTGATGGCACCTAACAAAAACAACCAAGTGAGATAACCTGCCCATGAAAATGAAGTGGTTTTGTTAGTTAGGTGCACAATTAATTATTTTTTGGTCTATGTGACCCTTGATTTGATAAACATTGTATGCTTAAGGTTAGCTAGATTCTGTGTAGATGCAGAATAATGGATTTTTATTATTTCTGTGCCTGCTTTATTGATATTTAAGAACTAACATATTTTCAATGTACTGTTAGAATTTTTCATGAATTTACAAAGCTATCATTTTATTACTGTTCCACTATTTAATTACATTATTCTTATTCTCTTGTCATTAGTCATTAGATGGCTTTCTGATTATACTGAACATAGATGGCGTGATCATTTATGTGGCTGAAAGCATCATTTCTCTCCTTGGCCATTTACCAGTAAGTTCATCCAGTTTTTGAGAAAGTGGATAATTCTGGTTCTTTGTTAGGTGTTCATTGTTTTGTTTTACAAAGCATATAATTCATGAGAGACTTTCTCAGTGTTGCCAACAGTGTGTCCTGTTTTTATTGTTATATCCGCTGTTTTCATCAGTTTGAAATCAGTAAGAATCAACTCTGATATCAGGCAATGAAACCTTTTTTTTTTTTTTTTTCAAATTTCCTCGGAAGGCAGTCTCTAAAGAAGAGGGTGCTTTTTGAAATGGCGGTTTACATTAGAATGTACTAGGGTGTGTTCTGGGATGTATGCTTGATTGGCTGCACTTCTTTAGAGGGTGGTAATGAAACGGTCAATAGCACCATTTCATCATGTTGGATCATGGTCTCCATTCTCAAGTCTTGTTTTTTATTCTTTGATCTCATTTAAGAAAAAAATACAGACAGTTCCGGGGGAGGAGGCATGAGTGAAGGGGAGGGGGGCAAAGGAAGAGGGTGTTAACAAACCCAGGGACAAGGGAACAACAGTGATCCAAAAATCAGTGGCGAGGGGTTTAAGAGGTCTGACAGGGCTGGATCGAGGGCAACGTAACCCAGAGGAATTCCTAAAACCCAAATGAAGGCTGAACATGATAGTGGGACAAGAGGAAAGTACAAATAAATAGGGGAAAGAACTCAGAGGCAAAGGGTAGTCATAGAGATCTAAATACAGGGATATACAGATGTAAATGTATCTATATACCACAAGGGGCAAATAGATCTATGTACATATCTTTATATATTTAGTGTTAAGGAAACAGGTGGATAGTGGGCCCCTGCTCAAGTACTCCCTCAACACAAGAACACTTTGTTATAACAATTCGGCAGTCTGAGATGCTGACCTTCCTGGCACGATCGCTGAAGACAATGGGTGCACAAGCAAATGTGGTGAAGAAAGCTGATAGTGCCCGGCTACCAAAAGATATAGCATCTGAAGTCTTAAGGGCCTGAGGATAAGCAAGCATCCATCTAGCTGAGAAACAACAAAACCCACATGGAAGAAACACACCAGCCTGTCCCGACTCGATTGCTGACGACAAAGCAGGTGCATAAGCAAAAGTGGTAAGAAAGCTGATGGCGCCCAGCCATCAAAAGATATAGCATCTGGGGTATTAAAGTCTTGAAGATAAACAGGCAGCCATCTAGCTAAGAAACAACAAAGCCCACATGTCGGCCTACCCCGACATGATCTCTGAAGACAAAGTGGGTGCATAAGCAAATGTGGTGAAGAAAGCTGATGGTGCCCGGCTGTCAAAAGATATAGAATCTATGGTCCTATAGACTGGAAGATAAAGAAGGGGCCATTTAACTGAGAAACAACACAGCCCACATGGACGAAGCACACCAGCCTGTGAGAGCACAGGGTGTTGAAGAGATCAGGTATCAGGCATCAAAGACCAAGAAAAAAAATCATAGCATTGTGAATGAGGAGGAGTGCAGAGTGGGGACCCAGGGCCCATCTGTGAGCAATTGGACATCCCCTTGCAGAAGGGCTGCGGGGAGGAGATGAGCCAATCAGGGTGCAGTGTAGCAATGATGAAACATACAATTTTCCTCTAGTTCTTGAATGCTTCCTCCCCCAACTGTCTGATTCCAATTCTACCTTACAAATCTGGTTGGACAGGTGGATGTACACTGGCACAGATAGGAACTGGAAACACAGGGAATCCAGGACAGATAAACCCCTCAGGACTAGTGGTGAGAGTGGCAGAGGGAAGGTGAGAGAGAAAGGGGAAACAGATTACAAGGATCTACATATAACCTCTCTGAGGGATGGACAGCATAGAGGTGGGTGAAGGGAGACGTTGGATGGTGTAAGATATGACAAAATAATAATAATTTATAAACTATCAAGGGTTCATGGGGAAGGAGAGGAAGGGGAAAATGAGCTGATACTAAGGGCTCAAGTAGAAAGCAAATGTTTTGAGAATGATGATGGCAACATATGTGCAAATATGCTTGATACAATGGATGTCTGTATGGATTGTGATAAGAGTTGTACGAGCCCCCAATAAAATGATTTAAAAATATAAAAATGATTTCATAGCTTAGCAATGTTGTAAGTATTGATGGAAATATCTACACATGAGGTCCAAAATTGGCTACAACAACAGGCTCAAACATAACAATTGTGAGGATGGTGCAGGACCATGGTGTTTTGTTCTGTTATACATTGGTGGCTCTATGAGTCATAACCAACTTGACGGCATCTAACAACAGCTTTGAGCATTGTGGGTTTTTTTAAATTAAATCATTTTATTGGGGGCTTGTACAACTCTTATCACAATCCACACATACATCCATTGTGTCAAGCACTTTTGTATATTTGTTTCCCTCATTCTCAAAACATTTGCTTTCTACTTGAGCATTGCGTTTTCAAGAGAGACCAGAGCAGGTGTTTAAAAGAACACTTAGCAGTCTTTTTGACCAGAACGATAAGGTTAGGTCATGATAATTGCGATGAGATTTGCTCTTGCTTCTCTTAGAGCATATTACTAATGATGAGTCTTGTTTGACTTAGGATCAAGCCTGAATCTCATGTAGAGGCTCTAATTATTTCCAGTGCCCTATACAGTTTTCTAAGGCATGTTTAGTGTCAATGTCTCTGGCGGGCAAAAGGTGGACTAAGGATGAAGTCATTCTTTTTATCCTTTTCTGCATAACCAAATTCGTCATTCTAATATTTGTGTGGCAGCTGAGAACTATTTTTGCTTCTGACTTTTGAAAAATCATTAATTTTCTACGAGTATTTATCCTTCTTTCATTAAGTTCTAAGTACCTTGATCTTTTTTGTCTTGTGTAATAAGAAGAACAAATGCCAAAGATTTACAGAAATAATATGATGGTGATAATACTTTCAGGTCTGTGCCTTTTTGCGAAGTAGCAAGGTAACTGGAATGATTGCTACATCTACTGTGCTAGTCGGTGGTTAATTATTAGACAGACATTACAATTGTCTCCATCCCTAGAGAATGTAGCCAATTAATAAGAAACGAATTTTCACTATTCCCATCACAGGATAATGTAGAAGATCAAAAGATTGCTCACTTTTAATTCTCATTAGTAATGAAAGAACCGGTGAGCTACAGTACCTTGCATGCCCCTCTGGTTATGGTATAACAGGAAGGGAGCTTCAGAGGGTTTCTGGAGAAATGATTGGTTGTGCTTGCCTTTTCTGTCCTTTAGCTTCATTGAGAGTAGTAGTCAGAATCATCTTTTGTAGTTCTCTTAAGTACTACTCAGTAAAAAATTGTTAAATGAATTACTTCATGTAGACTGTCCCAAATGCAGAAACTAACCTATTAGTGTATTGGAAGCTCTTGGTGCAAATTAGACAAGAGGAAGGTATGATTTAGTGGAAGAAACACTGATCCTGGAGTGAGATATGGAGCGGAGTGTGAAGTTCACCTCAGAAATTCTGACCTACCAACAATTGGATAAGTCTTCATTTCCTGGTGAATCGAATGGAGAATAATTCTTTCTTTTATCAGTTATTAAATGAACTGGTATGTGTGGAAGAAACAGTGCTTGACATGGAAGAGTTGTTCATCATATGGTAAATATCCGAGTGAGATTTTTTTCTCTGACCAACTTTAACTTGATTTGGTACCTAAAATTTATTTTATAACTAAGCTAATAGAGCATTGTTATTGAAAAAGTTAAGTTCAGTGAAATAGAAAACTATATTTTTGAAAGAAGTACTCTTTTGCTCTGTGACTTTCAGTCTCAAAATATATTGTTGTTAATTAAATAATACTTGTCAGTTAAATTGAACCAATATTTTGCCCCAAATTAAACCTAAATTTTCCTTAATTGAGAAATGATGCATCTGTTATTTTGTACATTGGCCAACTCATAATCTCCCTGCTACAACAAACTATAAAATGTATTTCCCAATATTGATTGATTACTAATGGTAATCAGTTTATTAAAAAATCATACAAATATGTGGTTTATCACCACAAACCATTATTCGCCTAGAGAGGATATTTTGTTTACTACTTTCTTATTACCACATTAAAATCTCATTACTTAGTTTCTTACTTTCAAGTTACCCATATGTCACCATATTTCAACTACATGGTATACAGCATTATTCATTGATTCAATCAATGCATCCACTTTTTAGTGATCCACAGGTTTAGGTTCCAAAGACCAGGTTGTTATGGAAAAATGACATTGTGTGAGGCCTTCTCACTTGTGCTAAGCAATGTACCAGGTTTTGAGGTGTTGAGAACAGACAGGGTCTCTGTTCTAATGCAATTAACATTTTGATAGGGAAGAAAAAAAATAGCAAATACATGTATATTATAAAATCAGGTAGTAATAAGTGCTGTTGGGAAAGAAGGCAGGGAGAAAGGGACTGGGAATTGGTGCTATTTAAAATTGTGTGACTCGCTGCAAAGCCAGCAATTGGAACTCACCAGCCACTCCAAGGGAGTAAGATTGAGTGATCTGCTCCAGTTACAATGAACAACTTGGGAAATGCTAGAGAGCCCTCTCTCTATAGTTCCTTTGAGAGTAAGGATCAACTCGGCGGCGGGGAGGTTTAAGTATAAATCTGAATTAAGTGAGAGAAACTCATGGCAAATATCTGGAAAAGAGTATTGTACACCGAAGAAAAGAAAGTGCAAGGCCGACACCCCCCTCCCACCAGCCGTGATAACTTTCTTGTTGCGTTTAGATATGAGCAAGGAGTCCAGTGTACTGTGAGCGAGAGTGGGAGAAGGTCAGGTCAGTGAGGCAGTGAGGGATTGGAACATAGAGCCATAAAGGGCATTGTAAGGACTTTGTGTTTTACTTTGCACCACTCAGAGAGCCAAAGAAAAATGTTGAACAGAGGAACAGCATGATCTGACTTGTGTTTTCAAAAGATTACTTTAGCTATTATGTGGCACATAGACTAGGAGTGGGTGAAGAATAAAAGCGGGTGGGTCAGTTAAGGCTCTTTCAGCAATCACAGATAGAGATGATGATGGCTTGGATCAGATGGAGAGGACTGGAACAATTGTTTGACCAATGTGAAGGTAGAATCCACAGAATGTACTGAAGGGCTGAATGTGATGTTTGAAAGATAAAAATGAAAGAAAGTATGACTTCATGGCATCTGAAATCCCATGTATGTAAATGGTAGTGCCATTTATTGGGATGAGAAGACAGAGGGGAGATCATATTTTGGTGGGGAAGATATTAGATGATCTGTTTGGGATATCTAAAAGCTGAAATTTGATTAGACATATAAATTGAAATATTTTGGGGACAAAAATCAAATGAGTTTAAGAGAAAAGTCTTAAACTCTTGTGGAGAGAAGCTCTTGTGACACATTGAGAGGTGATGTTTAATGAGATGGAAGTGGAAGAAACCACCTCGAGAGATAGCACAGGAAGAGACGAGGTCCATGGACTAAGTCAATGCTTAGTAGTCTGGAAGAGAAGGAAAACTGAGAAGACCTTTGAGGTAGAAGGATGTCCCGATGTGTGTGGGTGGTAGGAATCCAGTAAAATATTAGGTGTTTTTTAGAAGGAGATAGATCACATGTTGAGATACATTAGGTAAGATGAAGGCTGAGATTTGACAATTGGATTTGACAGTATGGTGACTATGAATAAAACAGTTTTAGTGGAATTATTGGAATAAAAAGCTAACAACTGTGGGCTCAGCGGAGAGAAAAGGTGAAGGAAAGATATCAAGCATAGTATCCGTATCCAAAGTGGACCAGCAAAATGGTGTGACAGTTGTAAAAGAGGATGTAGTGTCAAGCATTGCCTCTCTCCTAGTGCTGCTATAAGGACTACTACAAGGAATGGCTTCAACAAACAAATCTCTTTTCTCACACTTCAGTAGGCTGGAAGTCCAAATCCAAGGCACTGGGGTAAATTCTCTTTGTGGGCTCTGAGTGAAAGCATTGTCTCGGGCTCTTTAATGCTTTTCGTGGTGTTCCTTAGAGATCTCCATGTGGTATCTATTTCTCCCCTATCGTGGCAATCTGTTGTTTTCACATCTCAAAAGTGATTGACTTGTGACACAACATACACTGATACGACTTCATTAATCTAACAAAGAAAATCCTGTTTCAAAATGGTCTAGGAATTAGGATTTCCAACACATATTTTAGGTGAATACAGTTCAATCCATCACAAGGAATGTTAGGGGCTTTGAGGATTTTTTTCTTTGAGGATGACAGATGTTGCAGCATCTGTGATGCAACATTTGCATCTGATGGGAAAGAGGGAAAACTGGATGATGATCTGTGTGGGATTTCTAGAGTAATGTGTTTGAGTGGTTGAAAGAGTATGGGATTCATTGCGAACATGCAGGAGTTGTAATTAGTTAACAGCTTCTGTTGTCATTGTACTAGGAGAGACAGCAGGTGTACAAATGTAGGGACAAATAGGGTGGTAGATTTGGTGGCATGTAGATGTTTCTTTCCGTGAAATAAGAAATAAGGTTATCAGCACATCAAGGAAGAAGGGAAGGCAGGAAAGAATCACCCTGATGAGTAGAAGAATGAACTGATTGGGGAAATACTGGATTTGACAGTATGGTTTCTGGACAGAGTGCACGGTCCACATTCCATTGTTCGGGTGAACTTGAAGATGGGGGTATGGGATTAACCATTGATGGGACTGCCTCAGGTGAGTGTGACAGAGGGAAAGAGCACACAATTTAGCAGGCGATAGGCCCCTGGAAGCCGAACTGGTCAAGGATCAATGTGACCATGTGAAGGAGATAATGAATAATGAACGTATGTTAAGAATGGACTGGAGAGTTCAATAGGTGGAATCGGTGTTGGACAGGTGGGGTACTTGCATGAACACACTGGTTGTAGGCCGTCGTGGTCAGAAAATGGGGTACTGTGAATTGTGCTTTTATAGATGTCTAACGGGGATGACCATAGATGTCTGAGGTGGGCAGAGTATAAGCTTACTGGTCATAACAAGATAAAGGACATGGATAGTATGATCAAGTATAATAAAAGATTCTCTCCTCACACCTACCTTCCTCTTTCTAGCATGAAATGATAGGCAAAAATTTCATCAGTTTTCTGCCTGATTTTGAAAAAGAAGAAATCCACAAGAAAATCAACTATCCACTTCCTATATCAGATGCAGGTATATAAAATTTTATGCGTATATAAAAATATCTATATATTTTTCAAAATCACACATTCTTAGAGTTGAAGAGACCAACAGTAACCAGGAACTAATGAAATATGTATTGGTTAGTGGCGAAATTAAATGGAGCTCTGGTGGAACAGTGGTTAAAGCCCTTCGCTGCTAGCTCAAAGGCCAGCAGTTGGAACCCCCAGCTGTGTCTCAGGAAAAATATGTGGCAGTCTGCTTTCATCAAGGTAACAATCTTAGAAATGATATGGGGCCATTCTATTCTGTCTTACAGGAATTGACTTGACAGCACTGGGTTTGGTTTTGGAGGACTGATTGAGGGGGGAACACATTAGTGTTAAGAAAGCTGTTGATTACATGTTAATCTAAAAATTGTAGGATATGTTTATTTCTATTTGTAAGAGTACTAGCTCCAAATGCTGTGTGAATAAATATGCAATTATTGTACATTTTGCAAGTGATTTTTGCATAAAAAATCTCCTCTCTATTAAGTCTCATTCTTTACCAAGAACTCTGATGATTATAGTATTGGTGTAATTCTGTTCATGGAAAGAAAATATTTTCATCAAATTTAATTTAAATAAGATGTTGGCTATCTGAAATGACCCAGCAAATATTGTCAAAGTGTAAATATAAACTTGTGTTGTACCCGTTTTCTTTTTAGATGGAAGTCCTATTCAATTTTGCTGCCACTTCAGAAGAGGAGATCTTGACAGCCTTACTTATGAGTATGTGAAAATCATACTGAGCATAAATGACATTTTTCATGGTAAGCAATTTAGTTCTTAAATGTTGTCTAGATAAAATTCAGGAGTTATGTAGCCTCTCATTGCTAACGTCAATGCCCTTCTACTTTCAGTACACTCTGTTATTCCTCCATCTATAGATTTTGGCTACCAATCATAGTGAAATTAACAAAGTGAGGTCACATGGAAACAGGGTAGACTGAGCTCAAAGCAGATAGTGATGATCTCCTGCAAAAACAAGGACATTGTTGCTACATAACTGAAAAATGTTAATCCATAGACAGACTTCAAAGAATGGGAACTGGGTACCAGAAATGAAACGAAGGCTCAAGGTCACATTGATAAAGAGGAAGCTGACTTTGTGGCAGCCTAGATTACTATATTTAGACTCCATTAGTGGAGCCTGGACTTTTAACACCCACTGAAAGGAACAATACATAAAGCTTCAGGCTTAAAATTAAAGTCTGTCCACTGACCTAGAGTAAGTGTGAGGAAACTTGCCATCTCTCTTGGAGCTTGAGTAGAGAAAAGGTTTAATTTCTCCAGAAAATCAAAGCTCACGTTTGTGTGACATGTGGATATGAAGTCCAATTGTACAATTCTTGAGGTTTCAGAATGTGCAAACTAAGAAATTATTACTGACTTGGAGTCATTAAAACATATGGAGCTTGAGTCATTGGTAAATAGCTTGTTCACAAATGAGGGAAAATAGCATTTCCTAGTAGGAAAATTCCAAAGATGCTACTCCTTCCATGAATATCCCCCTCTATTGGCCGGTTATTCAATCAAGCACTAATTTAGGTTATTCTATGAAGTGATTTAAGGTTCCTGGGTGTGACAATGGGTTAAGTGTTGTGCTGATAACCACCAGGTCGGCAGTTCAAACCTAACAATCACTCCTCAGGAGAAAGAAGATCAGTCTGTTTCCATCGAGTCATAGCCTTGGAAACACTAAGGAACAATTCTACTCTAGCTTATAGGTTTCTATGAGTCAGAATTAACTCAAAGGCAGTAGACTGGGTTTTGGTGAGGTGAAGGGCTTTTGCCGATATAATGAAGGAAACTAATCAGCTGACTTGCTCTGCATAATTAGAGGAAATTCTCCAGTAACAAACTGTAGACTTTATCCCTAAAAGCATAGTGAGGATTACTTGAAGCACTTGTCGATGAAAATCAAGAAACACACCCCTCAGTGTGAACTATAACTCAATGTAAATAAAACAAAGATCTTCACAACCGGGCTAATAGGTAACATTATGATAAATGGAGAAAAGATTGAAGCTGTCAAGAAGTTCATCTTGCTTGGGTCCACAGTCAAAGCTTATGCAGACAGTAAGAGATCTAAGGATGCATTTCATTGGGTTAAATTTGCTGCACAAGACCTCTTTAAAGTGTTGAAAAGCAAGAATGTTACTTTGAGGGCTAAGGCACATGATCCAGACCATAGTATTTTCAATTGGCTCACACGCATGTGCAAGCTGGCCCTTGACTAAGGAAGACGGAAGAAGAATCGATGCAGTTGAATGATGGGGCTGGCGAAGAATACTGAAAGTATGTATCGGTTGTGTTCAGAGTTGTGCGAGCCCCAAACAAAATGCTTGTTTGTAAAGGGCCAAGAGAACAAACATCTGTCTTGTAAGAAGCAAAGCCAGAATGCTCCTGAGAGGCAAGGCTGGTGAGACTTTTCATCCAGAAACACCAGTTCCTGGAAAAGTATATCATGCTTGGTGAAGTCAAAGGTCAGTGAGAAGATGAATCCCATCAAAATGAATTGCCACAGTCGCTGTAACAAAGGGCTCAAACGTAACCATTGTGAGGATGGCACAGATCCTGACAGGGTTTTCTTCTGTTGTACAGAAGGTCTCTATGAACTGAAATTGCCTCGATGGCACCTAGTGACAACAGCCATCAGCTTACTTATAATAGAGAGATTACCCTGGATTACTCGGGCAAGTGCAGTGTAATCACAAGAGCCCTTAGAAGCAGAAGAGGATGAGAGGCATCAGAAGACAGATTTCGCCGGGGCAGTCGGAGAGATTTGATGCATAGTTCCTAGTTCTACGAAGTAAGTGGCCATGCACTCACTGTGGAGGGGAGAGGCCACTGAGAACTACAGACACCCTCAGATGACAGCCAGTAGTGAAAGGGAAACCTTCACGATGATGGGCACGAGGCACCACACTTGGTTTCTTAAGACTCCAAGCAGAGAAACACCCAATCCAACTCAAACTGAAGACTTAGAGACTGTAACAATACATGTTTATTTTCGTTAACCACTAAGCTTGCAGTAATTTGCTATAGTAGAAAGAGGAAACCAATGCAAACTCCTACAGAAGAAAGAGTCCACATGGAAGATGTGCTCACAATACAAAATTAGAAACCACCTGAGGAAGTGACTGCTTATGTAGTAAATGCAGCCTCCGGAAAACACTTGGCCCCCAAGAGCTTTCACTAATGGAAGACTCTGGGAATGTGCAGTCAGAACACGTGAACTGTTTAAAGCGATCAGAAGAAACAATAGAAGGCATAATGACATAACATTAATTTTCATAACTGAAAAGATGAATAAGGAATAGACCATTCTTGACGGAATCCACTGAAACACATCAGTAGCCAGGCAGTTAGCCATTTGCACCATCGAGGGGCTCTAGAGTTGATGGACCCAGACTCTCTTCAAAGATAGATGAGACTCTGGTTCAACATTTCTAATGCCTAAAATCAACAGGCAATTATCATTTCATTTACTCAGAAACATTATTAAGTAAAAGACAGGAACTCTGAAAGAAATATGGGCAAGAGTTTATGAAGAGGCTTTTTGCAGCAGGTGAAGGCCAAATATCGAACACAGATGAGGGAGCTTTATAGAGTTTATAGTAAAAAAAATGAGATCTCTTAATTCCATCTTCCATGAACTCTCTGAATCCCCCTCATACATAGAAACAGAATGAGACCTATAGCATGATGACACTTCGGTCAATGGTAAGCACATTCACATAAAACCAGACTACTTGTTTCACTGGGATACACATATGAGTGTATAGGTGGGGGAGGATAAAGGAGAGAAAGCAAAAAAAAAGAGCAAAAGCAATTAACTCAGTTCTCTGCCACTGAGATCTTAAAAGGTAACAATTGAGTGAATTAATCAAAATCAGTGCACACAAAACATGGCATATGTTTCTTAGAAATTAAAGACCAGACAGCCTTTGTTGTTAAGCTTTACCTGACTGACTTCATGTCCACACAAATTTTACACACATACACTTAAACCCACGTGCTCTTGATAAGAGAGACGTTCAACCTCCCTTTGCTCACAACACTTGATTCTCAATAAGGATGCCTACATACCTGGCTGGGGAACAGGGTGGAGAGGCTGGCCGGCCAGGCAGGAAGATGAGGAAAATGCTATAGGTTCGATTTGGGACGTGGTTGAGGGCGGGCCAGCAGGACGCTGAGGTAGTCAGATGGAGCACTGTGTCATCGTGTGTGTGCCTCTCTCCCTCAGGACCTTTTGTGCTCTTCGGCGGCCACAGTGCTGCGCCGACTGCTAAACAAATGTGTGCCGTGCCTTTGACTGAGCAGTACTATCTCATGGGGAGCGTCTGCGTTCTCAGATCGGACATAGTTCAGGTGAGACTCCTGTGGTGGTGATGCAGGTTCCCTTGGCGGGGTGACCGTCCCTCTTCTGACCTCTCAAGCCACTGGACAAGGTTGCAGAGGCTGGTGCTGGAGTACAGGAATGAGGAAAGAGCAGCATCACAGTGGAGATAGAGAAATGAGAGTAGATGAGGGGCTTTGATTAGTATTGCAGTCACAGAGACGGAAGGACCCAGATTTGAGATATATTTTGCATATCGACCTCCAAGTGTTTGCTGTGAGTTGGAAGAAGCTTGAGAAAAGGCTCATGGATAACCCCCTTTGTTTTTTGCTCGAGAATTTCAGTGAGTTGACTTGAAGCCAACGGGGGAAGAGTGGGGGCCCTGTTAATATTGTGATGGCTCTGTGTCATCTTGCAAGGCAAGTTTCTGGATCCGGATGACCTGGGGGTAAACCCTTACCAACCACTTACTCGTGGCATGGCCCTGGCAAAATCATGTACCTACACAGTTCAGTCTTGGCTTCTTATGTGTGAATGGCAATAATAGCGTCTGCTTTTAGGGTTTTTTGTCTTTTAAAAATTATTGCTATTTAGGTCAGGGTTCATATATCAGATCATAATTTTTGCATACAATGGTTTAAACAATTTATCCGACCTCCCAAAGGCTCTCCCTGTGCCCTCCACCATTTGTTTTCTCATCTACCTCTTCTGTATTATCTGCCCGTCATCTAAGTTTAACACAGGCTGACCCTCGAGCCTCCTGCTGCTCCTCACCTCCTTCGCCGTCCCACTCTAGTAACTATCAAAGGTTGCTTCTTTGGGTCTGAAAACCTTTCTTGTTTTTTTAAAATATCAGTGGTTTCATTTGTTCTTTTGTGCTGCAATGAATGGATGTGTCTAGAGATGTTTCCTTCTGCGTTTTTTATTTCTGAAGGGTATAGACTAGCTAGTGCTATTGCTGGCTCCTATGATACTTCCATTCCCAATTGTTTGAGGAAACACCATACTGAGTTCCACAGTGGTGGTTCTGATTTTATGATTTGACAGTCCCACCAACAAGCAATATAAGAAGGTTCTAGCCCCTTCACAGCCTTTCCAGTATTTGCTCTTGTCTGGTGTTGTGAACCTTGCTATCGATGCTGAAGCGAGGCAGCATCCTATCATTGTCCTGATTTGCATCCCTTGGGTGTATGTTGATCCTGATTCATATGTTTCACGTTTGTTTTCTGCCTAAATGTCTTCCTTGGTAAACTGTCTGTTCATGTATTCTGCCTATTTTTAATTGGGTGATTCATCTTTTTCTTGTCAATGTGTTCACTTTTCCTATCGATTTTAGAAATGAGTCCCTGCCACATAGGTCTTTGGCGGGGGCGGGGGGGAATCCCGTCTGTGGGTTCTCTTTTTATCTCTTTTGATGCACACAAATGTTATATTTTTAAGGAGGTCCCAGTTGTCTATTTTGTTTCTTGCTGTGTTCTCCACCCCCCCCCCCCGACGGTATGTTTGATAGTATGTTTATGCCATGGATGAGGGACCCTAAGTTTGTCTTTATTTTTTTATAATAATCTTTCTAATTCTTGGGTTTAAAATGTAGGCTTCTCTAATCCACCTTGAATTCGTTTTTGTATATGGAGTGTGATTTTGGTATTGTTTCATTCTTCTGCAGATGGAGATTCAATTTTTCCAGTAACAATTGTTGAAAAGATTCGGTCATCCCCCCGTAATATATTTTGAGCATTCATCAAAAACAGTTGTCTGTAGGTAGATGCCTCTACTGTGGGGTTCTCTATTCGATTCCATTGGTCTACATATCTATATTGTTCCAATCCCAGGCTGCTTTGACTCTCCTGGCTGGCTAATCGATTTTGAAGTTGGGAAGTGAAAGAGCCCCCAGTTTGTTTGTCAGTAGCGCTGTGCTCATCTTATCCATGCACAGCTGGGGGTTTCTTTTCCCATTTTTGTTCCAGAATGAGACTGGGATCTGGGTCAGGATTGTATTTTATTTCTAAATTGCTTTGAGTAACAGTGATATTTCACCATGCTAAGGGTTGATGTTGAAGAAGTAAGGCACAGTATTGTCTGTGGAAGAGAAGCCCTGGCGGCACAGTGGCTTAAGGATTGGGCTGCTAACCTGCCGACCGGCAGTTTGAATCCCGCGGGAAAAAGATGGGAACGGTGCAAGAGTAGGCAGCCTAGTGCTGTAAAGATCCCCAGCCTCGGAAACCTGGTGGAGCACTTCGCTTCTATGTAATTGCGGGGCTAGCAGTCAAAATTGACTCCCTGGCAGTGGGGCTGGTTTTGGAAAGGTAAGCACTCACCAAATGTGAAGTATTATAATTGTCATAAGCATTATTGTTATCATGATCACACCGATTGTTACTCAGCCATACCCAGACAAGTAAAAAGAAACAACCCACAAACATAAACCAAAACCTTAATTTTTCATCTCTGGCTCAACATGGGGATTTGATGGCCACATTTCAGAGGCTATCGAGGAAATGTTTATGATGGAGTAGCGGTATGTCATCATCCTCCCAAATTGAAGGCAGGGAGACAGCACTTGAAGGAAGTTCCTTGCACTGACGGTCCCGTTCAATGTTCCTTCCTGGGAGAGCATTGGGAGTGAGCGCCCATCGCTGCCCTGAGACAGTGCGCCTGCTCTTCTGGGGAGTACTCCTCCCCGCTGCTCATCTACTCAGGGCTCTGAGAAAGAAAGCAGTGTGATCTGGCCCAGCACCCGGAGAACACAAGGAATTCCATCGGGGATCGAGTCCCAGGTCTCTCGGGGTTTCTCGGATCTTTGCTGTAGCATTTTGGAGAACCAACCTTGTGAGAACAGGAGGGTTTATGGGGGAAATGTTTTTTTTTTAAACCATAGTGTGAGGGGGAAGCATAATGGAAAAACTGTGAACTCAGGTCAAACTTTGAAATTATATTTCTGAATCTACTAGCTCTGCATCTTGAGCCAACTCGTTTTAATTCTGCCGGTCTCCATTTTTACCTGTGTGCAATGAAATGATAGGGAAGGTAGCTATGACACGAGAATGCTTTCAAAATGACAACCAAAGCGTTATACAAATCGCAAGTCTTATACTATGTAAATACAAGGGGGCTTCAAAAAGTTCGTGGAAAAATCTATCATCTTTCATTTCCCCCTCATATTATCATAAGTATCTAAAAATGCCCCTTTTTCTGCAGAGGTATTTAGTGCCAAAGAAACCAGCTGATGAAGAATTAGCAATATGCTTGGATAAAGACTTCAAGTTGGTGGACGTCAGGTGAGAGAGAGTAAAGTGTTGTCATGAGTAATGGAGATCTGGCAAGGCATAGTTTAATGGGTGACAAGGTTGAAACATGACAAGTAACACTAACTGCTACATATATATTTTATCAAAGAAAAGGAAAACAAGTGTATCTCAAAGTACAGCCTCTAATGAGCTTGTCTCTCTTAGGTGATTTAGCTCTTATCTTTTCTACTGCAATTAAAGCACAGGTGATTGCGCTTTAATTTCTTAGGAAAAAAAATCAGTAAATAAAATGAACTGACAAACTTTCAGTGACTTTCAAAATAAGAGAATACTTTTTAAAAGCCCTTGATTCCCTTTTTTAGAGTTAAGATAATATTGAGATACTTTAAAATGGTGGACTAGCAAGCTCATCCTCCTTTTGTGAATCTAATCTGTTCCTTAAGATTTGTTTGCTAACAATTTTCCTGAAATTAGGAGCTTGCATTTCATTGTTTTCCTTGGGAGAATTAAAAATGAAACATTAACCTATAGGAAAATGCCACTTAACTTTGCCATATATCACTAAAACCACAACAGCCATTTAACACTTCACCCAGAGAAATGTTTATGTGAAACATAAATCACTTTTGATCTTAATCATCTACTTAAACTGCATGATGAACTCGTTAAGTGTATTTGTCTGTATGCAGAGGGCTACAATACTATACACTGCCTAGTGCACAGTGCTGGAAATGAATTTCCTTCTTCATTCCAATGTGCATGGACTTAGGCGTATCATGAGGTAATAGAACATTAACAGCTACATACAAGGCATTGGGATGAAACACCAAACTCATGGTAACACAAGGCTGCATTTGGAATGGTGCTGGAGGTGACACATCTTACCGAGGCTTACTCAAAAAGCGCTTTATTTTTTCTTTGTGGAACCTACCATTTCTTGTGTCAGATCGAGCATTGCATTTTTGGTTCGTAGGAGTTGGACCAATGCGTGTGGTCAGGTTTTCAACGTTGGGTCAAGTTTCCCTGTAGTCCATGTGCTTACGCAGGCCATAGCTACTTCTTTCCTTCCTTTCTTTCCTTTCCACCACTGAAAAATGGTGGAAGAGACTTGAAAATGAGACCCACATTACCCTGTTCAGGAGCACACAGCCTCAACATATTATTGCATGTAACTTACATCAGACTTTCTGCTAATGCTGGGTTGTGAATCTTGTGTTAAACAATCAGAAGATCATTATATCAAATATTCAGATGGTAAGAATTCAGAGACAGAAGTTGCTGCATTTTATTTCTGCCTAGAGTGTAACAGGAGGAAAAATATCCTGATGCTGGACGTTGTCAGCTGATCTTCCTGGACTTGACAACAAATATTTCCTTCAGGCTTAAAATCATATCTTTTCCCAATATTATAATGAAATGGTAACTTGAGGGTGGATTAACAAGTTTTATATATCTTTCAATTTCATAAAATAGTATTCAGGTCTTTCAAAAAACCAGGCAGTGGATTATTTATGCTATAGAAGATAAACTGGACAAAATTAAGTTTAGGGAAGAATGAATTCATTTAATGAAGAAAATTCTGTTTCATGTCCCCTCAGCCCTCTCCTCCACTCCTATAGTCTCTGCTTTGGCTCTAGCCTCTTCAGTCCTTATATCATTGACTGTAGGTGAACCTGGCTCACCCACCAGACTGAATTATTTAAGGCTTGACCTGTCACCGCCTCACCCTGCCTAGCACAGAGCCTGACATAAAGCCTATAGATGCACTGAGGGGGAATTACTTCAGCTGTTGAAGGGAGAACGAAGACAGAAATTGGCGAGTCAGTGAGTGACCCACAGAGGAATCAGTACTGAGCAGCGCTCTCCTGTGGAACTATTACTAGAGGCAGAAGGAAGCAGCTAGCTGCTCATGCAGTTGTCTATTGGATATGTTGGTGAGACCCAGACCATTATCATAGCATCATCTTTAACACATGACGTTTTGCAGTGGGATTTCGTGTTTACCTGAGTTACTGTCCACAAATCGCTAAGGCAGATTTTACACCCATTGAACAGATGCGAAAGGAGATCTAGTCGTGCGGTGGTGAGGTGCTCAGCTGGTACCCCAAAGGCGAGTGGTTTCACCCTTCCAGTGGTTCCTCGGGAGAAAGACTTGGCAATCTGCTTAGGTCAGTCTTGTAGCTTTGGACGCCCTCGGAGGCAGTCCTGTATTTTTCAAAGGGGGTGCTAATAGAGGCACTGTGAGTCAAAATGACAACAGCCATGGATTTACCTGGTGGTGCAGTGGCTACGGGTTGACCTGCTGACTGCAAGGCTGGCAAGAGAACAGCATGGCACCGGACTTCCCTAAAGATCCCAGCTTCGGGAGCTCGGCGGCACTGCTACTCTGCCTGGTAGGGTCACTGTGAACTACATTGGACGTGATAGCAACCGGTTTTGTGCCGTGGAGTTATCCTCCTGTAGAGGGACCTTGGGCACAACATAAGAAACCACTGCCCAGTCCTGCGCCATCCTCACAATGGTTGCTGTGTTGGGGTCCACTGTTGCCGGTGCTGTGTCAATCCATTCCGCTGAAGGTCTTCCGAAGTTTGTGCTGATTTCTACTTTACCAAGCATGATATGCTCTTCCAAGGACTGGTCTCTCCTAACATGCGCAGTATCGGTGAAACAAAGTCTTGCCATTTTCACTTCTAAGCAGCCTTAAGGTTGCACTTCTTCCCGGAGAGAATTGTTTATTCTTCTGGCCACCTGTGACACTTCACCAATATCATGTGCTTAGTGGGGGGAGGAAGGTTGCCTGAGGAAAGGAAATCACGCCCTATAGCCCTTCCACTTTTTATCAGGGTTACACCTTTTGGCCCAAAGATAGAGGAGCGAACACTGGCAAACTGACGGATAAGTATTTCCAAGTGTCCTAGTTTGCTCTTGCTAACTCTTCAGGAGCTGTACTGTGGGGCTGAAATGAGTTCCTGGGAAGGCTCCTGGTCTGACTGGCCCGCAGAGGATGTTCCTGTTTTAGTCTTTGTTAGCTGGTTTCACTGCAGAGCTGTCTCCTAGGAGAGGTGTTAGGGAAATGCCACCAAGATGCAGTCATCTTCAGTAGTGAACTTTTCTGTACTATGCCCGTGTCCTCTCCATCGCATGGAGGGAACTGGTTCTGCATGTTATTATGTAAGAAGCTGTTGGTTGGATTTTTCCACCACTAGAAGAGCCTGGTGGCGCTGTGGATTCGGTGTTGGATTGCTAACTGTAAGGTTGGTGGTTCTACTCTACTAGCTACCCCATGGGAGAAAACTGAGGCTTTCTAACCCTGGTAGTGCATTAGTTACACAGGTTGCGATCCCCATGGTCGGCAGTTTCAAATCACCACCAGCAGCTCTGAGGCGTTCTACAGTTACTGGGCTTAAACAGTTACCATCTCAGAAACCCACAGGGGTTGCTATGAGTCAGCACTGAAGCTTCCTAGTCTCAGAAACCATACCTAGGGTTGTGACTATGACAGTAGGTTTGGGCCAGGACTGACTGTGACAGTAGGTTGGAGTCAGTAACTAGTGGTCCCTGAATAGCACAAATCGTTGCCAATTCTCCACTGCTCTAATAAGGAAGATGGAAGAGCGGATGCATTTTGAGTTATAGTGCTTATAATGAATCTTAAAGTACTGTGGACTGCCAGAAAAACAAGCAAATCCATCTTGGAAAAGTACCGCCAGAATGCTCCGTAGAGGCAAGGATGGAGAGACTTTGTCTCATGCACTTATATTATCAGGGAACATTAAACACCAAAAGAGGGGTGTTGTGGGAGGTTATCTTTGATTAAGCTTTACTGTTTAAAAGAGGCATTTTTAGAGGTGAAAAAAGAGTCTGCGGCTCAGGTTTTCTCTGATAACCGAATGTGGATAGCCAGAGAAGTCCTCGATCAGCAGGGGCTTTGGAGCGCTTGCAGACAGGGAGTGAGCAAGCCACACGGATGTTGGGAGAGAAACACGAGCAAATGTAAAGTGCTCAGGGCCAGGCACACTGGTTGCACTTGGGAAGCAGAAGGACATCAGTGGGACTGGAGCACCGGGAGAAGGAGAGGAGCGAAGAGAAGTACATCCCCTGGAAGATTGTACCCAAGACGCTTCTACGGGCAGTCTCCAGCATCAGTGCTGGTTAATGTTACATTGAACCTCACTTAGTGCTCCTTGCTCACCCTTATGAAGGCTCCCTGGCTGATTCTCCTCCACATTACTGCCTGTTGCCTGGGGGCAAGTACCATTCAGTCTTGTGGTATAGTGCAAATGTACAAGATTGGAACTTTTTAAAACAGTATTTGCTGTTGCTGTCAAGTTTATTCCCACTCAGGGTTTCTCATCATCACAGGCTAGAATAGAACTCCAAGGGTTTTCCTGGCTGTAATCTGAAAGAGAGCAGAATACCAGCCTTTTCTTCAGTAGTCTGTTGGATGGGTTAAGCCCCGCCCATTAAGTGAGCACTGGCGAACAAACTGCTTTTGCCACCTGGGACCTTACTCAGCAACGCCAGAGTTTCATTTCTTACTTTGGATGTTTTGAGTGAGACTTTCTGCCACAGTAAAGAAGTAATAGCCTCAGAAGCCCATGGGGGCTGTTTCCCTCTGTCCTATAGGGTTGCTGTGAGTCAGGATCTAGCCGAGGGAAGTGGGCGCGCCTGAAGAAAGATCTTTTAAGTCTCACTTTCCATGTGTAAAAGATGAGCATTATTCTCGCAGGGTGAGTGCAGAAATCCGCAGCTAGGAAGAGAGGAGCTCTGCATGCTGGTGATACACAATGGGAATTCCAGTTATCACTCAATTACTACTTCCAATATGGAATAAGTATCATTCAAAGCTGGAAGGACATTGTTACAAACAGAGGACTAAGTGTGGGCAGGGCACAGCATATGGACCTGATGTGTGAAGTCAGTGTCTGGTGATTTTTCAAGACGCCTACTATTTTTCTATTTATCGAATGTTCTTTTTTCTCATCAGTCAGCCAACACTTTTTGAAACTCCATTGTTAAATGGCTCTAGGTCCATTAACACCCAAAATGTTCCATGAAAAATGGTCCTGACTCCTAGAGGTAATTTCAACTCCGGAATTGATGAGATTCCCAGCTTGAGGCAGCACACAGAGGCTTCCATGCCCCCACCCTTACCTAAAAGACACTTGTTTGTTGGTTTGGGGCATGACCAAGTAAGGACGGGCGCAGTAGCAGGTTCTGCTGGCATCAAGGAAAAGACCCCACCCCGTTGCCCTTTAGCTAGTTCCCTTTGGAGCCGTCTTCTTGGTTTGCAGTGCACTGGTCCTTTTAGTGTACACATTCTGTCTTTCAGAAATGCAAATCAACAAAAGAAGGAAGTAGAAAGGGATGACAGGCTTACAAAACCACCATATGATTAACAAGAAATTTAATGCCAATAGAATACTACCATCCAATCTATAGTTGCTATTCACATGTCGTCAATTGTCCCGATAATTCTCTCGATGTCTATTTTATCTTGCATTGCATTCAGTTGTCTAGTCTCTTTAGTAGTTCACCTGGAACAGTCAACCTTTCTTTGACTTTCGTGCCCTTGATATTTTTGAAGAGTACAGATTGGTTGTTTCGCCGAACGCCCTTCAGTTTATATTTATCTGTTGTGTTCTCGTGGCTAGACTCTAGCTTCTCAACTTTACAAGGAGCACCACAGAAGTGGTGTGTCCTGAGCACATCACATCAAGAGCTTTGTGATGCTGGTATGTGGCATTGCTGCTGAAGGTAGCTTTGATTCCATGGTAGCATTTTCACCCGTCCATTTTAGAATCCATTGATGACTTTCCAACTCCATCATTCTTTCTACATTCATTTATTCAATTTTAAATAATCTCGTATTTTTGGTGGTTTACAAAGAAATTTGGCTTCCCATTTATAAAGTGTTCGATTTTACAGTAAAATTACTTTTTAATTTGCGTGTAATTTTATGAATTTTTGATAGATTCGGTCAGTCACCATCATAATCAGGATACAGAACAATTCCATCACCCCCCGAAAATTTCCTTCCTCTTGCTGCTCCATTAGAGGCTGCCTCCCTCCAGACTGGGGCTTTCCTTGCCTTACTGCTTTAGCAACAGTCCTATGACAGGAACAGAGGATCTACAGAGAAGGTCCTTTCTGATAAATATTGTGAGTGGATTATAAAGTTGAAAGGTTGAAATACCAAACAAAACATGGGCTATGTGGCAAAAATCTTTCAATAACTGTGTGCCTCAGGGCAGGCCTTCTGAACCTACGTTTATTTAAAAGAAATTGGTCCTGCTCTGTTGTATGAGACAAAAATGTTGTGTGCTCTCTGTTTTTTTTTTTTTTGAAGTGCTAGGTCAATAGAATAATTCCGACTGAAGGATGACCAATTTTGATTCATAAAGTAGCTTTTAGACTACGTCATGCTAGAAAAGAAAGATTTAATAGTAGATCTTCATGTGAAGTCAACGAACTATGAGAGTCAATAGCATCCCCGATGAATATCAAAGTCACATCTGAGTGGCCATTTTTAGTCCGTCAAAAAGATACTCTTCCCCTGAAATTGGAGATACAAATATATCCTGATAGAACATCTTGTCCTCTGTTGCACACCTTGACCTTAAAGTCTTAATTAGCTGGACTAGGGAAAACTTAAAAAAAAAATCTCGCCACACAGTATCGATCTTCTTATAGTGTTTTGTCAGATTTACGATACTTATGAGTTTTTCATAAACAAATTATGGGGAACTGTGTAGCCTAGACATTTGTTCTGCTGATGAATCTATCTTTAGCTGTAGCAGCCGGCACCCAGGTGTGTTTCAATGACTAACCAACAAATATTGTATGCCATTGGCTTTACATTTGAAAAAGAAACAGGCCGGAGAATAAGAATCAGATTAGAAACTGCCTTTTTTGGTGTAATATGTCTACACCATTCAAAAGAGGCTAATATCAGTAATACACTTTTTGAGGTGACAAAATCTTGATATTTTTTGTGCATTTATAATCTACCATAGTTAAATGAATCTATATTCTTGATATGGTCTCTGAATTCAGATGGGATATACTCAAGGCCATATTTTGATTCCCTTGGAACCATTTCAATTTTCTCCAGTTTAATCTGAACTTGCATTTGAGCAATTGATGGTCTGGTTCACAGTCAGCCCCTAGCTTCATTTTGGCTGATGATATTGATCACTTCCCCCCACAGATTTATGCCACCTGGAGGGGTCCACATGAATAGTCAAATGCTAAGGTTTCTTTTTTTAAAAAAAAAAAAAGGACATCCCATCCCCATTAGTTGGCAGGAAAAATGTAATCTCAAAAAATTTCTGGTCTTTCAAAACCGTCTTTAGTCAAGGTGTAAATTTTCCATTGATCACAGCAGTCAGTTCCCCTCCCTGTACACCCAACTTTGCAATGTTTGTTTATTCAGATCATTGGAGAGAAGTCATGACCCAGATCCAGGTGATTCACCAAAAATAAATCCTCAGAGAACCTTCTGCCAACTGGCCAATTTGCCTAGTGGCCATTTGCCAGAAACCAATATATCAGAAACCAGTCTACTGCGTGATTAATTTACAAGATTTACTGGTACATCAGAAAATATATTTAAGAAATACTCTAATTGAATATATGTCAAGGGTCAGCACATGTTTTCCTGGAAGGCAACAGATAAAAAGTGCTTTAGACATTGCAGGCAACATAAGATCGCTGACCTTCTTTAGTTCTTTTTTACATTTTATTAGGGGCTCATACAACTCCTATCACAATCCACACATAAACATACATCAATTGCATAAAGCACATCCGTACATTCTTTGCCCTAATCACTCTCAAAGCATTTGCTCTCCACTTAAGCCCTTTGCATCAGGTCCTCTTTTTTTCCCCCTCCCTCTCCGCTCTCCCCTCTCTCATGAGCCCTTGATAATCCATAGATTGTAATTTTGTCATATCTTGCCCTATCTGGAGTCTCCCTTCCCCCCTTCTCTGCCGTCCGTCTCCCAGGGAGGAGGTCACATGTGGCTCCTTGTAATCAGTTCCCCCCTTTCCAACCCACTCACCCTCCACTCTCCCAGCCTCGCCCCTCACACCCCTGGTCCTGAAGGTATCGTCCACCCTGGATTCCCTGTGTCTCCAGCTCCCATATGCACCAGTGCACAACCTCTGCCCTATCCAGTACTGCAAGGTAGAATTCAGATCATGGTAGTTGGGGGGAGGAAGCATCCAGGATCTGGGGGAAAGCTGTGTTCTTCATTGGTACTACATCGCACCCTGACTGACCCGTCTCCTCTCCTAAACCCCTCTGTGAGGGGATCTCCAGTGGTCGACACTTGGGCCTCGGGTCTCCATTCTGCACTTCCCCCTTCATTCACTATGGTATATATATATTCTTTTTTTGGTGCATGATGCCTTATACCTGGTCCTTTTGGCACCTCGTGATCGCACCGGCTGGTGTGCTTCTTCCATGTGGGCTTTATTGCTTCTGAGCTAGATGGCCGCTTGTTCACCTTCAAGCCTTTAAGACCCCAGATACTATCTCTTTCGATAGCCGGGCACCATCAGCTGATGGTCTTTTTTTTTACGCATTAAAGTGTAGAAATTATTCTAAGCTTGTAAGCTATACAAAATAAACTGATTATTAATACTATTTTAATACCCTGCTATTTGATTACTTATACATTCAAATAATTTAAATATCGTTTCAAATGCACGTGTTATTCTTGATTGTGTACAATGACTATGTCCTTGAACGTAGTCAATGGATATATTTTTGTTATCAGCATTTTAGGAAAAGTTCAATTTGTCCAAAGCTAAGCATCACGGAATGGTTTACATTCTTATGAATATAGACATAATTTTTAGCCTTTCATGAGAAATTTTTAGCCTGTACTAGTTTCATCTGAATTTTAAAAGAATGTTCTATTTTTCCAATATCTTCAAAGCAGTAGAGAAATGATAGAGCATGCAGAACTCATTTCTGAGGAATACACTTTCTGGGAGAGAGAATTAAAATCACAAAAGGAGAATTTTCTAGAAAATTACAGTATTACAAGTTCCAAATCATATGTTTCAGTGAAAAGGAAGCAGAAGAAGGCAATGATCACAGGGAGACCAGTTAATGAGGGCAGCTGGGAGTGTCTTATTTGTGTAGAACGGTGTGGATCACAAAGCAAACATGGTTTTATCTCTGTAAGAGCCCTGCAAGATCTGTATTACAAGTTCCCCTTTAAACAGTAGGAAACTGGAGTTGCTTAGCTTCCTAGTGAGAAGCTTTTCCACAGAGGCCAAAAGTCTTGCTCAAACCCCACAGCTAGTGTCAGAAGCTGACATTCGAGCCCAAGTCTCTGTGACTCCCAAATGCTGTCCATTCTCCATGACACTCCTGGGCTGTGGGCACAGATGGAGGGGGGCTGGGGAAGAGGACAGGCTGTTTCAGACATGTTCCTTAGGAAGCCACATAGATGTCAGAGATAGCTAGGATGCGGTTGGGCCTGGAAGAAAGACCATCCTTTACCCTTGGCCCATTTTCCACTTCAGACCACCATGAGAGCTCATGGACTTAGCCTTGGTTAGAGTTCTCTTAAAAAGCAGCTTCGTAAGCTGTGATCACGGCTTACAACTAAGAATTGCAATTCATTTTTCTTGCCTCCCATCCCTTGCCACTTCTGAAGAGATCAGCTTGGCTGTTAGTCAAACCAGAAGACATTTAGGATTATATTTTTACTTTACTCAGTTTCCTTATTGTAGGCCATGAAAGTTCAAAATACACCTTGGTTTGTGCTCCATTGATGTATGAAAGAAAAGTAGTCGCCTTTCATATTTATACTTTCAGTTATACAGCACGTTGAAGTAGATGCTTTCCAAGCCAAGAGCAAGTTTGCATAAAGGTAACTCAGCTATACTTTACCAGTAATTATCAAACGACAGTACAAAATTCCACATGGCAAAGGAGTCAGAAACACCAGGGACGTATTACAAGAGTAGTACCATTTTGAGATTTTATGTGATGAGGTACTTTCCTTCATCGAATGAGAAAGGGTTCTTTTTGTGTAAATCCTGCACTCAAGTTTCAATTGACCTTGCTCTTTTTGTCCTTTTCCTTTTTTTAATCAAGTGATGCCATTTAGAGAACAAAAGTTTCTGTTTGGATCTCCTCCCTCTTTTACTGCTCATACCCCTGAGCCCCCTGAGTCCTAAATAGTTCAGAATGATTTTCGGTAATGTGCTTGATTGTAAGTCAAGAACCTGAGGGGCTTCAAGCTCTTTTGTGGAAAAAGAGAATGAAGAGATAATGGGGTTTTCCTACCAACTCTCTGAAGTGACCGTAAATATTGACTTCTATGTAAATAAGATGAAGGATTTATAAAACACTGAGTCTTCCTTATTTTACATTCTTGTTCACTAAGGCAGCGAACTTAAAGCAAAACATTTTGTTGTCAAAGTCAGCCTCTTTTGGATCAGACATCTTGGATCTTTTGATACAGCACTGTCCAGTAGAGATTTCTGTGGTTATAGAGATGTTCAGTAACTCCTAACCACATGTAGCTACTGACCATTTAGAATGTGGCTAGTGTGACTGGGGAAATATATTTTAAGTTTTACTTAATTTTAGTTCATTCACATCTTTATTTGGCTACATGTTGTTTGATAATTACTGGTAAAGTACAGTTGAGTTACTTAAATCCGAACTTGTTCTTGGCTCAGAGAGCACCTCCTTCGATTTGCTGTATAATAACAGAAAGTGTAAATATGAGAGGAATACTGTCCTTTCATACGTCAGTGGAGTGCAGACCAAGGTCTTTCCATATTGGGCAGAGCATCGGTATAACCACATGCAGTTTATCTCGGGCATGAGGACATTTAGTATTCAGCTACTGGTATGGAGTCATTAGGAGTGCTGGTGGCACCGTGGTTAAGTGCGTAGCTGCTAACTAAGAGGTCGGCAGACTGAGCCTCACTGATGCTCTACTTTGGCAATCCCATGAGGCCGTTAGACTCTGTTACCAGGTCACTGGGAATTGGAACCGGCTTGATGGCAATGAGTTCAGGTTATGAAGGCATTCAATTGCTTTTAAGGAACAGATAAAAGCTTCAGTTTGCCCTGAGAATAATTGTGTCAGTCAGGGCAGACCTAGGGTTACCATTAGTTTACTACCATGTGCAAATATTTTTTTCTTCAATTGACTCATCAGTTTCATTTTTCTTTTATATATTGAGCAAATATTCATTAGGCACCTAGTAAGTGTTCTGCATTGTGCTAGGTGCTGCTGATAAGAGAAGTTCAAGGCAAGTTCATTGCCTTAAATAGGTGAGAAGGTAGGCAGAAAGCATATGACAGACTTCTATACAAGGCAGAGAGAGTTGGAAAAGAAGGCATAGTGGCATAGCCCATTCTTGTGAGTTGGGCTGCCAACAGCAAAGTCCATGGTTCACAACCACCAGTCACTCTGGGAGAAAGACAAAGAGCCACAGTCTCAGAAACCCACAAGGGCAGTTCTACCATGTCTTAAAGGGTCCCTATGAGTTGGAATCTACTTGATAGCAATGAGTTTGATTTGGTTTTATATTATTGTATAAGGCACTCTAGTGACACTCTGGGATAAGCATTAGGCTGTTCACCACAAAGTTGGTGACTCAAACCCACCAGCTGCTCCAAGAAAGAGAGAGATGAGGCTGTGTGCTCCTCCTGTAAAGATCGACAGTCTCAGAAACCCTATATATAGTCATTATGAATTGGAATCGATTGGACTGCAGTGGGTTTGGGTTTTGTTTGGGGTAATTAGTTCACACTTAGACTATTCAAAATGTCTATATCCTAACTCTTCCTAATTTTAGCCCTTGCTTCTTATCACATTTGTTCCCAGATCCCAGCTCTTCCATTATGTGCAGTGAGGACGGCTTTTCACCTTCACTCTTTGGTCTACACGCCACAAACTCTTGGGCACAAAATCCATCATTTCCATTACAGATTCTCTGTTATTACATTATTTTAGGCATAAAATGCTACTCTTGATCTTCAAAACAAGATCTCCCTCCTGCTCCCACTTAATGGTTAAAAGTAAGCTAGTTGATACCAAGGGCTCAAGTAGACAGCAAATGTTTTGAGAATGATGAGGGCAACAAATGTACAAATGTGCTTGACACAATGGATGTATGTATGGATTGTGTTAAGAGTTGTATGAGCCCCTAATAAAATGATTTTTTTAAAAGTAAGCTAGTATTTCCATTCGAGTGGTCCATGAAGCTGCATCCTCACCTTGGGCATAGAAATTCTAATTTTGATAGAAATGAATTGTTAATAAGCTGAGAATGGAAAGTTTCTCTAATTATAGGAAACAAAATTAAAATTTCCCTGAAGGTATTCTTTGCAATTGCATTTAGTTTAAAATTTGAGAAAGCATGGTCACCCATACACCTTGGTTTTCTTTTCTTCCTTTATTTTTAAGCTAGCTTTGTTCATCACTGGGCTACAATAGAAAGTGAGGTCGGCAGCAAATTTCATGCTAATGCGGGTCCAGCTGATTTACCTTGTTGATATGATGCTTAACCACTCTGGAGAAAATTGGCACCTCCAAGGTGGCCTGTTGTCTTGTAGTATGAAAACCAGGACAAAAATATTTTTTATTTGCTGTTTTCGTTTTTACTGTATTGTAGAAATTTTAGGTTTATGTGGCCAGGGAGCTATGCTTTAACATCTCTCTTTTCACCTTCTTTCAGAACTCTTCGTGATGATGAAGCATATTTGTTGGAATCCAGTCCTCTTGCCCCCATGGGAGAGACTGCTGATGTACGTACATTTAGAGCTAAAGACTCACAACTTGGGAATTTCTCTTCACAGGAGTGCCATTTTCACTCAGTGTCTATGGCCAGCAGTGATTTTAACTGCAAAAAGTATCACAAATGAGTATGGTACATGGGCAGCATTCAACAGTTGTCGTCTTGTAGACAATTCTTATTGAGAGCCCATTATTCCAATACTTAGAATGGGTCCTGTAACAGATGAATCAAGAATCAAGCTAGGAGCTGTCTCTGGTCCCTTGTATCTTGTGAGCACTTTTCATAATGCATGTTTACTGACCTATTTGCTGTCATCGGCTAGACAGTAGACTGATTGGACTACATCACCCCATCCTGGGAAGAATCCAGTCATGAATTTCACCTAGATTGTAGTCATGTTTTCCATATGTCATTCCCTGCTTCATCCACTTATTCACTCACCCAATATTCCTGGAGCCAACCTTTTGGTTAGAAGTCCAACACTTACCCATTGCACCACCAAGGTGCCTGGTCTGTTCCCAATTGAAAAGAACTAAATTTGAGGAAAGAGATGCAAATGATTTTCATGCTAATCCAGCTGTGTGAGCAACTGGAACTGGCTTAAAGCAATAAATGGCATCATTGAAGTAGCTGGATTAGGGAGCAGAGTAGGCACCTTGGTGGTACAATGGATAAGTGCTGGACTTCTAACCACAAGGTTGGAGGTTTGAATCCATTCAGTGGCTCCGTGTGAGAAAGACCTGTTCCTGAAAATATGACAGCTTAGGAAATAGGAAAACCCTATGGAAAGCTGCTCTTACTATATGGGGTTGCTGTGAGTTGAAAATGGCCCAGTGTCCCCTCAATGCAAGAACCCTTTGTTCTATTAACCTGGCATTCCATAATGCTCACCCTCGTGACATGATCGCTTAAGACAAAGTGGGTGCATAAGCAAATGTGGTGAAGAAAGCTGATGGTGCCAGCTATCAAAAGATAAATAGCATCTGGGGTTTTAAAGGCTTGCAGATAAAATAAGCAGCCATCATGCTGAGAAGCAACAAAGCCCACATGGAAGAAGCACACCAACCTGTGTGAACACGAGGTGTCGATGGGGTCTGGTATCAAAGACCCAGAACAAAAAATCCTATCATTGTGAATGAAGGGGAGTGGAGTGGAGACCCAAAGCCCATCTGTTGGCAATTGGATATCCCCTTACAGAAGGGTCGTGGGGAGGACGAAATGAAACCTTCAACTTTCCGCTAATTCTTTAAGGTTTTCTCCCCTCACCCCACCCCCAATTATCGGAACTCCAATTCTACCTTACAAATCTGGCTAGAGCACAGGATGTACATGGGTACAGATAAGAGCTGGAAACACAGGGAATCCAGGACAGAGAACCCCCTCAGGACCAATATTGAGTGTAGACATACCAGGAGGGGAAGGGGAAGATGGGGGAAGAAAGGGGGAACCAATCACGATGCTCTACCAACAATCCCCTCCCAGTGGGTCGGACAACAGAAAAGTGGGTGAAGGGAGACACTGGTCAGTGTAAGACATGAAAAAATAATTTATAAATTATTAAGGGTTCATGAGAATCTGATCAACCAAGGGCTCAAGTAGAACGAAAATGTTTTGAAATTGATGATGACAAGAAATATACAAATGTGCTTGACATAATGGATGTTTGTATGGATTTTTATAGAGTTGTACAAGCCCACAATAAAGTGATTAAAGAAAGAAAGAAAATGGTCCAGTCTCATCTTCTCATCCTGTTCTTCTTTTGCTATATCACATTCCTCTGTTTGATATTGTCAAATGAGGGACTGCAGTTGAAGTTTCTAGGTACTCTCACTAATACCAGTTCCAGTTTTAGTAAGCCTTAAAAGCACAGGGTAGCTGCCCCTAGTTGTCGTTCCCTGGGCTGCAGGCTGGAGAACTCTGGTAAATGGCCAGGTGAGTGAGGGGATAGTGCACCCACAAGCTCCCCACCTCTCAGACAATGGATTTAGGAGGTGGAGGTATGGAAGATGAGGAGACTGCCCCTCTTAGTACTTAGGACCATGGCAGCCTACTAGCAACACTTGGTGCCCCCCGTCCCAGCTTTTGATCTGGAGAAATGTGTATCATCCTTGTGTTAAATGCCTCAGGACTGTGTTTCTTTTCTTGCTTTGGACCATGGTACTCATAATCTCTGTTTCTTGATAGATCCCAGTGATACTTTTTGAGGGCAGGTTGTATGATGGTTTGGGGACAGTTATTCAATTGGTGGAAATATAGGTTAGAAATTGTGGCCACGAAATGTGTACACCTGCCTGTTTTCTGTCAGTGTTTTCTGTTGTTTATATCTTGCTCTTTATCTCCAAAATGAAATGTCAATTTTATTTCTTCTCCTTTGGAAATTTGTAGGCTGAAATGGAGATTATGAATGTAGATTCGGAAACACTTGATGATAACTGCACTTTTGGCAGTCAAGCATCTCCCCAGGAACTTCACTTTGACTTTGGGGGTGCAATGAAGAATTTGAAGGACAACGACGACGATGTGATTATAATTGATGACATAACAGGTAGTTACAGTTGTTGCCTATGCCAATAATGTTTTCTCTATAATGGTTTAAGTTTACAGGAGTGAATTCTAACTGTCTTCTTCTTTCGTAAGTTTTCTGAGCTTATGTTTTGAGAACGGTAATAATGAATCTTGCAGCGAAGGTTCAAGTGCTTGGGAAAAGTATTCTTTGCTCCCATTTAATTTTAATCTTAAGATTGCTGCTAGAGCTCAGTCCTTGCAGCAATCACATTTTCTCTTTTCGTGCTCATTTTGCTCCAGCACAGACACTTCATTCCAAAGAAAGCTCTTGTTATTAAAAATGATACCACAAGAATAATTGTTTTAGTGAGCAAAGGGACAAAGGGTTCACGTCTCAAAGACAGTGGCATTTCACCCACGAGTTTTAATATTACTGGACATTTTGTAACTATAATTGCATAATACATATAAATTTAAAAATTCAACATTAATTAAACACACCAATATCGACACTGGGCTTTTTCTTCTATAAAGAATAGACGTTTATTCTCTCATTCCTGGCACTAGTGATGTGGGGGTGAGGGGCTTGCACAGACTTAGCATTGCATTATTCTCATGAGCAAAGCACCCAGCCCCTCAACCAGAGAAAGCATGGGCTTTTGCCTGCCTGGGTTCCCTGAATGCAGTTCTCCCGGCCACTCTTAAGTGAAGAAAGCAACAGGATGCATCATGAAGCTCGCACCCGTAGCATGCTTATTTTAACATGAATCATTGGTATTATGGGATCTCTATATGCAGAAGTACCACTGTGTTTATAATCTTTATGCCAGGTGTCATGCAGTGAAGCCTGTAAACACTCGATGGGACTGCCTGGTTTGTACCTGCCTTAATAGTTTTCTGCGGTTGACGAGTAGGTTTACTGGAAAGTGAAATTCGAGTTGTCCTTCTCTGCTGGGCCAGGACCTTGTACAGGCTTCAGATTTCACAGGTTTTACTTTATATTTACAGCTATAATTGTAAGTACATGCCATTGCTATTTCTATAAATTATAATGGATTCAAAACAGAGACTACCCTACTCTATTTCTCATGTGCTCCATAAAATCAACACCAGCCTCCCCCCGCCCACAGAATAAAAAACAAACCCTCACTGCCACCAAGTCAACTCAGACTCCTAGCGATCATGTAGGGCAGAGTACAAGTGTCCATGTGAGTTTATTAGATTGTGACTAACGCTTGAAGAGAACAAAAAGTCCATCTTTCTCCCATGGAGCAGTTGTTGGCTTCAAATTGTGGCCCTTGTGGATCAAAGTTCAATGCATAACCTATCGGTCACCAGGGCTTCCTTATAGTATTCTAGTTTTCCAGCCTTTCTATTTTTGCTGCCAGTTTAATAAATCCTATAAAAATAATTTGATGGATGGGGGGTGGTGTCAACGCCCGTGACCCCATCATTGTAGCTTCTAAAACCAAAGAGGCAGTGATTGCTTTCACATATTTATGTGACTTTATCCTGTAGCTTTGCTAGAGAATTATTCCTGTTTGTGACTGCTCAACAGTGGACAAACTCTTGTATCCTTAGGCTGCTGACATTTCCAATAAAATGGAGGTATTGTGATGGCTAGCAACATAGGGCCTGAGCTGTACAAATCCAGTGACTCTAGGTTCCTCACCATCATTTATTGATAATTAGTTCAATTTCTGAGATGTGCATTCCATTTGGGAAACAAACTGATAAGTACACCATTAAGATGTTCAACTAATTTAGAAAGTGGGTGATCATGGAAAAGGAATCAGGAGAAGAGTTTCCCAAAGACTGAAATGCTGGAAGTAGCCGGAAATCAGAATTTTCCAAAATATTTGTAATTGCTCACCCCAAACCATTCTGTAATTGAGTCATTTCCCCATGACCTTAACTGATGGCAAGGTGTGAGACCCTGGGCTGCAGAGAACAGGTGTGAGGCGGTGTGGTTGCAGTTAGCCTGATCCAGAGCTGTTTCTGGTTTCAGGATTTTATCTTGAAACAGTTTTCGGTGCACAGAAAAGTTGTAAAAATAGCACAGAGAAAATCATGAGTACAGATGTCCTAATAGCATACCCTTCACTCTGCGTGCGTCCCCTAAACCAATATCATTTCCAACCATGTAATTATCAATGATCCAAACTAAGAAGTTAATATTGGTGAATACTTTTAGCTAAACCAATGAGTTTATTCTGATTTCACACGTCATTGTCATGAATCTGTTTCATTAATCTGTTCTTCAATCTAGGCAGAGGTCAGGTTGCATTTAGTTGGCAGATGCCTCATTAGCGTACTTTCATCTGTGACAGTTATTCAGTGTTTCCAGCCTTTCATGCAGCGCCTTGACATTTCCAAAATGTGTAGGTCAAGTGTTTCATTGACTGTCCCTCTGTTTGGATGTGTCTGATCATTTCTCAGGCTTAGACTGACGTAAGATTGGGGAAGGCTATCCCAGAAGTGGTACATATACCCCTTTCAGTGCAGCATAGCACAGGCCACGATGTTGATAGCCAAGAGTAAGTCAAAAAGTATTGCTCCTTGGGTTGAATTCATATGTACATGGGTTGATCCCAAATGAGCCCTACTTAAACTTTTCTCTGCAATGAGTGGATAGCTGTAGACAACTTCTGAGGGGACCTGGTGGCCAGTTTAATTTAGGCAGAGAGGGAGAGGTTTTCTTGAAGGATACAGGAGGATCACAGGTGCTAATTGTGAAGAGTGAAACAAATTGAAAACTGTGTTGGTGAGAGAAAGGCCATGGAAGTTGCACTTGGGGATTTTTTTCCCATCAAGAAAATGCATCTGCTCACTCTTCCAAAGGTTAGCAAGGGCTGTTCTATGAGAGCTTCCTTGGGAAAGCTTACTTCACTCACCCTACAGCCTTGATCTAGCCCCTGCTGACTGCTTTTTGATCCCTAAACTCAAAGAATAGTGAGAAGGAACACAGTTGGACGCCCTTTGGATGCCCATACTACCACAACATGGTGTGCAAGAGCTCAGAATTCTCTGTGGAAGGGCCACAGAGGCAGAAACGCCCAAGACTCTCTAGCTGGTGTTTCCGCCTCTCTACAGGGAGGACATGTTACGAAGTAATAACTTCACGTTTGGGGTATTTTCTGTTTTATAAAAATGTCTATGATTTTGTAGCAGTACTGTTTGATTTACACACACACACACACACACACTTGCACAACAGCAAAATAAAAGTCCATCATGATCATTTAAAGAGCTTACTCACATTACTGTCATTTTAAAAGTCCTGAGTATATTCTGTTCTTTCTCTTAAATTATTCAACTGGGGTCCTCCTTGAGGCATTGACTGGCCATAGAGCGATTTGTTTCTTGATTGTAGACAATGAAGAGGTAACAGGCCCCCAGGGGGAAACGAGTTTGAGACCCTTTCCTTGGAATGTCATCACTGCTATAGTTCAGTAGAAGAATAATTATAGTTGAAGGCTGCCTTCTTGCTTTATGTTTTCTATTTGTTTTATTTTCCTTCTATCTCTTTTTTACCCTCTTTTTCACTTAAGGGAGACTATTCTTATAATTTCATTTTCCCTTCTTCCTTGACTAATTAGCTATAATTCGTTATCTTGCTATTTTGATGAGTTCTCTATAGTTTACAATTCTGTATTTTATAGAGGTAACGCGTGCACTTTGTAGTTTACTTACCATGCAACACCCACATGGTATTTTTGTAAATATACCATATCAATTAAATAAGTATTGTTGTTGTTGTTGTTGTTTTAGTAAAACCTCTCCAATGGATTTAATGATGATTCTTCGTCTTGGGGCCAGTTGAAATTTGGTTCTCAGCAGCAGACCCTCACCTGTCCACCCTCAGGGTTCTAAAGCAGCCCCTCTCCCTCCTGTGCAATCCCCTTTCCCCATTGTAAGCAGAAATCACTGTCTCTGCCACCGAAAGTAAGAGCCCTCATCACCAGAGTGCCTGGCCCTAGCCAGGAGGTGCAAGGTCTGCGCAGTCCCTGCTGAAGACGCCATTCAGACAAGCATGGGCATTGTGCTATAGCTCTAAACATTCTTCCCTGCTATCTAGGGCAATTTGAATGTTCAGCCCATGCTGCCACCACAGGGTGGTTATTGGAACCACTGGGCCAGGGGACTACACATCTATCGCTCAGATGAGATGGGTCCTACTGGCTGCCTGGGGTGAGCACCTAATAATTTTTACCCTAATAATTTCAGATGGTTCTTTCTCTGGCCTTGGGTAGTTACTTCCTCCCATACCTTCACCGAGCAATACTCAGGTGCGACCCTTGGGTTGCAAAATAAATCGGCAGAAAACAAGGTGACTTTACTGGGTACATGTTGGGAAAAATATGGAATCCTATATTTAAAGTTCCGAGCCTGGGGTATCAGTCCCAAGACCAGGGGGGGCTGAGAATGGAAAGTAGAGAACAGAGTCTGATGACAAGGAGAGACTACACTCAAGAATCCCATGGACCCCCTTTGACTTCACCAGTGCTGGGCATGGGCTTAGGACAAGTGAGTCATGGGGGTCAGAACAGAGAATTTATTAGAAGCATCTTCTCCACTGTGCTTTTCAGAGCTTTCCCAAGCCCTTCCAGAGTGATGCATGACTAGCTTTCATTTGGTTTTATCAACCAGATACTGCCAAAGTTCCAGCAGCAGAGCCAATCATGTTAACCCCCGAAAGGCACTAACACCTCAGTGTCAACTCAGGGGTCCATATGTTTGGTCATTGGCATATGATCGAGATTAATCTGAATGATTCCTAGTGCCTGACATAGAATAAAACTTTACCCTCTGGTTTTTATCAGATAAAAGCCCTGTGTCATATTTTTGATAATGTTGGTCCTCTGGCTCTTTCTGTCCTGAGTTTCACTGTTTCATTCCTTAGACACATCAACACCCATGGAGCAATTCTATCAGAAGGCCAGTAAGAACAAGGAGGGAGAGAACAATGTTGGCTCCTACAGCATGGCTGTTAACGCCGTAACTGTCAAGGTAATTCCGGGATCTCACTTCACATATATGTCTGGACTTCCCATCGTGCCAAGTGCAGACTGTCTGCTCTGGGTTCCACTTGTACTCTGTGGCAAGCGTACTCCTTAAGTTTTGACTGTCCCCTCTCTGCTGTACTGGATTCCCAAGTGCACCGACAAGCCCAGTGGGCTCTGGCAGAAAGGAAAGCAGCCAGAGGTTCTGCTCTCCTCTCAGTGTGAGAAGTCCAAAGGCACTTGTCATTTGCGATAAAGTTGGAGCCAAGTAAGCAGTATGTTTAAGCATCTTGTGCCTCATCGTCTAAGAAGGGAGTACTTGTCACCTCACGAGAAGCCAGCGCTCCTGTCCAGCCTGCCTTCCACTGTCCCAGTGGAATTTTAGGGGCTTAGAGACATGCAGTTGAGAGGGATAGACATGTCTAGCCTTAAAAATCAGCACCAGTCTACAGCCAAAGCACAAAAGTTGAGTGACCCATTCGGTCGCTCCTCTCCCTTCAGGGTGCCCCAGACTTGGGTGGTCATCGTTGTCTTCGGTAGGTTTATGTGGAGTCAGGTTTGGCAGCCCTGCTCATGAGTTATGGTGGTCGGTGGGAGTGGTGGCAGTCATGACCCAGCCTAAGGTGAGTCTCTCCACTCCTAGTGTGGCAGGAGAACTGAGGGCTGGCAGATACTGAGTGAAGTTTGGTTCCAATGAGGCTTAGTGTCTCTGTGTTGAAAAAGTGCTGGCCCTGAAAGGATTTAGAGGATGCTGTGAATATTCTTTGACCTGTGTCAGTGCCAAATGGCTACAGAAATCCATTTCCCACCCTTCTGTCTCCTAGAGAGTTGTGGCCGCCCTTTCCTTCTTGTCTTTTGAACCACTTGGCGACTAAAGCTGAATGGTAGTCTTGAGTGAAAAGAACCCACAGTTAGCAGTGAGTGAGCTCTGGACCGCTGAATGGGGACAATCTGGGGACTGCGGTGAGAGGGCGCTGGAAACTGTCATAGGGTTTGTCGTTGAAGGACTTGGAGGTAGGCACCGTGGGGTGGAACAAGCCAGTTTTATCCAGATAAGGAGCCCAGAGGGTCACAGGAGGCCAGGGACTGGTTGTTGTGCCTTCCCCACCCCTCCTTGGTGTGACCTTGTTCAAGGGTGGACCAGCAGCTCCCACTTCTTTCTTGTTTCTAGGACCCACTCAGACCCTTGACAGACAGTTCTTTGCCAAGAAACCCGCCCCCTCAGCCAATCGCGTGACAAGCCCCATCCACTTTCCTCAATTCTCCCCTTTCTGTATGCTGCCTCTGATCGATTTCAGGCTGCTGCTAACTCCCCCAAAGCCCAACCTCACCCCGCCAGCCTTTTCCCCCACTGCCTTCTGCCCAGCCCCCAGCCTCCTACCTCCCACCAGCCCTTTTTTTCTCAAGGCTGCCAGAACTCAGGTTCTACCACCCAGATCTCACAGTGTGGCCTTGTCCCTCCATTCTTCCCCCTTGAAATATTGCTTCCTCTCTCTGTTCCTGCTGCTCTCTCTGTCCAGAATCGCCATCCCTTAGCCACGATCTCCACTTGCTCAGGGGTCTCAGACGACACCCGTCACGAAGCCTTTTTATACCCCTCAAGCACAGGTACTTGCCTGGGACTCTGACTCCTTTTCTTAGGGCTCTCATCCCCTTCTGTGTCGTGGTAGTGACAGCAGTTCCTCCTACACGTAGAAGCCATGTCACACTCAGATGTTCCACCTTGCCTCGCGCAACCCCGGCACCAGGAGGTGCATGAGGTGCACAGTGGACCAAGAACAAGTGCGGGGCTGCCCAGATGAGATCTGGCTCTCTTCTCACGGGACTGCGTGTCTCGACTCCAAGGAGGACCCCACTAGCCAGACAGCTGCAGCCCTGGGCATGCACCCTCTTCGGAACTGACTCTGGTGCCCCACGCCAATTGGACACTCCATTTTCTTGGTCTCAGCAGACCAGGTGGCAATAGCAAGATGAAGAATTCAAAAGCATTGTCAAAGGGACTTAGATTCCCCTTTCAGCAACGTTGGTCAGCTATAGTTGCATGCCAACGGTTACCTCTGAGAAAACTCACCTCCTCCTCCCAGACACTCCGAACAGGGGGACGTAGACTGCCCCACACGCACTCTGACACTCTGCAACGCCTACAGTAGGAACTAATGTGACAAAGCTTCTCTGGGTAGCACAGAGTACTAGACTATTAGCCCAAAGGTCCACCCACCCAGAGTTGACTCACCAGAAAGGACTGCCTGTCTGTGGAACCAAGTTCTAGTTCACTGACATGCGGTCTCCGTGAGTGAACGCTGACTCGGCAGCATCAAGCAATACCGTGAGCAATGATTCACTTGTTGAAGGAGTGTAGATAGTGAATGTGAACTAGGAGGCAGGAGAAGTGGGGAGAGGAAAAGGAGGAGTGAGCATGCGCTGGGCACACTGACCTTGAGGTGGATTGGTAGGTTCCTTGTGCTGGAAGGAGCTCTTACTGTAACCCAACATGCTTTGCAGGATAATTTCATGTAAAGTCATCTCAGTCCTGAGCCCTATTCCAGATATGAGGCTCTCTTCCACGGTGAACTTACTTTGCCCGGACCAAGAAGAGTCCACTCTTCCAGGTCCTATCATTCTGTCTAGGGAGACTAGGGGATCTGTAAATATTCTGCCTTGTGCCTTGAGTGTTTCTGGAGCACAGGAAGCCACGGCTTCAGGATAAGGGTCTGATGGGATCGTTCAGAGGAAGTTCCTCACCGGAGGCTGGCTTTGTGATTGATCGACCCTGGCTCAGAGCACCAGGGCCCTGCACTGTCTTCCCCTGAGGACTTTTGGCGTGTTGCCTCAAGTTTCTGGGCCAGTTCCTCATTTTCATTTTGAGGTTTCAAAACAATCAGAGTAAGTGATCACCACAGTCCATTTCTGATCAACAATTCCTGGATTGGCTGTCGGCCACTCTCTCAAACTTTCACGAATGGATGTGACCAGAATGGAAGTGCCACTGCATCCTTGGTCTTTCCAAGTTCGAGGAAGAAACCCAAACTGCATAGAGTAGGATTTGGAGAACTCTCTGTTTGTGCAGATCAGCCTGAAGTGGTATCTCCGCGTCAGTGGTGTCCTACATGGACCACCCTGAACTAGAGCTCACAAGTCCCCGCTGGAGAGGAAGAGTCAGCTGCAGCAGCTGGAAGGAAATGCATTGGTTACTACAGGTTGATGTCAGATATCAGCCAGGGGTGCTGGAGGTATTCAAACAGCTGCTTCCATGTAGCGGTCTGTTTGTCAGACCCAAGATCAGTTCTTGAGGCTAGGTGGCCAACGGGGGAGGAGAGAGGGACCCTGACTACCCGCAAGGAGTCACGTCAATAGGGCCTGTCATTGTGGATGGCTGGCATACACAGGCAAGCGAGGGACACCTGGGGTGATCCCTGGTGGGGAGCCATGGTGTTTGCCCCTTGCTTTGGGCTGAACAGAATGGCATTGGCGGCTGTGGCTCGCCTGTCACCCACTTCCAGTGGGTTTGCCTGTGAGAAGCGTGGGCCATGTATTCATTACACCTTTGTGGACTGTCTGTGAAATGACAGCTCTGAGACCTCAGACTCTTCAGACTTGGTGTCCGAAAAATCTTCAATGACTGAGGTGGAAACTTTGAGTGGCTCACTTTCCACCATCTCTGTGTCATCCTCTGGTGAGTCTTCTGTTGTTCCCCCTAAGGTATGGACACCCCACTGTTGGAACTGGAAGGCACTTCCGTTTCCATGAGGATTTGGACTCCCTTTAAGGAGCCCTCCTGGATCAGTGGTTAAAGTTCTCGACTGCTAACAAAGGTCAGGGGTTCAAATTGCTAAGGAGACAGGGGCTTCCATACGGATGACAGCCCGGGAAGTCTCACGGGCAGACTGATTACCCTAGAGAGTTACTAGGACTTGGAATCGCCTCTGGAAGCAGTGGGTTTGCGTTTGAGCTCTTCAGAGGGGTAGTGGTTTTGCAGTCTTGGTTACAGCCTATTTATCAGAGATAATGGAATTCCTGGACTGCCATGACCTGCGCCTATATGCACATGTCCATGGACACATGTCCTAGAACTGCCAGTGCTCCCAGCCGCACAAACAGCTGTTGGGCTCACCAGCCCCTGGCTTGGAGAGGCGAGGCCACGGTGGTCTCCTGCTTTTGGGAAGGGGTGTAGGGGTGTCTGGTGCCTTCCTGGGAGGCTCACTCAGAGCTTGAGGTATCTTAACCTCTCACTGTGACAGGAGCAGAAAAAGTCACGGAGAAAAGCAGTGGAGCTGCCAACTCAAAAGGTGCCACAGTCGCGCATGGTGGCAGGGAACCAGGAGGTGCCCACTCTGCATATGGACTCCCAGATAATCATCATTTCCGACGATGATTCCAATGAGCAGCCTCGTGTTTATTATCCAGCTGCAAAGCAGGGACTCCATGTGGATAAGTCCAGTAGGTGAGTACAGCCATCCTACTTGAGACCCGGGGGGTTAGGCCTCTGGGCTTCAGCAGCAGCCTATCCGAAGCACAATGGGTCTTGTTCATATTGCTCTGTGGTTGCTCGCTCACTCCCTTCCCTCTGGACGTGTGGTGCACGGCCCTGCATGTATTGAAGGAGACTGTGATACGTCAGTGTTGGACTATGGACAGTCACTCAATAGTCTCCAAGTTTAACACTGCTTGGCAAGAGATGCCCAAGCCCGGTGGCATAGCATAGGGAATCTGAACACAAGTCTCTTGTGTTCACAGCTGGTTGACCCCTGTACTCCTGACCCCTCAAGTCTGGGGATCACAGTACAGCCATGACCCTGGCGGGGAGGATGGTGGGTTAGTGCCCTGGCTCCCACTAGCCTGATCATCAGCCTTGACCCTCAGGTGGGACATTACAGGTGCAGATCCCGAGGCAGAACCAGACCAGCCACGTAACTTAAGTCCTGGTGGGGACAAATATCTGTAGCTCCTCTGTGTTTACTTGTGGCCAGCTGAGTGTCAATCAGCGGGCGAGCATGATCAAGTAGAGCCCCAAACACCTACTGATCATGAGACATGCGGGACCAGGTGTCTGTTTCTCTACCTGTGTCACTGCATTGGACTTCTTTTCTTACAGCTCTTTCCCTGTGGCCACTGTGAAGGTGAAGTCACAGGAAGAGACTCGGGCTACTGAGACCCCGGACCTTGTGATACTGGGTCCTCTCCCTGCTCCTAAGCCTCCCACTTACCTGGAGACCCCGGAGGGTTTCGTTCAAATCTGGCCAGAGCCATCCAATCCTCAGGAACGTGTTTTCATCCAAGCGAACTGCATGCCTGTCCTGACGCAGACTGGCCCGAAGAACGTAGCCAAGGGGAGTCAGGTCAGCTGAAGCCTTTTCCTCCCCTGCAGCCCGGTGGTGTGGGATCCAGCCCGTCGAAGGCAAAGACTGCCTCTCTGCTAGCTCCCAAGTCCACCTGGCCAAGGGGAGCTGCCATGGGGGATGGGCAGGGCAAGTGACCCTGGGCAAGTAAAGCTGAACTACAACCTCTGGGGGTGACAGTGGTGTGTGGGTGTCTGTGTGTTCTCATGTTTGCTTGGCGCTCAACATGGGGTGTCCTTGGGGTGCATGGGGTGGGGCAGATGCTCAGCCTGACTAGCCGAACTTCCAAAGGGGCTCTTTGGCATTTTGACTTCAAGTGCCTTCACATGGCCCAAGCTTCCCATCCAAACTACTAAGGGGGGAACCCACCCCTGCAAACCAGTCGACCAACTCCTGGGAAACCCATGTGTGTCAGATTAGAACTGCATTCACTAGTTTTTCCTCGTTGTTGGTTGTGATTTTCCATTGTGCATGGGGTGAGCTTCTAGAGAGCAGGCAGCACCCCTGCACCTTTTGTTGCGCCTGATCCATTGCCATCCCCCAAGGTCCCATCCCCTACCCCACTTCCTCCCTATGTCTCCCACTTCCGTAACTCCTCCTTTCTGAACCCTCCGGACATCTTTGTTCTTAGGTCATTGTAGCCCCTTTGGCCTCAAAGGGTTGATGATGCACGTATCTCATGAGTGTTACTCTTCCCCTGATAGACCCGTCTATTATTTGGCTGAAAATTGAGCTACTGGCGAGTTCAGTTTAGGTCCTGAAGGGTGACTAAGGGTCATCATCTCACAAGAGAGCGTTTTTGTTTTTACATTGTTACTGTGGGCTCCCACTGAATCCCGCAGCTTCTAAGATGATACTTCTCACAACAGTTGGTAGTGGTAGCCAGGTACGACTGGTTCTTCCAGTCTCGGGATTATGGTCACTGATGTCTGCATGAGTTCATTGGACTAGTCCACGAGTCCACTGGACTCGTTGTTTCTGTGTGTGTGTCAATTTTCTTCGCTCTTCTTTCCTTTGGACATAAAGAGGTCAAGGTATGATTTTTCCCCTAGACCCAGGTTGGTCACTTGGACCCCCAGGGCTGCCAGAAACTCGGTCCCTAGAGTGACAGGCCACCTAAAGAGATCAGGGTGGTCATTGCCCTAGAGTCAGGTTTCAAGCCTTTATTTAAGGCCACACAAAGCTAGCTCCTGGCTCGCTCTCTGATCTCCAGATACCTCCAGTTCTCAGCCCCAACCCTAGCTCTGCTCTGGTGGCTGCTTCTGCTTTCTTCACCCCCAACTTCCACCCCCCTGCTCTCTTCATCCCCCAAGTGGTGCAGCCTTGCTCAGTTTACCCAAGGTCTTTCTCCTCAAGTCCCCAAAAGCCATTCCAGCAGCCTCCCCTTTGTATCACCATCTTTGTGCCTGACCCCACCCACTCTTTGACATTCAGAGGTTTGGTCAGCCAGCTGCCTACGGGGCTGAACCTGGACATGGCTAAGTTCCAAACTGCAGTTAGATCCTCAAGCAGGGGTGGGAACAGAGAATCCAAGACCTTGGTCCATCATGGCTGGCGGAGGAGCTGAGTAGGGACAGGCCGGACCATGAGCCATGGTCTTTAGGCCTAGGTGCTGCTCGAGGGCACCCCATTTCCCAAGCTCCACCCTTGAAATCACCTGGCAGGATCTTGCACCAAAAATGTCCTTGGCAGTTTGCTGGCCTGGGAGAGAGGGGCCTCCCTCTAGGGCGGGGTGAGTACAGAAACTCTAGGCCCCAGCCTCACCTTGTTTGTTTTCCCACAGATGGCAGCAGAGGCTGAAGGGGAAGAGGAAGGCAGAGAGGAAGAAGAAAACATAGAGGAAGATGAAGAGGAAGAAGACGAAGAGGAGGATGAAAACAAAGAGAATGTAGAAGACGAGGATGAAGAAGACGAGGATGAAGAAGGAGAGGAGGACGAAGAAGAGGAGGAGGAGGAGGAAGAGGATGAAGAAGAGGAGAACGAAGATGAAGAGGATGACGAAGAAGAAGAGGAAGACGAAGAAGAGGAAGATGAAGAAGAGGAAGATGAAGAAGAAGACAACGAAGAAGACGATAACGACGAAGAAAAGGGTCCCAAAAGAAAGGCTTGCCGGCTGTCTAATGAAGATCATAAAAAGATCATCTGTACCTGCTTCCCATTCCAGAAGCAGCCCCACAGCCCCCAGCGGCAGCAAAAACGGCCCCTTTGGGGTCAGCAGTGAGCAGCCCATGTTCTCCGGAGCGGGCTGTCGGTTGGAGAGTTGCTTAGCTGGTCTGCAATGTATCTGGGAGGCGCTTTCTGGCCAGACGTATTTTCTACCATGATCAAAGTCTGTTAAAGCAGCTCAGCCTTAGCTCCAAGTGTTTGAGGTCCTAGTCCAGGGGCACCAGGCCCTGTTTCTTGTGTCCTCAGAGGCCCTCAAGAGTCCAGATGTTATTTTCTAGTTTTGCTTTCGAATAAACTTGTTCTTTGCAGCAACTTCTTGATTTGCTGACTGAAGTTTTGGAATTTAGCAGTGGAACTACCAACAATCCATTGGACCGAACACACTGAGGGAAGGAAGGGGCTCTCTTCCAGGGGTCAGGTAATTTTTAGGGTCCAGCCGTGGTTCAAACATCAGCTCCACGCTCCATTGCGGAGTCTGTCCAGGTCCCTTGTGGCTCTCCGGGTCACGAGACAACAGGAGCCTCACCCATTACCTCAGAGGCGAGCCTGGGCACGAAAGAGCACAGGCGCCAGTCCCTTGGCACCCAGGTCCTGCTCTGACTCCTTGGCTCTGTCTTTGGCAAGGGGACCTCCTACAGGAAATGTGACTCACTGGTGTAACCCTAAGGATCCTCACGTCTGTCCGGACTGGCATCTCTCTGCAGCTTGGATAGCCTGAGCAGAAGCCGCTGTGAGCCTTTGGGGGTTGTCTTCTAGGAGTGAACCAATGCTGGAAGAAGGCAAAAGATAGCCCCTTTCACAGCTCAGATGTTGGGGGCGGCTCATGTTGCACATGCACAGAAGGCAGTGTGATCCCCACTAAGGACTGTCCCGCACTGCAGACATGGGCTCCTCTTGGTGCTGCAGGGCATCCTGGGTACCACACAGGAGAGTCGGCAAAGCTGGCAGAGCTGACATGCTTAAGGGTGGGATGTGGGGAGAGGGCTCTAACGGCAGCTTTAGTCTCAGCCCCATCCTTCCCTGGGTGCTCAGAAGGGAGACCAGGATGTGGGAGGTGGTGCAAACCCAGCCAGGTTCCGTTGAGGAGGGGTGAAAGCAGGCTGGGGGCCAGGTAGCTGGCTGCAGAGGGGCCCATGGCCAAGAGCTGCCTCACAGACCCTGGGGACTGGCATGTGGGGCCACCTGTGGGGTTTGCTGGGTCATCCTCACCGGAAAAGGCCCACCCTCCAGGAGTGGACCTGTGTTTATTCCTGGCAGAAGGTAGGTAAGCACGCTGCGTCAGGCAAGTCTAACAGTGCCAGCAACATCTGCTCACCTGTTGTCTTTGTGCTCCATTGGTTCTTTTGCACACAATTTTGAGTGCCATGCTTCTACACCCTGCATAGACTAGGCTCCAGCCTCCCACTGGTGTCACTTGTTCCTGACTTGACTGTGCCACTCCATGTGCTGCATGCTCCTCTGTTTGCCCTCTCCCTGCTGTCCTGACTTTGTTTCCCACCCTCCCACTCGGCAGAGTTCAACTAGGGGGAGCAGTCCCCTGCTCCACACCAACCCTACCCCACCTGAGCCTCACAGGAACCTATATGCCAGCCAACTGCTGCTGGGCCTTCAGCCTGTCAACTGTCCCACAATGGGCAGGACTGCTGGTGGGTGGTGGCAGTGCCTAAGCACCAAACCTCCAGAGTGAGTCTTCCTTTGGCCAGTGGTCACATGAGCATCCCCCAACCTAGCGTCTTTCTTAGCAGCTACCTGCTGACATTGGGATGCTCATGGGGGTGTGTACCTGTCTGGCATCTGGGAGGAGCCAGGTGGTTCCTGGGGTGAAAAGACAGGCCCAGGCCAGCCTGCCTGCTGCTCGCCTTTTGGTGTGCTCCAGTGGAATAGATCCTCGGCTTCTAAGCATGAAACAGCAACCTGGTTCCCTCCACAGGCTTCTCCCCTATGGAAGGACAATGGAGTGTCTGTTGCGAGGGTGTCCTTCTGGGCTCTGGAGGCTCCATTTCTCTATGGGACCAGGGGTGCATGGTTCAGGAGACCAGAGTGTATTCCAGAACCACCAAGCCTGGTCTGCACACAAAGCAGGTGAGCTCTGTCCATGGGGGAGTGGCCTGGGTGCTGCTAGAGATGAGGCCGGGTTTCTGAGGATTTGGCCAAGAAGCCTGCTTCCTGTCTACATGGAAGTCTAGATCCCAAAGGTCAAAGGGTAATGAACCACATGATCACTTTCTTTTTTAAAATTTTATTTTATTAGGAGCTCATACAAATCTTATCACAATTCATATATACATCAATTGTGTAAAGCACACTTGTACATTCATTGCCCTCATCATTCTCAAAACATCTGCTCTCCACTTAAGCCCCTGGCATCAGTTCCTCATTTTATCACCTCCCTCCCCGCTCCCCCCTCCCTTATGAACCCTTGATAATTTATAAATTATTATTTTGTCCTATCTTGCCCTGTCCGAAGCCTCCCTTCACCCACTTTTCTGTTGTCCATCCCCCAGGGAGGAGGTCACATGTAGATCCTTGTAATCTGTTTCCCCTTTCAAACCCACACTCTCTCCACCCTCCCGGTATCGCCACTCACACCCCTGGTCCTGAGGGATCATCTGCCCTGGATTCCCTGTCTTTCCAGTTCCTATCTGTACCAGTGTACATCCTCTGGTCTAGCCAGATTTATAAGGTAGAGTTGGAATCATGATAGTGGGGGTGGGGGGAGGAAGCATTTAGGAACTAGAGGAAAGTAGTATGTTTCATCGTTGCTACATCGTGTCCTGATTGGCTCATCTCCTCCCTGTAAGTGGATGTCCAGTGGCCTACAAATGGACTTTGGGTCTCTACTCCGCACTCTCCGCTCCCTTCATTCACAATGAAGTGGTTTTTTTTGTTTTGGTTCTGATGGTGCCTGATACACGATCCCTTCAACACTTTGTGATTGCACAGGCTGATGTGCTTCTTCCATGTGGACTTTGTTGCTTCTGAGCTAGATGGCCGCATGTTTACCTTCAAGTCTTTAATACCCCAGACATTATATCTTTTGATAACTGGGCACCATCAGCTTTCTTTGCCACATTTTCTTATGCACCCATTTGTCTTCAATGATCATATCAGGGAGGTGAGCACACAATGATAATTTTTTATTCTTTAATGCCTGATAACTGATTACTTCAGCACCTCGGGATCACACAGGCTGGTGTGCTTCCATGTGGGCTTTGTTGCTTCTGAGATAGATGGCTGTTTTCTTGATGAAACAAAATCCACAACCCTTCACAATCAAAACATGACAGACACAGAGGCGGAGGAGAGCACACAAGATGGAGAAATTGCATAATTTCGCAGAGCAAGTGCATCACAATGCCTGACTGATGGGCCTAAAGACTGAGTCCCAGTGGCTCCTGGCTAAAACTGAGGGAGTGGGGCCTGCAGCTTGAGCCCTCCAAACCAGACACTTGAGCGCTGCTTTCTAGCTAAGAGAACTTAGAGCCTGGGCTCAGCTCCTGACTTCCCAGAGAGGACCTGAGACTGGAAGTTGGTTCTCCCCAGTTAGTGATTTAATTCCTTGCAGCCATTTCCATCTAGGACATGGTGCTGATGGAGGCACCTCATTCTAGCCTTTTGGAGGGAAGAGAGTTGTGAACCTTTGCAGATAAAGGACTCTGAGTGACTGTGTGGGCATGATGAGAGTATCTGTCTCCTTGCCAGTGTGACTGACCCCATGCTCCTCTCAGCTCTCCTGAACACAGGAGGGGCCCCTGGCCCTTAAGAGGACTACTTTCCTACTGAGTGCACCCCTCGTGTCTGTCACCTGCCTCTCTTCACAGTCCCGTTGGCTCCTCCTAGCTTTTGCTGCTCAAGTGATAAGCATTTGCAGGTTGCAATTTCAGTTCATCTCTCTTGCCACCGAGGACATTCCGCCTCTGAACGACCCTATGAAACAGGGCAGAATGCCCCCTGTGGGTTTTTGAGACTATGACTACCGGAATAGAAAGCTGCCTCTTTTTCCTACAGAGTAGCAGTTTCAAACTGATGATCTTGTGGTAAACAGCTCAATGCATAACCCACTACGTCAACACGGTTCCGTTCCAACTCTTAGTGACTCTGTAGAGCTGCTGAGACGAAAGCCTTCTTCTTTCCCAAAGTTTTATTGGCATGTATATAATCCACATACCAGACAATTCAATAGTTCAGTCACATCATGAAGAATTGTACACTTAATATCAGTTTGAGATCATCGTTTTCATTCTTGCACTCAACGTTATTAGCTCCTCATTTCCCCCAGCCTCCCCTGCTGCACTTCCAAGGAACCACGAAGCCAGTTACTGTCCTTCTAGATTGACCTCTTCTGGATTTCACAGACTGGAAAACACTAAAAAACAAAAACTAACAAAATTAAACGGATAAGAACATCAATTGGAAATGCAGAAAATTTTAAACTAGAACAAATTTAAATGAATCATAGGGAGATCAAGTGATAAGTTACTACATTTTAACTGTAACTGTAATGCCATAGTATTTTCTTGACCCCATCTTTTTGTTTTTAATAGTTTTATTGACTTAAAATTCACATATGTACACTTTTCATAATCAAATCGCTTTGGGAAAGAATTGTATTCAGATCCAGGAATGGATTTGGGGCTCCCACTGAATCCTAGCTCCCATTTAAGCACAATTAGTTCTTACATCATGGCCCTGCTTGATACTCGCCCTCACAAAGGGAACACAGAGGATATGGGTGCTATAGCAACGTGTGGTGAAGAAATTAGATGTTGCATGACTTATCAGAATAGCGTCTGGGGTCTTAAAGACTTGTTTCCAAACAAGCAAGCATCTTAAGTGAGATGTCAGCCAAGTCCACATGGAAGAGGTACACCAACATCCATGACCTAAGGATTGTAAATCTCATAATGGGAAGCTGAAAGAGGGAATGGTATCAGACCTAAATTGTGAGATTCTGGTTTGCAGAAGACTACGAATAATGGAATTTACAGAATCTACACAGGAAATAAGCGTTGGGTGATTTTCCATCTATCCATAATAGAGGGATGGGAAGAAACGTTACCAGAGAGTCATAGAGAGATGACTAGGTCAGAGTGATTTGAAGGGTTAAAACCTTGTCACTTGGGGATCCCCCGCCTCCTCTGATACACATTGGGCCTGATCTGTTTTTCAACATTTTTTGTGTGTTTTTAAATTTCATGTTGGGGTTTATATCTGGTGTATTTTGTAATTGGGGGTAGCCTTCTTGAGTTTTCGTTGATCAGAATATAAAACCCATGTGAACCTACAGAGACAGCAAGTAGAATAAGGGTTCCTGAAGAGCGGGGTGCAGTGGGGCGGGGAGATACAGGGGAGCTGACATCAAGGAGTTCAAGAAGGAAGAAATATTTCAGAACTGATTGTGGTAGCAGTTGTAAAATATTGCTTGATGTGATTGTACTATGGACTGATGTGATATCTGTATTAGCTCTCAATAAAATGTGTTTTTTTAAAAATAAAGAAATGGAAAGGGCTGTACATACATCTCACAATCAGTTCTAGTGCTCTCTCCCTCCCTCGTTCATTGTTTGCTCCCCAATTCCCCGCATCATCCTCCCCCCACCCTTCTACCCCCGTCCTAGATAAACCATTGTTTCCGTTATCTTGAGACAGAGCCTTAAGGGAGCTGAGAGCCTCATCTTTCTCCCTTAGAGCAGTGGTAGGTTTGAACTGACAGCCTTTCTCAGTTAGCAGCCCAACTAACCTATGCCACCAGAGTTTCTGTTACTATTACAGCCCCCCCCCTCTCACCTTGGATCACAACTCCAGCCCTACCCCACCCTATGTCCTGACCTCCAGACTCAAAGATCTATCTAGTCATAATGGGACTTCCCATGGTGGCCCCTCAGGCACCAGAACTTCAACCTGGCCAACAGCACAGTCTTTAGCATGCCCCAAAGCCTGCACCTGCCACCTGTCCTCTCGGGCACAGGCTGTCACATCTCCAGTGGTTCAGTCACATGCTTTCATGCTTGTGAGTGAGTGAATCAATGAATGGCTGAGTAAATGATTGCATAAGTGAGTGAGTGAATGGGTGAGATGAATACTTGTGTGGCTAAGCAGGTGACTGTGTTCTATGATGTTTTGTGTTCCGAGGCCTAGTTAGCACTGGGAACAGAAGACACTGAAGGACACAGTCCCATCCAGTGGGCAGTCTGGATGGAGGAGCACCTGTTGATTAATGGCTTTCCACTTGAGTTTTACCAGGTCTCTCCTGAAACAAACACCTTTTAGTCTCTGAGCATTTTGCTCTAGGAGCCCTTTAGGTTGGGGCCAGCCAGTGAGAACGCCACTTTAATGAGGTGTGATTCAGGGTGAGGTGGTTCATGGCAAGCTACTTGTACCATCTCTCCATATCTTACGGTTGCTCAAGAACACCGGAGTCTGTTTCTTACGGTTGCTATGAGCCTGAGGGCACTGCTCAGCGCTCAGACATGGGCCAATAACCCAGGATGGGCACAGATACAGATCAAAGAGTTTCCTTTACTCACCCTGTAGGATTCATGACTGCATCACCAGGTGGGCACCCAGCCACCAGCCAATTTCTGGTATCTACAGCAGGTTCCAATTTGAGTGGGTTGCTTACCCCCAAGAGAAGGTCATACTAGGCAGGAAGACCATTGGGACTCACACTCCACAACTCCCCAAATTTAGGCAGGGCGTGGCTGGGCTAATTTCTTGCCATCTCTTGTCCCCTGGTGCCTTGTTGCAACACTGCAGCTCTCTGACTGGCCTCCCCTGTCTATCGATTCTTTTCATATTTGTTGAGCGCCTACTCCTATACTAGACCATTCCTATTCTCAAGAACTCAGACAAGCCCTTGTTCTTCTCCACAGTGCTTTCCCTTCTGCTCTCCTCCAGTGCCAACCCATTGCTGTCAAGGTGATTCTGAGGCACGGTGAGGCAAGAGGAGAGCAGAACTGCAATCTTCACAGAAGAAGACTGCCACATCCTACTGCAGTCGTTTGAACGGCCGACCTGGTTAACATCCAAGAACTTTAACTGTTGTGCCAGCAGGGCTGCTCCTACTCTCCTCAGGGGCTCACAAATCCTTGATTTGTCATAAAATTCCTCCTCCCTCTTTTCCTGTCATGATTGGCTGGCAAATTCCCAACCCTGGGTAAACTCAAATGTGCCTGGGTGCCCACACATCAGTGTCTCCGGGTTCCAGACAGACCCACATGAGTTAGTCAAGTGTGTAACCGTAGGTTCATGGTCTTTCACCTCACCCAGACACATCTCCCTGCTCTGAAGGCCATTTGTGGGTCTCCAATCTTGTTCTTAAATTCAAGACTTTCCTCTCTCCAACTCTTTATCCCCTCTCTCTTCATTACCATAGTGTCGACATATAGAAATGATAGAAGCTGATGAGTACTAATCAGCCTGCATCTGCTCTCAACCTTTTCTCCGTCCCTCTGCGTGTCACCTTGAAAGCGTACCTGCCCCTGCATCTGTGTTCCGGAGGCCATCCTACTCCACTCCCTTCTGCCGCCACCATCATCGCATTGCCCTGCCTCACCTGGCCTCGTCATGTCGCCACACAGACGTGTTGGACTCTTCTCGCCTGAAACGAATCACCTTTGACAATCCTTCTTCAGCAAAGTGCCACCCTTTGCATTTCTCCCTTTCAAAAAGCGTTATCAACGCAAAATACCTTCACTTCTTTCCTCTTCATAGCTCAACGACATGCTTCAGGCTAGCCTCACTTCCTAACACTCCACGGAACTTGCCCTTCCCAAAGTCGCCAGTGACCTCTCTGCTGTCAGTCAAGTTTATGCTTTACTTCTCTGGCCATGTGCTGCTCTGTCTCTCGGCAGCATTGATTCCGTTAACAACAACTTCCTTTGACTTAATTCTTTCTCGAGGATTCTGCGAACCCTCACTTCTGTTTCCTCCTATCTTCTACATCAGCTGCTCCTTCTCGCTATTTGCTGGCTCTTCTTCACCTCTAACCATTGGAGGGCCTAGGACTTGGATCGTGGATTTTTTCACTTTTTAGCTTATACGATTTTATATGCTCAGATAACCGGAGCTTCGAATTTTACAAGCACACCATTTCTTTCTTGAACCTCAGACTCATCCATCCAGCAACCCATTTTACACCTCAGATTTAGATACCGAATTGTCAGCTCAAAGTTAATATGGCCAAAACAAAACACTTGGTACCTCTCAAACCTGTGCTTCTTGTAGTATTTCCTCTCTCATTACATGGACCCACCATCCACCCAGTTCCCCAAGACACAAACCTGCAATCATCCTGAGCTTCTCACATCCAATTTTCCTCTCTCCTGCTCACTCACTCTCTTGTGCAGTCTCTCTTACTCATATCACACGCTCGCTCTCTCACACACACACACATCACCCCATGGACTTCCACACACTCCGGGCCTCTGGTTTTGTTATTTTCTCCAACTGTAAATTGACAAAATACAAAGAAGAAGCATAGGCATATCATTCTGATACTTGGATGGATGGATGGATGGATGGATGGATGGATGGGGTTCCTATGTTTAAAAGACATAGAATCACATGGGGGAAAAAAGAGCAATACATTTGTCTACATCAAAATCGTAAACTGCTATATGACCCAGAGTAAACAAAACTCAAAGGGAAACAAGAAGGGACATGTATATGTGTATCAGCATACCTAATAGGTCATTGTCGCCAATAGGTCAGTGCACATCATGTGCAAAGTGCATATGCAAATTTAAAAAACACGAGACTGCAGTAGAGATGTGAGACGGCAGACGATTCCAGAGAAGGAAAATGACCCCTGGGCTGTGGAAAAACATGCTGAAAATATAAACGGAAATGAGGACTCCTTTGACTAAAGTTTGCAAAGAAAGTTAACTGAAAAGACTTCCTGCCGAAAAGGCTGAGGTGAAATCTATGCAATTAGGTTGTGTAGCAACTCCCTTAACAGCAGACAACCCTTCCAAGAGTCACAGTGGGCTCCATCCCGGCAATTTTACTGCTACAGACCCATAATGGCACTTCTGAGTAGGCGACTGTTTATAGAAAGTCATTTTCAGCATCATTTACAATAATGAAAAATAGACGCAACCGAAGCTTCAAATGACCCCAAGAATTGTTAGGCAAATTACGAAACCTCCAAACCACGAAGTAGTTTGTAGTTATTTGAAAAAATTACTCTAAATAACCAAAAGGCATTTAATAAAATTCAACCTCCACTACACTACTAATTAAAGTAAAAATAGCTGTGAGCTAGGAATAAAAGGATTCTTTCTCAACATGATACATTAAATGTATCTGAAACCATGGCCAAGACCTGAATGAATGATGAGTTACTGTGGCCACTGCCAGAAAAGCCAATACAGGACACTATGGTGAGATTCGAGGAAGGAAAAACAGGACATATTTAGCAGAGAAAAAGTGACATTATTTGCAAATTGTACTATTGCTTAGAAAACACAAGATGATTAAGAAATGTACACTTATCAAGTTATACAAGAGAGCTTTATAAAAATCACGTAGCCTATAAATCAGCAATAACCAGTTAGAAAGGATAGTGGTTGCAACATACAAGGGAACTTCCAAAAGTTCATGGAAAAATAGAATTAAAACATAAAACATAAAAGCAAACCCAGAAACTTTGTTACTCAACTTATGCTCCATCAAGTTCTATATATCCTTTTAAAACGCAAAAAACCCCATTTCATTGGAGTTTTTTACAGCTATAACAATCTATAAATGAATTATATCAAGGGAATTTGTACCTATGACCCCATCATCATTTTCCAAATATTATCTTTTCTACTTGAGCCCTTTGATAGCAGCTCCTCTTTTTACCCTCCCTCCTGAAATCTCCCACCCTCGTGAGCCCTTGATAAATTGTATATACGAGCCATTTAGCCCATCCCTAAAGAACTATGGGCCCTAGGAGTTTAGCAGTTTAAGCATGTCCATGTAGCCTTTTTTATTGCCTAAAGGACAATGGGTGGTCTTTAAAGATATTAAAAGATTAGAAAACAATAAGTCACAAGGAACCAAATAAGGACAGCAAGGGGAATGCCTACTGATTTCCAGAACTCTGACAAACTTTCCCTGGTTGTGGTGGAGAAGGAGATTCTGGTGAAGCTCTTCCATGTATTTTTCTGCTACAGCTTTGGCTATGTTTTCACAAACAAAACTAACACTAAGTAGATGTTATCATTCTTTGGCGCTCCAGAAAGTCTACCAATGAAATGTCCTTGAGCATCCTCCAAAAACTGTTACCGCGACCTTTGCTCTTGCCCAGTCAGCTTTTACTTTGATTGGACCACTTCCTCATCTTGGCAACCATTGCTTCATCATACCGCATTTCATCTTCTGTTATAATTCTTTGAAGGAATGCCTCAGGATTTTGATCCCATGTGTTACAATTCCACAGAAAGCTCTGCTCTTGTCTGTTGTTGATCTGGGTGCAATGTTAGGCATCCATTGAACAGAAAATGTGCCCAAATTTAATGTCAGTCAGAATTACGTAGCCCGAACCAATTGAGATGACTGTGGTGTTGGCTATTGCTTCTTCTGCTAATCAATGGTCTTTTGTCATTAAGGCATGAGCAGGATTGTTGCCTTCAACATTGATGTGGATGCTTTGTAACTTTCGTATTCAACATCGTCTCCTCCCTTCTTAAAAACAAGGTATCTATTTGTAAACAGTTGGTTTGAGGGGGTGGTCTTTTCCCCACAAAGTTTACATAGAACATCAATGATTTCACCATTCTTCTACCCAAGCTTTACCACAAATTTGAAATTTGTTCTCGCTTCAATTTTAGCAAAATTCATATTTCTCTGATAGGAGCTCTTTTAAAAGTGACATCTTATCCTTAGTCCTTCGAACTGCATCATGTACAAACGTGATCACAAGTTAGTACAAGTTTATTTTGATGCAAAAATAGATATATTGCTTGACATTACTTTTATAAAATCCAAAAAGGCTTTCCCATGAACAGAGGCACTTTTTGATGGTACTAGGGGTGGGAGGGAAAGGGAGCATAAATTATTGACTAGAGGAGAGACATATTTTGACTTGGGTGAAGGGCATGGCAAAATGAATATACTTTTAACTCCATGTACAGTTTTTTCATAACATACACGTTGGAAGCATTATATAATATGCATTCTCATGATGCGCCTTTTACATTTGCGAAGATCCCTTGTATGTGCATGCATGTATGTATGTGTGTAAACACTGACTTGCTGAGAGGTAGGCAGTTTAAACCCACCAGCTGTTCCATGGAAGAAATATGTGGCATGTTGCTTCCATGAAGATTTACAGCCTTACAGTTCTGCTCTGTCTTATACTGGATCTATATGTATCAAAAATCAACTTATTTGTACAGACTTATGCATATGGTGTATATATATGTATATACAAATGTTGCAGGTGTGAACAATATGTTCTCATCAATCATATTTTGTAATTGGTTATGGTTGATTTATCTTTATGTATATAAACCCAACCAAACCCAGCTGTTGCTGTCACATTAATCCCAATGACCTTATCGGATGGAGTACAGCAGACTCTTTGAGTTTCTAAAATTGGAATCTTTCCGGATCTAAACCGCCTCATCTTTCTCCAGCAGGACTGTTGAAGAACTCAACCTGTTAGTTAGAAGTTGAGTGAGTGAGTGAAGGAGTGAGTGAGTGAAGGAGTGAATGAGTGAGTTCAACTACTCAAAATATTTTAACTTTTTCAACACCTGGAAAGGCCTCCTGTAGAAGGAAAACCGGAAAAGTTCATTGCAGAGCGTCAAAAGATACTTAGGAAAATATAGAGGCATATCCAGGTCTTGATTGAAAACATTTATATTATGATGATATCAAAATTTCCCGAATTTAGTCAATAATTTTGCTGCCACTGCAACCAAGGTTACTATGACTTTTGTAAACTTATAAAACTACTCTAGACGCTATAGAGAATAAATAAATGATAATGAACAAGAAAATGTTAAGGGGGAGAAGTAGAAAAATAGAGGTCAGGAGTGATTGGGCACTTGGTAAAGCTACAATGGTTTGGACAGTGTGTGACTGGTATAAAAAGAGATGAGCTAGTTCAGCAGACTGGATTAAAAACATAACCAGCAATATATATTAAAAAGAAGACCCCCAAATCTAAACTCACTGCCATAGAGTTGATGCCAACTCATAGCAACGCTATAGAACAGGGCAGAACGATCGCAGTGGGTTTCTGAGACATTAAAGCTCTACATGGGGCAGAGAGCCCCATCTTTCTCTTAAGCTGCTGGTGGCTTCGAACTGCTGACTTTATGGTTGGCAGTCCAATGCATAACCGTCACGCCACCAGGACTCCACAAAGAAGAAGGACATAGTAAAATTGGGATGACCAGTCAGTGGTTATGTCTCCAGAGATGCATTAAAAATCTTACTGTGGCCCATTGTTCCCTAGGGAAAGGAAGCAATTCTGGAACACACCCAAAGAACAAAAACCGCACTGCCTTTGAGTCGATTCTGACTCATCGAAAAACTAGCTGTAGCTGTGGGCGAAAGTTGAGGCGTTCTTCTCCCAAAAATTACAGTGTTGGAACCCCAGAGGGGCAGGTCTATTCTTTCCTATAGGGTCACTATGAATCTTGAACACATCAGGACTATTAACTACCCATATCAAAGAAATATTATGGGTTGGCTAATATAAAACATTTCAGACTGCATACGTTTGTAAAATAGAACCAACAAAAAAACTCCACTTCCATTTCTTCATCATTGGCATTGCAACTGGTTCATAAAATTTGAATAAGAGTCATATTAATGCTTGATAAAATTGATGCATGGATTTTTTTAATTTGCAAAAATTTTATTGGAGGCTCTTATAGTTTTTTAACATTCCACACATCAATTGTATCAAGCATATTTGTACATATGTTGCCATCATCATTTCCAAAACATTTTCCACTTGAGCCCCTGCAAAGAGAAAGAGTTTGAATAAGCTTTTGTTTTGTTTTTTATCATTTTATTGGGGGCTCCTACAACTCTTATCACTGTCCATACATCCATCCATTGTGTCAAGCACATTGTATATTTGTTGCCCTCAACATTCTCAAAACATTTGCTTTCTGCTTGAGCCCTTGGTATCAACTGCTCGTTTGTCCCCTCCTCCCCGTTTCCTCCTCCCTCATGAACCCTTGATAATTTATAAATTATTATTATTTTGTCATATCTTACACTGCCTGACGTCTCCCTTCACCTACTTTTCTGCTGTCCATTCCTCAGGGAGGAGGTTATATATAGACCCTTGTAATTGGTTCCCCCTTTTCACCCAACCCACCCTCCACCCACCAGGTATTGCTACTCTCAGCACTGGTTCTGAAGGGATCATCTGTCCTGGATTCCCTGTGTTTCCAGTTCTTTTATTTACCAGTGCACATCCTCTGCTCTAGCCATATTTTTATGGTAGAATTAGGATCATGATAGTGGTGGTGGGGGAAAGCATTTAGGAACTAGAGAAAAGTAGTGTGTTTCACTGTTGCTACACTGCACCCTGACTGGCTCATCTCCTCCCCGCAACCCTTCTGTAAGGGGATGTCCAGTTGCCTACAGATGGATCTTGGGTCCCCACTCCGCACTCCCTCTTATTCACAATGATATGTTTTTTGTTGTTGTTGTTCTTTGATGCCTAATACCTGATCCCTTCGCCACCTTGTGATCACACAGGCTGGTGTGCTTCTTCCATGTGGGCTTTGTTGCTTCTGAGCTAGATGGCCGCTTTTTTACATTCAAGCCTTTAAGACCCTGGACATTATATCTTTTGATAGCTGGACACTATCAGCTTTCTTCCCCACATTTGCTGATGCACCTATTTGTCCTCAGAGACCATATGGGGAAGGTGAGCACACAATGATATGATTTTTTTGTTTTTTGATGCCTGATAGCTCAGAAGCAACAAAGCCCACTTGGAAGAAGGACACCAGCCTGTGTGATCACAAGGTGCCAAAGGGGTAGGTTATCAGATGCATGAATTTTTATAAGAGCTGTAAGATCCCCCAATAAAATGATGTGGATATTGTCCTATCATAGAGAGTATTGTATATTATCATAGACATTTACATGTTTCAGTGATGAATGTGATGTCATTCTTCTTGAATTTGTGATTTTAGGAATGATTGTCTGATTCAACATGACTGATCCCAGTCTATTCCAGCTTACTAATGCCCAGGAGATCGATCTTTATGACTTCCACTACATTTCTGAAGACTTCCAATTTTCATCAATTCATACTTTGTCCATTCCTCATTCTGATTATTAATGGATGTTTGGAGCCTTTCCTTCTTATTTTGAGTTGTGCCATATCAGCTCATGAAGGTCCTGAAAGTTGTAATCTATTCACCTCATTCAGCTGGACTCTATTTCAAGGAGGCAGCTCTTTCCTAGTCATAATTTAAATGCCTTCCAAACTGAGGAATTCATCTTTAAGCATTATGTTCTGCTGCTTTTCATAGGAGCTTACTGGGGGGTTTTATATGAAAATAATAATAATTTATAGTTTTTCAAGGGTTCATGAGGGTGGGAGGGTGGAGTAGGGAAGTAAAATGAGAAGCGAATATCAAGGACTCAAGTAGAAGGAAAATGTTTTGAAAATGATGATGGTACCATATGTACAAATGTGCTTGACACCATGGATGTATGGATTGTGATAAGAGCTGGAAGAGCTCCCAATAAAATGATAAATAAATAAATAAATAAATAAATAAGACAGATACAGACTAGGTCCTTCTTCCCAGTCTTCTAAGTGTGTAAGATTCGCTGGTACCTGTCTCCTGGGGACTCTGCTGGTACTTGAAATTCTGGTGGCATAGATTCCAGCACCATGAAATCCATCATAGTACAACAAGCTGACCAATATGAGTACAATTTTGCTAAAGGTCATTCAAAGTTGTTGCAATGGTACATCAACAGAGGACTGCCCAAAATTCAAACTAGATTTAGAATAAGACAAGGAATGAAGAATATTATCACTGTTGTCAGAGGGGTGGGTCTTGGTTGACAGCAGATAGTCAGGTCTCTTTTGTAAACAATACATTATGGATTATATTGGAATGAGTGGAATTTCTAGAACACTTAATTGGGCTCATCAGAAAAAGCACATACATGGGAGCTTCAAAAAATTTCTGAACCCTTGGTATCAGCTCATTGTTTTTCTCCCTCATCCAACATACCTCCCTCATGAACCCTTGATAATTTATAAATCATTATTATTTTCATATCTTACACTGACTGCTGCTGATACCAAGGGCTCAAGTAGAAAGAACATGTTTTGAAAATGATGATGGCAGCATATGTTCAAAAGTGCTTGACACGATGGATGGATGGATTGTTATAAGAGCTGGAAGAGCCCCCAATAAAATAATTAAATTAAAAAACACTAAAAAATTTAAGAATATATTTATTGCAGATTATATTTAGGTGAAAGGAAACAGAAAATAGCATTTGCTAATCTATCTGTACGGTCTTATGCTAAGTGATTTTTATATTTAACAATATTTAAATCTTACATTAACCCTATGTGTAAGGTGTTCCTCACTTCATTTTATACATACAACATCAAAGCACAGAATGCAAATAGCCTGCTTGAGGTATAACACTCAATAGGTGAAGATGCGCCCCTGTATCCATTATTGGATGACCTGCTAATAATGTAAAATGTTTGGTGAGAATGTGCACTTTTATTTACACTATATGCTATTCTTTTCAATATAACTTTGAAAAAGATAGCCTTCACCCCTGACTAAAATGAAAACAACAACAGAAACGCCTCACCGCCATCAAGGGGACTCTGACTCACAGCAACTCGACAGCACAGGGCAGAGTTGCCTCTGTGAGTTTCTGAGACGGACTCTTTCCCGGAGGAAACGTCGTCTTTGTCCCATGGAGTGGCTGGTTGTTTGGAACTCCTGATCTTATGGTGAACAGCCCAACTTGTAACTCATTATGCCACTAGGGCGCCACACCTTTCACCCCATGGGCACTTCGATATTGATCGAGGGTCGCATTGACCGACTGTCTTTATCCGATGAGCACTGTGTGTTTCCTTTACCTTGGGACTCTCGAGACCGTTCGGACACTTGGGATCATGTTTCACAATGATCTGGCATTTGCTTTGTTTCTCAAATCAGTCTTTGTGTATAAATAATTTATATATCTATATAATTTCCCCCCTAGCCAAAGGTTTCAAGTCTCAGTGCAGCAAATCCTTCTGACTACAGAATCTGAAGCGCACACTGTTCGAACAGCTGGGACAAATAGGTCCCTGCAAAGGCTACTGCCTTTTAATACATGAGGTGGGGGATCATGAACGGCATGGAAAGGGCAGAAGTGAGGTAGGAAAAGAATGAGCAAGAGAGGAGATCAGGTATGCTAAGGCTCATTCTTAGTGTTTAAAAACAAACCAACAATGCTCATTCAAGAAAACTTAGATGAAAATTTAGCAAATGAGTCTATGTATAAGTACCAAGAAATATAACCCATCCTGCGCATGGATAATCGGGTCAGAAATTAATTAATTACACTAAATTGTGCAAACACCCACCCTAAAATGTCAATAAATTTATTTTACCTTTAACCAAAACAAAACATCTGAAAACTTGCATCATCTTTTCATTCCACTTTTCGACACACCTTTTGAACTCCCCTGATAGACAAACAGACAGTCTTTCAAACAGAACAAAGGACTGCTGTGTGGTTAACATCAGGAGAAGGGGCCTCAGAATTGCGTCCTTTCACTGTATGTAGTCAACTGTATGCTGAGCAGGTAATCCGAGAAGCTGAAGTGTATAAAGAAGAAGGCAGGATCTCATGTGTCCTATAGGATCACTCGCTCACTCACAATAATCAAGTTAATGTTGATTCCAAGAGATCTCCTGTGGGTTTCAGAGACTGTAACATGTTTACAGGAAAAGCCTAGTCTTTTTTCTGAAGAGCTGCTAGTGTTTTCGAACTCCCAACCATGAAGATTGTAGGCAAACATGAGGAGATGAAATCAACTTGATGATGGGATGTACTGAATTGACAAGGAGTGATGCCCACAAGAACAGGAGATGTTGTTAACGAAAAGAGGCAGTTTGTAATTCCCCCCTTCTTTTCAGTATGTGAAAAATATGGGTGGAAGAAAATACACACAGGCATACATACTAAAATACGAAATACTAGAGTGACCCTCACAAGCTAGTGGAGTTATGGGTGATGGCTATATTCCCATTTTATGTACACATTCATAAATATGTTTTGTTTGGGTATGTTTGAATATTTTTATAATGTGCATGTCAAGACTTTTATAATCAAAGGGAATTTAAAAGGGCTTTACAGAATATGATGTAAATGTTACAAGGCCAGAATTATAGAGCAAGACCCCACATTTTTAATAATGGCTTTCTCTGGTGGGTGGGTTTGAGTGGCTCTTTCTGACATTTCCACAATGAGAGCCAAATGTTTTTATAAACAGGCAGAAGAAGAAAAACAATCCATGGGTTGTGTGGTACAAACATGGAAGACAGGAAGCATCTGAGGCTACAGAGATGAACAAGACAGAGGCATGACTACTCTCATAGAGTTGCCAGTGTGGTAGGGGATACATACAGACCATAAGGAAACATGAATGAGTAAAAAACAATTCGAAGAGTCACAATAATCCTGAGAGAAAGAAGTCAGGGGCTGGGACCTGAGACAGAATCTATCTGGGAGGGATTTTCTTACGTGGTGACTTTAGAATAGATATCTAAAAGACCATTAGGAATTAGCTATGAGATGATATAGTGGGAGGGGATCTCCTCTGGCCTCATCTCACACACACACATCCCTTGTGATTCCCTATCAGCTCCCTGTGTCCTTAGTTCCATAGGATGGCATGGAGCCATGAGATGATGGGTAACACAAGAGCTGAGGATTCAGTTCTATATTGTAGCAAATGGGTTATGTGTGTGTGTGTGGGGGGACGCAATCACCCAAGGTGGAGAAGAGGGCAAACAGGAAAGTTTCATCCTTGCCTATAAGAAGGAAGCAGACAAAGTAGACGAGATCGGTGTCTTGAAAGCCTCCCACATAGTTGATCAAGGCCTTTAAAAAAAGTTTTATTGACGCATAATTCATAGCATACACTGCAATAATTCAGTCATGTTCAAAAGAGCTTCCTCTCCATACCCCCAATAAGCCATTTATCCAGTGACTGTTTCTATAGACTTACCTCTCCTAGCTTGCATGCACTAGGAAATATACAAAAGAACCAGCAACAAAACAAACCAGACCAAAAACAATAATGAAATAAGCCAGAGGAAAAAACAAAAGAAAGCAGGAAATACAAAAAGCCTGAACAAATTAAAAGTGGGCCAAAAGACAAATCCAATGATAAAGTGTTAGATTTTAACCTAATTGGTTCTGCAACCTTCCACTCTCTAGCCCTGGTCCATGGCCAGAACAGAGGCTTATTCCACGTGTGTTTCCCTTTCACTTTTTGTTTGTTATGTTTTTTAATGTAGGAAACAACTTTAAAATGGGTCAAACCGGAAATCAAATTACAGTTACATTGGAACTTAACTGCATCTGCCAGAATCAACTTGACAATGCTCTATGTCTGATAGCAGGCCTATTCACATCCCTCAACTGTGATCAGAGGAGATTCACCTGACACTTCATCCATATAGGAACCCTGCAAATGGATCTTGGACGTCTGTTGTCACCCAATAGCCTTCTGGAAATCAAGTGTTCACAATTTAAGCTCTGATAATATTCCTTCTTTTGGATTTGTATTTTATTGCCATATATACTCAAATATAAGATGACCCGAATATCAGCTGAGGCATCTAATTTTACCACAAAAATTGCATTAAAATGTGCTGAAGTGGAGAGCAAATGTTTTGAGAATGATGAGGGCAACGAATGTACAAATGTGCTTGACACAATGGATGGATGGTTGGATTGTGATAAGAGTTGTATGAGACCCCGATAAAATGATTTTTTTAATGTACTGAAAATCTTGGCATATACATGAGTATTTACGGTATTTATAATACTTGCATTGCACAGGCTGGTATGCTTCTGCCATGTAGACTTAGTTGACGCCTCAGATGGCTGCTTGTTTTATGACAGAGCATGCCTCTTTTTATAGCTCTTCCTAAAACTATCCATCTTCTGTTCTTCCCAGGAGGACCATGGCATTCTACCATAGCCAAACTAGGCTGTGGTTGAGCCTCCCTTACATAACTTATGTCGAGTCCTGCAAGGTTGCCATGGTGGAATACTTCCGGTCTACTTTTTGTGCCTCAAACACGTGGTACACACACCTTTGCCTTCGTTGTTTTCTTTTCCTTTTGCGCGCATCTTCCACTTATCTAACACCCTCTCCCCTTTCAATGTAGCTCAAATGTTACTTACTTCTCAGTGAAGCCTTCCTTGAGGAGCAAATTTCAAACTACAATGCCTCCCCTTCGAGAGCTTCTCTCACCTCCTGCTGGCCTCGTTTTTCTCTGTAATGTTCCTCACCATCTGGCACGCTGCCATAGTCCAGTGATTCTAGGAAGTACGTTCTTGTCATGCTGCATTCACTTGTTGACTTTTCCCTCACATTCCATTTTCTGATAGCAAGAGGGCAATCATCAGAAAGAGCATAATAAATGCCATTGTATAGCGCTGTCAGCCAGACCGCCATCACGACATATGTACAAACATCAGGGCAGGGTGAGTGTCATGCTGAGAATGCCTGCTATGGAGGAGGAGTGGGCAAGGTGGCAACCAGGTTGTAAATGAGCTCTATTAGCTAGATTATCTACTTTCCTGAAGCAGGAGTTCAAAGAAGCTTGGACCCTAGCAATTTTAAAGTTTGTGTAACAGTGCAAGAGTTCTGGGGAGAAAAAAATTTCCTTTAAAGCATTATTTTCCAAAAGGAGCCACGGGAAACATCCTCCTCCAGAGGCACTGGAACAGTGTAGGGAGGCTGCAAAAGCAGATACCTACACTTTTTCTGTGATTAGGGGCCACAATACAAAAATTTTTAATTGGGTGCTGAGTCTTTTTTTCCTGAAAAGGGGGCATTAGGCCAAATAAGGCTAAAGAAAGGCAATCTCCAATGGCGGAAGAAGGCAATCCAGCTTTCAGAGAAGCTGCTGCCTATAGACTCCACGAACCATTGCTCCCCTAATGGGAGACCAGAGGAAGTGGACGGTGCTTGGCTACTCACACCAAACGCTTAAGGACACAAGAGATAGATCCTGATAGAAAGTGGAAAACTGGAGTGAAATGTCAAATTCCAGACTTTCTGGACCCAGTGAAGCTGGAGGAATCCCTGAGACTATTGCCCAATGTAGTGAAGTGAATTATGTGATATGGATCTTCTACCCATATTCTTTGTAACTTCATCCAAATGGATGGATGAACCAACTCAATTGTGCATACAGCCTTCAGCGGCTTCTTCCTCTGAAGTGGGGAGGTGAGTCCTTTGTTGTCTATTCTTAGTCTACAAGCTGTGTTGAAACCTGTTCACTTTAGGTGGTATTTGAAATATCAGTGACAGCTTCCAGCAACAGAGCACCACACAAGCCACCACAGTATGACAAACTGACAGTCAAGTGGTGGTTTCTCTTCAGATCACATACATTCTTCCTTGTGGGCTTGATATGAACCCCACTTTATCATGGTGTGTAGATAGATAGATAGATAGATAGATAGATAGATAGATAGATAGATAGATGCATTCTGTTGGTCAATACACAGAGTCACTGTATCAAAAAACACAAGTCGACATTGCACCATTTCAGGACGAAGCATATGAGCAAGAACCAATGGTGCTAAAGAAAGAAGTTCAAGCTGCACTGAAAGTCAAAAAATAAAGCTCCAGGATTACCCATTGAAATGTTTAAACAAGCTAATGAAACAACGGAAGCACCCACTCAAAGAATACTATTAATATCAAATGCAAATGAAGATCATCCAACAATGGTTTGTAGCAGTACATTGACAGGGTGCTTCAAGAGGTTTAGGCAGAATTTAGAAGAGGTAATGGATCAGGGATATCAGTGTTGATGTCAGGTGGATCTTGGTTCCAAGAAAAGAATACTAAAGAGGTTTACTTGTGTGTTATCGACTATGCTAAGGTATTGGACTATGTGGATCATAGCAAACTATGGATAGCTTTGAAAAGAATGAGAATCCCAGAACACTATATTGTGTTCATGTGGAACCTGAGCATGGATAAGGAGGCAGTTATGTAAGCAGAATAAGGGGATACTGCATGCTTTAAAACTAGGAAAGCTGTGCATCAGAGTTGTATCCTCCCACCATACTGTTCAGCATGTATGCTGCGAAGTCATCAGAGAAGCTGTTGATTTTCATGAAGACGAACATGGCAACACATTGGGAGGAAGGCTTATTAACACCCTGTAATATGCAGATGACACAACCTTGCTTGCCGAAAGTGAGGAGGAGGTCAAGTCCTTATTGATGAAGGCCAAGGATAGTAGCCTTCAATATGTATTACAACGCGAGGTAAGAAAAGTCAAATCCGCACAACTGAACCAATAAGTGCCATCATGGTAAATGGAGAAAAGGTTGAAGTTGTCCCAGATTTCGTCTTGGATCCACAATCAACAATGCTCATGGAAGCAGCAGTCAAGAGATCAAAAGATGAGTTGCCTTAAGCAATCTGTTGCACACGACCTCTTTAGCACATTTAAAGGTAAGGATGGTACTTTGAGCACTAGGTGCACCTGACCCAAAGCCATGGTGTATTTTCAGTTGCCTCATGTCTGTGAAAACTAGACAGTGAATAAGGACGGCGGGAAGGGATCGATGCATTTGAGCTATGGTGCCGATGCAGAATCTGGAAAGTGCCACGGGCTGCCAGAGAACAGACAAATCTTTCTCAGGGAATAGTTTGGAAGGTGGATGCCTACCTGTCTGAGCTCTGCCTTGTAGGACTGGCCATGTGCCTGATGCTGATGCTGATTCTCCGCCCAGCCCTACGCCACCCCTGCAAAATGAGAGGAGGTCAGATGCCACCACCATTCCATTCGGAACCTTTAGGAAACTTTCCAAACCTTGAAAAAAAATCTCCTTGGAAATCATCTTTACACAGAAAAACAATTTTGCTCATTCTCAAGTACCATGCTTAAAAATATGTATGTATTTATGAGCCCCACGTGGCAACAAGAACTCTAAAGCACAGATGAGAAGTGTATGGGTCAGTAAGTCTTCATCGAAGGGAGTGAAGTAAACAAGACTGTGGCCTCACGCTGGAAAAGGTACCAATATCACTGAGCAACGTGGGTAGAAATTGCTGAATGGGAACAGGTTTTAATATGCACATGCTCACCACAAATGTTTTTAAAAATACGCCTAAGAAGAAAGGGAAAACAGAAAGAAATGAGCAAAGCCAGGTTCCTTCTCTCCCAGCCTGTGAGCAGAGAGGATGATGCTGTCCGGAAAACCGGGACAGCCTCCAGTCTGGGTCTGCCAGTAAAGCGGAAGAGCTGTCGTGCGAATGTGAGTTGTCTTGGGGTTTATTTTTTCCAATTCTAAATATTCTATTTTCCTGTCTATGGAAGCATTTCTCTGGTGAACATCATGCTGCAGAGGATGACGGTAGGCCGTGCTACTGATGAAAGAACGTGGCCCTTTTGCTTCGTGGTGCTCATCGTGTCTGTCCACAGCATCCATGATGAAGAGCCCTTTCGGCCATGTCTGCTGGCCGTTGTCCAGCACTGCCCGGAGTGGGGGCTTTACCACACCAGTGATTCTCTGGCGCAGCTGAGGAAGCCAGTGATCTGAATTCATATTGCTGGTCCGAGGAGATCATGGAGATCATCACATAAGTGTCATGACGGAGGGATGGGAATCAACTGGTTACCAAACAGAATGCATTGGAGAGATGATTCTAGGAGGTCACAATGAGAAACCTGACTTGAATAGATAAAATCTTGTTGCTTGGGGACCCTTCTGATGTACGTTGGACCAGATCTGGTTTTTAACATTTTCTGGGTACTTTATTGTTGTTGTTTTGTTTTCAGTTTGGGAGTTTATCTCTGATGAATTTTGTTATTGGGGTTAACCTTCTTGAATTTTGGTAATGTGATTTTTCTCTTTTTTTGTATATGAAGCCCAAGATTGATGAACAGACACAGACAGTGAGTAGAATAAGAGTTAAATGGGAGTGAATGTCCAAGAGTTCAGGAAGAAAGAAAATGTTTTGAAACGGAGTGTGGTAATAATTGTACAATACTACATGATGTGATTGAATTGTGGAATGATATGATGTCTGTATTACCTCCCAATAAAATGGTTTTGAGTAATAAAACAAGAATTTTCTTATTTTAAAAGAAAATAGTCCCAGTCCCATCATTTCCAGCATGCCATGCTGTCTTTGCTCAGATCCATCTCTGCCCAGCCTCAAGATTTGGGCTCAATTTGGAGAGGACTTTTCTCTCACTGAAACCCAAGTTAATAGGAAGTGAGATATGTTTATATGTTAATACATCCCTTTCTCTCCTAAGTCTTGAATTGTCCTTCGAAATGGAAGAGTAAAAAGAGCATCCAAACAGGGATCACAAGGAGAAAGAGATAAGTGTTGGTAAATTGAGGGGATTACAATGGATGAATTGAAACAAAATGGGTATGAATTGTTGCGTATAAAAGTAATGATCTGTCGTGTAAACCTTAATCTAATTCACAATAAAATGTCAGCCATAAATAAATAAAAAAGACAGTCTCCAGAATAAAGTATTTAATTTAGCTGGAAAAGAAAAAAGAAAGAAATGAGAAAAATCCAAGCACAGTAACCATCTGACGTGATAATATGGTTCTGCTGTTCCTGAAATAGTGGGGTGTCAACAGAGTGTCGGGTCACTGGGACTTGAGCACAGTGACAGTACCTTCACCCCTCTGACCAACACAGTTATCATTTGGTCTCTCGTGTCTGTGATCAGTGTGTTCTCCCCTCAGGTGTCCACTCCCAAAGACCAGAATCTGGTGATGTCTCTGATGCTTGGCAAACGTCTGGCAAGGCAGAGGTTCAGTCATTTCAGAAAACCAGCAGGCTCCTTCTTTCCTAGCCCCACCATCATGAGAGTTAGGGGCAAGGAATGCATTTGGACTTGATTTTAAAGCCCTCACACATGGCTGATACTAGTTTATGGTAACAGTGTGGAGAGGTGTGGAGTAAGAAAGGCCTGGTAAAATGCCCGCCCCTGTTTACATGTGTTTATAGCCTATTCCATCAACAGGAATGGGCTTTGGGGGTGTGAAGGGAGAGGGGGGTTGGTGTCATGGTGGTGTTAAAGTGCTCACAGGCTCCAGGAGGTGGCAGTAGAGGGAAAACAAAAATGCACCAGGGTTGGGTCTCCAGTGGCTGTTTGTCTGACTGTGTGTGTGCATGTGTGTGCACGTGCGTGCGTGCGTGCGTGCGTGCGTGTGTGTGTGTGTGTGTGTGTGTGTTCGGGGGCAGAAGGATGGGGGAGGAGAGGGTGGTGAGTGGTGTTGAGAAGATGGTAAATTTCCAGATGAGCTCTAGGGTGGCCAGCCAGCATTGTCTTTGGTTGCCAAGCCCTGGACTGAGTATGGCTGACCCAGCTAGCCCTGGTCACACATTCCCCGAGCCCTGTCCTTCTTTAGCATTTCTTGGTGTCCTTGGATATTTGTCTTCCCCCCATTGTGTGTGTGTGTCTTCCTCTCTTTTTGTGAGACACCATTCAGAGAGATTGGGTTTAGGACCTACCCTACTCTGGTAGGACTTCATTAACATAGCACAGGATCACATAGCACTGGTATCGGGAGCAGAATTTCTATACGTATGGGGGGAGGGCATAATAAAAGCATCCTTAATACCCCCATGAGCTCCATTTCACAGAGCTCACTTTCCAACCACCAACTCGATCCTTTGGGACTACAATTCCAACAATCTTTTAACCCCTACTGGGATCCTCAAACCATTGATGCTAATGTTTTTTCCCTCTTTGGCCAAACCCCATGTCCTCCTTCCCTCCCTCCCCATGCTCTCTCCCCTCCTTCTCGTGCTCCATTACTCCCGCGAGTGCACAGTGCGCTGCTATGGTGTTCCCTCATCTCCTTTATCCCTCCTCTGGTGTTATGGCTGGAGGGACGCACCTCAAAAAGCATCGGGGAAGCTCTCACCCCTATCCTTGTATGGCCTGCTTAGAAATGGAGGCTTTCTTTTGTCAAATGAATGTGGTCACACCAAAAGAAGGAAGACTTTCAGTGAAATGGATGGGCACAGTTGGCTACAAAAGTGGGCTCAAGCAAAGCCAGGCTTGTTAGCGTTTCATTCTGCTGAACATGCAATCATTGTGTGTCAGAAGCAACTTGATGATACCCCAAAACAACACCCAGAATGGGTGGCTTCTAAACGAATTCCTCAGGAGGGGTGTCTTATAAAAACACCAAGTCAGATGCACACACACACACACACACACACACACACACACACACACGCGCGGAACAGGGGTTTGCTGACAGATGCGATGTGCGGATTGCTGGCAGACATCAGGCACTGCTGAGACACTGATTTGGACACTTCGGGATTCCAGAAGTGTCAGAAAAGAGAATTCTCTTTTAAGTCCCCTGTGTGTGTGGTCTACTTTTGTTACAGCAGTGCAGGTCACCTTTCAGGCATACATCTGGCACAACCCAACCCCCAATGAAACCCAGCTCTACTTCTGGGTCTGCCCCCATCCAAGAGCATGTGGCCAGAGAGACCCCAAAGGACATGCTGACCCATTGCACTTGAAACAAAGGCCATTCGACCTCAATTGGGTCCTTACCATAGTCCAGCAGTCACATTCCATAGGACAGTCACCGAACCTTCTCTCTTCAAACCTGCAGTTCCTGCCCTCGTTCTTTCTGGTCCCAAAGAAAATGGAAGCTTCCAGAAGGCATTCTGTCATCGCACTCATAATTGACCCCACTCTGGCCTGCCTCTGTACCCTCCCTCTCCCTGAAAACTGCTCCGGTAAGATCCCCTCTGACATTCTCATCGTTAAGCACATAGCTCATTTCTTTGTCCTCCTATTACTTGTCCAGACAAAAAACTGCAAGATCAGGAGTTCAAAATCACCAGCTGCTCCATGGGAGGAAGACACGGCTTTCTAGTCCCTTGAAGAGTTACACTTTCAGAAGCCCACAGGCTAAAGTGTTGCAGTCGCAGAAGCCCACAGGGGCATTTCTACCCTGTTCTTTCTGTAGGGTCACTAGGAGTCAGAATTCACTCCATGGCCGTGAGTTTGTGTTTTACTTGTCCAGTCTAGGGGGGGTTTGTTTGCTCACTCCTCCTCCTCTTCCTCCTCCTTGAGATGGGCTCTTCATTTGCTTCCTATGGCCAGTTCCTCCTGCAGCTCACGTTGGACTCAAGAGTCTGCAGGGCTGAGATGAAGAGCAGCTTTTCTGATTGACTTCCTCCAGGTTCTGACTTAATGCTGACTAAATGTCGCCTCCCCAAGCCATGTGTTCAGTTCTCAGGCTGCAATGGGTTGCGCGCTGCTGGGCTTATAGCACCGTGCTTCCAACACCACCAGGGTCAGCCATGGCGGAGAGTCTCAGAGGAGCTCACAGACTAAGACAGTCTCCAAAGAAAGGTGAGGGGGGAGCCTATTGACCTAAGACTTCAAAAAATCAAAACCGGATGGAGGATAAGAGACATTGCCCACTGTCATGCGGGAAGGGGAGTCCCTCAGGTGGGGAGTACACAGTGATTGCAGGGGACTCAAGGGGACCAGCACTGGAGGACAGTGGGTTTTTTTTTTCCTTCTGTTGAACATGGGATTGCTCTAACTCAGAGTCCACTTAATGACAACTAACAGCAGTAACTGCCACCCAGAATTTACTTGCGCACCTCCGACCCTGCGAATGCCCCAGAACTCCAGCTACCATATGCAAACAGCTCCATGCCAGTCTCCCTCATCTCACCAAATGCCCTCCCTGGCCGTTCCTAGCCCTCAGGCTAAAAGGAGGTGGGGGTCCGGAAGAAAGGAGGGAGAGAGAGAGGCAGCCCTCCCCAGCCAGTCCGGAATAGCCCGTAGCTTTCCTAGGGGAGATGGCAGGCCAGCATTGGTGCACACTGAAGACTGTGGAAGAAGCTTCTGCCCATCCCTCAACTCCTCCCAGAGGGGAAGAAGAGGTCTGAGTTGCAGCTGACCTTTTCAGTGGGCCCTTCCCCACGGCAGAGGGCCTGTGACACTCCTAGGTTTGAGTGGGGATAGGGCCCAGGCACTCATAGGGTGGACCCAGGGACTAGAGGGTTCAGGGAAGGACTCATCAGGGTGCTGGGATGGAAAGACTCCTTGGTAGGCGGCAGAGCAGGGAAAGAGGAGCTGGAAGTGCTGAGGGATCTTAGCTTTGGGCAGGCCCTGGAGACCCCCACCACAAAGCCAGCAGTTGGACCCCACCAGCAGCTCAGTGGGAGGAAGATGAGGGAGGCTGTGTGCTTCCGTACTGATTCCGAGCCTCTGAAACCCACAGGGGTAGTTTTGCCCAGTCCTGTTGGATCACTGGGAGTCAGAACTGACTTGATGGCAGCGAGATGGGCCTGCTATAGAGATGAGGCTGTTCAGGGATGCATCAAGGCGGGGAGAGGGTGGGAGGAGATTCCACTGGGCAACTTTGTGACCCAGTTGGAGCTCCTAGCTGGGGGGAGATATGGCTCTCCTAACCTCTCCTAGTCCTTTCACCAGGAGCCTCCCCTCTTCGCAATCTCAGGAGGCCTGTCCACAGGTTTCCAGGCCAGCTCCTCCTGCGTGGTCCTGCTGTAGCTTCCTGCGGTAGTACCTCTGGGACGTCGCCTGGGACCCCCTGCTGGAATTCGACAGGGGGGCAGCTTGGACAGACTAGGAGAGCTCAGGGCACCCAGCCATTGGTGGTGCGTGGCCTTGCTCTGGTCCTTCTTTCTGTGACCCACAGCCTTCTTCTCGCCCCCGGAACCCAGGGCCACGGCCTGTCATCACAGGACAGCGCCCACATCCTAAGCTCTGGGCTGCGTCTTCGCCCTACCTCCTCACCCCCAGCCCTGGAAGGCAGCATGGCTGGGGACACCAGTCAGGGTTGGGAGCAGGGAGAGGGAGATGCTCCCAGGGGGCTTCCCAGTGATGAGGGTGTGTGGGGCGGGGCTGTGGGAGGTCCAAGGACTGGAGGGGAGGGACAGCCAGGAGCAAGTGGGTGGGGACAGGGCCTTGGGGGAGGCGCTGCTGGGTAGGGGGCTGCTGCACCAGGCTCTGACAGGGAGGATCCCCCAGGCCTAGAGAGGATGAGGGGACCCCAGAGCTGGGTGAGCGGGAGGAGCATCATAGAATCCTGAGATCTGGAGGGCACCCAAACCTGGCTTGGGGATTGGCTTTGAGGAAGGGCTTGCCTTTGGGGGGACTTGGGGGCGGTGCCCTAGAGCCTAGTGATCAGTTCTTGGGGCCTGGGTCAGGGTTCAGGAAGATCTGTGTGAGGGCCAGCCCCTGTCTGTCTTCCTGGTCAGACCACAACCTTCAGCGTGTTCCTGTGGGGACTGGGTCCCCAACCTCAGGCCTAGGGCAGCGCCCGGCATGCACCTGGCCATACCCAGGCCAGACTGCAGCAGCATTCCCTCTGTCTTGGAGCCCTCAGCTGCCTCCCTGTTGCCATAGTGACAGCCTATCGATGGTGTATTTATAGGGGAAGAAGCAGGCGCTACATTTTGGGGAGGGGGGAGGCCTCGGCGGCGGGGGCAGCGGCGGCGCGGCGGCGGCGGCAGCAGCGGTGGCGGCGGCGGAAGTAGCGGCGGCGGCGGCGGCGGAGGCAGCAGCGGCGGCGGCGGTGGCAGCTACAGAATGGCTAATGGGCCAGGCCATGGCAGGTGAGCCGCATACACAGGGACGCTCCCGGCTTGTGGGGAGCTTCTCCAGGAACTCATGACCGCCGCGGGTGTCAGGCGGGTGTCAGGATCACACCGGGCCAGGCAGTGACATGCATGCACCAAAGTCGGCTGTGTTTGGTACAGAAGGTTGGCTACGTGTCAGCGGTGAGAGGATTTTCCTAGGCAGAAGATGTAAAAACAAACAAAGCTGCGAGTCTCCTCAATAAGCAAGGAAGCAAGTCTGTCTGTCTTCCATGGCCAGTCAAGCCTTTGCCTCTTCATGTCACACCCTGACACAGCACCTCCATTTCTCAACCAGCAACAAGGTGCCTGAGGCGGCTCCGCCCATAGCCCCCAGAAGGGCACTGACTTGGGGGAGGGGGAACACCCAGCCTCAGAGATTTGGTTTCCAGATCTTTGCTCTCATAAACGTTGAGGGTCAGCTGTGCTCACAATGGCCAGCTGACTGTTGACAAATCAACAGGGTGAGAGGAGAGGACCCCAAGTCCTGGTGCTCCTTCAGAAAGATAGTAATTTTGCTATTTTTCCTTTGGCTTCAAAATGATTTTGAGTCAGATCCTCTGGGTTGGCCAAAAGGATTCAAAGACAGACAAGGGGCCTTTAAGACGTTTGTGGCATTAAAAGATCATTGATTTTTTTCCCCATGAATTTTTTGAAGCCTCCTTGTGATAAGAAATATACAATGAGACCCTGAAAACATAAAGAGCTTGCTGTAGCCCATGGCCCTGGAGAGCAGCGAGTGGACTTCATAGCTGGGCTACCAAGACTCCTGTGCTTCATGGTCACTGTCGGCGAGTTCTGCGATGAGCGACACAGCCCACGTGGCCTGTCTGCAGACAGACCTAGAATCAGAGTTGAGTGTTTGCCCCCTCATTTGGATGGTGTGGATTATGTGTGCGAATGGGGTGAGCAGTCGGCTGAGCGGGACATAAGCCTTTGAGCACGAGGTTAGATTCCAGGTGATCATTTAAATCAATGTCCCCATCCAAGGGACTCTGCCGCAGTGTGTCTTGGGTCAAAGACAAGGCAGGTGCTGTTTTGGGAGATTCCATAGTTGAGGAGGCTACACAGCAGCCACTCACAGCCTGGAAGGTCATGGAGATTCCTGCGGCCCTACTCCAATAAAATGATAACGCAGTGGGTTAAGTGTTGTGTATGGGGAATCTGCCCCAATGGAACCTGTGTCCTCGAAGGTTTCGCTAGTCCCCGCTGGGATGTGACTTTGGAAATGGTGCTGGTTGCTGTGGGAACTTTTGCCAGGGCCTGCTTCTTAAACACACGCCATCTGTTCTCCAGGACTATACTTGTCATTAGAGTTATCTGGAACTTGTCATGTAGCTCAAAATTAGTTGGGAGTTCAGGTCTCCTCTCTGTCGCTGCTGATTGGCACAACCTTGTGTAAGTCCCCATTCTCTCTAGGCGTCATGTCCTCATCTGGCTCGAAGGTCCTCTCCACCTCGGAACTGCCTTGAGCGAAGCAAGGCAGGAGGAGCCTCGCCCTGTGGGAGTTCTCGCTTGTGAACCCTCAGGTTGTTCAGATGCACAATTCGTTCTTGGGAATTTATGGGAAAGATTGGCTCCAGAATCTGCTAGGCCTTGGGGACAAAGCCCTGCTCACACAGTGGGGTGTTTGGCCACTGAGAGGTGAGCGAGCCTCCAGCTGCCCCCTGTGAGAAAGATGAGGGAGTCTGCTTTTGTAAATATGGAAAGCTTCGAGAATCCTAGGAAGCAGCTTGACTTTTTCTTATAGCAGCGGTTCTCAACCTGTGGGTCGTAACCCCTTTGGGAGTCGACCAACTCTTTCATAGATCTGGGTCGCCTGATTCCTAACAGTATCAAAATGATAGTGATGAAGTAGCAATGAAAATAATTTTATGGTTGGGGCTCACCACAACATGAGGAACTGTATGAAAGGGTCGCGGCATGAGGAAGGCTGAGAACCACTGTCTTATAGGGTCACGAGGAGTCAGAATTAACTTGGCAAAGAATGAGACCCATAGGATGATGAGTGACTGTATGAAGGTGCTCTTTGACCTTAGATCCTAGGTCAGTGGGGTGGGCACCTCCGAGGGCTCTGAGTCTGATTTCACTGTGACTCTGCTTTTCTCTTTCCCCAGGCAAATGAGATGCTGGATGTGAGGGAGCATCATGGCTGGTGAGTTTTCCTGGCTAAATGGTGGAGGGTCCATCGGGGCTTGTGGGCAATCTTTCTTCTCCTTAGGTGGTCCGGTAGCCAGTGTCCCATTGGCTAAGTCTGACTCTCTCCTCCTCAGCTCTTGTGCACCCACCCTGGACAACAGCAGAGACACAGTGACACGGCAAGCCACGAACACAAACGGAGGCTGGTTGTCATGTCAGTGAGGAAGTTCACCTCTAGGTAAATGAAGGAGTCAATGTCGCCTCTTCTTTCGTCCTCCAAGCTTCAGCTCAGGCTCGTTGCATGCCCCTCCCACCCACCCCAGAAGCCTCACTGTCACAAGAAGTCTCCTTTTGGGCTAATTAGGGATAACCACCACCCACTGGTCATTTTGCAGGAGGGCTCTGTGCCCAGCTGACAAGAGATTCATGTCCACTCAGCCCCCTATTGGGACCTAGCCAGATTGACACCTCCCTGTCTTAGCAAAGCTATTGACGTCAGGACATTCAATGGCACAGGTGGTCATTTGGGTGGAGGGAGGTCAGCCTGGTGGAGTCTTATAACTCGAGCTGGACTTGCCCACCAGTATTCACCTTCAAGGAGGAAACATTCTCCAGGATAAGGGCTCTGCTTATCTTTCCTCGGGTGGATGCAGAGGCCACCAGACACTTACTCATCCATGACTTCAGTGGTCAAAATCCTGCCCAGCATCTCTCGCAAGCATGTGTTTCCTGCTCAGTTGGTTCTCAATGGCCTGTTTCATTACCCCGAGGCCGTGGCCCTTGTCAAGGCGTGAGGTAAGGCACTCCGCTGAAAGGTTGGGCATTCAGGCCTACTCAGAGGCCCGGTGAAAGAGAAGAGAGGAGAGCAGTCGCAAGCCTCCAGCTGCTCCATGAGAGAAAGATGAGGGTGTCTTGGAAGAAAAGTGTGGCAATCGCCTTCCCACAGGCCAGAGCTTAAAATACTTGATGGAGTAGTTCTGCTCTGACACACATAGAGTCGCCATGAGCCCGAGTTCACTGCATTGGATGTCAAGAAAGTCATCCCTGCCCACGTACGGGGCACTTTGAAACCTGGCATTTGCCCACCAGCCTTGGCCTCATACAGTGGTGTCCTTAGGGTGATATCAGATGACACTGTCAGATGGGTGACACCAAAAATAACGGTCCTTTCCACTTTTTTGCAGTTTCATTGAAATGTATTTTTAATGAAAAAAATGAAGAATTTATTACCTATAAGCATAAGTTATAACAACAAAATCATTTAGATGTATCAATATACCTCAAAAAACTAACTCACTGCCCCTGAGTTAATTCCAACTCGCCAAGGCTCTATAGGATAGAGTAGAACTGCCGCAGTGGGCTTCCAAGCCTGGAACACTTTATGGGAGCAGACACCCTTGCCTTTCTCCACTGGCGCAGCTGATTGTTAACAGCACAACATACCGTATATACTCCTATATAAGCCTAGGTTTCCCAGCCCAGTTTTAATGCAGGTTTTTGTGGTAAAATTAGGTGCCTCGGCTGATATTTGGATCAGCTTATACTCGAGTATATATGGCATAACCCAATAGGCAACCAGGCCATCTCTATGCTTATTGACTCTTTGAGTCTTCTACCATTTTCCTGTCAGATGTCATTATTGCCCAACTACTATCATGCTTTGAATCACTTGGTTAATTGCTATGAATTACAAACCCACTAATGCTTTTGTTTTCCTTGTTTCTGGTGTTTTTATAACACTGATTTTGTCAAATTGTCTGGTGGTTTAGCTTCAATACTGTGGTCAATAGTATTTGTGAAGCTCTATCAACTACAGGTTTGAGAATGTAGTAGTACTTATAAAAGGGCATCTCCCAGTTACTAATAAAGCTGTAATTCAGTCTTTAAAAATTTTATAAATAAACTTTGTTGTTTGAATTCATATAACCTACAGAATATTACATTTAAGTATTTTACTATATCACATACAATGGAGAATCACGAGGAACTGATAGAAAATATAGGTGCCTTTGCTAAACAGAAATTAACAAACTGTGAAGCTATTGCTTCCTGGCATAACAATTCAGGTTACTCCTTTGCCATCTCAAAAAACCATCCCCATAGCCTTCTGCTTTGATTTTAACTGGCCCCGAAACTCCCTTTGAAAGCCACTAGTTCCCTTACATCTGTTTGCTAAAGGCACCCAAATGAGACTCAGACAAGCATTTGAATATTACTGGAGAACTCAACTGTAACTAGCACTGATCTAAGGCAAGTTTACATAGAGTTTTACAAATAAACTGTTGTGTAGATGAACGGGAAGCCTAGCAGCAATACCGCTTTACTTGGCAGGTGGCTTCCAGTGAGTTCCTGTGTGCGACAGAAGGCAACGCTTATACTCACCATCTTCGGGTTGGAGCCCATTGTTGCAGTCACTGGGTCAATCCTCTCCCTCACTGCTGCGCTACTTCACCAACCATGATGCCCTTCTCTGGGGACTGGCCTATCCAGATAACATGTCCTAAGTCCATGAAATGAAGTCCTTCATAAAAGGTTGAAGAGCCAGGATGCCACTCTGAGGACTAAGGTGCTCCTGACCCAAGCCACTAACCTTGCTTTCAAGGAGCATTCTGGCTGTACTTCTTCCAAGACAAAGTGATTTGTTCTTTTGACAGACTATGGCACTTTCAATGTGCATCATTTCTTCTTTGTCTACACTTGTCAATGTCCAACTTTCACGTACATATGAGGAAATTAAAAATACCATGGCTTGGGCCAGGAGCACCTAAATCCGCAAAGTAACACTCTGGCTCTGCAATCCTCTGGAGACGTCTCACGCAGCAGATGTACTCACTGCAGTGCTTCCTTTGACCTCTTGACTGCTGCTTCCACGAGCATTGACTGGATCCAAGCCAGACAAAATCCTTGACAACTTCCATCTTTCTCCATTTATCATGATGTTCCCCTATTGGTGCAGTTGTGAGGAATTTGTACTCTTTATATTGAAGGTTCAAATCCTTGATCCTCATCAGTTAGCGCTTCAAGTCCTCCTCATTTTCAGCCAGCAAGGTTGTGTCATCTGCATATCGCCCGTTGTTAATAAACCTCTCTCCAATCCTGATGCTGTGTTCTTCATAGAGACCAACCTCTCTCATTATTTGTTCAGCATATAGATTAAAGAAATATAGTTAGAAGATACAACTCTGATGCACACCTTTATTGATTTTAAACTATGTAGGATTCCCCTGTTGTGTTCCCACAACTGCCTCTTGATCCCTGTGTTCAGTTTCTGCATGAGCACAATGAACTGTTCTGAAATTCCCATTCTTCTCAATCTCCTTGGGTAAGCAAACCCAGATCCCTGGATAAAGTGCCCAGATGTGCCTCAGTCCAGCAAGCCTCAACCTGAATGCACTCGGCTCTACTTCTATCGGTCAGAAATCCAAGTTCCCCAACTACATACCCCAAGGCACCCTGCTCGCTCCACAAGTCAGCCACCTGCACAAAAGTGCTCAGCTTTACTTGGATCCATGGCTTCGGAAGTCACCACTCACTCATGCTCTGGCTTCTGATTCTGCTAATGCTCCTCTGATGTTATAGGTCTTTTCTGGATCCAGGAGGTTCACTGTGCAGGGATCTTGGATCCCAAGGATGTAGAGGACATAGCTTGTTATGATTCACACAGTGGAATACCTTTGTGTAGAAAAGAACACAACAAACAAACATTTTTCTGGGATTCTCTGCTTTCAGCCAAGATCCATCTGGAATCAACAATGATATCCTTGTTCCACATACTCTTCTGAATCCAACTTGGTTTTTTGGAGTTTTCTGTTGATGTACTGCTGCAACCATTTTGTAATTATCAGTAGCAAAATTTTTACATGCAGGTGATAATATTGAAATTGTTCAAATAATTTCTATATTGCCTTGGTCATCTTTCTTTGGAGTGGACACAAATATGGCTCTCTTGCAGTTATTTGGCCAGCTGTCTTACCAGTTTCTTAGCATAGACAAGTGCGTGATTCCAATGCTTCATCAATTTGTTGAGACATGTCACGTGGCCTTCCATCAATTCCTGTAGTCTTGTTTATCACGAATGCTTTTCATTGCAACTTGAATTTCTTCCATCAGTACCATTGATTCTTAATCCTAACCCCTTGAAGTGGTTGAATACTGATCGATTCTTTTTGTTGCAATGACTGTATTTTTAAATCTTCTTTTGATTATTCCTGAATAATTCAGTAATTTTCTCATGGAACCCTTCGATATTACAACTGGAAGCTTGACTTTTTTCTTCAATTCTTTCAGCTTGAGATCTGCTCAGTTTTCTAACTCCATGTCTTTGCATGATTCATTGTAATACTTTCCCCTATCTTCTTAAGCTTCCCTTTGAAATTTTCGGCTCAGTTCTTTTATTCCAGCTGGCAAAGTCCACATATACAGTAAACTTTTATTTTTTTGGGAAAATGCATTTGCAATCACTCGATCATTATTCTTGCAAAATTCTATCACTCAACACCCATCTTCATTTCTATCACAATGACTCTTTTGCAAGGGCTGATTCTTCCTCTTTGTTTTGAGTATATGTTCGATCAATTTCTCACTGAAGAAGTTGGTAGAAATCTTCAGGTTCTTCAACATTGTTTTAATGGCTGGTGTGCTCCTCTGAATAATAGTTGTATACACTAGTCCTGTTTGTGTGCATATACGTAACCCAATGCACTGTCATCAAATTGATTTTGACCAATACCCAATGCACTGCCTTTGAGTTGATTCCGACGGAAGATTTCCGATGCTTTCATCTTTTTTTTTTTTCGTGATCCAAGTGAATTTAATGAGAGTTAAAAGAAGCTTCAGGTTTTACGCGGCACCCATAGGATTCCTTTGACCATGCGGCCTGACAGAGACTGCCCCAGGTCACGCAAGGATCTCTATCCTCCCAAGAAGACGACCAGACCACCAAGCAAGATCCCAAGGCTTTCATCTTGATGGGAGCAGATAGCTTCAACTGTCTCTCGAGGACTGGCACATGGATTTGAACCTTTGACCTGGTGGTTAACAGTCCAAGACAGTCCTGTGGTGCCGTCATGGTGGTTTCTGAGGCAGAAATCCGTTACAGGAGCAGGTAGCCTCACCTTTTTCCCTGTGAGTGTTTGGTGGGTGGGCCCGAGCTGTGAAGTCCAGCAGTAGCATCCCAGCTGACCCCGCAGTGCCACAGGGCTCCTTTGCATGCAAGTAGGTGCTAGCCGATCCTGGTTAGCATTGTCCGTCTTTCAAGATAAGTCTTGAAATGTTCTTTTTGACGATGAATACAACATCTTTTAAAAATTTTTAATTGGTCATTCCTGCCAGAGTGACCAACATAATGGTCTGACTCAAAATGGCCAGTACCAGTCCACTTCAGTTTAGTCACGCCTAGGATCTCGATCTTTATGAAGCAATCCCATTTCATTGTCAACAATTGGCAACTCTCTTAGCCTTATACTTCCTACATTCCAGGTCCTGATCATCGGGGGCTGAGTGCTGCTGTCATTTCTTCCAATCAAAGGTCCTGGAAGCTTTCCTCTGCCTACTTGGAGGACAGCCTGGCTGCCCTAGGGGCTCATCTCCTGGCACTCTATCTGATAATGCTTTGCTGTGACTCGGGAGATGTGAGGGGTGTTCCCTCAGAATCCTGGGAAAATATATCAAAGATAAGGACAGCTAAAACCGGGAAGACCTTTAGGAGATAGAGCGACACAGTGGCTACAGCAATGAGTTCAACTTAACAACCACTGTGAGAAGGTGATACATAGGGTCGCTATGAGTTGGAAACAGCTTGATGGCACTGAATAACAATCCCTCCCAACGGGATGCCTTCTCTCCAGTCTGTCTTATTCTGAAGGTTCAGCTGAAACTGTTCACCATGGGTAACGCTGCTTGTGTTTGAAATGCAGGTGCCACCACTTCCAGCATCATAGAAACATGACAGGAACCAGAATATGGCAAATTGGTAGTAGACCAGTGGTGGACTTTGGGATTTATCCTGGTATTTTTCTGTGATTCAAATGGATTGTACATTTTACTAAGGGTTCTGTATGGTCAGGTATGGGAAGAGGCCTATGGGGGAGGGGTGATTCCATGAATCTCTGCACTGGGCGACAATAATGCCCCCTATGTCAATGACCTCATGCCCTCTGTAATCCTTCTTCATTCGGTCTCAGGGATGAGTCTGGTTCAAGAGAGACCAGGCCATCTTTGTCCCGCACCTCAGTGCACTCTCCAATGTTTCTGGAGACCAAGGATGCCGCCTTTGTCTGAAAGTAACCTTTTCCTTCTGCTGGCGAAGACATCCTGGAGGAGGAGTGCCTGGCAGGCATCTGTAGTTCAGAGGACTTTGGGGAACCATCTCACAACGAGCGGCTGGCATCTATCAACCTGGAGATGGGTGCTAGGAGCTCTCCCGAGGAGGAGTTCTGGACTCTGCTGAATGGGAAGCAGAGAAATGCCCTTACCTTCCCATCTACTGCACTCCAGTGGTTCTCCTCATTTGAGAGCATTGCTCTTTGCCCTGTGGGACTCTCCCGGAGGACAGCCAGCTGTGGAAGGGTGGGCAGCAGCCTCTGGTCTTGCGGAACCTGACAAGACTTGCTGAGGGTCTCTGAAGTCTGCCTCAGGCATGAGGGCTGGAAGAGTCTCCTTTTATGTCCATCTGCTCCTGGTGCCGCTGACGCTTGCTTTTCTTTTCCAGATGGATTTCTGGAAGGGGTACCCAAACGCAGTCTACCCGGTGCGGGACCCTCGGTAGCGCTCAAGCATCATGTATGTGATGGTGCCCCTTCTGGGGGTCGCGCTGCTGATCGTCATCGCCTTATTCATCATCTGGAGGTGCCAACTGCAGAAGGCCACCCGCCATCACCCCTCCTACTCCCAGAACCGGTACCTTGCCAGTCGCACGGGGCATAGTCTCCCCTGGGTCATGGTGTACCGCGGCACTGTGCATGGCCCGACTGATTCCTCCGGGCACCGGGGGGCAGGGAGCCACCCACAGGTGGTGCTGGGGCCCAATCGTGGGGCCAGGGCCACAGTTCGGCTTGAGAGCACCCTCTACCTCCCCGAGATCTCTCTTTCCAGACTGGCCAGCGCCACGCCACCCCCTTCCTATGAGGAGGTGATGGCTCCCCAGGAAAACAGCGGTGAGGAGGCCGGTGTCTCTTACAGTGACCCGCCCCCAAAATACGAGGAGATCGTGGCCGCCCACCCGAGATCACATACGTAGTGGCATGGGGCCTCCTTCATGTGTCCCCCATTTTCTTTTCCCATTTTTTTAAGATGGTGCCACCACTAAACAGCCTTAGCCTCCTTGCCCTGCCAGGGGCTGACTTCTCTCACACCAAAGGAATCACCCCTAGATTGTGGTCCACATGTCCCAGTGGCAGGGCCCAGGAGAGAGGCGAGTCCCCCAGTGCCCCTGGTCCCCCATAGTCCTGCACTTTCTGTCCTGGCTGGCTTTGTGAGGACAAGCACACGGACTGGGCAAAAACAAAACCAAAACAAAAAAAATTAAGGAACACAACAAAATCTGGACCGTTCAAAGGCTCCCACCCAACACCCAGCTCCCTGCTGCGACCAGGGCCTGGGGAACAGGGGAACACCTAGTTACCTGGAGGCAGGAGTGTGGAGGGGGAGGACCGGGGGCTGGCTGGCTGAACTTCGTCCTCCACAGTGACTGGGGGTTTTGCTCTGGGGAAAACCCCTGCGCTAGTCTGCAGTCATTTGGCCTAAGCTTTTCCCGTGCTCGCAATGGACACAATTTGTCCGAGAGCTGGGTTCGAAGTGTTCCACTAGGCAGCCTCATTGGCCTGGAAGATCTCTCAGGCCATGAGCTCTGCCTCCTCAGTCCTGTGCTCTCTATCTTTGAACTTGGAGAATACGTCCCTTCCATACATCTGTGCATTGATTGTGCCCAACCAGGGAGGAGACCATAAAATGTCCTTTTTTTTCCTTCTTTTTTCCTTGTGGAGAGGTCAGGGGAGCCCATGATCTGGGGCTGGTCTGTTTTGAGTAACTGGGAGAGAAGAGGCATAGACACTGTCAACGTCACTCCCATCTTCTTGGTGCTTTAAAGAAACGTAGCACATTTTGATGGGGCCTCAAGTGTGCTCAGCCTGGAGCACAGCAGTTTAGAGAATGTAGACTCCACGAACTGTTCCCTTTTGAATGTAAGCCCTGCCTTTAAGACCCCAGATGAGTTTTGAAGATCCTGGGGGCTCTTCCATGAGACAAGTTCAAAGTCAGGGGGCTTGGGTTGCTATCCCAGGGAGGCCATCGGTGTGGACGACCTGGACCTGTGGCTAGAGATCTCCTTCTCCCCACCTCAGAGGCCCATGAGAAGAGTTTTCTAGAAATATGTAGGTTCTAACTGAGGCACCCCCTAGGACTTGAAGGAAGTTAGGGGGTCCTAAGCTCATACTGGCGGAACCGCGGAAGCCTGCTTGTGACCTGGGATAGTTAAACTCAAGGTGCCTGTTCTCAGTTGGCAGAGAGCTAGGCCTAGGCCCCACTGACCACAGCCAATAGGAAGATGCCAAGCAAAGCCTACCACCTTGGGCTTTCTGTGGAACCCTTTCCCATCGAGTGCCTGGCTAGCTGGGGACTGGGTGGAGATGGAGGAGAACAGACCTTTGTCCTTCCTGGGAGCCCCGAGACAGTGTCTTCAGGCCCTGGTGTGGTCCTGGGGCACCCGAGCCTCTTACTCTTCAAGCGGGATTGAGGCGTCGGTCTGTGGATGCTGAGCAGCATGCTGTAGGAACAGGGCTGTGCAGGCAGGACACGATGGCATGACCCCCTGGAGAGACTCCTCAGACTGTCACTTGTTGAAAACCAAAACCTTCTGAAGAGTTCCTCAAAGCAAGAACCTCCCCTGAGTCCCTGCCCTGGGCCTCTCACCTCGGGACTCCCACAGGAAAGCACCAGAGAAGGAGGCGTGGGCGTCGGGCCGGCATGAAGACCCCCAGGCACTGGCTGAGGTCTGGCTCGGGTGTACACTCTCGCTCACAGCTGAGGAGCCGAGCTTGGATCTCTGCCTGACAAGCCACGAGCGTCCATTTCAGGAAACAAACACACCCTCCCCACTGCATGCTACTAATACTAATCAGTGTAATTAACTCATTTCAAAGTACTGTAATCAGACTGCCTGGGATGCCAGGCAGACCCCATTCACTGGAAACCCACTAATTCAGAACGTCCAGCATATTGCCACGTGAGAGCATCCACAGTTATCTGTGAGTCTGGCCGAGTGGAAATATTTTCAGTGTAGTCCATTGTCAGGCCCTTTGGTGTACGAGGATTCCAGTTTTTCCATGAGTCCCTTTTGTGCCCTGTGGGACTGGCCACTCCCATTGTTCGCCCCCAACAGCCCAGCCTTCAGGGGAGTTCTCTTCCCTTGTGCAGGCGCAGGCAGTGGGCAGTGATCAGTGCCTTTCCTGCTCCCTCCCTCTGGGGCCAAGCGAGAGCTCAGGCATCCAGGACTGAGACAAACCTTCCAACTGCATGCCCCCTGATCCATTGTCCCTTACACCAGCCCCTGTTCCAGGCCTGTGTCCCCCCAGCCCCGCTGCTTTTCCCACTGCTGTTGTGATCTTGTGACAGTGGCAACCCTGGCGTGTGTAAGTGAACCTGTAGGAATGTTGACTGTGAAATTGATTTGTTTTTGTGCCACTTTCAACTGTGTCCCTGTCCCTGTGGTGACCCACGCCAGCTGGGTCATCTGCAAACTCAACAGTCTGGCAGGATCTCCCAGTGGGTTACGTGATAGGCTGCTTACCGGGAAGTTGGTGGATCGTACCCCACAACTGCTGTGAGGGAGAAAGCCGAGACTGAGCCTCTGTTAGAATGTACAGCCTTGCAGCCTCTCGGGAGCAGCTCTGCCCTGTCCTGTCTGGTCGTTGTAAGTTGAGATCAACTCGAATGCAATAGGTTTACTTTCTTTCATTTTAGGGGCCTACAAACCAACTTGCATTCGAATTCTCATTCTTCTGAAGACTGTTGAGTTTTGTTGTTGAATTTTTGTCTCTTTTTGTCCAAGAAAATGACTAACAATAATAAAGACCAATGGCATTCATTTGTGTCCTGACTGCGTCCATCTAGGCTCATGATTCATGCCCACCCATGGCTTTCAGGAGGCCTGGAGGCTTGGCAGGGCCTAGTCTGTTCCTTTGTTTCTAAAAGTCAAGCTGTGGCTATGGAATCAGCCCAAACCAGTTGAGGAGCAGAAAACAGAGATGTCCTGGGTCTTGTAGTTGTCCCCGGAGTATAAGAGGATCTCTGGACCCATCCCCCTGGGATGATGTAAGATCTGTCACAGTCATGTGAACAACGTTGCTGTCACCAGATCCCTGGGGGCTAACAGAGCCTCTACAATAGGAGGACGACCTGCTGGGGTTCAGGGCTGAGGGTAAAAGGAGACTTTCTCTTGGGTCCCATAGAGGTTGTTCCCTGGCTCTGCTTTCTGAATTCATTGGGCCATGCTGGGCCAGCCCCTCCATAGAGGAAGTGGGTCCTGATCCCCAAGGGATCCCCAGCTGTTGGCATGAAGCCACAGGACAGGCTGACCCAGCCGCCAGCAGTGAACATGATCTGCCTTGGAAATGGCAAAGCTCCAGCACTGAGGAGGCCTTGGTGACTCGAACATGTGGGGCCTCCTTTGTTTAGTCAGTGTGGAAACAGGATGGCACTGACAGTAGCCACAGCCTTGCCACCACCCTGGGACATCGACTGCATGCCATCCAAAAGGAACCCCTAGCACACAGACTTAGTTCTGTTCAGAACATTCTAGGCAATGACTCAGGGCACCTGACTAGCCCATATTGAGAAGCTAATGCATGGTGGCTGCTCCTTTGAGCCTCCCTTTCTTAATCCCAGTGGCTGCACCATAAATCTAAGGCAAGGGAGTTTGGGGGAGGAGGTGGGCAAGTCAAGGTCAAGGACTTGAGTGGGTAATGGTGGGGGCGGGGGAATCCTACGGCCCACTGGGACAGAAGGAATCAAGGGCGGGGCTTTGGTAGGTGGGACCTCTCTTCTCACATTTCCGTGACCGACCCCTTCCCCCTCACATCTCGCACCAACACCACCCTCCAAAGGAGCTGGCATGGCGAGTTCATGGAAAGGTAATGGGTGGTACTTATAGATCATCGTAACCAGCACTTAATGAGCAAGTATAGTATGCCCGGCCCTGCGCCTGCACAGCAGGGGACATCTTCCTCAGCCAGCTCTCCAGCCTAAGTAGCTGAAGCACGTGGTCTGGAAGAGCTTGCCAGGGGATGGGACTTGTGGCTTCTCTGAGGGGCCTGGTGGCCCTATCAAAGCAGTCTGAGTCAGTTTCTTTCCTGCCAACAGCTACACCTGGCCCATGGCACCATGAGACAACATACATCTGCTGGTTTAATCCCCCCAGTGTGTGGCCACCCCAGGAAACTCACACAGAATTGAAATAGGTTCACAGGCCTGACCAATCAGAAGGACATTGTTGACTCGGGCAAGTGATGCTTTGTTTCCGTTGGGCAGCAGAGAGTGGGAGCTGAGAGAAGGAAGATAGGGGAGGGGGAGGAATGAGGACAGAAGCAGCTGAGGTCTTTGCAGCGTGGAACACCCAGTACTGGCCAAGAGGTGAAAATGCTGTGAGGTGCCAAAGAGAAACACCCAGGCGCGGGGGAGCCGGGCTGAGGGCCCGGGCCACCACAGAAATTGCTGATAGAGTTGGCGATGCATACTGGCTGGTCCCAGGGGAGGGGCTGGCCTTGCTCAGGATGTGGATACCTCATCTTTTGTATCCACTGGGGAAGGCCTTGGGGAGCGTGTGAAAGTCCCACCGGCGCGTGTGCTTCCAACTCTGGACCAGAAATGAACTTAAATGCTTTCCATTCAGTGGTCCCTTAGCCTCCTTTTCCATGTAGGATCATTGAGGCACAAAGAGACAAAGTCAACTGCTAAAAATTGGGAAGCCAAGACCCAAACCCTGATAGGGGTAGGGGCAGTTAAGGTGTGAGCCTGGGCTCTCAACAGTGCTCCCCCCTGAGTGCTTCCTACTGGATGGTATAACTCTTCTGTGCTCCTTCAGGAAGTGGAGAAATGGGGTTTCATATGTTTTCCAGAACTCTGGAGCCAGCTCCCCTCTCCACCCTCCTCTTGGTCAAGCAAGGTCCTGGGCTACTACTCACAATGTCTTGAGTCTAGCTGCCACTGAGCTGCTCATTGACCTGGTCTGCCCCAGCCCTTTCTGAGTCCCTCTTGTTCTATATGTACACTGGGGTCTTGGCCTCACGACCCATGCCATTGCTTCTTGTCTGAAAACCACACCACTTCTGAGGGCAGCCTGTCTCACCTCAGTCTTCTGCTCTCTCCTCCCCACTTCCCTGGCCTTTGATGCCTGTCTCTTGACTTTGACCCAGGCATGGGGACCCCTTGTGAGTACATATATTCCCACCGGAGGAGACACTTTACCCAACGGCCACCCTGATGGCCAGGAAGTAGACCCTTGCCCACCCAAACCTGGACACAGGAATAAAGTGCAGTAGCTTCACCTAGACCCCTCGGGGTACCTGGTCTGCTGCCTAAGGTAATCGGTCATCTTTGCAACTCGTCTGCCCCCCAAGTGTTCAGGCAACCTCCTCCGGGGAGAGGTGACTTCTTCGGGTGCGGCCAGAAAGTGTCCTGGTGTTACCAGTGACTAGGCCTTGCCAATCAGGTCCCTTCAAGAGTGACAGAGGCCAGTGAATGTGGTGGAGTTAAAGGCATGGCCCCTCTAAAGACCAGCCTATGGATTTCCCTCTCCTCCATTCTTTCATTTGTGTCCACTAGAAGGGACATTGACTTCAGACAGGACCCTCCTGGTTTCTACTCCCAGTAAGGCAATGCAAGACTAGACACTGTGGCCTCCTGCTGGTAGCCCTGTCCCCAGGGGGGCAGGCCCTCATTGCCCCCAGCGTCTAGCTGTCTGTCCTTCTGCCTCTTTAAGGATAGTCCCCATCCCCTTCCCTCTGCACAGGTGTCCTCAGTACAAGCTACTTCCAGGAGGAAGAAGGAGGATGTCCTCAGGTGCTCAGATCTGAGTTTGCTGTCAAAGGCTGACTTGTAGCTTGGGTTCAGGGCTCCCAGTGGTTCTGTACCTTCTTTCAGAATTTTAGGTTTGAATGCCATCTGACATGGGATTCCAGTGATCAAGACAGGCTTTGACGGTTAAGTGGGGCTGGAGGCTTCCTAGAAGCTCAGACAACCCCCGACACACCTTCCTGGAGCCATGAAACATGACAGACCTAAGATGTCCCCACCACTCCATGTGAAATGGGACAGCTGAGGTCCGGAAGTAGGCAGCAGCTTGCCCCTGGACCTGGGCTTCTGTCACCTTCCGTTGCTGCCAGGCAATCTGAGCAGAGACAGGTGGTTCTGTAGGCTCCGGGGAGGCGGGCAGGAAGGTGGATGAGTAGAGAGGAATGGACTCAAGAACTGCGGGCAACCAGACAGACAGACAGCAGGCAGCAGGCAGAGTTGGACACCTGTTTTGTGGACTCTCAGCAGCCTCTACATTTTAGCAAAAGCATGGATGCAATTAACTGGGTTTGTTTGGTCCCCAGCAGAGGCTGTGAGCTCCCTGCCCCTTTAGGGGGGAAGAGGATACGTTTTCTTTGGAGACGCTGAGCTTCAGGGGAGGGAGTGCTTTTGCCTCAATTTCTTTCTTTTAATAAAACAGCTCCTATTTTAATAAAGATCCAAGCCCTCCAGCAGACAGTTCACAGGAAAGAAATGCAGAAGGTCGATAAACATATGAAAATGACTCAGGTTTATTCATAATTAAAGCCGTATAAATTAGAGCAACAATCCAATAGGTATCGGCTTTCGCCCATCTTAATGATGCCTCTGAGAAAGTTTCAGAATGTCTCCTGCTGATGAGTCTAGGAGCTGATGCCAGTGCCTTAGGTGGAGAGCAAATGTTTGGAGAATGATGAGGGCAATGAATGTACAAATGTGCTTGACACAATTGATGTACGTATGGATTGTGATAAGAGTTGTATGAGCCCCTTATAAAATGATTTAAAGAGAAGAAGAAGCCAGCACTTGGCTTCCCTATGCCCGGACCCCACCGGGGGGCAGCTTCTTTGACTGGGACACATGGTGACCCGGTGCCCAGCGGGGTTTCACCGGCGGCCTTGCTGAAAATTGCCCAGTCTTTCACCCACACACACACTGTTGTTGTCCGGGGCTCTCCAGTACATTCCAATCCCTAACAAACAACTCTATCGACAGAGTCGGACTGATCCACAGGGTGTCTTAGGCAGAAATCCCTGCGAGAGCCGATTGCCAGGTCTTTGTTCCATGGAACTACAGACTACATACTTTGAAGTCATATAATGTATATCTTAAAACCAAATGAATGCCTGTGGCTCTTGCGTCCTTCCCTCTCGGTTGCCCCTCAAAGCAAACCCACTGCCATTGGTAAATTCCAACTCCTAGCGAGTCCAGATAGGGTTTCTGAGATTTTACAACTTTATGGAAGCAGGCAGCCTCATTTTTCTCACGTCAAAAGGCTGTTGGGTTTGAACCCATCACCTTGAGCTTAGGAGTCCAGCCCTTAGCCCGCAGAGCCACCAGGGCTACTTTATGGGGGCCTTAGAGCGCCTGGGGGATCTTAGGCAAGTTGCTTGTGTTTTCAGAACAGGAGCTCGGAAAGGAATTGCACAGGTGAAGCTAGCGGGTCTCAAAGAACTGAGAGAGGTCTGCTCTGATGTCGGTTGATGTCCAAGACTCAGTGTTTGCTCAGAAAGAAAGTACCAGAAGAGTTCAGACCATATGATCTCATTCCTAAAAATAACACACATATACGGAGACCGGTCTCGCACTGGGGTCTTGTGGCTCTGGGCCCCCTGTGGCACCTTGAACAGAGTCCACTTCAGGAAGGCAGATCACACTGTCCCCTTCTATACCCCCATCCCTCTGGGTCGTGGATAAAGCCTTCCTCAAGCTGCTAGGTGTTTCACTCTTGGCTTTCTTTGGGGCCCAATACAAGATCCCAAGGAGAGGTCAGGAGCTTTCTGCTTCGATTGTGGATGGGCGCTTCCAAATCACTTCAGATATGGGCACAAGGATAAAGTAGTCAGATGTGAGTCATGGACTCGGAGACTGAAGCCCCCAATAAAATGTTGCAAAAATATCAAACCTTCAGTCCTTCCCAGAAGCACAATGAAAGCATTCAACCTGCTCAAGGTTGCACAGCTGACGATGGGGGACAGCAGCTGCCACAATGTTGAGCACTGCTCCCACTCCCTGCCTTGTCCTGGAACCCAGCCTGTGGGCTCAGAAGGATGCCACTGGACACCTGGGGCCCAAGATGATAGCAGACAAGATGGGTGGGCTGCACCATGGGCAAGTGGAATCAGGTTCCGTTGGGAGAATGACCTTGGTCAGCACATAAGTCACCCCGGCACCGGCACCTCTCAGCCCAGCCAGAGGGCCCCAGGGAGTCCGAGCTGCCCAAGGTCAGTTGGCAATCCGAGAAGAATCCAATCGGGGGTCAACAGTGCCAGGCCTTCCTTGTGGGCCGCCCCAGACTCTGCCAGCCTCCCTGAGTCAGTCTTGGCCACTGAGTGGTAGGGATTGTTACCACCAGGGACACTGAGGTCAATGACAACCTGAACTCTTGGGGAAGCTGAGCAGGGGCAAGCATTGCCAGACCAAGCTATTACATGTGAATTTCAGAAATCAAACAAACAAACAAAAACAAATGCAGGGCAGGTGCTCTTAGTGTCACCCACAGCCTATCAGGGGTCCCTGTGGCTCCTCCCCTGCCCTTCCCGCCCCTTCCTTGTTCTCATGGTTCTTGCCTCTTTGCCTGAGTGCCTGGGGGCTGAGGCAGGGTGTCCTTGTCAAGGGTCCCTTCTTGAGGAGGGGGGCACATGAAGCCCCTATGGGCCTGGGGGCTAACTCTGCTGTGGCTGCTGATCGTGGGGTCTGCCTGGCACTCATGGTTGCCTCTCCCTAAACAAGTTCGGAGGCCCAGGAGCCAGAGCAGGGTTCCCACAGTCTGAGAAGAATTATTCTTTGTCCTGAATTGCTTAAAAAGTAGCAGACTACAGGCTTCCAACCCAGCCCGTAAGATACCACAGGAACACATGGGGCTGGACCCAAGGCCGCCCGGAAAGGGAGTTTGGCACCACCCTCAAGCCTGGGTATATCTTCCTGGGGCTCCAACTCCTCTAACGAGTGGATTTCCAACTGCCTCTCTGAGCTGTGCATCTCGTGCGCTCTTGGTCAGAGTTGATCGGGATGTCTGGGGGGCCCCACACCTACAAGGAGGAGATGGATATCTCCCTGATGGGTGATCTCTACTTGGGAGGTGAGGATCAAGTCCAGGAATCCCTGATGGTGTCAGGTGAGGCTCCCCTGAAACACCTCTCCCTGAAATGTCTCCCCCTTAGGGGACACTCGTGTGTCTGTCTCTACGTGCTTGGTTGTGTGTGATGAAACGTGTAGGTGCCTGGGCCTTGCTGTGCGTGTATTTGTGAGCTGGGGAACTGGTGTGGAGACTGTGACCCTTTTATGGCTCACACTTGATGTCGCTGAACCCCGGAAAGCTCTTCAGGGACGCGGGTGGGGAGAGCATGCGTGAGACCACCACTGTGCCTATTGCAAGTCACAAGACCACACAGAGCAGTTCTCTCTCCCCGTCGCCCAGTGCCTTGCCGGACCTCCCCAGAGTCCCTTCTCACACAGCAGTGACCTGTGCCCCGTCCCTCACAGCCGTGTACCTGCACCAAGTATTCGCGATTTCTAGATGCTCTTTCCTCTCTCAGAAACATCCCCCTTGCCTAGCTGTGCCAGAGCTGGGATTGTCTGCTCTTTTAGGCCTTTGCCTCAGGGTTGCTTCCAAGGGGTCTAGAAGGAGCCTTTTCCTTCCCTCACACTGCCCTGTTGTTAATGTTTGGGGAGCATTCATCTCTCCATTTGAATTTCCCATGATTAACTTCTGCTTTGCACCCCTGCGTGCCTGTCAGCTCCCACCGACAAGCACTTCCTTGGTTGCTAACATCTGAGCTCTGAGTCACTGCTTCTCTCCAGCCCCGGGCCTGCAGTAACGACTCGGGGAGCTTTGGGACCACGGCCTGGGGTCACCTGGTGGACAGGGGTGGATGGGTGCTGTGTGACCCTTCAGGAGCCTGGGAACCGTGTTCTCTTTAGGATTCGTCCTGCGCTTGGGCAACCTTAATCCAAGCTCTGTGGCTTTTCTATGGTCTCCGCTCTTCCTAGACCTGCTGGATCGTGGATCCCGGAACCATGGCTCCCATCTCTCCCAGCGACGACAGGATTTAGAAGCAAGGCCTATGAGCCAGGCTACCAGCCCACCAATTGTGAATCCGACTACTTCACGACCCAAGAAAGTGGTATTGTATGGGGCACGGGCCACTGGGCAGCTGAGCTGGAGTTAGGCCTGCTAGCGGGGGGTGGGGCAGGGGGCGGGGCTCCAGCCTGCCATGGGCCAGGTGTCCAGTGAGCGGCAGGAGGACAGGAGGGCAAGGGCTACATTTCTACCCCAATAGGTACTTGAGGACAGTGAACGCTTTGTGCAATTCTAGTGAGTGTGAATTGGCACTCCTTTTCTTACAAAAAGGTAGAACTCACAACCAAATGCACAACAGAACAAAACCAAGCTGAATGATCTCTCTCTCAAGGCCAGGACATGGGTGAAGCAAGTCCCATCCGTATGCTTCCTCTCTGTCAAGAAATGCAGTCACACGAATCTCATCCTTCTGTAGCCAACCTTGCAAGCGACATTTATTGTGGGTGAAGCAACTTTCTAGGGGGAAAAATGGCTGTTGCACCGTTGCAAACAATGCTGGGAAAAACCACCATTTTGGAGGCCAGCAGACCCGATTTTTCTAGGAATGAGTCACAAGCAAGGCCCTGGGCTACCACTCACAATGTCTTGAGTCTAGCTGCCGCTGAGCTGCTCAGGAACCTGGTCTGCCCCAGCCCTTTCAGAAAGAAAATAAGCCAGAAATACTGACTTGGCTTCCTATCCAAGGTTCTAGCGCACCTCCCATGTCCCTGAAATGGAGAGAAATGCAGTCCTTGGGTGAAGAAAATTGACCTGTTAGGAGTAAAGGAATACAGTTTTGAAAATTGTGGATATGCTGGATTTAGATACTGAGTCTTCTGTGTAATTTATTAGTGAGGTAGTGACCTGACCAAGGATCATGAGCCACTCTGCTGGTGTACCCATGTACATGCAGAATCAATTCCATGCCAGTGGAATTGATTTGGGGAGGGATTGAAATGGTTTACATTGATCCCTATAGTCTATCTGTCTATCTGGAGTCCTGGTGACAGAGTAGTTATGCTCTGGGCCGTGTCAGTAGTTCAAGACCACCAGCTGCTCTGATGAGAAGCATGAGTCTTTCTCCTCTGTAAAGAGTTACAGCCTAGGAAACCCACCAGGGTAGTTCTGCCCTGCTTATTGAGTCATTGTGAGTCAGAATGGACTCAGGGGCTGTGCGTTTGGGGTTCTTTTACAGTGGGCTGCTATGCCCTAGGGCAGTGAGTCAAACCCACCAGTCACACCTTGGGGTAGAGAAGCCGCTGTTTGCTATTGTAAAGATTTGCAGTGTCAAAAAACTCTAGTTATTGTTGCTATGATTTAGAATTAATTCAATGGTAGTGGGTTGTAGATCTAGCTACCATTTATCTTTCCATCTAAAAAGAGAAGAATTTATGGATCTGGTTGTGTCTCTGGGGGCAGGGTGAACACAGTAGTGAAGACCAAAATAGAAGTTACTATTACCCTGTGTGTTTTAAACAAATGCAATGTGCCTTCAAAGGCCCAAGAAGATGAAAATAGCAGTTCTGGGAACAATGATGAGAGATGTGGGGATTTACTACAGTACTGTTGATCCCATTCATATCAAAGTGGTGTGTTTTATAATGTACACATTTCCAACTAGAGAGTGTGGGAGATTAAAAAGTGGAAAAGCAATAACTGTTCAAGAGCAGTTAGACCTTGCTTATCACGGGTGATCCGAATGAAGGGTGTCATCTCTTCAGAGATGTTCCTGATAAATGCATCGCCATGATCTTGGTAGGGCGATCACAAACCAGGATCTCCCAAACAGAAAGAACAATAACAAATAGCCACTAACCACTGATCTTGAGTTTGCTTTCAAATCTCTCAAAACAATTTTTTTTTGTCTTTCTGATCCTGGAAAATCGAGGGATGGTCTGGAGCTGGTTGTCTGACGGCCTGCTCATTAAGGTCCCCCTGAGAGTGTCCTTCCACAGCTATTTTTGAACTCTCTTAAGAAGAACTGGAAAATAACTAATATGACTATGAACTGCTATTCACACAAAAAAGTCTTTCTGCTGTCTTTGTGCTCCTTATGACAAAAAAATGCTTTGCATTGCTGCGCCAAATGGAGGTCAGGTTCATAGACCCTTCGAAAACTCTGCAGAGCCCCCTGGAAGTTGAATACCATCACTTCAAGAGCACCTCAGATGAGAGGTGAACCTGGGTTGTCTCTTCCTTCTTTTTTAACATGTAATCGTGGTAAAATACATATAAGCTGATAGTGACCACTGTGATCACTTTGAAGTGAGCCATTGCCTGACAGTCATTAGCTTCACCTTGCGGTACCACCAGTGCCGCCATCTGTTGCCAAAGGTTTGGCCTTTGTTTCGGATTCCGGCGAAGGCTTTGCAGGTCAGTTGGCACTCGCTGAATTCCACTAAACAAACAAACAAATCCCCAAGCTCTACTGCCAGCCAGCTGATTCCAACTCCTAGCAATAGTGTTTGTCAGGTTGTAAACCTTGATGGGAACAGACAGCCTCAAGACTTTCTCCTGAAGAGTGACTTCATGTACCTGGCGGGCGGTAAGGTGTGGTCAACTGGAAGCTGGAGGAGAGTCCATCTAGGCCTGGATTTGGAGGTAGGATTTGAATGTGGGTCAGGGGGGCAGGGCATGCCCTCCAGCTGTGTTTTTATAGGCACGATCGAGCCGTGGTCCCAACTCGGGCAGGAGACTGAGACACAGGGAATCAACAGCAGATGGGCCCAAAATGAACGACTGGGCTGACCCCAAGACGGAGCCCCAAGATTTCCTGGAGGTGAGGTTCTACCCTCGGCCCGAGCACTTCCCGTGCGCCCCAGGGAAACACAGTTGCCTCAGCTAAAAGGGAAGCTTTTCCATTTTCCTTCTAGAAGTTGTGCAGATGCTCAGCTGATGTCTGCCTGTGAACTTTCTGGCAGAGTACAGGCCCCCACTGCTCCTTCTTCATCACAGCCTCCAAGGCTAGGGGCTCTGTGGGAGGAGTGGGGGCTGGGGGCCTTTCCAGACTCCCAGCTGCTATCTGACACTGCCCAGTTGATGGGGCCAGGGATGAGCAGCATCCTCTGAATGGCTGTTTCTGCCCTCAGGAATCCCAGGTGGAAGAGCCCCGGATGGGGAGAGAACCACGCCAAGTGGATCTCAACGTCCAGGAGATTATCGATAGCTTGCAAGCCATGCATATGCATTGCGAGAGGTAAGGAGGGTACTAGGGCCTGGGCTTGGGAAGGGGACCTAGTGGACAGGCCAGGAAGAGCTGGTGAGCCTCTGACCAGGACTTGACGTCTGGGAGCTTTGGGGCCTCCTCATGAGACACACTGCTACCTGGGAATACAAGCTACCTTGACTCCCTCTCTTTCCTTATTTGTCAGCAACTTTGACATCGATCTGATGGCGGAGATTGGCCTGGAGGAGTTGGCCCGGCTGGAGATGGAAGCCCTGCGGCGCCAGGTGAACCTCCGCTGCGAGTGGCCGCAGCAGTGGGGCAATGGCAGGCTACAGGATGCTATGACTGGAGGCAGACCCGAGAACAAATGAAGGGGAGACGGGTGTCTGCAGAGAAAGGGGCCTAGGCCTGGGTGGGACCAACTTCCTGTGACCCAGCCCAGGGGTGGCCAGAGCCCCCCTCATCCCCACCTGGGTGCCATTAGTACCTACCCTCAGGGGGAGGACTGGGCAGGCTGGGAGCACTCACTGCCAGGCACTGAGGCTTGCCCCAGGGTAAAGCCAACCTTGCTTAGGCTTCAGACCAGACTTCACTCTCCTTGCAGTGTCTGAGGCTTCTGAGAGGACACTTGCTCATCTTCCCACTTGTGGTCTCCCTACAGGTGCACCTCCTCACCCACCGTCTGCAGGCTCTGGAGAGTCAGGGCACCACCTGGCACCATAAGGAAACCCTGTTGTTCACTCTCTTGATGTCGCTGTGCGTTGTCAACCTGTGGATGTGGATGCGCCACTGACTGGCCAGGAGGATGAGCACTACTGAGCAGCCATGCTTCTCCACCACCACCCCCATGGTCCCTCCCCCTCCAGCAAACTCCCCCAGAGCACCGTCTAGGCCAATTTCCAACTCTGGCTAGGCAGCCTGCCTGGGGAAGTCCAAGCCGCCCCACTGAGAGGCCCTAGCTGCCTGGCATCAGTCGAATTTGGTGTCTAGAAGGTCAGAAAGAGCAGAGAAGATAGCTCTTCAGAGCTGAGGAGTGGTCTACTGTTCCCATAGCAACACCTGGCAGCTGGGCTCTCACCTCTGTGGGCAGGGATGGATTCTATCCCTCTCTCCCAACCTTCCTTCCACAGCAGCGCTTTGCAAAGAGATCAATAAAGCACAATGCAAGCATCAAATCCTGGGGTGGCTACATGATTGGGACCCAGGGATAACTTCATATCTCGAGGGGTTGGGGGGACCGGGGGGAGTGCATGGTGCAGGGGGAGGGCAAAGACCCAGAGCTTTCTCATTGGGTTTGTTTAGTTGATCCTCCCTCAAGCTTTAACATCTCTCAAAATGTCCCCTTCTGGAGATGAGATTATGTTGTCAATCCATAGGTGGGAAATAAATGTTCTCTCTCTCTCTCTCTCTCTCTCTCTCTCTCTCTCTCTCTCTCTCTCTCTCTCTCTGTGTGTGTGTGTGTGTGTGTGTGTGTGTGTGTGTGCTTGTGAAAGAGAGATGCAAACAGAGAGAGGAGACACAGAGACAGACACCAAGAGACAGGCCACCCAGCTCAGCACTGGAGCCCAGAGAAGGCAGCTGCTGAGGGAGCAGGGAGTCCTGGGTCCTACAGCCATCCTCATCTGTGCAGGTAGATGCCACTTCCCTCTAGCCTTCAATCTGCTCCTGCACAGTGGAGGGGATTCCTTTGAGAAGAGGCCAGGGCCTTCTACTAGCCAGTGGGACACCAAGACAGTGGTCCCTGGAGCTTGGGTCTGCTGACAGCAGAGCCTTGACCCCTTGGTGAAGACGTGATGGAACTCCCCCCGCCCCCCCCCCCCGCCCAGTCTCAAGCAGCCACTGAGATCAGCTGTTTCTAGTCAGGAGAACCAAGAAAGTCTTGGCGAAGTGGATGCTTCTCCACCCCTTCCAGACTGCCCGGAGCTCCAAGAATCCCCCCAGGGATGGGGGTAGGCTGCCAAGCCTCCTACAGACTGTCTCTCACATCTCATTCAGATCAAATGAGGCAGTGAGGGTCCTGGCTGGTAGTCCCCTGCCCTGGGTGGCAGAAAAGGCAGGCTATGCCAAGTCCAGTAGCTCAGAGCTGGGCACATGGTCGCCTACCCCAAGGCAACTCTTTCTTCTGCTCTAAGCTGACTGCCCTGGGAAGCTGGAGGAAAAGTAGGCAGCTGGTGGGTGGAGCCAAACCAGCACTTTGGGACTTGGGTGTCGGGGTTGCATGCGCAGACACTGATATGTTTGCAGAAAAAGTCTGGTTGAAAATATGTTGTGAAACAAAGGTGCGCCCTTGGGAACAATTTAGCGGAGTTGCAAACAAACAGCATGTAGGCCCCCTAGAGAAACACCTGAGCAAGGTGAGCAGACATGGAGCCTGGGCATGTGCCTTAGCTGAGGCGTGCTGAGGGGCTCCCAGCTGGGGTGGGCAGCCAGTGTGGATGCCAGCTTTCCTACGCCTTACCCTGAACTGCCTGATTGCCTGTCCCCCCGCCCCCCAAAGAAGGACCTTGGGACCCCTCTCCTCCATGGTCATTCTGGAAAATGGGCATCAGCCTCCTCAGAGGGGAGTAATGCACTGCTGCTTGGGGGGAAAGCCACCTGCTCACCCCCCAGCCCCCGGTCCCTTCTCCTTCCTCAGTCACAACCCGGCAAGGAAAGACATGACTTCAGAACAGCCCCTCTGACTCTGGGACCTCCTCTCTTCACCCCTCAACGTCCCCACGCCTGCTTCTCCCAGGCCAGATGGGCTGCTTTGATCAGGACCAGGGCCAACCTGGTGGCAGGTGTGTGGGGGATGGTGAGCTGGAGTCTCTTAAGTCCCTGAACACTGAATCCTTGGAGATGAGCACTCCCTGCAAGGGAGTGCTCCCCTGGGAGCTGGGGAGGGGCCAACGCCTAGGTCTGGCAAGCAGTTTCCATACCCCATCAGCCCAGCATCCAGCCCTCACCAGCGACCGAGGGGCCCTGAAGGGCCACAGTGAGGGAATCAGACAGACCCCCAGCTGGCAGGAGGGTTCAAGCTAGGCAGGGCATGCCCTCCTCGGGACCTGCGCAGGCCTCCCCTGAGGGCTGAGGGCTGGCCAGCAGCTCGGAGACTGGACAGACCTCTGCTCCTTCGCTGCTGATGAGCCCCAGGGGTTCATCTTTGATTGCAGGCTGCACGCGAGGACTCACAGATGCCGTCTGTGGCCAGGGAGCATACCGTCTCTGAAACCGTCTGATTGGTGAGGAAAGGGCTGACACCTACCTTGTTGCACAAGCTAGTCTGGGGTCAGTTAACTCTTTGCCTTCTAGAAGGGTGGTGGGATGGGATGGTGGGGTTGCGGGGGGGGGGGAGCGGCAAAGGGATGAAAGGACTGCCTGGCCAGGCAAGAGCCAGTTGAGGGAGAGAGGGGGCTGGGGCCTCATCCACTTCTGGGGAGCAGTGGAGCTGTGGGTGGGAACCTGGCGCTTCTTCTAGGAAGCCCGCTGGGATTGTAGTATTGGTTTGGTCCTTCTAGCTGTACTCTGGCCTCCCTGGACGGGGAGCGCCCACTCTGGCCTTCCAGACTTTGGGAGCCGGCCCCTCTGTCATCTGTATCTGTGGAGAGCAAAGCCCTGGTAGCTTCTGGCTGAAGGAGACTCTGGGCCCGTCAGCCAGCTGCAGACAGGGACAGTAGTGTGGCTGGGTGCGGCTCCCAGATCCCCTGCCTGTACCTGTGCTTGAGCGCCTTTGTACCTGTGCCTGAGCGCCTTTGTGAAACAGCCATCCTTGTCTATCTAGGGCAGCGGTTCTCCACCTTCCAGATGCCGCGACACTTTCAGACAGTTCCTCATGTGGTGATGACCCTCCCCACGCCCAACCATCAAATGATTTTTGGTGCTACTTCATCAGTGTAAATTTGCTACTGTTATGAATCAGGAGACCCCTGTGAAAGGGTCCTTTGAGCCCCAAAGGGGTCATGACCCACAGGTTTAGAAGGGTTGGTTTAGAATCAGGTGCTCAGTACGTGGGTGGAGCACTTTGCTTTGACTTGAACCGAAACAATGACTGACAATTGGGCCTCACATGCCAAGGATTTCCTTAGAATCAACAAGAATAACCCTGGCCACACTCCCACCAGGCAGTAGCAAGCGGGAGGACAGAAGGCTGGGCAGACAGGGAGGCAAGATGATGGAAGGGTTTTGAATTCCCTAAGGGCAGGGTTTGGAACATATTATGTAGATGATCCGTCCATTTAGCCAACATTTACATGACCTGTTCTTCATCCCAAGGATCCAGGAGTAGAGCAGATACCCCCTGGGGGTGGGGGCAGTCAACAAGCCAGTCTATGGTCAAGAGATGATGATCCTGTGACAGCAGGGCAACCTGAACACAGGGCGGGACATGGCTGTGGGGAAGAACAGAGCAAGCTCGGAGAGTTCTTTCATTTGTTCCCTTTGCAAATGCAGACGAAGTACCTGTGAGCAAACAAAACAGGTCCCTAGCCCTGTCGGTTCATTTCTAGATCCCTTCATGGATTTTAGAGATGAGACTTTCTCAGCTCACCTTGGGGGTTCAGAACAAACATCTCAGCCAGGCCTAGGGCTGTAGCCCTCATACGGAGCCCTCATGGAGGTGAATCGGGCTCCGATGAGAGATTTTTCAGCAGTAGAACCAAATAGGGTTGAGGCATAGGCTTAGAGGTAGCAAGGAGGACCCTTAGCTTTCTGATTTAGCAAATGTGAGAGATATGCGCCTTTCTTGAGAGGAAGGGACGGTTGTTGCATTAGCGAGTGGCGGGAGATGAAATGTTAGTTTGGGACATACTGGATCCAGAGGCCTGGTGCTGGCCCCCGCCCCAGATGAAGGTAGCTTGGGGGCATCGGGAACTGTGGAGCTTAGTGAGGTTGGGAACAATCTGCAACCACTGGGTCCAGCCAGTGTTGTATCACCTTGGATCACCTAATAAGCAAGGTACGCACAGGCTGAATTGTGCTTACTAATGCATCTGTAATGAATGACTTTGATATTTTCACCACATCCAAGATTCTGCTTCTGGGTCGGCCTGACATCTATCTCTCTCCCAACCTCATGACACTTTTCTACAGAACCAAAGCACCCTTTCAAACATACACTCCCTGGCCGGGACAGACATGAGAGAAAGTCGGGGCTTTCTACTCCCGTAAAGAGTTCTGGTCTCATAAACACTCTGAGTCGGCATTGACTGAATGGCCAGGAGCTGGCTCAGAGGGAGGGACAGAGTACTCAGCCAGCAACGTGAGGAAATGGCATGGGGGCCAAGTCTGACCTTGGCTGGCTACGTGACCGAAGGGATATTGCAATGCGCCACCAGCCCAAGACCAATGATCACAATGCAAGGCCAGCCAAGCCTTCACTCTCTATTTGTCTTTATCCTCAACTGACACCAACTGTCCTTCCCACCCCACCCTACTTCACTACCAGCTTTGATGATTTCTTGCAATGACACACAGATCGCACAGCCAGTGCTTGTAATTATGGGAGCTTGCTAGAGAAGTTAACAGGCCACCCCAAATAGGATCAGAAAACATAAAGCATACCATACCCCATCCACCAACACATCCCTTCTCAGCTATGAAGGCAGGCAAGGCTCTCTCTGGTCCTCAGCCTCTCAGCCATGTGGCCTTTTGGCCTCTGCCTGACTCAGGCAAGTGTTATAAAGCTTCTCCAGCACTGATAAATGCTCTAAGGACACCCCACTCTGCAAGTCAACCTCCTAAGTTTTCCTCATGCTGGGTGCTTGGAAGCCCACTGCTCCGTCTCATGGTCTCATTGCAGAACCTCTGTTGCCTCTGCATCACTCGAGGCAAACATCTTGAATATGCTACCCACTGGCAACTCTTTGTTTTCGATGGTGGTGGGATTCCTTTGCTCCTATGTCTGGGATGCCTCACTCTTCCATTCAGCAAAAAGAAAAAAAAAGGACCAATCCCCAAGTTAGCATTTTACACCTTCTTTGCATACTCCCACCCAGTTGTTTGATGGAAGGCACAAAGTCTGTAGATAGGAGAGTCGTGCCAAGTCATTTCCCTTCTTCACCCAAGGTAAGCATGGGCTCATGGATGCTTACTTACGAACTATGTGAAGGCCATGTTTATCTTGCTTACTAGATACTGTGCTCCTGGGTCCACTTTGGGTTGGTGTGACCCTAAAGCAGTGGTTCTCAACCTTCCTCATGCCGCGACCCTTTCAGACAGTTCTTCATGTGGTGGTGACCCCCAACCATAAAATAATTTACATTGCTTCTTAATCACTGTAATGTTGCAATTGTTATGAATCAGGTGGCCCCTGTGAAAGGGTTGTTCGACCCTCAAAGGGGTCGCGGCCCACAGGTTGAGAACCGCTGTCCTAAAGCATACATTTCTATGGTGACTGGAGGCTCCAGATTATTGGACAAAGCCCTACCTCCCATGGGTCCTGTTGAAGCTCTCCATCACGGTGCTCAAACATCCACTTCCGCTTCTGCAGCTTTCCTGAAGAATTATCTACTCTGCTATCCCAGCCTCGAGCAGCTTGTAGAGAAGACTCACTGCTTCCTCGTGACCTTCCCAGTAGCTTTCTCTTGCCTGTCCACCCACTCTGCTTGCCACGCTGCCATCCTTTTGTGCTACCATGCATGCCCAACAGTCTCCTTCACGTCATTCTCTGCCTGATGGTCAGTGCTTTTTCCATTAAAGTGACCACACCTGAGCACTGAGGGACTACTTTCTGACTGACATGTAGAGACTGCCTTTCTAAGCTGTCAATCCTGGAAGATACCCTTTTTAACCACGCTGGAAAAAAATCCGCTTGACCTGGGACTAGTATAAACTTGAATCCAGGATGAACAGGACCATAAAAGATGCCGGGGCATTAAGTCACCTGGTGGGCTCTGGGAATCCTTGGGGAAGGCTCACAGTTCCCTTTTCTGAGTTCTTTCTTCCAAGTTCTGCTTCTAAGCCTCCTCAGAACTTGGCCTAATTCGAACTTGAATGTCTTTTTCCCCTTCATTTTCTCTCCTCTTTTCCTTCCCAACTCATTTCCCGTCTTCCCCTCCTTTTTCCTTCTTCCCTTTATCCTTACGCCCACTCCAGGGCTGTATGAGGGCGCACTGTGTAACAACACAGTCACCAAGGCTTGCCTTCAGGCCACGCCCCCTCTAGCACAGGTGGGTTCTGACAAGGAGCGTGTCATAATGTGGACTCAGTCATCACCCCCGGACCATGGGAGCTGGGCAGGAGGCTGTGGACAGGAAGAGTGAGCCTATGGGCTTTTCAGGAAAGACTGTGAGTGACTAGCTTCCCTGAAAGCCAGCAGCTGAGGGCCTAAATGCCCCGTCAATCACATATGAATGTCTGCCAAAGGGCTGATGAATTCCAGGACACAGTGAAGTACCAGGGAACTGGGGCAGTCATAGAGTAATGTGCCAACTAGGAAGTTGGCAGCTCAGCAGAGCTATCTTGATGTCAGTCTCACCTTTTAGATTGGACTTTTAATGTTCTCCTTTTTTTGTCACCCTGTACATAATGCGTCCTAGTTCTCTGGCTACTTGTCATCGTGTTCTCACTAACAGGGCAGAGGAACAATTTGATTGTAATGTACCTTGGTGTTGTTTCCTTCATGTTTGTTGCTCTCCAGTTTTGTGGATTTGCGAGTTAATCATTTTCATGATGTTTGGAAAATTTGGCCATTGCTTCTTCAAAGATCTCCTCCTCTCTCTGTGATGTGATTTATTTGTTTGTTGTAGCTATCTAGTGTAAACTGGGCAAAGGTTGACAGAGCAACCCATTGATTGCCCATTCTGCAAGTCAAATGCATTTTGTTTCAAGGAATCTATTGTAATGCCTTCATTTTACCATCACTGATGCCGTGACCTCTTTTTGGTTCTTGTTTCCATTCCTCCGTCTTTCCTAACATGCTGAACTTTGTCCTTGGGTGAATGCTGTCCGTTGGTGTGTGTGTTTTTTTTTTCTTTCTTAAGCAAACGTTTTAGTGAGAATGCGGCGAAGGTTGACAGAGCAGATCATCAGTCTTACATTCAGCAGTTCATAGATACTTTGTTTCAACCCCTCCCTGCCATCTCCTCAATGTACCCTTTGTGATTTGGCTTCCAGTCCTCCTTCGTTCCCCACCCTCAGAACCTTATCATTGGGAACCTGTTGCTACTTGGATCTTAAACAGTTATTTATTCTCTACAGCTCAGCTCCAGACTTGGAGGACGAGAAAGGGCCAGAGTCTTGGGGATCCCATCTGTCTCTAGCCTCGTCTTTTATGATTAGGAATTCTGTTCCATGTTTTCCTTTCTTTTTTTAATATAAGGCATATGTTTGACATGAACTTGTATGTTTCTAATAACTACAAGTCCACTTTAGTTGTACTTTTACTTCTTTTTTAAAGCCAATATTTAGATCTGAGGGGAAAGTAAAATTTTTTTTTGGGGGGGGGGAGCTGTGAGCCTTCACTCGGTTTTTTTTTTTTTAAGCCTGTTCGTTTTTAAACAAATCATTTTATTGGGAGGCTCTTACAGCTCTTATAACATTCCATACATCCATTGTGTCGATCATATTTGTACATATGTTACCATCCTCATTTCCAAAGCATTTTCTACTCGAGCCCTTGGCAATCAGCTCCCCTTACAAAGGCATGTTCTAAACGTGCTTTTACACAGCTCATCTCAGCAAGTGAAATCACTAACAATATCCCATTTACCCCTCCCCATCAATGTAGTCATTCTTCCCCCGACTCCCATTCTTCCTCCTTCCCTCTATAATTTCCTCTCTCTCCCCTCTCCCTGTTCCTGCCCCAGATATTCTACGTTTTTCTCCCACAAGATCCAGGACTTCCTTTTGTGACCCTTTGAGGGGTAGTTGGCAGTGGTAGTTGGGGAGAGTTGTTCTCCTGGACTCAAGGTTGCGGAGCCTGATGCTTGTCCATTGGATGAATTGTTCCGATGTGTCTTGCGATTTTCATTGCTATTCTCTTCTTTGGGGAGGGAGAGGACGGTAGGTGAACCTTTGTGACTGCTCACGACCCTGTAAGGCCCCTGTGGCTACTCAGGATGGAGAACACTGTCTTTTGGGGTATGTTTTAAATCATCTTATTGGGGGCTCACGCAGCTCTTTTCACAATCTACCCATCCATCCATGTGTCAAGCACATTTGAGAACACTGTCTTTGTGAACTATGGGCATCCTCTGAGACCATGGTTCTGATTCCCCAGGCCTAGTGACTCATTCTTTCAAAGGGTTTGGTTATGTCTAAGAAGGTATGGACAATTTTCCTTCCTATCTGCTCCACCACATTCATGAGTATCTTTGCAGCTAAGGCAAATACACATATAGAAACATCCTCTGTCAACCCCCGCCCACCCCTCTTCCCCTAGATATTATCCCACTCTCCCATCTACAGCTGTTCAGACTGCCTACGCATCGAGTCATAGACTACCACGGTTGCAGGATTGTGTCTATGGCTGTCTTTGCCTTTGTTGTCTTGAACGCTGGCACACCTGTCAATGTCTTCTTTTGCCTCCATCACTTTTTAAAAATTAACGTCGCTCTGTCTTGCCCCTCACCCAAGTAAATATTGATCTACTCTCTAGCCTGCCACTTAACTCTTGCCCTTGATAACCTTGCCAGCTTGTGCCTTTTAGTGTGAAACTCTTCATGATTGACTAATTTCACTCAGATTAATGTGCTCCACGTTCATCTGTGTTTTGAGGTTCCCATCTGATCTCCAATGACGGCAGATTGTTCGAGGGTTTGTGTACTTTCTCCTGTTATTTCTCCTCTTACAGGCCTGTCTATTGTTTAGCTGAAAATTGAGTCAAGGGGGTGAGTTCCATGTCAGGCCTTTAGGTGACTAAGGGCCATAGTCTTGGAGCTCCCACCAGTCTCTGTGAGCGGTGAGCCTGCCTCACTTTTCTCTCTGGCTGTGTCCAGGATCTTCGAGTGCGATTCCTTGGGCATCAGTAGTTGGACACTTTTTACTTATTCTGGTCTCAGGGTTCTCTGTACCTTCTTTGCAATCATTTTGTTGATTTGTCTTCAATTCCACTGATAGTTTTTTGTTTTGTTTTTTTCCTACACAACATCTGATCTGACAGGCATCCTATCCAGGGTACTTTTTTACATCACACATTGCAGTTGCTGTCTTTAAATATTGATTTGGGTCTTTTTATACCACCCAAAATTTGTTTTGCCTTTTTTAAATACTCAGAAGGCAATTATATTATTTATTTTAATATTATTGCTATAAATTTAATATCACATCAGTTCAGGGTTCATTCTTTTCTCCTTGCTAAAAAATAAAATAAACACCTGAATCTGTTGCCACTGAGATGATTCCAATTCATTTTCACCCTATTAGACAAGGTAGAACTTCCCCATAGGTCTCCCAGGCTGTGAATCTTCTAGAAGCTGCCTTCACTTCTTGATAACCTTTTGGTTGGTGACTAAATCTGTAATCATCAGTGCTTAGCCACTGAGTTTTCTAACAGCGCTCCTTTCTACTGATTGCAGGCTATGTCTTCTTCCTTCTTTTTATGCCTGTTGCCTTTTCCATGGATGCTACATCCTATGAATTTTGTCTGCTTCTATGCTGGAATTTTGGTATTTCTAGAAACAGTCCTGAACCTTCTGGGACATAGTTAATTTACTTGAAGATAGCTGATCTTTTCAAGATTGGTTAGGAGGAGAATCCCAGCAATGTTTAGTCTCCACGATTGAGGCGAGACCATCTGCGCAATACTTTGCTGATGGCATTGATGAACTGGAGACCACAGCCTCTCTTTCAGGCTGGGGGCTGGGGTGACTCTTTCCCTAGCCATGGGGGTTTCTTCCTAGACATGTGCCAGGAAGTAGTCAGCTGGCTGCTTCAGAGGGACCCCCTGGAGACCTTCAGAGGTCTCTCTCTCTCTCTCTCTCTCTCTCTCTCTCTCTCCATCCAGAGAAATGCTCTCCTTTCAAGGACTGTGTCCCACAAACTTTGGATACTGTGGCCTTTGTGGATTCTTGGCTTTTTTCCCTTCACTCAGGGAATCCTCCACGCTCTGCCTGGGTTCCTCCTCTCTACGCCAAGGCAATATGCTGGGAGAGGGTCAGCATATTTGTTCCTGTCTTTCAAGAATCACTGTCCTTTGTTGCCTAATGCTTTGTGTCTTGACAATGTCTTCATTTTTTTAGTCTTTAAAAATATGCTTAAAAAAAAAGAGGACCTGATGCGGGGGGCTTAAGTGGAGAGCAAATGCTTTGAGAGTGATTAGGGCAAAGAATGTACGGATGTGCTTTATACAATTGATGTATGTATATGAATGGATTGTGATAAGAGTTGTATGAGCCCCTAATAAAATGTTTAAAAATATAGGCTTTTTCTCAGTTTGGATGATTCAGTTCAGTGGGCGTGTTCAGTCCTTGTTTACTCCATCTTGGTCAGAAGTGGAAGGACCTTACATTCCTTTTGGAATTAACTCTTTGATAAAGCAGGCACCTACGGGAGTCACAGGAGGTAGAAAAAGAAGGCCGAATGGACTTGGGGGGGATGCAGTTAACTGACTTGGAAGCAAGCATTGTTTATGGATTTTGATTTAAAGATTTGATTATTTAGTCAAAACTTATTTATTGAGCACCCACTGTGTGGTAGGCCCTGAGCAAAGATGGTTTGGATGCTAAAAGGGGTACTGATGGAGATGGTGAGAGGGGATTGGATACAGAGAGCGTTTGTTTTGAAAGCGTGATTTGCATACTTAGAGACTATGGGCTAGAGGAGAGAGAAAGAGGAGTCAAGGATGGCACTAACGGCTTTGACCTGAGGAACAGGGAGGATGGAGTGGTCTTTGAAGAGGTGAAAGCAAGAATGAGAGAACAGGACTTGGAGGGGAAGGCCGGGAGCTTGGTCTGGGGCATCTTGGCACTGAGATGCCTACTGAAATCCAATCAGTAATGTCAGAAAGGCAAACTGGAGGTGCAGGTTGATGGGATATATTTTGACGTCATCAACACCCATATGTGTTTAAAGTCATAGACCTAGATGAGAAAGCAACAACAAGAAATCCCTCCAAGGACTCAGTACACTTTAGCAAGAGAAGGTGACTTCTCCAAAGGATTCCAAGGAGAAGTAGTCATTGAGGTAAGAGGTGAAAGAGGAGAGTGGAACCCAAGTGTGTTGATGTGGGAGCAAATATGTTGGGCCAAATGCTGCTCAGAAACAAGGTAGAATGTGGGCAGAGCGATGACTCTCAGCCTCCAGTATGTGATGCATTCCTAGCTGCCTCCTATTCTGATTGGGGAGCAGCAAGAGGTCAGGAACCCTTTCAGGCTCACCCTGTGATCTCTGCACCCAGCACCGGGTCTGTCATGCAAGAGGTGTTTGGGGAATGTTCATGGAAGAAGCCCATGAATAAAATCGCACCAGGCAGTAGTGAGTGAGCCATGGATAGGGAGCTAATCACTCTGGCTTCCAGTCTTATTTATAAGATGAATTGTCCTTTTCCTTCTCTGGCCTTAATATCTCCATCCACACACTGAAGGAATGATCCTCAAAATGCTATTAGCCAGGATGCAGGAGCCGCTATGAACCAGCCTGGTTTTTGTTAAAGTTTTGGCCTAATTGAGGACGAGGAGAAGTGGGCTCCAGAAGTACATGTTTAGAGTTGGGCCCTGTACAGAATCTTTATGCCATATGCTTGGTTTCACAGTCACCCTCTTCGAGTATCCCACTATGTATCTAGAATCCCTGACGGTCTCTATCCTCTTCCCGGGCCTTCAGTCTATCCTGTCCCCACACCTGTTCAACTTCCATTGTTCCTTTTGGCAGCAGACATTGCAAACTGTTCGGTCTCCTCTAAAATCTACACCCAACCCTGCTTGGTACCTCTAAAGATGAAACTCCTCCTTCTTCACTGGAAAAGCTAGGGTTTTCTAACAATAACCCCTTTCACTCTCTCTCACTATACTTTCACCTAAAATATGACTTCAATTCTACCGTACAAATCGGGTTAGACCAGAACATGCACACTGCTACAGATAAGACCCCAAAACCACAGGGAATTCAGGCTAGATAAACCCCTCAGGGCCAACAAGGGGAGTAGACATACCAGAAGGATTAGGGGAGGGGGGGGAGAAACGGGGGATTGATCACACGGATCAATCTTGAACCCCCTCTCAAGGGGACTAACAATAGAAAAGTGGGTGAGGGGCCATGGAGGACGATGTAAGATAGAAAAATAACAATCTATAACTGATCAAGAGCTAGTGAGGAAGGGAGGGCGGGGGAAGGAGGGGAAGAAATGGAGAGCTGATATCAGGGGCTCAAGTAGGAAGAGAATGCTTTGAAAATGATGATGGCGGCATATATGCAAATGTGCTCGACATGATGGAGGAATGTATGGATTGTGATAAGAGATTTAAGAGCCCCCGATAAAAGTATTTAATAATAAAATATGTCTCTTGGCCCACTCCCTCCCTCCTGGCCTGGCCTGCACAGCCTCCTGTGTCTCATTTCACTTTGATCCATCCATGAGCCTATCTTCCCTGACCACCAGTTTTGATTAGTCACTAGGTCCCAGATTTTCATTAGCTATGAAATCTATCCTCAAAACATTGCACTTATTTTATTATCTTCTTTATATAAAATGAGAGGAAAAAGCGTGACACGCACAGCTTTTTCTACTCCCATCTACCCTTCCTCCCCACTCTATCTCCATTCTCTTTCACAATCAAGCTTCTCCAAAGCATGGAGGTATATTCTTTATCTCCCTGTTCCTTTAACTCACTCCTACACCCTACCACTCCCCCAGCCTCCTCACCACCATCCCTTAGGACTCTTCTCACCCAGTGACGTCTCTGGCAAAGTTCCCGTGGTTTCAAATACTAGCCCTATTCCAGTTCTTATCTCTAAAGGAAGAAGGCTCAGCCTTTGCAGGCAACCATTGTGTTACTGACGCTGAGGAGGTACTGACCTTGAAAATGTCTGGCTGAGACTTCCCCCATCCCTGGGAGCTCTCTCCGCATGTTCATCTCACCTGAATCTCCTCTGCTTAGTCACCCCCTTGAAGTATTTGTCAAGGCTGCCGATCTTCAGCCTCCCTATTTTCTCTAACAGTCAAGAGGATCACGGTTCAGTCACCCTGAGACCTTTAATTGCCATTTAAACCCTGATGGTGTCCATAGCCCACCTCCAGTGCTGACCACCGTGGATGGTGGGCCAGAGTATGTTGCATCCTGGTGAAGAGTGGGGAAGATGGAAGGCCAGAGGACACTGGAGGGGGTGGGTGTGCGACAATGGGGAGCCAGATGTTAAATCATTTATTGAGGGGAAAGTTGACTGATGACAGACTGCGAAGGGAACCAGGGGTACAGGAAGACCTACATGTTTCTGATTTGGGTGACCTGACAGGGAGCATGATCTTTCAGGAAGGGTCAATTGGAGCTGTAACCTATTTGTTGACCAAGTTTTGCTCTTGCTGTATTGAGCTTACTGCGCCTGTGAGCCAACCAGAAGATACTCAGCAGGCAGTTGGCAATGGGTATGAGGAACTTGAGGGAGAGAGAGAGAGAGAGAGAGAGAGAGAGAGAGAGAGAGAGAGAGAGAGAGAGAGAGAGAGAGAGAGAGAGAGATATTTGGGATGTAATCCTTGATTTGGGACATGGTTGTATATTTGGGATGTAATCCTTAATTTGGGACATGGTTGTATATTTGGGATGTAATCCTTATTTTGGGACATGGTTGTAACTGGAACCTTAGAACTAGATGATATTTGGTGGGTGGGGATGGTGGTGGAATGAATGCCAAGAAAAGGAGCATGTATCTAGTTGTCTGCTGGGGTTTCCCAGGCCACCCACCTGAGGGGGCAGTTCTGATGAAGGGTAAGGCAGAGCTGCTGTTGGACCAGTTTGAGGGAAGGACTGGTTCTCTAGTAGAGAAGGGGCAGGGATCAGAGGAGAGAAATTTGTCTTAGGGCTAGAACCTTAGAGAGGACAAAGATATCTGGTGGGCCCCCAGAACTGTCCTTGTAGGCTCAAAGGTCCTTGAAGGCTCCAAGGTCATGGCTCATGGGGATGATCAGTAAGGGAGATGGGGAATCTAGGTGGTTGCCTGCACACACTATCATGAGAGGTTGTTTTGAGACCTCTGATTCATGTTTGAGAGCCTCCCTGATCTGACCCTGCACACCTTTGCCCTGTTCCTCTAAGAAGAGCTCACCTTCCACTCTGGGTCCAACTCAATCTCCTCTCAATGGAATTTCCCGTTATACCCTCCAGCTACCTGTGTCCTCATTCACTTCACAGGGAGTTTCTTAGTAAGTCTCCCTCTGGACCTAGACCTGGGTTCAAAAGCCGTTTTCATCTTTAAGCTTGAGCTTCACTGCGACCTCTTCCAGGAGTCAAGCCCTGAAATCCTTCTTGATGAGAGTGGCCCTGGCTTTGTTTGCATTGCCTAAAACTTTCTGTCTCCATGACCTGCTGCCCCCCAGGGTCTAAGCAGGGCTCAGGGATACTGGTTGCTAGCTCTCAGGTGCCCTCATTAGCGTCCTGATGCCACAGTCCCACAGAGAGCACCAGGCGAGCGGCTCTGTGCTGCTTGTTAGTACCACTCACCGCAGCGTTTGACGTGGCTGCCATCACCATGGTGACAATGTCAGAAGCTGGAACAAGCTGGGGACGGATGCGGGGGGTGGTGGTCCAGGAACATTCTGGGGCCTGTGAGTCCAGCATAAAAGGTGCCAGGAACCCTGGGGGGTGGGGACATGCTGACCATGTCTCTCTTCTGATAGCTCCCGCAGGAAGAAGCTGCTCTCAGTGGCCCAGTCATCCTGACCCAGTGTCCATAGACACTGGAGCACAGGCTTCTGTTCAAGTTTTTTATTTTTTTTTAAATTCAGGCTGATTTTTGGATATGTCTTCCTTTGCTCAACTCTTATTTGTTCAGGTTCTCTGGTGCCCTGCCTTAGACCCTCCCTTTGTCCAGAATTCCCGAGTGATACTACTTACTTCCTCTCTCCCACTGCCCACACAACCCATTGACAAGTCCTGCCCATTCTCTCTCCTAGAGGGTCCTACCCCCTGGGCACCAGCCTCTGCACTGACCACCCTGCCTTTCTCCTTGCTTCCCCCTCCCCCTAATTTCTCTTCCACCCAACAGCCATTGGGATCTTTTCCAATGACAATGCTGTCCCTGCACGCCCGGGCTCAGCTCCTCTGAACCTGTGCCTCCACGCCTCCTAATCTCTTCTGAAACTCACTTACTCCTCTACCCATGAGCCCCTTCTTATACTTCAGAGCGTGAGTTCCTTTGGGCTGTTCTAACAAACTCCTGCAAGATTGGTGCCTTTAAGGAATAGCAATTTTATCTTCTCGCAATTCTGGAGGCTAGGAGTTCAAGATGAGGGAGTTCAGCCAATGGTGTCATGTTCTCTCCATGTCCACACTAGGGGAAGCATCCTTGTGTCCCCTGGCTTATACATACATCTTCCCCAAACCCACCTTCATAGAAAACATCTCGTTCCAAACAAGAGGTCTAGGACTTTAATATATCTTCGAGGGACACGTAAATTCAAGCAACATACAGCGTAATGGGTATCACTGATGCGGTGCTGGGGAACTGTGATGAGAGCTAGTTGAAGAAGCCGATGGGAAAGGGGATTCAGACCTGCAGTGTGTGAACTCTGAAGTGGTATGGGCAAGGATGTGGTTCCTTTGCGGCCAGGGGCGGAACGTGTAGTTCCTTCCGCCTGTGGAGCAGGAGCTTGAGGGCAGTCACCAGCTTGGAGGTGTACCGTGCTCCAAGCAAGTGCCCTCCTCTGCAAGACAGGGGCACCAGAGATGGGTTCAAACATTTTTGATTTTTTTGTTTGTTTCTATTATATTTGATCATTGATTTTTTTCAAAATATTCATGGGGGTAAAGGAAAGAAACCAAGGTAGTGCACCTAAACTATGTGTCCGCGCAACCTGAGGTCACGTCCAAGTACCTATCAGAATTGGAGGCATAGCACCATCAGAGGAGCCCTGGTGGTATAGTGATAATGAGTTGAGCTATGATCCGCAAGGCCGGCAGTTTGAATCCTCCAGCCTGCTCCAAGGGTGAAAGGGCTTTCTACTCTCATAAACAGTTGATCTCGGAAACTCCCAGAGGTGTTAAACTTTGTCTTTCTCCTATAAGGTCGCTTTATTGATTTATCTATATATTTATTTAGTTTAGTTTAGCTTGACCTATGGTTACCATAGATGAAGGAGGAAATATTTCTGCCTAGGGAGCATTGAGTTCAGTGTAATGGTGGTGGAGCAATTTGGAGAGGGAGAGCATTACTGTTTGTGCACAATGAAAGGGGCATTAGATGGCACTGAATGATACATGTAGAAGTTGTTGAGCTGGTGAATGTTTTGTTGTATCTGTTTTTGCCAAAATGCAAAAATAAATGACATGAGTAACAATGAGTATGGGGAAAAGACAATGCTCTCAAATTGATTGTGGTAAAGAGTGTACAACTCTCTATGATATGGTTGAACTATTGAATTGTATGATATGTGGACCCAGTAGCAATAAAACCATTTCTAAAATATAAATAAATAACAATTAAAAAAAGAAAATTGAGAAGACTTAGAGTTGCTATGAGTTGACATCGACTCAATGGCAGTGCGCTTCCTGTTTTCTTTTTATCATCATCTTAATGCTTGCAGCTTGGCACTCAGGCAATGCTGCTATCTGCCATGGTAGTATCTAGGTGCTGTGACTTGCCACATGGGCCCTTGGCTTTGCTCAGACCCTGTTCACCTGTGCTCTGTGGGCGTGTAAAACCTCTCTGGCCTTCTTTGCCCTTTCCTTGACAGGTGAGGGTCCCGGCTCCTGAAGCCGTACATGGAGGATGACAGAAAAATCCAATGGCGTGAAGAGCTCCCCAGCCAATAACCACAACCACCATGCACCCCCTACTATTAAGGCCAATGGCAAAGAGGACCGCAGGACCAGCAGCAGGTGCGTTTCCGGGATGGCTCCAGGCCTGTGATTCCCTTCCAGCTCTGCCTTATAGTCATACAACAAATCATCTTTGGCTCAAGGACGCCTTTTTAAGGGGCCAGGGGCTTTCTTGGCATGTCTCAGAAGAAAGTGCTGATTGGACATAAGGTATGCCCACAGAACCCTTGGTCATCTCTGCTCCTTCCTCTGCAGGCCACCGTCTGCGGCCGAGGATGACACTTCCTCCGAACTCCAGAGGCTGGCCGAGGTGGATGGCCCTCAGCGGGGAAGGGGTGGCTTCCGCAGGTGGGTTCCACCAGTGTGCTGCTGAAACTGGCTCCCCACCCATGAGGCCTCTCAGGCTGGCTCTAAGGATCCGCCTCCTCTTAGTTTCACTAGACATTTCCACCAAGGTGTCTGCAAAGCCTGGTCCATGCTGTCCTGAGCAACCACTCACCCACCGTCCTGAATCACCAGCATAGCCTTCCCCTCAACATCAAGGGGAAGAATGAACCTCAGCCAAGGGCCCCACGGTCTCTATCCACGCAGAGCTGTAAGTTCCTTATGGAGGAATGTCAGGAAGTCTAAGGCAAGCCTAAATCCCACTGTCTTCATTCTCTAGCACTGCTAGAACAGAACTATCCCAAATGCTTGGCTTTCACAAGCACACCTTGCTGCTCTCGCAGTTTAAGAGGTTGGAAGTCCAAATTCAGGCTCTGCCAGCCCTAGGGGAGAGCTTGTTGTCTCTGTTGGCTCAGGGGGAAGGTACTTGTCTCCTTTCTACATGACTTCGATCTTCCACTGGGGTTAGGAAGTTCTCAGTGCGGGGACCCGGATTCAAAGGATGCTTATTGCTCCTGGCTCTTCTTTCTTTGTGGTATTCAGCTTCCTCTCCCTGCTATGGAAACTCCCTTACCTGTGAGCTGCACGAGGGTGTTACATCCCACCGGAATCCTGCCGCATTAACATTTCACACGTGATCTAATCTTGCTTCATTAACACATAGAAGTCATCAGGTACAACACATGCAAAATGGAAGACAGTTACATCAAGCCATATCATGGGGGAAGATTATATCACCACAAAAGTGCCAAACTACATAATTACACAGCAGGCAAGCACTGAGAATCAGGGCCTGGCCAAGATGACAGCTTTTGGGAGGGATGATATAATTCTATCCATGCCACCAACCTCCAGTTTGCCCGGGACACCTCTTGTTTGTACCTCCCCATCAAGTGAAAGGGGCCTCTTCTACAGAGTGTCTTTCCCGGACAGTGCCTCCTTTCAGGCTGCCTTAGAGGTCAGGAGCTGAGTCCCAGTCCATGGCCCCAGTGCCTGGCTTTTAGCGCTGGGAAAATCACAACCTGCTCCCAAGCTCCTTTGCCTGCCTTCCATCTCCCTCAAAGTGAGTCCCCAGGACCACATTGTCTCTGAGCAGGATGACTTTCTGGCTCACAACCCCTGTCTTGCTTGCCTTTAGGATTGCCCGCCTGGTGGGGGTCATCCGAGAATGGGCCAACAAGAATTTCCGTGAGGAGGAACCAAGACCGGACTCCTTTCTCGAACGTTTCCGTGGGCCTGAGCTCCAGGCTGTAACGACACAGCAAGGCGATGGCAAAGGCGACAAGGACGGCGAGGGCAAGGCCACCAAGTATAGCTGCCCAGCTTGAGGGGCTCGAAGGGCTCCCATGCTTGCCATCCGAGGGCTGGGTGGGCTCTCTAATGCTGCTCCCAGGGTCCACGGGGCAGCACTGGGGATGACCAGAGGAGGCCTGCCTGCTATGTTTTTAACTCCAGAACAGTTCCATCACCTCACTCTAGGTGCCCCTTGTCAGCTAGCGCACTACCCATGTAGCAGACAGGGCAGTGAGGGCACCTAAATGAGAACTGGCCTATGGCAGGCAGGGAGGCTTGAGCAGGTGTGGTGGTTAGGGGGACTGTGGAGGGGCCTCAGTGTGGTGAGCTTCTTTGAAGAGTCCGTGGTGAATGAGGACTGGCAGGGAGAGCCTGGAACTATGGAATCGGGAGCAAGGCCGAGAAGTTGGAACTGGAAGAGGACTGTATTTTAAAGAATACAGACGACTGAGGATGTCTGGCCCAGTCAACAGCCCCGGCTTTGGGCTGATGGAGGCCACGCTCTCTTGCCAAGTCAAGATGTGGCACCTGGGGAAATGCTTGGGGTTGGGGGGGTGGGTGGCTAGAGGCCAGCGGCCAAAGAGCGAGAGCACGCGAGTGAGCAGGAAGCACGTTGGCCCCTCACTGGGCAATTCTCTTCTCTTCTTTGGAAGCTTTTCCCCAGGTTCTGAGGCTGACCCTTATTGAAAGTGCTGTCCCTGCCACACCTTCCGAGGCAGGGCCCCCCAAGGGCATGGGAGGCAGAGGGTCTGTTGGGGTCAGGATAAGTAAAAGGATACCCCTCATGCATGTGAGAGCTACTCCGACTCCCAGTTCCCCTCAATCCACAGAGCCCCCTCAAGCAGTGCTTTCTTGGGGGCCCTGGGATCTGAAGACGTGGTGCCCAAGCCTGACCTCTGTGTCTCTCCTCAGGAAGAAATTTGAATTGTTTGTCTTGGACCCAGCTGGGGACTGGTACTACCGCTGGCTCTTTGTCATTGCCATGCCTGTCCTCTACAACTGGTGCCTCCTGGTGGCCAGGTGAGCAGTGCCCAGGGAGGGATGTGTCCAAAAAAGCTCAACCCACAGGCTCAGGGTCTGATGTAGAGATTGAGCTCACACGCACTCACGCACTCGCTCCCTCTTGGGAATCCTTCCCTGCCAGCAGCACTTCCAGGGCTCTCTCGCTCCCAACCTTTCCTCCCATGCTGCTAAGCCTTCCGCACCAGATCCTCTCCAGGGGTCTGTAATCTGCTCCCACATCCCTGAGGAGGCCTCCCCGATCTCTTTCTGGGTCAATCACAATGGCCCTTGTCCATTCCAAGCAGGCACTTGGTGCCCCTTCAGTGCATTCCCCAGTCTTGCAAGGAGCATGCTGGGTAGAAAGAGAGATCGGAAGGTGTCATTTCCCTCTGGCAACCCTCCAAGGGCTCCGCATTTCCACAATTGCCCTTCGCACCATAAACTTGGCCTGTAAAGCCTTCTGAGATACAGGCACTGCCTGATCTCTAGCTCCCCCCTCGGGAACACCCCAGACCCTGCACTCAGGGTTCTTTTATTTCCTCCAAAGACCACTCCCTTTATCCTTTCTTTCAACCTATGGAGAGTCTTCTCTGCCTTGCAGGGCCAGTTCTGGAGCACTCATTACCAGTGGTTTTCTCAGCCCTTGCCTCAGTCATTCATTCAACAATCTGTGATCAGTGCTGGGGGCAATGCAGACCGACAGACAGGGTCTCGTTTCCCCTGGAGCCCTTAGGCTGCCGGGAACATGGACGGTAAACCGGAAACAGAAATGACCAAGGTGGCTCCACGAGCTGGAGAAAGGACAGTCAAGGAGGTCCTCCCAGAGGAGGTGGTAGCGCACCTGACACAGTAACGTGACTTAGATTCCAGAGGGTGGTGGGAGGGAGCGCTCCGACAGAGATGAGCCCATATGGTCGGGGGCTTGTGAGTGAGGCATCAAGGATGACAGGGCAGTGGGGGGGGGGCATCTAGTCTACATGTGACCAACTCCTCAGAATTAACCCCTTCTTCCTTGGGCTACTTGGGAATTGTAGTCAATGACAAGGGGTTGGGCGTGGAATGTCATTAGCCCACGGGGTGCGTTGAATGTGACTCACCAGGACCCACGGTCAGTGCCCGGCCTGGGACCTCCAGGGGCCTTGGCTGGATCCGGTGGGTAAAGACCGGCTTCCTTTTCCCACAGAGCCTGTTTCAGTGACCTACAGAAAGGCTACTATGTGGTGTGGCTGGTGCTGGACTACTTCTCAGATGTGGTCTACATCGCAGACCTCTTCATCCGACTGCGCACAGGTAAGAGAACAGCTGGGACATCCAGGGAGGACCCACAAGTCCCAAAACATGTATCCAATGTTCAAGAAGTCCTCCAAACACAGCGCCGGATTACATTGTCTGGCTGAAACATGGCTTGGTCCCTGTGGCTCTTTGAATCCCATGGTTCCTAGGTGCTTAATAAGGTGGGAACCTGGAGTTGATCTTATGGCCAGCCCTGCTGTGAGCTTCTAGACCCTTCTCTGTGGGTCAGAGTTTATGAGCTCATTGGTCCCTTCCTTAACTTTAACCCAAGGAAGGGCCAAGCTTGAGGGTATGGTGACCTCCTGGCTTTCATCTCCCACAGGTTTCCTGGAGCAAGGACTGCTGGTCAAAGATCCCAAGAAGTTGCGGGACAACTACATTCACACGATGCAGTTCAAGCTAGATGTGGCCTCCATCATCCCCACGGACCTGGTCTATTTTGCAGTGGGCATCCACAGCCCTGAGCTGCGTTTCAACCGCCTCCTGCACTTTGCTCGAATGTTTGAGTTCTTTGACCGCACAGAGACACGCACCAGCTATCCCAACATCTTCCGCATCAGCAACCTAGTACTGTATATTTTGGTCATCATCCACTGGAATGCCTGCATTTATTATGCTATCTCGAAGTCCATTGGGTTTGGAGTTGATACTTGGGTTTATCCCAACATCACTGACCCTGAGTATGGCTACCTGGCTAGGGAATACATCTACTGCCTTTATTGGTCCACACTGACCCTCACCACTATTGGAGAGACCCCACCTCCTGTAAAGGATGAAGAATACCTATTTGTCATCTTTGACTTCCTGATCGGTGTCCTCATCTTTGCTACCATCGTGGGAAACGTGGGCTCCATGATCTCCAACATGAACGCCACCCGAGCTGAATTTCAAGCCAAGATCGACGCGGTCAAACACTACATGCAGTTCCGCAAGGTCAGCAAGGAGATGGAAGCCAAAGTCATCAGGTGGTTTGACTACCTGTGGACCAACAAGAAGACCGTGGACGAGCGAGAAGTTCTCAAGAACCTACCAGCCAAGCTCAGGGCTGAGATAGCTATTAATGTCCACCTGTCCACCCTAAAGAAAGTGCGCATTTTCCAGGATTGTGAGGCTGGGCTTCTGGTGGAACTAGTGCTGAAGCTCCGCCCTCAAGTCTTTAGCCCTGGAGATTACATTTGCCGCAAGGGGGACATTGGCAAGGAAATGTATATCATCAAGGAGGGCAAGTTGGCAGTGGTGGCTGATGACGGTGTGACACAATACGCTCTGCTGTCGGCTGGCAGCTGCTTTGGAGAGATCAGTATCCTCAACATTAAGGGCAGCAAAATGGGGAATCGACGCACAGCCAATATCCGCAGCCTTGGCTACTCAGATCTCTTCTGTTTGTCCAAAGATGATCTTATGGAAGCTGTTACTGAGTATCCAGATGCCAAGAAAGTCTTGGAGGAGAGGGGCCGGGAGATCCTTATGAAGGAGGGGCTACTGGATGAGAATGACGTGGCCGCTGGGATGGAAGTAGATGTGCAGGAAAAGTTAGAGCAGCTGGAGACCAACATGGAGACCTTGTACACCCGCTTTGGCCGCCTGCTGGCTGAGTACACGGGGGCCCAGCAAAAGCTCAAGCAGAGAATCACGGTTCTGGAGACCAAGATGAAGCAGCACAATGAAGATGATTACCTGTCAGATGGGATCAACAGCCCAGAGCCAGATGCTGGGGAGAAACCATAAAGGCTGGGACCCAACATCTCTCCAGCCTTGGCCTTGATCTCAGGAGCTAGAAGAGCTGTGTAGGTCTCCGTACTTCTCTGCATGACCCTCTAAAATCTCTCCCACACCTCCCTTTTCCAGATTCTTGGCCTGAACATCCAGGACCCCCTCCCCAAAAGTCTAACTAAGTGGCCAGTTTGTGGACAACTCAGATTTCCAAGAGCTCCAGTTTTCCTAAGTCTGAGGCAGGACGAAGAGTAGTGGAGACTGGCTTCAGTCTTGAGCAGAGAGCCTGGGAGCCTGGGCACATAATCTCTGAGGAAGACCATCGACAAAACGCTGTGCACTCTCCTCTTTTCCAGCCTCCTTTTACCTCAGCCCCTCCCTCACGGTTCCCACCCTGCTTTTTCTGACATGTGTCCCAAATATCTTCATCATCCTGCACATGTATGTAGTTCATGCATTGGCTGCAGGCACTTAGCACGGGTACCCAGAGTCTGCCTCCCAAGGAAGGTACTCACTCCAGATTACTCTTCCCTGTTGATTGGTCTGTGGGTCTAACGACCGGGAGTGGGACTCTGTAGCTATCTCCGGCTAAGGAAAAGATCATGCTCCTGATTTCTGGTCCATTCCAGAAGACATGCAAATTGGCAATTGGCCGGCAGGCAAGTGCTACCTGGAGAAGGAAGTGACCTAGAGTTCTGCCTGTCACTCCTTTGTGCAGCACATTTCTGAAGAGGCTGTGGAGACTTATGGCCTGTGGGGGACAAGTAAATCTACCAATGGGCGGCATTATTGGCACTTCTGGGTTAATAAATTCGTTCCACATATTTTTAGTGTTTCCTTAGCTATGCTATTTACATTCTTTCCCTCTCCCTTTCTTCCCATCTCTATTCCTCAGACTCAGACTTTTCTCTTCCATTAAAGCATGTCCTACCAATTGCCTTCCTTTGCAATGCAAGACCCTGAATGGTCCTTCAGGGCTTAGTTAAGGACTACCTGCCCCATTAACTGCATCCCCTCCTCCACAAGGCAGCCAATTGACTCTCCACTACACTCTCACACAGCTTGTATGCCTCTCTCTCCTAGCTCTTACCACACGGCAGCATGGTTGGTTTTTGATGGACCTGATCCCCACTGCAGGCCATGAGCTCTTTGAGAATAAGGTCAAGGCAGTCCCCCCCTGCCCTCCCCCCTGCTCTGGATGCAACCTCCGCAACCTGTTTGGCACAGAGGAGACATTCAGAGAATGTTCACTAGTGTAACAAAATCAGTGGTTCTCAATCTGTGTGTGGCGACCCCTTTGGGGGTCAAATGACCCTTTTACAGGGGTCACCTAATACATCCTGCATATCAGATATTTACATTATGATTCATAACAGTAGCAAACTTACAGTTATGAAGTAGCAATGAAAATAATTTTGTTTGGGGATCATGAAGCAGCAACTAAAATCATTTTATGGTTGGGGGTCACCACAACATGCGGAACTGTATTTAAGGGTTGCGGCATTAGGCAGGCTGAGAACCACTGCACTAGAGTAACGAGGGAAGGAAAGAAGGAGGGATGGAAACTGGCCCAAATGCTTATACTTCTACCCAGTAGTAGCTCTATCTGGACAGGAATACTGACTCTGCCTGGGGAGTTGAGGGCAAGGTCCTGGAGGCATAGATTTTTGAGCTGGGTTTTTAAAGGATGACCTGGAACCAAAGGACATGTTTTAATCAGTAGGCAAGACTCTCTAGATGCAGACAAAGGTGTCTTGATGCACACCGATCATTTTTATGGGGACTCTTCTTCTAGTCAGATTTCTTAACATTGTGTACCCAACAATCTTGATCTCTGCCCTACCCTCAGGAAGAGGAAAACTTAGCAGAAGAGTTTGGAAGCATTACCCATTCCAGGCCCCAGGCCCTAAAGGTGGCAGCCATAAGGAGAGCACATTTGTGATGGGGCGCTATTCTTTGTACAGTCTCCCTTTGTGCGTTGGGATGGAAGCAAAGGCTCTGAGCCCCTTCAGTACAAGAAAGGACAAGCCAGCAGGAGAAGCCCTTGGAGACCCAGCCAGCTGCTTCCCAAGATGTTCGTTGCTAAGGTTGCACTAAGAAGTTCAGTTTTCACCATATGTTGGAACCTGCATTTGCTTTTTGTTTTGTAGGCCCAGAATGGCGCTGGGCCTAGAGGCAGGGGGTTGACTACATTCGATGTTTTTGCCCAGGTTTCAGCAAGAAACCTGCAGGGGGTTCTCCGTGGGACCTGATTCCCCCTCGCCCAGCTCTACCATGAAGGTGTGCACCTGGCGCCTTGGTTCCAGTTTATCCAGGACGAAACCATGTGGGGAGTCCACTGCTTGAAGACCCAGGCCTTCAGGACTCAGCTTTCCCCTCGAGCTTTCGATTCCCCAGACATCCTGGAGCTCAAGCATCCAGAGCCCTCTGCACTCTCTTGAATGGCGGTGTCCTCTTCAACTCCTGGGACTTTCCTTTGCCGGGGTTACTCTTTCCCTCTTTCCTTCCTTTGAGACTAAGTGCACAGGCTCCTCTTCTGTGACTACAGTAGCTGGCTTTGGACGAACCCCTGGCATACTGCCCTGTACGGGTCTCTCCATTCCATCTAGGTGTGTCATTCGTTCATTAAGGGAAGCATAAAGAAATAGCCGTGTTCTCTCTCTCTCTTTCTCTCTCTCTCTCTCTCTCTCTCTCTCTCTCTCTCTCTCTCTCTCTCTCACACACACACCCTGCGGAAACTCCTGTGTGGATGTGATGTGAACCAGTGTGAGCATATGGACGCTGGTGTGGTCCGTCTCAGACCACCCCTCCTTTGCTCCACTTCCAGGTTGCCCTCTCCATGGGAAAATCTCTCCTCATTTCAAACCTGCTGCTGGCTACTGTCCCCGCCACTCCCCTAAGTGGCTTTAATACGAGAACCGAAGTCCATGGTCCATTAGGTGTTGTATTTATCCAGTACAGGCCTGATGTTCCTTGTTCTTAATTCACAAATGTTTAAAGTGGAATGCTTTCTATTTTCCTCCGGAAAGACGCACCTGAGTCAATTGCCTTGTTCGTATATGGTCATCAATTTGTGTTGGTCTGCATTAGTGCCCTCCCGTAGAACACACAATGTCCTGCTTCCGCCCACGACTTGCCGTCTCATTTTGGTTAGGCCCTTGCCTGACTCATTGTGACCGCCCCCAACTTGGCGCTGCCTGAGTCCCAGCCCTGGCAGCATCTCTCTGTTCTTCAGTCGGAAGCTTCCAGTTCGCCTAACTGCTCTCTCCCCTTTTTAGAAGGGTGCCAGGCAGAAGATATCCCCCTCCCTATTAAGCCTGGAAGCAGAAGCCCCCAATACACAGAGACAGGGAGCCCGACCACCAGAGGGCACATGGACCTAAGAAAAGGTGGTGGGCTCTGCTCAGAGGACCCTCCCTTGCTCAGCAAATGGCCCCATAGGTCAATAGGTGGCTGCCCCCAAGGCCACACTGAGCTGTTGGGCTGGACCTCCCTCAATGTGCCACCAACGGGGTCATTTCTAAAGCCCCAGTTTAAGTCTGAATGCCAGGTGCCCAGGCTGTGCTGGAGGTTGAGGAAGGAGGACGTGCCAGGGAAGCTGGAGCTGGGGTTGTTCTTAAAAGTTTTCATATAGATTCAGAAAATAACACTAAATATCCCACAGAACCCTCAATGTTAGGGATATGATTGCTTAATGTGAGCTTAAGTCTTGATGAGTCTATTTGAGGTTGATTTAAAGACAAATGTGAGCTAACTCACTCTCCCAGCGACACCGAAAGGGTTTACTTCCAACCTCCCATCCCAACTTACCTCTGTCTCTTGTGCCCACCCCAGCTCCCCTCCCTCTTCCCCATCACAGGCTACACCCTTTAAGATCACCCTTCAATGCCTCGTTCCTTCATTCGTTACATCCACTCAGCCCAGCAGTACTCTCTTATCTCCACTCACCCTAACCTGGTCCCTAACCCTAACCACCAAATGTCGTCTAGATACTGCAAAGGTCTCCCTGGCCCCACCCTGAAGTCTAGTCCTCCCTCAGCCACCAGCGCTTTATTTTTTTCTTTTTCAAAATGAAAGTCACGTCTCAAAGCACTTCCCAGCTGAAAACCCTCCGCTGACTTCCTGTTCTTCTTCAAGGAAAACCCAAACTTGTTACCCTGGTTTCTCAGGTCCTTCCTGAGGTGATCCCTGTAGGGCCTCTCCCTACCCCATTTCTCCCCGTCCCCAGTCCCATTCCAATGCCTAGCACCCACAGAGCTTCTCCCTTTCTTGCTTCGATTTCACTGGTTCTCCCCAGCCTGAAATCCACATTCGCTGCATCTTGCCACGGCTGGCTCCTTGAGATCAGGGCTCTAAGAGTCACCTCGGGCTCGTCACCCTCTTTGACTTCCTTTATAGCTCTCCCACCCTCAGGAACCACCTCATGCCTTTCTGTCCTTCTTGTTGTCTAGTCGTTCTGCCCACTGTCAGTAGGCAGGCATTCGGGCTACCTTGCTCCCCACTCTGTCAGAGGAACCAGGAACAGCCAGCGGCACGCTCACCAACGACCTAGAACCACTGGGAGTCTGCCCTCCGCCATGCTCTAGTGCAGGCGTCCTCAAACTAAAGCCCGTGGGCCACATGCGGCCCGCCGAGGCATTTATCCAGCCTGCTGGGTGTTTTTTTACTTCAAAATAAGATATATGCAGTATGCATAGGAATTTGTTCATAGTTTTTTTTATATACGATAGCCTGGCCCTCCAATGGGTCTGAGAGACAGTCAACTGACCCCTTGTTTAAAAAGTTTGAGGACCCATACTCTAGTGGATTCAACTCCAGCACCTCAGCCTCATCGCTTTGCCCATATGCTTACCCTTGATGTGATCCAGCCACATAGGGCTCCTTAGCACCCACCCACAGCAGGCCCAGATGTGAGGGCCATGCCACTCACAGATACCTCTTCCCTTCAACCACTGCCTGCTGCACCCTTCTCATCCTTCGCAGTCCACTCCAATGTGACCCATCCCCACCCTGAAACGTTCTTTTGTCCCTTACAAGGAGATACAGGGCTCACCTCTAATTGTGTCTTCTCTTCCCTCAGCCCTTGGAGGGCCATCCTAGGTGGGACTCCATAACCGAGGGACTTGCGAGCACTCAGAGCGGAGGGGGAATTCCTTTCCAGTGGGCCCTGGTCAAACAGGAAGACCTGGAGGACTGGCATGGCATCCTGGCCATGGAACCAGTGGCAGGCCACTTTCCTGGTGGCAAGGACTGGATGCCAAATACGAAGTGATTTTGCTTCTTTCTGAGGCAGACATTTCCCTGGAAGGACAAATTCAGCTCTGATTTAAGGCTCGACATCAAGCCAGCTACAGCTAGTCCTGACAAGGAAGCCAATGAAGATGTATTTCTAGCTCAGAGGTTTGCTAAGCACAGCTCCAAAGGAGTTGGGCACTGTGGCTGGAGCAGCGCCAACCCTGTGGAAGGAACGCTGGCTTGGAAGCCCAGCAACCTAAGCTGGATCCTGCTCTACTGCCATTTTGGGGGGGGCCTGGAATTGTTGAGGCCTGAAACATAGCAAGATAGGGGAGGCTGGGTAGAGCATGTTAGGCTTCAATCCTATCAAGCCATCCTGGGGAAGGTCTGCCCTTTTCCAGCACGTTCAATTGAGCTGTACTCCTATGATCTAGTTGGACAGTGCTGAAGTTACCTGGGCAAGCTGCTGTGTTCGCATTCCTGGACAGATTTGTCCCTCCCAAATCTGATACTTTAGTGTCTTGAAGAATATGGAGGTGCTGACTGGGCAAGCCATAAGGATGCTGAAGGGCATGGCCGAGGGTCCAGTCTGTGACTTAGAGTGGCAAGAGTGGAGCATGAACCCAGTGGCTTCTTGAATCCCATGTCCTCTTAGGCTCCAAGATCCTAGAGCCTTTTGGGGTCAATTTGGACATCTGTTTCCCACAGACTGTACGCCAAAAATTGTCTTAGTCCTTTTGCAACCTTCCTGGGGGAAGAGCAAGGGTTTGTCTTACCCCAACCCCTAGCCTCACCTTAATCACGCTGGCAAAGCGCTCCCTTCCAGCCAGGCCGATGGGGTTGGCAGGTCCTATGGATCAGTGTGTTTAATTAGATGGGTTTTCTTGCTTATCCTTTATTGGATTGAGTAAGCAAATTCAATTGAGCAATTTGTTGTTAGGTCATTTAAATGCCAACTTGGTTTCATAACCTGGGCTTGTGCCACAAGCAAGTCCTCCCAGCCTCTTGGCAAAGTGGTCGAGCTACAGGAACGCCTCATCCTGGGTCTGGAGCCCCTGAGTCCCCAGAGGGGCTTCAAAAACTACCTTGGACGGGAGCAGAGATGAGACGACACTACTCAGTAGTTCCTAGGACGAGGGGCTACCTTACAATTGAAGTGTTTGTTTTCTAGTCCATATAATGGGTAAAGACGGTCCCTAGAACTCATTCAGTTCTGGCATGGTGGGACACTCCGGTAAGATGGGTATGGGGTACCGTGGTTAGGACTCAGCCCTTTCAGGCATGCCGAAGCCATGTGGCCAGCGCCTGGGGTCCATGGGCAACAACAGCCTATGCCAGGGGACCAGGCAGTGATGCCATGCCCGGCTGGTGACTTGTGCTGTTGCTATTCTACCTCTGGCCACAAAGAGGAGTGGGGGCGCTCTCGCGCCGTGAGTGGAGCTGACCCAGGGCGCTCCAAGCTCATTGTCCACACTCTCTGGTCACAGAGCCCCTTTCCCAGTACAGTGACTCAAGGGAGGGGGCCCCTGCTCTGCTGGGTTGGCTCTCTCCTCACCCTACCATGGAAAGGGTCCCTTGAAGCAATGAGAAGTGCCTCCTCACGCACAGACCATCGAGAGGGTGGCCAGGCAGTGGTCAGAAGAGGAAGCTGTCCAGCCATCTGCCTCAGGTCCTTGGCCACTCTCTTCCTGCGAGATCTCAGGCACATATGTGGGCGGCACCGTTCGACACCACAGGGCCCTTTGGTGGTAACCTCTTCGTTTTTTTCGATCAGTAGAAAGCTTTTGAGGTGTGGCTGAGGGACAGCCAGCCCTGGGACCTGCCCTAGGACGTGCCCTTTTGTAACTACTGATCGAACAAGTGTTAGCAGGGCCGTCTGCAGACAGACTGCCCAGACCTGTTGAGTCCAGGGAGCAGTGACAGGATGTGACCAGCATACAGGGACAAGGGCTGCAGGGCTCCAATTGGGGCTGGGGAAAGGCAACAACCTGAGCAGGCAAACTCTGCCTGTGAATCATTGCTTCCAGCAGGAGGCCCCAGCTCATGGAACAACTCAGGCTGTGCCGCCCCTGTGCTCCCCTGTAGGCCTCTTTCCCAAGAGTTTCAAGTTGCCGCTGACCATTCTCCAGCAATCCTGACTGTGGGGTCTCCAGACTCACCGGCCCCTGCCCCTGCCCCTGCCCCTGCACGCCCCCCCCCACTGCTACCTGCCCGCCCCCCCCCCCCCCCCCCGCCCCCAGGATTCAGCTGCCTCTTGCTCCTTGTTCTCTGTCCCTGTTCAACACTTGTCTCAGCGGTGCTAACAAATGCTGGTTGAAAGAAGGCAGAGATGAGTGGCCTTGCTTTTTTAGTTTGCGGTTTTCGCTTGTTAGGGTTCTCTGTGTGTTTTAGTTGAGTGAGTCAGGACTGCAGTGCCTCTTAGGGGCTCTGCTCGCTCTTCGGTTCTGACCCCTCCGACCAAGAGACACTTTTCCTTGGTCCCAAATCCAGCCAGGCAAGGCACTGGGTTCCTGGGTCCCCAGATCAAGTGTATCCTTAGGCAGCAGCTGCAGGTACTCCACCCCGTCAACTTCAGTGGCTCCAATGTCCCCAGGGGATGGATGGCAGCCATCAGCAGATCCACACTTGCTTGGAGACTTAACTTTGGGGAGGTTTGTCACCCACTTCCAGGGACCCACTGACACTAGGGAGAGAGGCCACTGATGCCTAAGGAGCTGGAGAAAGGGCTGATTAACACTTGATTTCCATCTACTTCCCCAATGTGCTATGCAGGCATTCGCTTCCAATGGCAGGAAGAGCATCGCCCTCCGGTAAGCTCTGTCTGTTATTTTCAGAGCTTCTGTTTCACAGCCAGTGACCATGACCATACCTTGAGCATGTGTCATGGCCCCTTTGTCAGGTAATTGTTTGTACATTGGACTGATAACCATAAGGCCGGCAGTTCGAAACCACCGCGAGGCTCTCTACTTCCATAAAGATCTACGGCCTCAAACCCACATGGGCTGTTCTTCTCTGTTCTATTAGGACAGGGTTATTATGAGTCAGAATCGACTCAATAACAGTGAAAGAGTGCCTTGAACCAGAGATTCAAGCAGTCTTGAGATGGCAGTGGCTGACCTCGAACTACACAGAGGAACAGAGGCTGTAGCCAGTAGCCAGTTTTGAGATGGGGCCACACACACCTTCCACAGTGAGCCGGCTACCTGGGACTGGGTCATTAGGACCAGAGGTGGGCATCGCAAGAGAAGGTGGGATTCTGGCCAGCTCGGTGTGGGCATAGAGTGATGGCAGCAAGAGCTCCAGCCCGTGGCAGGCCTCTGCCATCCTTCGGACTCGCTTTTCTCATCTCTGTCCTCCTTTTGTCTCCTGCCCCGCCTCCCCCCTTGCTCTCCTCGTTTTTTCCTCTTTATACCTTCCTGCATCTTCTCCAGTCCAGGTGTGGGCTCTGTGTATGTCTCTTTGTGCCTGGCCCTTCATGTCTGCTAGAGAGCTCCCATCTGCCCCTCTTCCCCTCCCCTTGTCTTTTCAGATCTGCCTCCTTCCCTTTTCTTAGGCTTGTTCCCATCCTTCTAGGGAATAATCACCCCTTGCTTCTTCCAGCTTATGGAGATGCTTGGCATTCCTTGGCTTGTAGCTGCCTCCCTCTATTATCTCCATCTGCCTTCACATGCTGCCATGCCTCTGTGGTGTCTGTGGCTTTTCCTCTTATGGAGGGACACCACTCGCATGGAATTAGGACCCAGCCTACTCTGGTCTGACCTAAATGGATAATTGCAAAGATCCCATTCCAAAGAAGGCAATGTCCACAGGACTTCCTCCTATCTCTTGGGGGAACACATTTCCATCCATCTCTAGTCACTTGGAGACTTGGAGAAGGAGCTGATTAACACTTGATTTCCATCTAACTCCCCAACATATTATGCAGGCATCCTTTTCCAATGGTAGGAAGATCATGCCCAGCAGAGCTGTGTGGTTGCAGCCCTCCTGACTGCACTCTGTCCTGGTCAGAGCTGTTGCCAAGATGTGTGCTGGGACTCTGGGACCTCACCTCGCAGCAGCAGCAGCAGCAGCAGCAGCAGTAGCTGGGCCAGTGGAAAGGTACATCAGATGGGAACAAACCTCAGAGCTTCTCAGGATAGGTGGGAGGCTGAGACTACATGCTGAGAAGTGAGTGGCCTCACCTGAGAGAGCCTGTGTTTCATCATTGCTTTAATCACAGCAGGGACTGGCCCCTTGGCTTCATGACTTGCTGTTCCACTGCCTAAATACTCCAGGCCCCTTTCTCCAGAGTCCTAGCTCCTTCTTGACATTCAACTTACATGTCCCCATCTTTTACCAACCAATCTAAAGTGACCACTCAGCCATTCTCTGTCACATTGCCTCATCTGAATTCTTTGGCCAGCACTAGTTATTCCTATTGGCCTGCTGACCTCCTGCCCTACTAATCTCCTTTCCTTCCTTCTTTATTTCTGTCCTGACTTCCTTACTTCTTTCCCTCCCCCCCTCCCTCCCTCCTTCCCTCTCTCCTTCCTACCTTCCTCCACTTTTCTTTCCTTCTCTCCCTCTCTCGATCACTTGCTCACTCTCTCCTTTTTTGAGTGTCTCTCTTTTCCCCAAGTGGATACCTTCTCACAAGGATCAGCTCACATCTGTCTTCTGTTTGGGGCTGTTCCCAAGGCCTGGAACTGTGCTTGGCAGCCAACAGGGGCTCATCGCATATTTGCTGAATGAATAAGTGATGACAAGCTCTAATGACAAGAGCCATGTGCCCGCGGAGTGTTTCGTTACACTGGGCTCAAGCTGCACTGGCTCCTGGGGACGCTGAGGATGGTTCTATAGCATTCGGACTTTTCAGCGCTCTCAGTGTAAGTGGCTAGACAGACCTATCGACAGCGAATGGAGTCTGTGTGCTGTGTGCTAAGTACTAGAGGAGTCAGATCCATAAGGGTTCTCTGAGGTCTAGCAGTGAGGAACCCTGTCTGGAAAAATGAGAGACGGCGTTGAAGGAGGAATACCGGTCTTCTAGACCGAGAAAGAGGATGGGACATTTCTGGCGAGGAAGGCAATGTGTCAAATGTGAACAGGAAGCAGGCCGAGCATGCTGAGGGGGAGGGATGGGAAAGTGCTTTGCAGGGCTCAAGGGCTGGCTGGGGAGGAGAGAGCAAAGAGAACATAAGCAAAGCAGGCAGGGGCCTGGTGGCTTGGTTCTGTTGTTTCTGCAGTGTTGGAAGCAGGGAAGACATCCAGTCCTCTCTGCCAGCTGGCCAGCTGCATGGGCAGGCAGCGGCCCAGGGACGTGCTAGCCCACCGAAAGAGAGGCTACTGTCCAGAGCCTTCTAACACAGGCGGCCTGTGCCTAACTTCCTGCCTCGTTCACGGACAAAGGGGGAACTACCTGCCCACACCAACACCCTGAGCCCCAGTGACACCAATGAAAAGCTGCCTATCCATCGCTCCAAAGGAAGAACTTGTTGGGACACCGCCCACTAAGCTTCCCTGCTGTCAGTGCAGGGTGGAGGGCGGTAAGGATGCTCCCTTCACACCCCCACGCACGCCTGCCGGCTAGCTACAGGCCTCAGGCTGGAGAGGGAGCAGCCTTGGGGCAAGCTGCCCTGGGTCTGAGCAGTGTGTTCCCAGCACCTGCCCCGCCCACACCCTCCCCTGCACAGCTGTTGTTTTAATTTGGCATCAGGAGGGATAACCGCTGCTGTGGACAGCCTTGGGAAAGAGGGGAGGGCTTGCTATATTGCCTTCTCAAAGTCCCAAGTCACGGAGATGAGAATTGGCTGCCTTGCCAGGAAGGAATAAGGGAGAGAAAATTGCCTTGTGAGCAATTCCGTGGTCATAAATATCCCCGTTCATCCTTTACACGAAAGCAGTGAGGGCCCCACACATCAGCCTACTCGCTCGTCTGTCTCCATGGTCTGAGAGGTAAACAGGGCTGCCACAGGCTACTCCTAGAGGAAGCAGGCCTCCTGCCCTCAGAACCAGGCAGGACCACTGGCTGCAAGTCCCAGAGGGGAACTTGACCTCAAGGGCCAGGGTACAATGGCCACTTTTGTCTAGCTCCAGAACATTCTCCCACCAATCCCAAAAGAGCCTTCCCTCCCTTCCCATTAACGAATCACTCCCCATTCTCCCATTCCCTTATTTTCCCTGAAACAACAGCAACAGCCACAACCACTCTGTAGGAATGCTTGGTTTCGGGGGGCCTCAGAAGCAGGAAGTTGGGTTGCGTTCACTCCTCGCACCGGGGCTGGCCACTAGCCTCACCTCTCAGTGAAAGGCTGAGTTTTCGTTTTTGTTTTTCTTCCCCCTTATCCCAGATCCCCAAACCCTTGCAACCCTCTGTAGGCATCCACCCTAACGCATTTGAGATGAGGCCCTGAATATGTATGCGTCCTTTTAAAATATAGTGCTACTTTGTGTGTGTGTGTTTGTAATTTGCATGAATGTTATTGTGCTATAAATCTTGTTCTGTTTTTTACTTGGTTAAAAAAACAAAAAGCACTATAATTTTGACATCACCCCATGTTGCACATACATCTCGTGACTTCCACCTCCTGGAGTTTTTTGTTGTTTTTCTTTGCCTATCCAGTTCCCTCTTCCCTGTTCTGTGCTGTGCCCCAGCGACTATCCCGGGCCATGTCCTCATGGGACCTTGCCCTGGGACACTCACTGAAGTCATTGGCTTAGAGACAGTATCCATGGCCTAGAATATTAACTCAATGGCACCTTCTAACAAAGCAAGGTGGAGGGAGTTTGGGGTGATCAAGGAGAAAGATATGAGAACCGGCCATAACTGGGGGCTTGAAATTCACAGTTACATGGAGGAGGGGGCCCCGCCCCCCACAGCTACGCTTCTTCCCAAGATCAGCAGTGGATAGGGCCACCCAAAGGGGAAAGGCCAAACCCAAAGCCCAGGAGCCGATCCTGACTCAAAGCAACCCTGCCTGCCGGACAGAGTGAAACTAACCCGGAAGGTTTCCAAGGGACAGAGGGACAGACCTTTCTCCTGAGGGGGCCGGCCTCTCCATCGCATCCCCCAGGTTTTGTGTGTGTGTTTGTTGGAATCCGGATTCTGGTCTTCTGGGGGACAGCACTCCTCGACTCCATCTCCGTCACTTGACTTTGTGTTGTCTCATTTTCTCGGTTACCACTGTGTGAATCAGAAAGGCTCATGTTTGCGTACTCCAGCCTGTCGGGCCTTTTCCATAGAGTTGGCAGGCTCTCAAGGCCAGCAAGATATTCTCCGCCATGCTCCCAATCGCTGTTGGTCTTTGCCATTTACAGTTCGCGTGTTAGTCCTTGAGAACTTTTCTCTAGCACGTGGGGTCAGGATCTAGCCAGTTTTCTCAGCACTAGTTATTAAAAACGCTGTCTTTCTTTCTCCATCAGCGTGTGGCACCAGCTTTAGCACGGACAGGCAGTTCCCAAGTTATGGAGAACAACTCACCTTTCAATGTTACTGAATTTGCTCTCACTTAGAGATGTTTGAACCCTCTTGCCACAAACTCTTCAGAATCACCTTCCCTTGATACACTTTGTAAAGACTTTCAGACTTCCAGCCTTTTCTTGCACACACACGCACACAAACGCTCACACACAAACACACACACACAAACACACACAAAGACGCCCATACAAACACACACACATTCACACAAACACACACAAAGACGCCCATACAAACACACACACACATTCACACAAACACACACACAAACACACACACACAAACACACACAAAGACGCCCATACAAACACACACACAAACACACACAAACGTCCATACGTCCATACAAACACACACACAAACACTCACACACAGACACACACAAACACACACACAAAGACACCCATACAAACACACACACAAACACACACAAAAACGCCCATGCAAACACACACACAAATACACACACACACACAAAGACGTGCAAACCCACTACTAGCAAGTTGACGCCAACTTTCAGTGACCCTGTATACCAGGGCAGAAAGTGCTCCCTAAGGGTTCGAAGATGGGAAATCTGTACAGGAGAAAACAGCCTCATCTTTCTCCTGTGGAATGACTGATGGTTTTGAGCAGGTGACCTGGAGTCACCCACTACTAAATAAGGACTATATGCTCCTATTCCGACTTACTAACAAATTTGATTCAAGGATCCACTTGGGGACAGATTTCATTGGCAATCTGGGGGCTACCTGTGTATAGAAACGCTATTCTTTTCATTTGATCTCTGTGTAGTTTTCTTGCTTTTTGAATTTTAGGTGAAGAAATACACAGAAAAGCATGCGCATCACCATATGTCTCCCTGGATTGGGTTTGGCCCCTGCCATAGTAGCTGGACCTCATTGCAGGAATGTATGTATATAGTAGTTTTTCCCCTATGCCCCATTATTTTAAGCTTACCTCAGTGGACTCATGTTTACTTGTCCTTTTGTGCTTAGTTTACTTCACTTAGCATGATTTTCCTCCAGTTCTTCCCATGAGGCAATGTGCTTCCTGCATTCCTCGCTGCTTTATAGAGATGCTCCACTGTGTGCATGTACCATAGTTTTTGATCCAATGCCCACCTTTAGACAACTGGACAGTCCCTCACAGAGGGGTCACAGGGAAGAGACGAGCCAGTCAGGGTGCAGTGTAGCACTGATAAAACGCACAACTTTCCTCTACGTCTTTGGTGCTTCCTTCCCCCCACTATCATGACCTCAATTCTACCTAACAAATCGGATTAGACCAGAGCATGTACACTGACACAGATAAGAGCCCACAACGCAGGGAATCCAGGATAGATAAACCCCTCAAGGCCAGCAATTAGAGTAGAGATACCAGGAGGATTGCGGGTGGGGGGAAGAAAGGGGCAATCAATTACAGGGATTAACCTATAACCCCTCCCAAGGGGATGGACAATGGAAAAGTGGATGAGGGGTGATGGAGGACGATGGAAGACATGAAAATAATAATCTATAACTTATCAAGGGTTTGTGAGGGAGGGCGAGTTGGGGAAGGAGGGGGAAGAAATGGGGAGCTGATATCAGGAGCTCATGTGGAAAGAGAATGCTTTGGAAATGATGATGGCAACATATGTGCAAATGTGCTTGACACACTGGATGAATGTATGGATCATGATAAGAGATGTAAGAGCCCCAATAAAAGTATTTAATTAAAAAAGAAAAGAAAAACATGCGAATTCAAGAATGTCTGCCTGTATAATGCAGGGGCCTTGGTTACAGTCTGTAAATATCCTTTTCAGCACTGCTTTACCACAGTCAACTCAACTCACTGTCCACTGAGCTCTTCAACTCACCTTTGCGGTTGTGGTTGTCAGTGAAGAATGTCGTCTATGTAACGTTGACAGAGTCGGCAGCAGCTTGGATCCTTGGGCCCAGATGGCCGTCTGTTCACCCCACGTCTTCTCAGGTCCCTATAAGAGCTACTTCTCCAAAGAAGCTCCTGGGTTGGTCATCACACATGCCTTTCTGAATCCTTGTTTCGTTACAGGGCCTTCAAGAAGCCCATTTTATAGATGATGATACTGAGGCTCAGACAGAGGCCGGGACTCCCTGACTTGCACAGCAATTATAATAGTGTTGGCACTTGAAACTATCTCCCAAGTCCCTGTCCTTGGTTCTTGTCACTAAACTATGTTTACAGCCGCCCCCCCCCAACCCCAGGAAAAAAGTAGACAATCCATGATCCCAGGTATAAATGTGGCTATCTTTCTGATATCTCAGTGAGCAAGGCAGAGGGCCAGCCTAGCTAGAATTACTTGGAAGATACAAATGTTGAAGATTTCTAGCCATTGTCAAGGGAGGTGTTCAGGTATAACTGGGAAACTGTCATCAACACAGAAGAGTTGCCTTCAAGTCCCAGGCCCTGCTGCTGAGAGAGTGGAAGTAGTTATGCAGTAGGATGAGGAGGCAGAGTGGACTGTGTAGGCAAATATGGAGACAGTTAAATGGGTCTTGACGAGTCCCGTTCTCTTACACCCTAGCAGGCCAGCAAGCAACCTGGGGGTGGGGGTTGCACAGTGGTCCTGGTAACCAGAGTTGTTGAAGACAGATTATTTGTGAGGTCCATTAAGCCATTGGATGAATTGTTTAACACGTGTGTCTTCAATATTCATCTCTTTCCTTTCCTCTGGGTGGAAAGAGACCAATAGTGCACCTTAGATGGTTGCTCTTGTGCTTTGAAAACCCCAGTCACTACTCATGAAAGTGGGATGTAGAACCCTGTCTTGCGGACTATGGTTTGCCAATTGAGCTTAGTGTTTCTCGAGGCTATGATCCTGAGCCCTCAGGCTCAGTGAAAAATTCCTTCAAGGTGTTTGTTTATGTCTCATATGTTTTCATAACTTTGACCCCTGTGGGCTCAACCACATTCATGGGTCTGTTCGGAGGATATGTACCAATATCCTCTGTCAAAAACTCTGCCTTTGTTCCTGGCCAACAAAGCCTCCCACACCTCTCTATTAGTTTCCCAGGCTTTCCTAGGAACAAGTCTTCTGGGCTTGGTTGACCAAGCGAAAGCCCAGTTCGCCCTATGCTTGTTTTGGCTTCCAAGCTTCCTGCTCTCTATGAAAGTGGCAGCTTCTGTGGCTTCCTCCCAAAGACCAATGGATGTAAGATGTTTCTGCAGTCCTTTTCATTTGGTGAGTCCAGACCTTCCTGCATCGTACACGATAAACAGAGCATGCATTGATTTAGCAAAGGCTTGGCCTGGGCCAAAGAGGTCCCTTGTGGTCTCCAAAGTGAAATTTCCAAACCACAGGCCCAAATGCTCTGGCCTCACTCCAGGTGCAATCACTCAGAGGCAGTCTAAGCAGATAGTAACAGCTGCACACAAAGACTTCCAACAAACCAAGAGATTCCGTTAAGGGAAATGTGCCTTTTTAAATCAAAGGAATGAAAGATGCTCATTGGGATCACGCAGGCTTCTCCCACTTGGAGGTCCCAGGGTTCTGAAAGGGGTTTGCAAAGATGCCTTTAGTATGCCTGCTCTGCTCGAAGCAAGCCAGCTTACTCTATGGTGGGAGAAACCCAACCTCAACCCAACCAAACCCATTGTTGTCACCTTGATTCCAACTCACAGCAACCTTATAGGACACAGTAAACTTGTCTCACCGGGTTTCCAAAGCTGTAATCTTTATGGAAGCAGACTGCCACATCTTTGTCCCCATGGAGCAGCAGGCAGGGTTCCAAATGCTCACCTTTCGGTTGGCTCCTGAGTGCTTAACTATTTCATCCCCAGAGCTCTAATGGCTATGGCCACAGAGACTGCAATTCATCACACCAACATCCATGTGTCACCACCCAACTGGCCCCTCTCTCTGCAATTGCTTAGGCAGGAAGTGCATGGTGTTCATGGTCCAGTGGAGAAAGAGATGGTAAAAATCCCCAAGGTGTTAGAGTGTCCCCACAGCACTGGCCAGGCTGAGTTGGCACCATCATGAAGGCCAAGGTTAATGCCTGACTTGTTTACTGCTGGAAATTCTGTATATGACGATCCCCCCATATATATTGAATGAAAGTTCTTTAATGTCGTTATTTTACGTGTCCAAGAAATCCGGGGGAGGATGAGGCTGTGTCCATGGGGCCCTTTGCCTCACATGTTCACCCACCGCAGCCCTCTAGGTTCTCAACCATTGTAGCATTGGTCACAGTGACCGCATGTTGCAGGCAGCCCAGCAGAGGGTCGGGACCAAGTTGGCTTCCTGTCCATCATCCTAGGGTCTAGCCAGGTTCAGAGTTCTCAAATATTCCTTGGCTGCTGTCATTTTCCTCTCTCCTCTCTCCACCTGGATGATTGCATTCCCTGCTGCAGTGGTCTCCCTGCCTCTGAACTGGCCTCTTCTCTGCATAGCCACTAGAATGCGCTTGACAATGCTGTACCTGCTGCCCAGAAACGTCCTTCTGCTGCCCAGAAGGAGTCCATCTGACAGCCTGCCTGATGATCGTTCCCTTCTATGGCCTCAGGCATGTCCTCTACACATGTGACTGTGAAATTGCCAGTTCCAGCCAAGCCATCTTCTCTGACCTCCAAACCCATAGTCCCAACCACCTACCCAGGAGCAGCTGAGTGAATGTGGATTTCCAGGCCCAAATGCCCAGTCTAGATTCTTGGTCCTTCACTTCCTACCTGTGAGGCGGTAGGCAAATCATCCGCGAGGCTCTTTGAGCCTCCATTGCTTCATTTGAACTTGATTGTCATCATCAGGAGGAGGTGAGGAAAAACATCCGAAACCCAAGGGAGGGGGGTTTGGAACATACTGAAGCCCTGCTATGCTCATATTCCATTCAAATTGGTCTGAAATCTCTAGATATTTTCCTGCAAGCTGTTCCTCCTACTCTCAGTATTCTCCACCTAAGAAATACCTCTACCATCATATCCTTTCCATTTCCCAACAGACAGTTTGTAACGATTTCAATTTGAGTTCTCAAATATTCCTTGGCTCCTGCCACTTTCCTCTCGCCTCCCTCCACCTGGATGACTGCATGTCCCTCGGCAGTGGTCTCCGTACCTCGAAACTGGCCTCTTCTCCGCAAAGCCACTAGAATGAGCTTTATACAATGCTGTACCTGCTACCCAAGAAACTGCCAGTGGCTTTCCAGTTCATACAGAATAAAAGCCAAGCTTCACAATCTGGCCTCCAAAGCCTGCCTATCTGCCCCTGTCTGCCTCTCTGACCTCACCCCCTACCCCCTCTACCTCTTGCATGGTGTTTTGGCTACACTGGGTCCCTGGGTATTCCTCAGCCACAGATGTTCCCCCATATCGTGAGTCCGCTGCACACATTGTTCTCTGGGCTGTAGCATAATTCATTCCTCCCAGTTCTGCCTAAGCTCCCAGTTCACACACCAGCTCACAGGGAAGTCTCCCCTAGCCACCCAGGCCAGGCCAAGTTCGCCACGACATGCTCTCATTCATTGCATTCTGAGCCCTTAGCCTACATGCCATTGTAATTGTGTCTGCATTGGCATGTTTATTTATTTGTCTACTGTCTGTGAGTTGCACTAAAGCCAGAATCTTTAGGGAAAAGCACTGAGGGCAGGACCCCATCCGTCCTCTTGGAGTAGCTAGGAGGGTATCTGGCATGGAGTGGATGCTCAAGAAGTGGTTTTTCAATGGCTGAATCATTGAGGCAATTTTGGATCTGGTATTGGGAGATGAGCAGTCTTTGCCTCTGCCTTTACAGGAGCTGTTGGGAGATGGGGAGGGAGGAATAGAACTTCTAGGTGAGAAACCAGTAGAAGCAAAGGCACAAAGCCATGAAAATGGAGGGAGGCACCTGAGACTTGTGAGGATCCCTGAACTGTCAAAGAAGGAGGTTGAGGGGGTGGGACAGTGGCGACCATGAGGATGATCTGGACCACCAGGATGAAGAGTTGTGTTTTTTGTCTGGTGTGTGTGTGTAGGGGGGGGGCGGATGGAGAACCATGGAAGGGGTCTGCTATGAGGAGGACAGCTCCAACAAAGACAGTGACTTCTTCTTGTGGCTGCAGGCATCTCTCTGCAGAATCCACCCTCCAAGTGCTGAGGTTGCAGTTCCCCAAGCCCCAGGGAGCCCCATCGGCTCCCCTTCTTCCCTGCTGTACATTTTCCCAAGCCTGAGCCAAGCCTGAGTCAAATCCTCCACACCAGATGTTGCAACAGCAGTCATTTTTCCGTGTGCGACGAGCCAGGGGAAGGGTCACAGCTGTACGTTTTGCAGGAAGGTGCTGGTGTTTCAAGGAGGGACCTGTAGATTTCAGGGCTCAGGCGCTGGACCTCGTGCCAGAGCGGAGAGGGAGAGAGATACCCATGGAACCAAAGGGTGCAGCAACCCGAGAGCAAGCCTGAGCGGAGAAAGGGCGCAGGGAAAGAGAGACTCTGAGAGGTAGAGATGCACAGGCAGAGGACCTGGGAGGCCGGGAGGGGCCATAATAGACACCCTGTGAGAAAGCCCCGGGGACTCCCATGTGTCTACCTCATGGGAGGACGCATCTGCCCAACTTCTGATAAATGACTTCTTCCTCCCAGGGAAAGGGGTGGGCAGTTACTTGGGTGGGAGGGGGGAGGATAAACCCAAAATATCATGAGAAGCCAAGGGAAAAATAAATTTGTGGTCTGGTTAGGAAGTTTATGGCCAAAGTTTCCTACCAATTGCTTTTCCTTTTCTTTTCAGTATGTTCCTACCCCATGAAATATCTGCTTGACGGTGAACCAGGGACTTCCCATGTTTAGAGAGGAACTTGAAGTACCTTGATAAGAGCTTTCCCCCAAATGCACCGCATGGTTGAGTTCTAGTCCTACCACGGGGGGGGGGAGGGGTGGAGGGTTTCCATGTAGACCCCTGTCCATTGTGCACCTCACCCCAACCTGTGTGCTCAGAGGAAGGAGAGTTGGGCCAAGAGCAAAGAGTCATTGAAGGAGCACGTGTCGGCAACAACTCTGTGACACTCGACGCCAAAGGGAAAGACCGGCTGCAGCTGTCTAGCTTTCCAGGGCTGCCTCTGAGGGGAGAGCAGGGAGGCCAGTTTTGGCTTTCATTATCAGTACGGATTAGAAGGAAGTTTCCATATTCTGAGTATGACATGCTCTTGATTCTTTTTTGCCCCCGGGAGGCAAAAATACAGCTATAGTAGGGCAGGGGGATCAGGCCCTGAACTGTGTCGCTATAGACCTTCATTCTGGTCTGCTGTCCCGGAGGGTGGGAGCACAATCTTCCTTTCTCAGAATCCCATGGTGTGGTGCCCAACGAAGACTTTGGACAAGAAAATCATGGAGGGCAAGTCCGCTGGACATTTCTGGATTCCCGAGTTTTCAGCGTTTTCTATTAGGGGATCACCAAGCCTAGGCTCTTCTGACCTTATCAGAAATCTGAGCGGAATGGTTGGACCACTGATGGACTCACCATTGCCTGACTGGCTGTAATCAAAGGAGAGGGAAGATGCTATGAGTTACTGTAACATGAGTGGAGGTCTTATGCAACATATCTCAGAATGGTTCTTGATTTTGATCAGTTCCTCTGTTCAGGGAATGATTCCGGGGGCTGACAAATTGACCAGTGATGCAAGGCTTGGAGGCAGGTCTGTAGCCCATTGCTTATTATCTTTTCCACTGCCATCGAATCCCTTCAAACTTCAAGCGAGCCTATAGGACAGGGTCTAACTGCCCCTGTGGGTTTCTGACACTGTCACTCTTTACGGGAGCAGAAATCCTCCTCTTTCTCTTGAGAAACTGCTGGTGGTTTCAACTGCTGGCCTGTGGCTGGCAACCCCACGTGTCATCAACAAGGTGACTTTGTGTTAAGGGGCCCCATGGAAAAGCCCTGAGATGTTAGGAAGCCAATGCCATGCCTCCGACTGAAGAAGAACACATCTAGGGACTTGCCTGGCCCCAGAGCTAGTGACCGCAGGTGTTCGCTGTTCTGGCCACAATGGGGACATGATGGGCGGATCACACGAGGAGTCTGTGTGAGCTCAGGTCTGTGTCCCTCTTGTGAAGTGCGCTGGGGAAAGTGAGGCAACCAGGATGGGAGAAGAGGAAAGACACTCTAAAGGGCTACAGAAATCCAACATGGACAAGAGACGATTCCTGGGGAGACAGGACCCCCACTTTTTAGGTCTTCAAAAACCTGTCAGGTGGTGGTGGGAGGGGGGCGCGGCATGCTTATGGGCTCCAGCTGAAAAGCAGAAGATGATTCATCAGTTTGTGAGTCAGGGAAAGGAGCTGGTGACAGGTGTCAAGCACTCTGCAGTGGAGCCTGTGGCTGCTTGATGAGGGAGCTTCTGATGCTTTTTTCTTATACTCTGAGCCACTTGTTACTTTCATCTGTTGCTTCATCGTTTCGTTTATTCGGGAACACTTTCCAGAGAGCCACAGAAGACAGGGCCCCTGTCGACAAGGAGGTTCCAAGCCAAAGGGTTCTCTGTCACAGCAAGATTGTCACCAGGCCACACACTGGCAAGACCTGACCTGGGAGTGGACAGTGCTTGGCAGTTTCCTGTGTGAGAAATAGAGGGCAGTGAGCTAGTTCAATCTGGGACACCTGAGGCGGGGTGGGGTCCCATGGGAGCCTTGGCCAGAGGCTCATTCCCCGACTCCTGCTTGCCCCAGCACTGCATGACATGTGATGGCACCACAGGCATCAGCGATGTCTACGAGTCCTCCCTGCAGGAGCTATGACTCAGTGAGGGGGAGAATGACCAGATTGCAATGACGCAAAAGCCCCGGAGAAGGATATGCCAATTAGTACAGGAAAGAATGAGGTCCCAGGGGTCCCCAAGCCCCACATCTTCCCCTTCTCTTTCCAAACAGCTAGGACTCTGGAGGCAGCCCAGAGCCCCTCACGAAACAGGAGCGTCACCGTGACCCTCCACCCCCGGGGATCGAGCCATTGAGCTACTGCGTGAGTCTGCACACTCGTCAGAACGGAACGGGCAAATTCCTGTGCCTTGGACGTGTGGATCTGGTTAACAGGATGCTGCAGGAATGCACAAGTGTGGAGCCAGCTTGTCGGGCTCCTCCCCACCAGACCAGGGCCCTGCCTGCTACTCCCTTCCTCTGGTCTGGGGGAGAGGCACCCGAGGCCCCTTGCTTCTAATCTGTTCAAGCTACAAGCCCTACCCTGTGGTCTCTGAGCTGGTTTTTTTGCGGGGAGGTACCGTGGGGCTTGCTGGTTGGCCTAGAGCATCCACAGGCTTCCCCCCAACATCCTGCTGGGACACAGGCAAGTGAGGGTAGTGGGGTGTGAGGTGTGGCCACAAATGCAAAATTGATTTATCCAGTGGCTGGAGGAAATTCTTTACTGTACTGGGGTGCCCTGGCTGACTCAGAGGCCACTGGTTGCTCTAGGGAAGTCTGGCTTTGCTCCCCCCACTGCCTAGGCCACTTATCAGCACACTGATAGATATTTGATCTGCAGCCAGAGCTGTAAGCTCAGTGCAGATTGAAGACAGAGCAAGGGGGAGCTTCACGTTCATGGGAATGGAACCACCCTTATCTTGGACAGATAAATAATGAAGGGGGTGATAGCCAAGGCCTGGTGGGAGAAGGACGTGCTGCTCCAGGGTTCTGCCTTGTCACGGGATGCAGGCCCTCAGACACCCTGGCCTGAAAGTCTCTGATATGCTCTCAGTGGTTAAAGCATACGCCCCCCACTTTAACTTGGATATTTTTACAATGACAGACACACAGATCAATGAATCAGCGTTGAGAAACCAGGAAGTCAATCCACGCTCTTATGAACACCTCCTCATTGACAAGGCACTGAAATGCAGTCAAAGGGAAGCGATCAGCTCTCTAAGAAATGGTTCTGGTAAAACTGGATATCCATTTGTAGAAAAATGAAATAAGATCCATATCTTTATCCACATACAAAAATGAACTCAAGACGAATCAAAGACGGAAGTGTAAAACCTAAAACTATGTACATTCTCAAAGGGAAAAAATTTAGAGGCAAACTAAGGGGCCCTTGCATAAATACATCTCAAACATAGCTAAGAACACACGAACAGCAGAAGATAAGCTGGGAACTGTTCAAAACCAAACATGCACGCTCATCAGAAGATGCCACTGAAAGAGTGAAAAAATAAGAGCCTACACACTGGGGGAGATTGCTTGGCAATGACATACTGGACAAGGGACCGGTCTCGAAAATTTACCGAAAACTTCAACAGCAAAAAGGCAAGAAATCCAGTCAAAAACTGGGCAGAGAACATGCACCGGCATTTCCCCAAGGGAGACATTTAGGTGGCCCCCAAAACCAGGACTACATGCTAGCAATAATTAAGGACTCACTCAAACTCACTGCCATCGAGTCAATGCTGACTCATAATGACCTTATAGGACAGAGTAGAGCTGCCTCTGTGAGTTTCTGAGACTAACTGTTTCAGGGGGTACGCTCCTTCTTTCCCCATGCAGAAGCTAGTGATTTGGAATGCCTGTGCCTCCAGGACACCTCTTATTAAGTCCTAGAGAGAGATGCAAATAAAAAACACCAGTGAGCCATCACCTCACTCCAGCAAAGTTCAATAACACAGTTCAAAAACTAGGAAACAACCAATGTTGGCGAGACTGTGCAGAGACTGGGACCCTCTTCCTCTGCTGTTGGCCAGATGCTTCCTTCAAATGATGGAAATAGAAATACCACGTGATGGCAATCATCCCCCGACTCTGAATTTATCCAGAGAAATAGGAGCTGTGACATAAAGAAATCTGCACAGCCATGCTCTTCATACACTCATTACCAGAGCAAAAAGCTGGAAACAACCTAAGCGCCCATAAAGGGATAAATGGATAAACATAATCTGTACAGACAAATGACAGAATACTACATGGCATCAAAGGATCAGGAAGCATCTGTGAAGCCCCTCACCCCATGGATTAACCTGGCGGACATTATGCTGAGTGAAAGGAGTCAATCACAAAAAGGACACACATTGTATGAGACCACCAAAAATCACGAAAGGTTTAGTCACACAAAGAAACAGTCTTTGACATTACCAGGGCTAGGAGGGAAGGGAAGAGTGAATCACTAATGAAAGGGTAGACAGCTTCTTAGTTAGGGAGAATGAAAAGGCAATAGATCATCGGGGGTAAGTCAGGACAAGATGACAAAGGCAAAGAAAACCCCGAGAGTGAAACACAACAGAGGTAAAGGCTATGGACGTCAATCATCTGCAAGTGAATTCATAGGTGGTTCTAGTCCAGGCAGACTAGAGCAACAAATCCAAAGGCACTCATATGTGTGTAAGAAAGAACTTTATATCAAGAAGTAATTATACATCAATAAAACATCCCAGCCCAGTCCAGATCATGTGGATAAGTCTAATATTAACCCATATGTCCGATTCTAGTCCATAGATTCCTCTTCAGACTCACAAAGCATGTGCAATGATACTGACTGCAGGACAATCACAGGTCGGGGTGAGGAGTGGGGGGTAAGGGGCGGGGTAGTCTTGTGGATCCAGTAGTGGTGGAGGCATCTCAGCACTGGTGTGGGTCTCCATGTGGCTCTCTCTAGCTTTCTGAGAGTCTCAACCACAGGAAAAGTGAGGCAGAGGGAGAGTGTGTGTCAGGCTGTGACCTGAATGACAGGCTGGACTCTACCCCTTCATTCTATTTATCAAGTTGACATGACATCATGTAACTAACACATAAGTAAACACACAGCTGAATAGCCGTCCCAATCCTGAGACGAGAAGACCTAGATGCTGCCCAGCTACCACTGCTGCCCACTCTACTAAGGACCACACTGGAAAGCCATGGATAGAGTGGGAGATTACTGGTCTGATAGAGACTGGTGGAGTGCCTGAGACTCTGGCCCTTACACATCCATCAACACTGGAACCAAAATCACCCCTGTGGCTCAACTTTCAGCCAAATAACAGACAGACCTCCAAGGTAAGCAAAGACTCCTAGAACAACGAACCTTTGAGATGCAAAGGGCAGCCTTTGGCCAGGACTAAAGCTCTGAAGGCAGGAAGGGCTAGGAAAGAAGGACAAATGGAAATGGGAAGCTCAGGGAGGAAGCCAGGAAAGGGAAACCTGCTGTCACATGGTGGCGATTGCTATCAATGTCATAAAATCAAATGGGTAGGAATTGTTGAACAAAAAGATGACCTGTCCTGTAAACTTTCAATGCAATCTCCATAAAATGTTTAAAACATAAAAATAAAAAGCAAAGGAGCCTGCCAGCAAGCCAACAGGCCCAGCGGCTGGGCAGGGCTATGAATTCCATTGAGAACCTTCTTGAATCAGTTGAGGTGCTTCCAGTGATCTCAGTATGGAGGGCCACACCCTCAATGCTACCTTGCTGGCGCCAGGACCTACTCAGAATTCCCTGCATCCACTGGGACATGCAAAGGGTTTGCAGTGTCCCTTCCATGATTCCAAATCTGCTGAGGATGGTTGTGAGAATGGTCGCCAAGAAACATTTTGGTAGATGCAACTGACCTTTCTTCATATAAGGTAACTGGATGGGGTAGGAGGTGGGTGATGGATCCAGTCAGGCTCTGCTTTTCACAGCAGGCATATAGGAAATAGACTCAACATTGCTTCTGGAAGACTGGCCATCTTCTGACACAGGACACAGGCTTAAATCTTGGAAGGCCATTTGCTTAGGAAAAGGGCAGCTCAGAACATTGGTGATGAGCTCCAATTCTGCTCAACCAGGACCTCCTAGCTGATAAGAGCTTTCAAGGGATGCCAACACTCAGCTCTGAATGAATTCCCTCACTAGTTTCTGGAGGTCTGTCCTGAGGAAAAGAGAGCAAATGATGACTGCTTGCCTGGAAGTATACTCGAAGCAAACTTCTGGAAGGTGTTAAGCCTGGCAGAGGCAAGTCTTTTGTGCATTCGACTCAAACCCATCTAGATAATTCACTTGGCAGATGATGACAGAGGGTGGTGAGTGGGAGGCCACCTTTATTGAGCGGCTCACACATGAAAACCTGTGTCATTTGGGGAAGACCTCGAGTCAAAGGCATAGTTATACTTAACCTGCTTGAAATCAGAATCATACATTTAGGCTGTGGCAGCCTTCAAATTTCAGTCCAACCTGAAATTTTCTTATTGCATTTTGTGATAACAACCTGTTATGAATAAATGGACTCGGGTGTGCTTGTTGAATAACAAGGGAAATGAATTCCTAGACCCTTGTCCCAGCCATCTTCTTTCCCAGTAAGTGTGACTGTTTCTCTAAATATCCCCCCATCGCCCAGAGGGATGTGGAACTTATACGAATAAGGCTAGTGAAGAGAGCAAGGGAGTCGGTCTCAAAAGCCAGTGGGGGTGTGAAAGCATTTGGAGAACCTGATGCATCTTCCCTGGACTCTGCACCCCACCCCCATGGGTAGGGGGAGCCAGCCAGCTCTTCTGTCATGAGCCCAAGCCCCAGTGAATAGCTGCATCCCAGGGGTGAGAGGCTGCTTGGCCCACACCTGCATCGATGATTTCACACTTCACCGTCATGTTGGCTGGGATCACCACGCTCATCCTCCTTATTGCCCGATTTTGGGTGTGGGCTTGGAATGATGTGGCCTAGAGGGGCACTCAGAGAAGAGAGGGGGACAGGCAGCGGAGTCAAAGGCAGGATAGGCTGCTGGGGCATGTAAATCCCATCCCAGATGCCTCGAAGATGACATCAAGCCCTGCATGTGAAACAGCTGTCTGAGCAGGGCAAGTCAGCAGATGCTGCTTCTGTTGTCGCTAGAAGCCATTGGAGCTCCTGCCTGATGTGTTTGGCTTGGTCAGGGGGACCCACTAGGAAAAGCTAGACTCTCAGGGTCACCCTCTGTGACAGATGCCTTCCTACCTGAGCATTCTATTCCCATGATTAGTGGTGATATGAGGATCCAAGTTGTGTGTGTATGCAGAATCACACCCAGCTGCCCTGGCAATTCAAAGGCGGAGGCAATGCACTGGTCTTACAAAGGAACTGAGAAGGAACATCTTTGTTGACGTGAACGGGAACAAAGGCCCACTGCCTGTGATGCCAGGTGCCTCCACTGACAGGGGCAGGAAGTGCTTTGAAGTACACTTCACTTTTGTCCCTATTCAACACTAGGACACCAGGTCACCACTCATCACTCCCTCTGATCCCCATAAGTCTCCACCCGTCGTCGTCACTGTCCTCTCCTCACTCCCAGATCCCTCATCCACTACGAGGGAGCCACACACTGGGGTACCAGAGCTTCTCCACCTGGGCACGACTGCCATTTGAGGCTGATGGATTTTTAGTCCGGGGGGCTGCTCTGTGCCTTGCAGGATGTTTAGCAGTATTCCTGGCTTCCATTCATTAGATGCCAGGGGTCCCACCTCTATTCCCAATGGGACAGGCCAAAGTGTCTCTGAACCCTGTTGTACAATGGACCCCTGGGGACAGGGGCCATACCTGTGTGTCTGATGAATGGCCATTTTCCCCCCAGGGAGCCAGGCTCCAGGCTGGCATGTCTTCACCACTTTGCTTCTGTGTGTGCCCAGTGCCTGGCACATTCACCATTCAGGAATATTTAAAAACAGAGCAAAAAGGGGAACCTTAAAGGCTTAGATGTGTAGGAGCCCTGGTGTTGTAGTTCCAAATCACCAGCAGCAGATCCTTGAGGGAAAGACTGGGCTTTCTACTCCGGTCAACCATTACAGCGTCAGAAACCCACAGCAGGGCTGCTATTATGAGTCAGCATTGGCTCCATGACAGTGAGCTTGGCTTGGTTTGGAAAGGCTGAGATCCCACTCTGGTTCCTGGATATGGCAATGACAGACATTGTCCCTCCCTGGCAACCCTCCCCATGTGCTTCCTTTCCTTTGGAAAGAGCGAGGAAGCTCCTCGGTTGATTACAGTACAAATCAGCCCCAGACCATCTGGTTTGATTTGTAGCTTATATTACAAAAAAAAAAAAAAAGCAATTTCCCCCTCTCCTTCCTTGCCTCCTCCCGGGTCCACCTTCATCTGAATGTAGGTGTTGAGTCAACAGGCGGTATCAGAACATCCTGGGGCAGCAGAGAGGGAGGGTCTGAGTTGAGTGAAACGGGGAAGCAAAGAGGTGGAGAGACAAGAATCTGTAGGCATCTTTTAGGAAAAGCTTCTGAGAGGCTCTGCGGGCAGAGGAGAGGTGTGCCACTGTGGTGGTCCTGCAGTGCCAAGGCGGCCCTATTGAATGGGGCAGGAGCTGGAGCAGTGACTTGGCTCCCAGCACACTGTCCTCCTCGCCTGACCACAACAATGTCATCAGCAGGGTGCGGGGCCATCGTGTGACAGGTGCAGAGTGTCCAGTAATGCCTGGCATATGTCCATGACTGCTCCTTCCCCATCGCTCTCATCACGGCAATGGGATTCAGCACTGGCAGGCAGAACCTGGTGTCAGGTTTCAATGGCTGGGCTATCACTCGGGTTGGCTGCTTGACCTTCTCCACACATTGTCTGTCCCTCCAGAATTCTTTGCTGTCCCTCCTTGACCGTGCTTCCTCCACCCTTTTCTCTCCTCCTGTCCCACCCCAGCCATTGGCTGAATTTGAGTGTTTGATGGAGAGAGGGGGCAGGGCAACTCTTCAGATGTCTGGGGAAGAGGTGGGAAGGGTTAGGGACAGGTACTCTGGTGAGCTTGGCCACCAGTCCTGGGCCTTCTGAGGAGGGGGCATACAGTGCACGGGTTCAGGGTGGACCTTAGGGAAGAAGTGGAAAAGCAGCAAGTCCTTCAGTCCTGTGCCGCTGATGTCTCTGGCACGCACATGACTGTGTGGGCCAAGGCATCCAGCACTGCTTCCATGGCTGCCACTGTCCCCTGAGCTCCTGCCTAACTAACTGGTGTTGTAGGCCAGCTGTGGGGCCCTTCCAGGCCTCACAGCTCCTCTGCCCTCTGGAGCCCAGACCTTAGTCCACCCCAAAATGAGAAGCACTGTGTGGGGTCAGGCCCCCACAGGATGGTGGCCCCGGAACCCACTCCGGCTCCCTGGGCGTTTCTGGCAGAGGGTGCGATCAATACCCCCTCTCCCTGGTCTCCCTGCCCTTCCCTCGCCTCAAGGGACGGTATTTTGGTCCTCTCACGGCCCTTCTTTGCTGGCTACCCAGGTTTGTTAGCTGGGATAGGGAATGCAGGAGCCCAGAGGCCTGAGGCTTGTGACCAGGAGGTGGGGGTTGAAGGGAGAATGAATGCTAGGGGAGCGTGAGTGTGGGGGATGGGGGGTGGGAAAGCAGCAGCAGGGGCTGGAGGGCACTGAAGTCTGCCCAGAAGCTAGGAGTGGAGGTGACCCTTGGAAAGCGCTGGGGGGCCGGGGGAGGAGTACAGTTCCGGCTCCTAAGCACTTGGTAACTGGGGCCAAAGGTAGAGGCAGTGGGGAAGAGCCCTGCCTCATGCCACCTTGGTGCCTTGCTATCTTTCGCCATGAGCTATGATGGCCCTGATTGCTTTGTTTGAGTTACAAGAGCTTGTCAGCTGCAGGGCCGGAAAGACAATATTTACTGTGTTGGCACAGAGCCTGAGTGATGGAGGGTGTTTTCTGGTGTGGGAGTTCCACTTACTTGGGGGATGATTGAAAGCCCCTGGAGACATGCAGATGGTCCTGGCAGGGACCCCTCAGGGAAAGTCCCATCCCTCAAGCACAAGCCCCTTGTCCTTTGTTGTGGGAGGGGGGAGACAGGGAGGGCCCAGTCTCCTATCAGCCTGAAAAGAAGACAGGGAGGGGAGCCTCTGGAGCTGGCAGCCTGCAGGGGGTTGGCAAGGAGCAGTGGGGAGAAAGAGAAAAGGTTGATCCTTACACAGGGCTGGGGCTGTGGACTCCTTTTGTCCAACACTAGTTCTTTAAATGTAGGAACTCTTAAAAATCACCCCGACAGCATAGGTTTTTATTTTATCTTAAGTAAACAACATACAATAATATATACCCCAAACCCCTCCCATCGAATCCATTCCTACTAGTTGTGAGTTTCTGAGGCTATAGATCTCCACTAGCCAATAGCTTCGTCTTTCTCCCTCAGAGTGACTCCCAGGACCTGTCACTAGAACCACCGACCTCTTGGTTACAATGTATCGTGTTGCTGGAGTCCAGCTCCAGGAGGGTTGAACTGGACACCTGAAGGAGATGTGGAGTCAGCGAACCCAGACGAGACAGACATGAGAGATGTTCTGGTGGAAGCAAGCTCTGTTGAGTGTTTCCAGACAGCTTCATACTCATGTATAATTATATGTCCAGGATCCCTGGTGGTTTAGTGGTGACGTGTTGGAATGCTAACCACAAAGTCAGCAGATTGAAACCACTAACCACTATATGGGAGAAAGATGGGGCATTTTAGCCCCCCCCCAAGAGTTACAGTCTCAGAAACCCACAGGGGCAGTTCTACCCTGTCCTACAGGGTTGCTATGTTGGTATTGACTCGAGGACAGTGAGTTTGTAGTGTATATATTATATGAAATGCTTTATGTCGATCTCTCCAAATTTATTAAGGAATTCTCTATTAGCAGAGGATTGAACACTTTCCTCTCCTTGGAAAATTGTGTTACAATATGTCAGCATCCATTTTAGAATATATGGAAGTCAACGTAATCCATGGTTCTTTAATTTGTGAGTAGATTATAAAATGTTCTCAGAGGGCTCTATTATACATCTCCCTTTTTAAGGCTTCTGTCTTCAGGTCCATGTTGCTTTTCCAGACTCTTGTTGAATTAGATACTTCCTAGTAAAATTCACTTCTTTGTAGCACCTTTAAGTGAGGGCCCTGAAGCCCTGGAGGTGACACTCCAAGGTTTCCTTTCTTTGCTTTGTGTTGCTTTATAGAGATTCTAGCGGTTTATGAAGATCTTGGTAGAAAGCATTTTGTCTATGATTATGGCGGGCACTGAGGGCTTGCTGGCAGAATCCTCACCTTTTATGTAAACTCCAGGCTCAATTCCTGACCAATGACTCGCATGCACAGCCACCACTCAGTCATCCATGGGGGCTTGTGTGCTAGGATGTTAAACAGATTTCCATTTAGTTTCCACTCTATGAGAGACTAGGAATAAAGGCTTGGCTTTCGACTTCTGAAAATCGGGCAATGAAAAGACTGGATTACAACAGTCTACCCTGCAAACAGTCAGAATTGGGCAGCCTTCCTTACTGCTGGACATTGGGTCAACGGGATCGCAGGTAGGGACTAAACAATCACAGGGGAGCAGGGTAAAGTGCAGATTTGGTGGGCTTACCCTTGGGTACAGTGGTTCAATTGGCCTGGAAGGGGGCCTATTGATTTGACTCGTTCATGAGTTCTGCAGAAGATTCTAAAGCACATGGTCCCTGGGCCACACCAGGAGAAACCATGATGAGGAGAGTGGGTTTGACGCAGTAGTATGGGGATTGAGTCAGAGCTCCAACACTCAGTTGCTCTGAGACCTTGCCCAAGGAAGGTTTCGTTCTCTGCCTCAGCCTCTGTACCAGTTGAGTGGGACTAACACCCCTCTTCCTGCCTGGCCCACAAAGATTCCAAGCAGGCAAGCATGTATGTGAGGGCAAATTCCTGATTTCTGGTTAGGGTGAGGTGCCCAATGGTGTCAATGAGCCTGTTAGTCCAGGCCAGACCCTTCATGTGACTTGCAGATATCTGAGTTGATTCTTTGATTCTCCTTGACATTCACCTTTCTTCTGGTCTGATGGCCCCAGGATGAGGAGATGGAGATAGAAGGTAGCTGAGTAGCTGGGGATCATCAGGCTTTCCTCCCATGGACAGATAAAGCTAGGCCAATCAAATGCCCTGGTGGCATAGTGGTTCCTGTATTTCCTGTGACCGAAAGGCCAACAGTTCGGAACCACCAGTTGCTCCTTGGAATAAAAGATTCGGCTTTCTACTCCTGTAAAGAGTTATAGCCTTCGAAACTCACAGAGGCAGGCAGTTCAACCCTGTGCCTAGAGTCGCAAGGAGTCAGCATGACTCAATGGCAGTGAGTTTGGTTTGGTTTTGGAGTCTGTAACTCACAGGTGCCCAAACCTCCCTTGGCCTCACTGATCCAGGGGCATCCCCTTACTGGGAGCAGACTCAACATGTTACCCTAACAACAGGAAGTAACATTCACCAGAAAATACATTGGCAGTTAGTGTGGCATTTTCCTGAAGGGGAGATGGAGGCCATAACATACATGCCACAAGGCAGTTTGTTAAATAGCCTTTTGAAAACTGTGGCTTTTTTTCTCCCCTGGAAATGCATCTTCTGTGGTGTTGTTTATTCATCGAATGATGTTTCACCAAAAGATGTGTTGACACCTTAACCCTTATACCTGTGAAGGAGACTTCGTTCGGAAAGAGGCATTTTCTTGCGAGGTGTTAGCTGTTAGGTTAACATCAGGACTTCATACAGCCAGATGGCCTTAATCCCACCTGGCTGGGGTCCTCATAAAGGAGGGGGCACACCATAACAGACAATGGGATGGCAGCAGCGTGATGCCAAGGAATGCAGGGAGCCACCTGAAGCAGGAAGAGAGCATGGGACAGAGCCTTAGAGCCTCAGCATGGCCGACACCCTGACCGCAGTCTCCCGGCCTCCAGATGTGGGCGATGTGGTCATCTATGTGGTGACTGCCCCATCTCTCTCTCCCTCAGCCTGTGAAGCCGCACGCACGTGGCGTGGCCGAGAGTGAGTCCACAGCCCGGGGAACCTGAGGAACTTCACCTCTCAGGCCTGCTCTGCGGGCTCTGCTCCTACCTGCTCTGCTCAGGAGTTGAGGCGGTGATGGAACTGCACATTTGGAGCCCAAGAGCCTTCCTCGGGGTTGTATTTGGGGTGGAGGCTATTTCCAGGGCTCAGAACCCACCATAGCAACTTCCTGCCCCATATCCGGTCTGTCCTTTTCTAGCTCTGACTTGTGCTACAGGTTGATACTCCCCAGTCCGACCCGACCCACCACAAGGAGTTCTTAGAGCATCACTGCTAGAAGGTTCTGGCAGGAGTCATGTAGGCTAGCTTCTCAGGCCCATGAGGTGGGGTTAGGGCTAGACTCTGCTACTTCTGCTCGTCCTTGGGCCTTGAATGGAGGCCGGGCATGCATCTCTGGCCCACAGCAAAGGTGGTGTCTGGTGGCTCTGGACTGCCACAGACAGTTCAGAAGGCTGTAGGCACTGGCAGGAGCAGAATCCCCTTGGCTGTGCCAGCTGCCGGCTGGGCTGAGAACATCTAAGTGTGGAGCACCTTTCAGAAGCAGAGCTGAATGTTGCAGTGCGTAATAAGACCTGGCAGGTTTCCAAAGGCCCAGGATTGCCAGCAGGCTCCCAACATCCCCTCCCTGTTCGTACACAGCTTCGCTTTGGTGTCTGGCTCCTTGCCTACCACACCTCGGGCTCCTTTTGCCAAGGCTGCCATGAAATGAGACAGAAACCCGGCCTAGGGGTGGGAAGGGATGGACATGGCAGGGAGGCTTCCACGCTGAGGTAGCAGGAGACGAAAAGGGCTTGTTCTGCCAGAAAGTGGGCTTGGCAAGGGAGCTGTGGTTTCCCGTTCCAAAGCCCTTCTCAGACTGCTGGGTGCTTCTGTGGAAAGGTCTGGCAGCATGGTGTGGCCAGGAGTCATTAAAGCTGCATTCAAGTCGGGGCTTTGCCTTCGGCTGGGGGGTTGGGGTGGTGGGGGTGGGAGGAGGCATCGTCAGACACAGGGTGGCAAGCATTGAGGAGGTGGCACAGGATTATGCCCCCACCCACACACTAAGGGCTTGCTGGGCCAGAGTCTCAGAAGCAGGTGGTCAGGAGACAGCTAAGAAGGACGCCAGGCCCTCTTTGCCATTTCTGTGCTTGCTTAGTCCATGGATTTTAACATTGGTATGGCAGGAAATAGTAGACACCTTGGGGGTCTTCAGAGGGGTCACTAACCAAGGGCACAGGAGGAATAGTCATTGCCCTTGGCTTCCCAGCCCATTTATCTTCTTGTCTCCAGGTGAACCCATTCTGGCTCTTTGTGAAGAACAGGGGCTGCCCAGAGTGGAGACTCCTGGGAGATGTAACCTCTCTCTGTTAAGCTATCCTGGAGTGTCCTTCTCTTCCCTTCTCTTCCCTTCCTTTTCCCACCCCTCCTTGCCTTCCTACTTCCATGTTGGCTCCCTCTTCAACCCTGTCCTACGGGGCTGCTAGGAGTCAGAATCAACTCAGTGAGTACAGAGTAGATCACCCGTTATTCTTTATTCAGCAGCATTTGATCTTAATATGCAAAAAGGCAAGCCAAGGCACTCCACTCCTCTGCCTGGACAACTATACTGGGCTGCTCTGACCTTGACCTCTAGTCCCTGCCCACCTCTCCCATTTCATCTGGCATCACCTTCCTCCTTGATCCCCCATTGGCCAGCCTCGTGTGATCACTTCATTTCTTGTCCTTCAACAGACCAAGCTCAGTCCCTCTTTGCATCTCTGAATTGCAGGGTTCCTTCCTGCTCATCAGTCTCAACTCAGATGCCATCTCCTCTGACAGGTCTTCCTTGACCCTGCCAACCTGCAGTGGTGCCGGGATGATGATCACACTTCTTGGGCTACTTTATAGCACATGACACTCAATAAATTATCTGTGTGTGTGTTTCTTTATTTGATGATTGTCCGTGACACTAGAACTTAAGCTCTGCAGGGATGGGCCCATGTCTTCCTTGATCTCCCCTCTACTTCCAGTTGTCTGACACTTCACAGGCCCTCAGAATAGGCCTGGGGAGTTGATGACTGAATGAATGACTGATGTGTCAGTGTTATCGGGGGAAGACAAAGGCGAGGAAGCCAACCTTGTGCAATATCACATGCAGTTGGCTCCCTCTGGTCTCTTCTTCCTCATACTGTTGTTGAAATATGAGACAAGGTGTCTTCTCCCCTGAACTTGAGGGTCAGGATCATTTTCACCTTGCTCATCACTGTATGCTTCGTACCTTCATATGCCTGACACATAGGAGGCCCCCAATGAGTTTTGCTGAGTGATTCAATGACTGAATCTGTCCTTCTCAACTGTAGGAGGATTGAGGAAATGAAGCCCAGCACCTCTCACCTTTCACAGGTGGGATAGCTGAGGCCCAGGGAAACCTTCCCATGGCTATACCAGCAGACACAGGTCAGAATGCAGATCTTAACATGAGCATGGAGTCTCAGCGATCTACAAATGGTTAATGTGCTCGGCTGCTAACTGAAAGAGTGACACTTTGAGGCCATCCTGAGGTACCAGGGAAGAAAGACCTGGTGATTGCCGTGAGAACTGTTAGCCATTGGAAGCCCTTTAAGTAGAGCTGTACTCCAGTGGACACAGGGTTGTTATGACTCGGAATGTCCTCACTAGGAACTGGCTGCTGGGTAACCTGAGGACTATTTTCCTTTAAATGATTTTTTTAAAAGTTGTTCCAACTGAGATGACTTTTCAAAGCTGTGATTAAGCGAACAGAAGAACAATCCATCACTCCTGATTGAAGAGGAAGGGATCTCAGTCCCGAGGCAAAGGGGAAACTCGGTGAAATGCCACAGCAGGCAGCACCGGATCGAACTGAAATCCCAGCCAGAAGTCCCCCTTCCTACAAAAGGTGTTGGGACCTGTTTCTCGCCGAAAGGTGACAGGCAGGCTTGACACTTAGTGCAGGAGACGCCTACGCGGCACCTCACGAAGTCCTCAAGAAGGCTGGCTTTCGAGTGAGGGAGATCTGGCATTGAAACTCTTTGCTACTTACGCAAGCTTGCAAGTGGTCCACTTCTCTTTACTTCACTTGCTTTCTGTGTGATTTGGGGATAAGAAGAATAATATGTGTCCATGCTCCCAATTTATATTCAAGTTACTGTTAGCATGTACAGTGTAACATATAAATTAATAGTGTGTCATCTATGGTGCCTCTATTGTGTTTGTTGCAGAGCTGGGCACTGAGTGGGTACCTGTTAAGGCTGCACTCTACCTGGGGTCGAATGCTCAATGAGTATGGGTAGCTTTATTGTCAACGGGCTGGTACAACTGGGTCTTCCAGGTGTGCGTAATTGAGGTGGTGGGTACCATGCCCAGCTCTGAAGTAACACTTATACCAAGATTTTGGGTTGTGCTCATGGAACAATTTCAGTACATGGTGACAAAGCCCAATCTGGACCCACAGCACTTCGCAACACAGACTCACCAGTAGTTATTTGTAGTTACCACTGCTTCTGTCCCAACCAAAGCCAATACTGAGGCCTTTCCTTATAGTCACCAACTCAATAGGAGCAGAGTTGGGTCAGGAAGCCACAGCTGATGGGAGAGAGTCCTTCCTTTGTGACTTGGAAGGGAAGCAACTGAAGAATCAAGACTGATGCATGCCAGGCTATGGAGAAAGGCTTCGTTGTGGCACTGCTGAATGGAAAATCCTGTTTACAAGGGAGTTCAAAAGCAAACCCTGCTCCTTGGCTCTAGTCTGAGCCAATATTGACTACCTAACACACTCAGCATCACTCTGAAAACAAGATAGCAACAGACGCCAACTCTGCTTCTCAATTGCCTGTGATGCAGGCAGGGTTGACTTCGGGGAAGACATTTCATTGGAAGCATCACTCTGAGTAGCTATCTTGATTCTATTGTCCATAGTAAATATTGTCAGAAGGTCAATTCCAACCTAGTACTATAGTTTGTACAGCCTCCTTATACTTCACAGGTCCCAGCTGGTCATGGCTGTGATGAAATGCAGACTACATCCTTCCCTGGAGCTCAATTAGATCAGCAATGAGGCAATCCTAGAAAATTGTAATGCCTTGTGAATTAATTCAAATCTGGTGCCTGGCACAACCTTACCCCATTGATCAGCCTTTCTCTCACTTGACTTTTCATCCCTGCCAATGACTGTCCTACACTTGTCCTTCCCTTTGCCACTTCTTTAAAAAGTAGTCAGTCTATCCTATTCCCTCCTGGAGCCACAGTGAAGCTGCTCTAACCACCACTCAAACACAACGGTCCTTTACAGTGAATAAATCCAGTGGTTTCTTCAGTCTTTATCATCCTTGGTGGCACCATTCCTCAACTCTTCTCTCTCTTTCACTGATTCTTCGTGCTAAGAGCTCTGCAGAGTCCTTGCCTAGGTCCCTCTCTCTTCTCCTTCCACACAGTGTCTCTGCCATAACCATCACTGTGCTGATGATTCCTCATCTTGATCACTGGACCCAACTGCTATCACTCTGGCCCATGGCTTCATTCATCACCTATATGCAGAAGACTTACTAACTCTTTGGAACTTGAACCTATGTATCTGACTGTCCAGAGATTAAACATCTTCATGTAGGTGTCTCATAATCTCAACCCTCAATGAAACCTATGGCCAGCGAGCTGATTTCAACTCATAGTGATCCTATTGGACAGAGTAGGACTACTCTTTAGGGTTTCTGAACTATAAATTATTATGGAAGCAGACAGCCTCAAATTTTTGTCATGGAGCAGATGGTGAATTTGAATCACCAACCTCATGGGTAGTGTCCCAATGCTTCACCCAGGAGCCTTATATGTAGAATATCTGAAACTAATCTCTTGGCCTCTTTCAGTGGCCCAATCTCAGTGAATCCTGCCTCAGCTAGCCAATGGACCAGGCTGAAACTCGGGTATTATCCTTGACCTCTCTTTCTTCCTCACACCACCTCCTGTCACTTGAAACCATTTTTTCCCCTTATGATTAAGACAAGTTATCAGGCCCACAAAGCCTTGCACATTAAGACTCCTACCTACCGCCTCCACCATATTTTGCACCATATTCATTTATCTGTGACCAATCACAATGAACTTATGTCCCTTAAGGTCCCTGCTTCCTTCCTCTGAGGGACCTTTCCATTTGCTTCTGCCTGGAAAGCCTTTGCCCTAGATCTTCATTGACATAACTCCTGCTCATCCTTCAGATTTCAGACAACGTGTAACTTCCTCAGGAAAACTTTCTCCCACCCCAAGTCCCCATTATGCCATGGACTTCTCCTTTTAAGGACTCTTAAAACTAAGACTATGTTTTCAAACAGTTTTAGCTTTACAGAAATATTGAGCGGACTGTACAGAGAATTCCCATACATGCCCCAATCCTGCACCCAATGTTCCCCCTACTGCTAATTTCTTAAATTAGTTTTATGTGCTTGTTACAATGGATGAACAGATATAAATATATTATTACTAACTGAAGCCCTTAATTTATTCAAATGTCCTTAGTTTTCATCTGCTATCATTTTCACATTCCAGGAATTCATTCAGGATCACTCATTATATTTAGAGACATGTCTCATTAGACTCCTATTGCCTGAGATGATTTTTCAGACTTGCCTGGTTTTTGATAACCTTGACACTCTGAGGAGTACTAGCCAGGTATACTGTAAGATTTTACTGAATGCCTTCTCTGTATCAATTGATAGAATCATCTTAGTTTTTGTTTTTTATATATATGGTGGATTACATTGATTGTTTCTCTAATATTCTTGCATACCTTGTATAAATTCCACTTGATCATCATGTATTTTCAAAAAAGTTTTATTGAATTCCAATGGCTTGGATTTTGTTTTAAAAATTTGCACCTATGTTCATAAGGGATTTCAGTTGTTTGTTTTCTATTCTGGTAAAATCTGTGGTTGATTTTGATATTGAGATTATACTTGCTTCACAAAATGAGTGTGGTAGTATGCTATCTTTTTCTAATTGGAACAGTTTGTGTAGAATTGATGTTACCCCTTCTCTGAATGATTAGTACAATTCCACAGTAAAACTTTGCTCCTGGGCTTTTAGTTGTTGGGAGTTTTTTGATGACTTGAAATAATTCTTCCTGTGTTATATATCTGTTGCAGTTTCTACATCAGTCTGTGATATTTAGACAGATAAAGTGTTTCCAGAAATCTGTCCATTTTTTCGGAGTTTTCACATTTGTTTAAGTACAGTCTTACATAATATGGTGTAATTATATTTTTTATTTCACTTGGTTCTGTTGTGATGTAATCCATTTAATTTCTTCTTCAAAATATTTGCATCTTCCCCTTCTTTTGCTTAATTTGGCAGTGGTTTGTCAATTTTGGTCATCCTTTCAAAGAACAAACTTCTTGTCTTGTTTTTCTTTCTGCTACTTTTTGCTTTAAACCAAGATCCCTCAGTGTCGGCAGTCACATTCCCTTGGATCCCCTTGAGTTTCCGGCAGCCCCTTTCTTATGAATGCACTGTTGCAACATTTAACAACAATGGTCTTCATCAAAATTTTACTTGGAAGTGATCAATTGTTCAATATTTTATACACTATTTTGGATCATCTGTCTTTGGAATGTAGAAACCTCCTCCTGTGGGTTGCCAGCTAACTGTCTTCCAAATTTCTCAGCATAGAAGGGTGAGTATTTCCAGCTTAAATCTGTTTTGGAATATCTTCATTGGTAACCATCAATTCCTGGAGCCTAGTTCTTCATCAGTTCCTTGAATGGAGCTGGGACTTCTTCCAATACCACTGATTATATACTACCTCCTGATATCATTGATCACCAACCAGTTCTTTTTGTTACTTTGTGTATGTCTTCCCTCTTTTTTCCCCCATGTTTCCAACACCATGCCATATGTTTCCCATAGAGTTCTTCAAGCTTGAGGCTTGATTGCAGCCCCCCACTTTGGGTTGTTCAGTTTGAGAAATACCCGGATTGTGCTTCTCTTTGTGTTTTCTAACTCCCAGTCTTGGCACATCTTGCTACAAGATGTTATTTTCTTCTTTTCAGCTCCTTTACATCATCATTTTTTCCAATTTCTTTAGTGGTCCTACATTTCAAATCCACTCTTTTCTGGTATCCATTTATAGTCTTTTCTTTCCTTCCTGTCTTTTCATTAGCCATTATTTCCCATGTATGATAGCCTTGATGTCATTTGTGTTAGCCCAGGGAGACTGGAGAAACAAATTCATAGACACTCACATGTGTATAGGAAAGAGATTTACATACAAGAGCAATAAAATATTGAGAAAACACCCCAGCCCAGTCCAGATCAAGTCCATAAGTCTGGTATGAGCCCATATGTTCGATACCATTCTATAAAGTCCTCTTCAGACACACGAAATCCATGCAATGATGCCAAATGCAGGATGATCATAGGCTAGTGGGTGGAAAATCTTGTTAATAGAGTGGTGGTATAAGCATCTCAGCACTGGCAGGGGGTCTCCACGTGGCTTTTCCAGCTCCAAGGCTCTGGCTTCCATCAGCCTGTCTCTACATGGCTTGTCAACAAGAATGTCTTGCAGGGACTGAGTCTAGAGAGAGAGTGACACCTGCCTCCAAGGTGGAATACGGAGGTCCCAGAATTCTCAGGAGAAGGCCATGCCCACATAGAGGTGCCATTGGCTATGACCTGATTGACAGACTAGACTCCACCCCTTAACTCTTAATCCTCTCAAATTGACAAATGATTATATAACTACCACATAATCTCATGTTTGATCACTTTGTCAAATCTATACTTGAGATGATCTCTGAATTAAAGTGGGATATCTTCAAGGTCATACTTTGGCTCAAGTGAGCTTGTTTTCATTTTCTTCAGCCTCACCTTGAACTCACATAAGTGAAATTTATGGCCTACTCAACAATGGGCCCCTGACCTTGCTATCAACTGATGCTATATGAGATCTTCCATGATCTGTTTCCATAGACATAATCAGTTTGATATTTTGTGTGTCTTCTGGCATAGTCCTCATTTATTGTGTTGAAGAAAAGATATTTGCAATGGATAAGTCATTGGTCATCTGAAATTCTAGCCTTCAATTTCTGGGCATACTGTTGATCACCATGGCCTTATTTTGAAAATAGTGGTCTTTCTTCTTTGTTTTCAACTTTTGCATTATGTTTTTGTTGTTGTTGGATGCCATTTAATTGGTTCTAACTCAATGAGATCCTATGTACAACAGAATGAAATACTGCCCAGTTCTATACCATCCTTATAATTGAGACCATTTTTTGCAGCCATTGTGCCAATCCATCTTGTAGAGGGTTTTCCTCTTTTTCATTTACCTTCTACTTTACAAAGCAGGATATCGTTTTCCAGGGATTGGTGCCTTCTGATGGCCTGTCCAGAGTATGTGAAATGAAGTTATGCCATATTCACTTCCTTTTTTTAAAATCATTTTATTGGGAACTCATACAATGCTTATTACAGTCCATACACCCATCCATTGTATGTTAAGTACATTGCACATTCTCAAAACATTTGCTTTCTACTTAAGCCCTTGGTATCAGCTTTTCATTTTTTGACCATCCCTCCCCGCTTCCCGCTGCCTCATGAACCCTTGATAATTTATAAATTATTAATATTTGGTCAGATCGTACACTGCCCGATGTCTCCCTTCACCTACTTTACTGTTGTCCATCCCCCAGGGAGGAGTTTATATGAATATCCTTATAATCGGTTCCCCCTTTCTACCCCATGTTCCCTCCACCCTCTGGTATCGCCATTCCCACCACTGGTCCTGACGGGATCATCTGTTCTGGATTCCCTGTGTTTCCAGTTCCTATCTGTACCAGTGTACATCCTCTGGTCTAGTCAGATTTGTAAGGTAGAATTGGGATCATCATATCATTGTATGTATACCTTCCTGATAAGATCGCTGAAGACAGATATGTGCATTAGCAAACGTGGTGAAGAAAGCTGATGGTGCCTGGCTATCAAAAGATAGTGTCTGGGGTCTTAGAGGCTTGCAGGTAAACAAGTGGCCATCTAGCTCAGAAGTAAAAAAGCCCACATGGAAGAAGCACACCAGCCTTTGTGACCATGAGGTGTTGAAGGGAGGATTAGGTATCAGGCATCACAGAGCAAAAATCATATCACTGTAAACGAGGAGGAATGAATATTGGGGACCCAAAGCCCATATGTAGGCAACTGGGCATCCCCTTACAGAAAGGTCGCAGGGTCAGGGAGCAGTGAAGCAACAATGAAACATACAACCTTCCTCTAGTTCTTAAATGCTTCCTACCCCACACTGTCATGATCCAATCTTCACTTCTAAAGAGTACTCTGGTTGTACTTTTTCTGAGACAAGTTTACTTGTTCTTCTTGGCAATCTGTGGAACTTTCAATATTCTCTGCCAGCACCATAATTGAATTACATCAATTCTTCTTTGGTCTTCCTTCTTCATTGTCCAACTTTCTTATGCCAAAAGGGCCACTGAAAATTCCGTGGCATGGTTCATGCACACCTTAGTCAGCTCAAAGTGACATCCTTGCTTGTCAACATGTTAAAGAGGTCTTGTATTATTTTATAATCCCTCTGTATTATAAATGCATCTCAAGTACATATTTGATTAATTTAAGACTGCAGATGTTGGTTAAAATCTTCAATATCTTTATATTTGGCATTGTGATTGTCCATAAATTTGAAGAATAGTCAAATTAACTGGTCTTCCTTGCAGGCATATAGACATTATCCTACTACTGACAGCATTATATATGTGGATAAATCTTGAAATGTGTCCAGTGATGAATGTGACACCATTCTTCAATTTATCATTTCTGACAGAGTAGACCATATGATTGATTCAAAATGGCCAATGTGAGTTCACTTTAGCTCACTAATGCCTAGGATATTGAGCCTAATGTGTTTTATTTCATTTTTTATGACTTCCAATTTTCCTGGATTCATATTTTATACATTCCAATTCAAATTATAAATGGATACTTGTAGCTATTTATTCTCATTTTGACTTGTTCAAATGAAGATTGCTAAAGCTTGATTCCATCTATATAATTAGGGTCCTCTTTAGTTGGAGGAGACAGACCTTCTCCAGTTATATTTTGAGTGTCTTTTTACCTCAGGGGCTCATCATGCAGTATGATATTAGACACTGTTTCCATTGGTATTCGGAAGGTTTTCACCCCGCTGGTTTTTTTCAGGAATAGATTGCCAGATCCTTCCTTATCATCAGGATTAGTCTGGAAGTTCCTCTGATACCTGTCCACCATAGGCAATCTTGCTGGTCTTTAGACTACCCGTTTTATAGCTTCCTGAATCACAGCAACATGCAAGCCACCACAGTAAGACAGATGAATGGTCATTATCTCTATTGCTATTCTGAAATTGGACAGCCACCAGGTAGTAGGTCTTCCTGATGTAAAAAGCTGATTATATTTGGAATAAGTAAGTGTACTTAATAAGCTTTATTACTCAATTTTAGTCTTATAAGGAAACCACTTTATTAGAACAGTTGAAAATCAACACAAATCATGACTATTTAAATGGGCAGCACGAATAAAGCAAAGTTTAAAGAAATTCAGGTACCTAGACCTTTAAAGAACCCCAATGCTACATCTAAACTCTTGTGGATCCTAGGACACATGATCCTTACATATTACATGGTTAGTTTCCAAATATCAGGTCATTATTTGAAAATCAGCATTGTGAAAAAAAATGAAGGATGACCATGTTAGATCACAGAAAAGATGATGTGTAAATCACTATGCAATTGACAAATCACTAAGAATCATAGCTCAACCAAGTTGACACACCATCATTGGGATGGTGATTTTTTTTGTGTCACCTTAACTGGGCCAGGATTCGGTATGATTTGGCAGTTATAACTTAGTTCCCCATGCTGTGATCTAACACAATGCAATCATCTCCAGCTATAATGGAGATAGCCCATCAGTTTTAAGATGATTATGACAGGATATAATACCCTTAATCAGATCACAGCCCTTGATGGAATCAATTTCAAGGAAGTCCCCTCTGAGGTGATCTACTTCCAGTGACATTGTGGACATAAGTGGACATTGTGCAAATTCTTGCTTGTTTTGTGCTGTGTCTGCATCCTGCATCTGATTCATTGGCCTCAAGTTCTTTGGACTTGAGTCAGGGGCTGTCATCTTGCCTGCCAATCTGAGACCCACCATCTGATCTGCCAACCTTGGATTCAGTCCCTCTCTGCAGCCACTAGCTGACCTGCTAGCCTTGGATTTGTTTGCCTCTGCAGCCGCCCTCATGTCCTCTATCTGCCAGTATTAGGTTGTTTAGTCCCAAGAACTACCCAACTCAGGAGACAGCTTCAGCCTAACATCTGACCCACAGATTTGGAGTTAGTCCAGACATGGACTTGCCTGCTTCTTTACAGAGATATAAGCTCGGCTGGTTCAACTTCTCTGGAGAACCCAGTCTAAGACAATAATTATTGTTTTCAGTTGGTCTTATTTCACACCCAAGCATTCGGATAGTAGATGGTTTACTCTTTTTCATATATGCAAAATGTTGGATAATGAACTAGTCACTACACAAAGAGTAGGTTTATTTTACTTTTCTTCCCCTTGCTTTAGGTTGTTGGGTGCTGTCAGATTTAGACTGGTCTTGCTTCAAATTTTCCAATGTCTGTTACTTCAAACAAGGATTCAAAGAACAAAATTATGATTGAGGCTTCTCTCTTTTGATATCACACTTCCTTGCTCATGAGTTGTGGTGTTTAAGGAGTCATTTCTGGAACTCTTCTTGCACAGTCATTTACTGAAGCCTTTTATCGGAGGTGCCATTTTCTTCTTGTCATCGTGCTTCTTCCTTTGTCTCAACAGATTCTGCGAGAAATTCAACAATAAATAAATAAGTAAAGATGGCACGTATGAGCTGTTTCCCAGCATGAAACCCTGCGATTGGCTTCCCCAGCAGAAGAGAGGAAATGCTCCTTATACTCCATAGCCAGTGCATATGTTCTTCATCACAGATGTTGGATCGTCCCTCGGCAAGCATCACGCTCCACACTGTTTTCTGTTAGGACTTGGACTTCGGAACCTGAATGATGCCAGAATGGAATGTTGACAAGGATATTATGAGAGCGTAAGCAGATTTCGAAACAAGCATATAGAAATGATTTTTCCATATGTGCTGTGAAATTAGACTTCACATCAGAGTCCTCCACTGTATTTCTTCTATGTCTATGTTCTTGTAGGAAATGCTCTGCGGTGACTTTTGCTCAGGATCCAGGGACATGGGAGTTGCTTGGTCTTCCTCCTCTGAGGTGGGAAAGATTCACTCGAGTGTGCTTGGGAAATAGACATGGATTGTTCTGCTTGGAACAAGGGTTAGAAAGAAGATGTCATGGAGAATCTGCAGAAAGACACAGAAAAAGCATGATGAATTTCACTTGGATATAATTAAAGCCTGAGGCATGGGATTCAAACCTCTCTCACCAAAGAAGATGGGAAAGAGGTGCCAACCTAAAGGACAAGGGTAGCACAGGAAACGTTGGGAATATTCTAGAGCAACGGTTCTCCAACTGTGGGTTGTGACCCCTTTGGGGGTCAAACGACCCTTTCACAGGGGTCGCCCAAGACCATCGAAAAACACATACTTCCGATGGTCTTGGGAATGGAGACGCTGCTCCTCTATCTGTCTCCAGGTGGGTCCACCCACATGCAAATATGCCCACATACGAGTACCCGGTGTGAAGACTGTTCCCCATGCTACATCATGTTTCAAGACAAAATTTCATTGATTTGTCATTAGAAATAAATATTTCCCAATCTATAATTACATATTGTTGTGTGATTAATCACTATGCTTTAATTATGTTCATTTAATGAAAATACATCCTGCATATCAGATATTTACACGATGATTCAAAACAGTAGAAAAATTACAGTTATGATATAGCAAGGAAAATAATTTTATGGTTGGGGGTCACCACAACATTAAGAACTGTATTAAAGGGTCGTGGCAATTGGGCCTCCACTCAAGCACTTACTCAATGCAAGAACACGTTGTTCTATTAAACAAGCATTCCAGGATGCACACCTTCCCGACATGATTGCTGAAGAAAAATGTGTGCATAAGCAAATGTGGTGAAGAAAGCTGCTGGTGACAGGCTATCAAAAGATATAGCATCTGGAGTCTTAAAGGCTTGAAGATAAACAAGCAGCCATCTAGCTGAGACTGAAAGCCCACTGGAAGAAGCACACCAGCCTGTCTGACCACCAGGTGTAGAAGGGACCAGTTACCAGACAACAAAGAACTAAAAATCATATCGGTGGGTGCCCACCTTCCTGATAGGATCAATGAAGACAAACGTGTGCATAAGCAAATGTGGTGAAAAAAGCTGATAGTTCTTGGCTATCAAAAGATATAGCGTCTGGGGTCTTGGAGGTTCAGAGATAAACAAGTGGCCATCTAGTTCAGAAGCAACAAAGCCCACATGGAAGAAACACACCAACCTGTGTGACCACGAGCTGTCAAAGAGACCTTATCATTGTAAATGTGTGAGGCCAGAGTGGAGACTCAAAGCCCATAGGCAGCCAACCCGAAATCCCCTTACTGAAGGGTTGTGGGGAGGAGATGAGCCAGCCAGGGTGCAGGGTAGCAAGGAAGAAACATATAACTTTCCTCTAGTTCTTAAATACTTCCTCCCCTCGACTATCATGATCCCAATTCTACCTTACAAATCTGGCTAGACCAGAAGATGTACATTGGTACAGATAGCAACTGGAAACACAGGGAATCCAGGACAGACCGTTCCTCCAGGGCCAGTGGTGAGAGTGGAGATGCCTAGAGGGTGGAAGGAACGTGGGATAGAAAGAATCTACGTATAGCCTCCTCCCTGGGGGATGGACAGCATAAAAGAGGGCAGGGGGAAACGTTTGACAGTATAACATATGACAAAATAATAACAATTTATGAATGATGAAGGGTTCATGAGGTAGGGGAAGTGGGGAGGGAGGGGGAAACGAGCAGCTGATATTAAGGGCTCAAGTGGAAGGCAAATGTTTTGAGAATGATGATGGCAACAAATGTAGATATGTTCTTGACACAATGGATGTATGTATGGATGGTGATAAGAATTGTACGAGCCTCCAATAAAATGATTTTTTTTCCAAAAGGGTCGTGGCATTAGGAAGGTTGAGAACCACTGTTCTAGAGTGTTTATTGCTTTATTACCATTTTATTTCTCAGCTGTCGGCAATACAGAAGGCCTGTGATGTCTTTAGAAAAGAGGACATGGGAAGGGAATCCAGGAAGAAAGACTCTCATGTCATGGCCCAAATGAAGAAGAGGACCTCAAAGGAGCCAGAAGAGAGGAATTGAAGCAGACAGTGGCATTAGAATCTTTGAGTGAAAAAAGTTCTAGGAGTCATCCCCAAGTTCAAGGATATACCCTGGGGGTTGGGTTCACAGAAGGCAAAAAGGCATATCGCTCTCTGGCTGTCCATTGGAGAGACTGTGAGCCCTCACAGCCACAGGAAGCATTTGACCTACCATCATCAGCTCTTCTCACTTTGGCTTAGCACGGATTCCCCTAAAGACTTAGCCCTGAATCACACTGTCTCTGAATCCTCCTTTGTTTGGTCAAAGGGCCACACCTAGAAACTTACACTTCCAGCCCAGACCCAGAGCCATATCTAGTCTCTCCCACACTTCAGTGGTCAGTCTCCTCTTCTCTTTTTATGTGTATGGTTTTCCTCCTGCCTCAGCCATTCCTTTGGATCTTCCCGGAGAACTGAGAGTGGAATCGTCTTTAGAACAGATTATCAAACTCTCTGAAGTGGCTCCAGATGCCCATCATATTTGTATCTGCCATATCATTTCTTTCCACTGCTGCTTTTGTGGAACGCCTCTTCTCCTGGTCTACGTAGTGGTGGCCTCAATCTCAGCAGCTCTGTCTTTCATTCCTGGACTGGGACTGGAGCCTGGCTCGGTTGGCTTTGTGACTCGTGGTTCTGACCGCTGGCTGGACCTCTTCACTGATTACTTGCATCACTTGTCCTGGGCCTCAAGTTCCTGGATACCTTTCCCCATCGGGCCCCAGCTCAGATGTCAGTGTGCAGACATCCATCCTAATTTTGGATGTTCTTCTCATTTTCCAGTCAGCCTGTGTGGCAGTGAGAATGGAGAAGCCCAGAAAAGACCGTATTTCCTCTACTAGGTGGGGTTACAACAAAAGAAATTATCCATGTCCTTAGCTGATATGACCAAAGTCTGCTGAGAGACCAGAGCAGCCAAGGAAGCCAAAGAATTCTCCAGGATGGTGTCGTGGGTGACACGTGGGGCTGCTAACCACAAAATCAGCAGTTTGCAAACACCAGCTGTTCCATGAGAGGAAAACAGGGCTGTAAGAGCTGTACTCTCAGAAACTCACATGGGGGAAATTCTGCCCTCTCCCAGTAGGTTGCTATGAGTTGGAATCAACCCTGCGACAGTGAGTTTGGTTTTGAGTTTTTGGAGAATGTCATCAGAGATTGTCTTAGGAGCACTCAGATAGCCTCAAGTGAGACCCAGCAAGAAAGGTCAAAAGAAGCCTGTCCCTAAACAGTGTTAAATACCTATAAGCATTGGGACTACAGACCTTAAAGACCTCTGGGTGCCATGTCTTAGGGGTCCAAATGGTCAAAATGATCATCCAAATGCCTCCCAAAGCTAGGCTTAGAAAACCTGGAAATCAATATCCCAGCTCAACATTGTCTAGTAGTGGCTACCATTTTTGACATGCAGCTAGAGAACACTTTGCCTCCAGGGACTTTCTGGAATAAGGAAGAAGAAACAATGCACACAGGCCTGATTACTAAGTCATCTGTCAGTCAATAGAGGCAGGCCAGCAGGGAGGGGTGGGGCGACATGGAGAGAGGGTTGAATACTCCTGTGTTTTGGTATTTCCAGATGAGCTCTCTGCTCAACGAGTAGTTTCGACTGGCTTCTGCCCTTTGCTTTGCTACACTGGTCATTTTCACTTACATCTCTATCACAAAAATTATATGTTTGTTGTCATATCAGATGGTTTGGATAAGTTAAAAAGCACATTTTTGTAGGTGAATTTTCATGCTACAAAAGTCAACTCTCCCTAAGTCAGTCTAAAATTTTAACATAATCCTCATTTGGAAAACGTTGAACCTAGTTGTTGTTAGTTGGTGCCACTGAGTTGGTTCTACACCGTCTTCCCAATGGTTCTTCTGTTGGAGCCTGTGGAGGCAGTCACTGTGTCCACCCATCTCCTTGATGGCCTTCTTCTTATTTTGTTGCCTGCCCACCCCCCCGCACTTTACCAAACATGTTGTCCTTCTCTAGAGATTGGTATCTCCTGACAACATGCCCAAAGTATGTGAGACAAAGTTTCGCCCTCCTTACCTCTAAGGAGCATTGTGACTACCTTTGCCAAGACTGAGTTGTCTGGTGTTTTTTTTTTTGGCAGTCCATTGTACTTTCCATATTCTTTATCGAAGAACATTGAGCGAATGTTTGAACCTAGGCAGGATGATTTCAACGTAGATCTGAAGTATGGACATTTGATAATTGTCAGACTGTTCTAAGAAATAAAGGAATGCTTACCCTACCATACATCAAAATCATTTTAAACTAAATAAGTAAGGCAGAATGCAACAGAAGAAACAGATAAATATACAGATTAAAGAGACTGACTCAACCATATGTGATTTTAAAATATGATAAAGGAGGTATCTGAAAACAGTCTGGAAATATCTTGCAATGAATGAATAGCTATTTGGAAAGCAATACCCCACATTGCGGCATGTTATTGGGCCAAGAAGGAACCACAGCCCATAATACTAGCCTTTTTTGCAGTGCCATCTGGAGAAAGCACAACTGTCAATATGAACAATAGTTAGCCTAAGACCAAGAAGCAGAGCCAGAATGGATCAATGTCAGAGAGATTCCCAGAATGTAGCCGGGAGGCTTATAGGACCTACGAAAGCTGAATTGAGCATGAGGTCAAAGTTCAGTCGGTGAAAATCTTTGCAAGTAAGGAATCATGGTAGAGGTCGTAGCCACTCTGTGGGAGAAAGATGAGCCTATCTGATCACATTCAGATTTCCAGGTTCAGAAACCCTATGTAGGATCATCACGAGTAGGAATTGCCTTTGACTCTGGTGTGTAGCAGTAGAATGTGCAGAGCAGCATCTAGGCCCAAAGGAAATGCTGGTCCAATTTGATTACTTTGCGTCAATTCCATTTGCTGTTCCTCTTCTGGACCAGGCTATATGCCCAGTGGTGGGAACACATATAAATCCAAGCTGCAGTGAATATATTGGTGCAAAATAAGGCTCCAGGAATGGACGGACTTCCAATTGAAATGTCTCAACAAACCGAGGCAGCACTGGAAGCACTCACTCATCTCTGCCCCCAAATTTGAAAGATTAGCTGGTCAACTGATTAGAACAGATCAATATTTGTGTCCATTCCAAAGAAAGGTGACCTAACAGAATGCAGCAATTATCTCACAATGCCATTAACAGCAACTGCAAGTACAATTTTGCTGCTGATAATTTTTAAATGGTCACAAGAGTACATCAACATGGAATGGCCAGAAATGCAACCTGGACTCAGAAGGGACCATGGAATGACGGAGGCCATTGCTGACAGGAGATGGGTTGGGGCTGAATGTGGAGAGAATGCCATGCAGATGAGGACAATTGCCTGCATGTAATTGACTATGCAAAGACATGTGACTGGCTGGATCCTAACAGACTGTAGATAATAGGGCAAAGAGTGGGGATTATGTAACTCTTCATTGTGTTTACAGGACACCTAAAAATTCATACACCAAGAGGCAGCTGTTGAAACAGAATAAGGTGATACTGCCTGGTTCAGAAGTGGGAAAGGTAGGAGTCACTGTGGTATCCTTTCATCATACTTATTCCATCTATATTCAGAGAAAATAATATGAGAAACCACACTATATGAAGAAACATGCAGGATTGGAGGATGGCTCTTCCACAGCCCTTTGTCTGTGACACAATCTTTCCTGCTGAAAGTAAAGGGGACTGAAAGCGCTTACTGATGAAGATCACATAATGGAAACCAAAATCCTCACAATGGAACCAATAAGCAACATCATAATAATCAATGCAGAAAATATTGAGGCTACCAAGGGTTTCCTTTTACTTGGATTTACAAGCAACACCTAGGGAAGCATCAGGGCAAATCTACTGCCCAAGACGTTGTTAGTGTGTGAAAAAACAAAGATGTTACTTTGAGAAGGAAGGTGCCCCTGACCCCAGCTGATGAAGAAACTAGCTGATGCCCGCTCTCAGAAAGAATACCACCTGGGGCTGTAAGGCTTTGTTTTTAAACAAGCAGTCATGTCCATAAGGCATCAACAAAGTTCACATGGAAGAAACCCACCAGTCTGTGTAATCCAATGATGGTAAATAATAACATCTAATTCAGAAAGAGGGAATGGAATTAGAGCGAAAAGGATAGACACTGGGTTTGCCGAAGGCTGTGGATGGTGGTGGAAGCCACAAATCCATCTGAAGGGCTTACACATGGATTAAGTGAATCCCCTCTGATGGCAGTTGAACGCCATGAATAGCTCTGTTACCAGACAGAGAGCGTTGCAAAGTCGATGTTGGCAGACGGAGTTAGGCTAAAATGTAATATCATTACATCTCCCTTTTAACCAATTTGAAAGCTTTCTTTTTTTTAACTGAAGTGGAAAATATGTGGAGTTAGCCTCTGGTGAATGCCCTTTCCCCATGGACCAGGGACGTGAATCGTCTTGCTATCACGTAGAGTGCATTAAAATTCAGTGCCCTATCATTTGATCTCCCTTATGAGCCATTTACATTTATCTTAGTTTTAAATATTTTCTGCTATCTTTTGGACTGAGGTTTTTTATCTGTCTTGCTTTGTTGTTGGTGGTGTTTTTTCTTTATTAAAAATGTTTCTGTATATGAAATCCAGGAAATTTAATAGTAAATCTCTAGAGACAGAAACTGGATTAATGGTCCCTTGGGGGATGACAAGGGAGGTTGGGGAAACTGGGGAATTAATAATGATGAGCACAAGAATTAAGAAAATATTTTAAAACCGATTGTGGTGATGATTGTACCCCCCTTCTTAATGCGATTGAACTATTGAATGGTATGATCTAAGGATCATATGCCCATAAAACTGTTGAAGAAAAAATGAAAGGCTGTGTTGGAAGAAGTCTAGAAGGAATGCTCCTTAAAATGGAGGATGGTAATACTTTGACTCACGTACTTTGAACATGCTCCCCAGAGAGACCAGTCCCCCGGAGAAAGATATCCTGCTTGGCAGAGGAAACTTTTGAGACAATGGACAAGTGGCTGCAACAATGGACTCAAACACAGTGAGGATTAAGGGTGATGCAGGGCCAGCAGTGTCTTGCCCTTGAGGACCCTGTGGCACACCACTCAAAACAGCCACAGTCAGAGAGGGAATAGCCATGCTGAGGTCTGCCCACAGGATCTCAACCTGCGAAGATGCTGCTAATCGCCACTGTGTTTGGTGGCCTGGGACCCATATTCAGAAGTAACTAACCTTTGTGGGGGCACTTTGTCCTTTGGAGTTAGAGAGGGAGAGAGTCAGTTGAGAGTCTCCATGCAGATATAACCGCAGGGAGCCCATTTGTGCCCCATTCTGCCTTTTCGGGGATTATCAGGGTGTCTGCCTTTGTTTGAGGATTATTCCCTTGCTGATAAACCCCATATGGTCTCTGAGGTCACAGAAGGAAAGAAGACAATAAATTATTCTCTAATTGACTAGAACCAATGAGTCTGACCTTTTCTGAACAAAGCTATGCATCTCTACAATGTAGCAGCCACTTGGCAGATCAGTCATTGTCAGGTTTGTAAAGGGCCAACCTACCCAGACAGAACAGTTTCCCAGTATTAACGAGATGGAAGTACCTGAATTTAATGAAACTGCTAATCCTCCCTCTCTCTATGGTGAGGGGTTTTTCTTCCAGTATGCGCACATGGTGGGGGTTGGGGGTGGGCTGGAGTAGGAGAGACTAGGAGATGGAGCAGACATTCTTGACAAGTTGACAAAGATCAAGGGCGAGGTTGGTCATGGAAGCATCAGCCATAGATATCATCAAAGATCAGCAATGGCCAGGAAGCAGGCTGGGTCGAGCAAAGGGGCGGGAAGCCAGGAATGAGGAGGTAATTGTTAAAGAGTGAGTGAGGAGTGCCAGAAGCCTGACGCTCTTTGCATGGTGCTCCTGGCCTCCAGCCGAGAGCTGTGTCTGGCTGCAGTGGAACGCAATGTCCCCAACAACCTGCAGCGGCTCATGGAGCGCTGCTTTCCTTCGTTGCCGCTGGAGGCGACGGCGACCATTCCTTCTAGCTACAGTCAGCTTTGCTCTGGGAGAAACAAGCCAGTTGACTTTGTGACCAGGGAGCCTGTTTCATCAACCAAAGAAACATTTTTCGAACCTTAGAGCCCTGTGGGTGGGGCAGACTAGGGCCCTGGCAGCTGGAAGGGACTGGCCATCACTGTCCCTTCATTATTTGCAGGAAGGTCCCAAGCTTTTCAGCTATCCCAACAACCTTCCATAAAATTGGCCCAATTGGCTTTTCTGGGGTCACATACTGCATCTGCCCCTCACTTGCAACACCCCCTCTCTAGTTGCATGGACTGACTTGCTCCTCCACAAACTCCTACACATGTCTCTTTGTGCCCTTGTTCAAGTCCACCCAACACACACACACACACACACACACACACCTGTCTGGCAATTACGCTCACCTACTCATCCTTCAAAGTTTGGTTCCAATCCCCAGAAACCCTCCGTGATAAGCTCCTCCTCATTAGATAACAGGTGCTTCTTGCATGTTACCTAGAGCTGCTCTGCTTGCGTGTCTGATGGCAGGATGGATGTGTCAAGTGACCTAGGATGTTTGGAGCAAACAGGAGACCCAGCTGACTCTATCCTGTCCTCTCCACAGCGCTTATCCAAAAGCTGACCAGCCATCAAGTTGATTTCAACAGGGCAGAGAACAGCCTACCGCGCTTCTTGGCTGGTAGCAGCCTCCATGTGCATGCTTGGCGGTAGGAAATGAAGCTCTTCCACCTTTGAGAAGTAGAAAAGAAATCATTTTCTTTTGCCAAATTTCCTCGGTTTGATTTATGGAGTTCATTAACTTCGTTATTTTCCTTCCTTCTCATCCTTTGTGCCTGGTTTTCTAGAAGGCTGATCTGTTCGTTCCAAGGTAGCATTAAGTAACTAACCTTTGTGGGGTACTTTATCGGGGAATTTTTTCCACTGCCCTTTCCTAGCTACTATCTAATGGATCACACAGCCCCCCGTTAATGATCCCCACTTTACAACTGGGAAACTGATTCCTAAGTGAAGCAACTTGTCCAGGTCAGAGCAATTAAGTCGTCAACCAGGGACAGAGCTTGGACTGTCTGCCTCTAAATCATCATCTTCCCACTCACAGCATTAGAAACAACCCACAGCAGCCCTTACTGACCACGCAAGGAAGATTAGCCACTGTGCTCTGCCTTTCCCTGCATGAGCCTACTTGACCCTCACAGCTCTCTTGGGAGGTTGCTGTTATTTCTACTGTTTCTCGTTGACAGAAGGGCTGGCGATTTAGAGAACTTGGCTGATGGGCACAAAGCTGATCAGTGGTCACCACCATGCACTCCCCCACATTAAAAGGCGTCTCACACAGATGGTTTAACTGAAACTCAGAGCTGGTGGACTCCGTAGAGTTTCTGACCGAAGTCTCCTCATGTGCTGGGAAGGGCTGGGGCTGTGGTGGTTGTTTCCTGGCCATGCTTTCCTGCCTGCGTGCATGTGGATGGCACCGTCGACTGGACCGGAAGTACTAGCATTTCTCTTGCAGTAAGAAGGTGTGTTCACCGCTTCCAGCTCAGTCCTTAGCTTGGAGCAAGCCCCTGCGTGTCCTTGGACTCCTTGAACAAAATAGGAATCTCATATCTCTATGATTCTGGACATCAGAGGAGGGTCGAGAGGCTCTAGGGTCACTAGGTTCTTCCTGACAGGAGGCAAGACTACTACTAGACTTGGTTTGGTTAAGTCATATATTTTTTCTGTCTCCAAATCAGTCCTTCTGTTATCTTTCCATATTCCTCTGCCCTCAATCACACCCTCAAATCTCTCCCTGGAAGGGAACATGTGTCCTGCTTTTATGAGCTGGAGGAGATGACTGAACGCAAGGCAGTGCCTAGTGGGGACAAAGAACTTGAGCTCTCATGTTCCACGGGGCTGCACGGGAGTCCTGGATCTTCCACTAACCAACGTATTTCATTTTCTTTCTGTGTAGGATAGCTACTTCTCCAGCGATAATGGCATCTACTTCCCAGGCTATTGGGAGAAAGAAACCAAGTTGTATTGGGAAGCCCTCGGTCTGCTACGAAGCACAATGCGTAAGGCTGCGAAGTGATGGTTTTTGCTGGGGTCATGGCTTCTCTCAAGGGTAAAAGTTGATATTTTCTCAGCCTCAATATTTCTCCTTCCCTCCGGTCATAAAGTTTGCCTCCATGGGTTGACACTTTCACTCCACTCCTCACACAGCTACCTGAGGAACCACCTTTGCAAATCATCCCCATCCATATCGACTTTCCAGCCTCCTTTACTGCCTCTCGCCCCACAGCCTGCAAATATGTCCAAGTATCTTCTATTTTTAAAATACAGGAAGCTTCCCTTCCCTTTTACTCATAAGCTCTGCTGGTTTCTGGTGTTCTTTCGGCTTTTCCGTTCTTTTCCCTCCAAACATCTTGAGAAGGGAATTTGTCTTTAGGGCCATTCCTTTCTCTTGTCCACTGCTTGTTCAGCTCCCAGCCATTTATCTCAGGCACCCGGTCCTTCCCAGATTCCACAATACGCTCATGGAAGACCTCTGAACTGCCAAATCCAATGACTACCTTGGCCTCTGCTTCCTCAATCCCTCTGCCCATAGCTGCTTCCCGCTGTGGCTGTCTCACATTGTGACCTTGGCTCTCTTCTTTCACGTGAATACACCTTGTAGTTATTCCCCCAGGAAGTTTCAGATGACTCTTATGAACAAAGCACCAAGACTGGAAAGCTGGCCTCGTCTGAATCCTGTTCACTCTCCTCAGTTTATCTCCCTCCTCGCATGTCCCCAAAGAGATGCTGCCTAAGCTTCTGTCCTAGGCCCAACCACTCCCCTGTAGGTCTTTCACACACCCACGATTTCTCCATGCCCTTCTATGTACATGGTTCCCAGGTCCCTATCTTCAGTCCCATTCCCCTCTGAGCCCCAGCATCCCACTCCAACTGCTTGTTGGATGGAATGAATCTTCACACATATGAAGCAACACCAATCAGCTCCCCCACCAAACCTGCTCTGCCTGCTTAGCCTATTTCTGGTCATGGTGCTAAAACCTCCTAATCCCCAAGACTGGAGACCAATGAGTCATCTGTGAGTGCCTACCTTGTGTCTTCTCCTATGAACAACCAAATCCTAAGAAACCTGCTCCTGTAATAGGACTTCTCCACATTATGCTCAATTCTACTGATCTGGCCTCACCTGAGCCTTGGTATCTTCCCTGGATGCCTGCTGTGGCTGCTCCCTGGCCTCCTGCTGTTCAGCCTCGCTTTCTCTCAATCCCATCCCTCACTCCCACTCCATGGCCACATCCGACAGAGGGATCTTCTTACAACCTAGACTTGATGTCTTCTTTCCTCTGTTGAGACCACTTTTCTTAAAACTGAATGAACATGAAATGTAAATTTTTAAAAGACAGCATCTACAGTGATACCATTAAAAAGTGTTCACATCTCGCTGTCTCTCTCTGGTGATCCTCTTCTCTGCGTTTGAGCATGATGGTATGCTTAGTGCCAGGCTCGCCACATATGAAGGACTGTTGCTTGGGGGCTAAAGTTATCTTTAGTTTTCTTCTCTGAACTATTCTGTATTGAGTTGATTTTAATTCAGGAGAATACATGCAGAAACTGAAAGGGACATTTTTTTTGTACTATAGGGTTGCTCAAAGTTGGGATTGATTCAATGGCTGTGGGTTTGCTTTGGCACACAGAGAGAGGGCTAGTCAGTGGTCTCCTACAGAGTCAGTTGAGACAGAGAGTGGTGACAGTGAACTGACTCTTTGGTCCTTGGAAGGCCAGAGTACCCCAGGCTCGATACAGGTGCACACATCATCAGCAGTCCCCTCACACCCCAACGGCTAGCACTGGGCCTGGTTTGGCTCTTCAGCACCCCTGGCTGCAGAGTCCTTCTGTGCAGCCAGGAAGTCAACTATCCCCTCCAGTACAGCTGGCATGCTTAGGGAAGGGCAAGCACAGGGATGTGAACTGAGCTGTGACTGCCAGCAAAAGACAGAGAACAGATAAGAAGAGGTAGAACTGGATGACGGATCAGGTGAATAGGGTGGGCTTATCCACCCATTGCCTGTATGTGATCTGTCTTCTCCCAGACAACCCAGAAGGAGACCCGAGTAAGATGCCTTCAAGCACCAAAGGTGAATACTCCCTGATCATTCGGGTCTAAGAAGTGCAGCCGTCCTTACCTCACGTATGGGTCTGCTGAAAGGCCATGGACCCATTGTAACCGAGACCACAGAGCTACTGCAAGGTCATAAAGCCACTGCCTTCCCTTTTCGGTCACATGCCCCGCCGCGGGCTCTGGACTACGGAGAAGGTGAAAAGCAAGGCGCTGCTTCCTCCCATCGCTGTCCCTTGTAGGCCTGGTGATGATTCCTCAGGGAGTGCTGTGCGGAGATTACTCAATTTTTCTTCAGGCAGCTTCAAACACAATATGTCCAAGGCGGAATCCAAGCCTTCCTCCCCCGTCTGCCGCTGCCACCACAAGCTGTTCTGCCGTCTGCACCCCATTTCACAGCTAATGGTGACACCACCATTTTCATCCTGGCTTCACACATGCATTGTGCAGTTTCACACCTCAGTGCCTTCACATGCTGTGCATTGGCTCGAAGCACCAGGCCTCCCTCCTTTACTCCAGCCCCAGAAGGCCCAGAGTGGGGGTTAACTCCCATGACAACGAGTCTCTGAGCCTTCCCACTGCCCCAAGGCTAGATGGATTCTAGACTCACAGATACATTTTTCCCCAGGATGGAATTTGGAATTGGACTGATTTAATATTGAGGGTGATGATCTGACTTAAAGTATTTTGCATGTGACAAGGACGTGAATTTTTTTTTGTGCTGGGGGAGGGTAGGCTGTCAAGAATTGAATTGTGCCCCTCATCACCACCAAATATGTGTCACCTATGGTGTGATCTGATGTCATTAGCTTATCAGATATAAGGGGATCAGGTCACAGCCCTGATCCAATAGAAGTGGTGTATCCCTGGGGTGTGGACCACATTGCCTTTTATTTACAAGAGATTCAAAGAAATAGAAAAGAGAGGAACTTCAGAAGCATCAACCACCCCCATTATTTGTGTAAATAGTGCCAGTCACTTAAGAGTTTAATCTGTACAAATGAATAATCTGACATAGGCCTATACTTAACATAATTTCTTTTCTCAACAGTGTTTTAAATTCTATCCCAAGGGCTAAATTAATGACACTCAGGGAGATGATTGATAATGTGCGCTGTCACAAAATGACAATGATATCTCTGAAGTGAATCATACCACAGACATATGAATGGATTTGTGGCTTGCACTTCATTCTAACCGCAATTTCAAAACAATTAGTTCTATGACATGGCCCTACTCAGTACTCCTCTTCATAAAGAGATCACTGAAGAACTGGGTGGTATAACAATGTGTGGTGAAGAAAGCAGATGGTGTCTGGAGGTCAGAAAGAATAGCACCTAGGGTCTTAAAAGCTTACTTAAAGTAAGCAGCCATTCATGTGTGTGTCAGCCAAATCCACCACTCTTCGGTGGAAGAAGCACACCAGGATGTGTGACCCAAGGGTTGCAAATAATCGAAAGCCAATTCCAAAGGAAGGCATGAGGTCAGAAGTTAAACTGTGAATACCTGCTTTGCACAAGGCTGCGGTTGGCAGTGGACACCCGAATCTATGTGCAGGATGCCCACATGGATTAAACCTTCAGTGAAGTCCCTCTGACCATAGTCCAGGCTTGTGAATAGCCATGCTATCAAACTGAGAACACTGTAAAGTCAATGATGGCAGAAATCCTTATGTTAAAATTCAGTTCTCTATAATTTTATTTCCCTCTTCACCCATTTGGAAGTTGTTTCCATTTTTAATATTTTTTCTTTTCAATTGAAGTTTTCCTTTAAAAAATCATTTTATTGGGGGCTCATACAACTCATCACAATCCATACATCCATTCATTGTGTCAAGCACAATTGTACATTTGTTGCCATCATCATTCTCAAAACATTTGCTTTCTACTTGAGTCCTTGGTCTTAGCTTCTCATTTTCCCCCTCCCTCCCTGCCTCCCCTCCATAACGAACCCTTGCTAATTTATAAATAATTATTATTTTGGCATGTCTTACACTATCGAACGTCTCCCTTCACCCACGTTTTTCCTTTTTTTTGTCTCGTTATTATTGTTGGTGGTTTTTGTTTGTTTGCGTCCTGTTTTTCTTTTGTATGATTTTCTGTATATGCAATGTATAGTAGAACCCTGGTACTTGACAGCATCTGTACTCGGCATAATTGGATTTCAATGCAAAATGTTGAGAAAAGTTTACATCATAGTTTAAAAAAACATCAGAATCTGACCCAACACACGCGATTTTTATAAACAAAAGCAGTTCGTGTTTCTGTCACTGGACATTAGTTGGCGTTGGTAGTACCTGTTGTTGAAACCTTCCAAATGTTTTGGTATAGTTTTCTTAGTTTTTGTGGCTTTCTGTACTATTTTTAGATGAAAAACATGGGTCCTAAGAAAGAGGTTTTTTTTTTGTTTTAAAGAATCATCATGATAAGGAACTGGTTAACTGTGTGCTCGATTTTGTTGATGATAATTTAATAAACCCTTTTAGAAAACAGTTAAGGAAATGGCAACAACAGACCACATGAGACAGATGATTTTTTTTTTTAAGAGATAGCCAGTCAGGTCCTAGCAAAAAAGGCAACGAAGGGAAAAAATATACTCCTGAAAAGCAGCTACCAGTGGAGTTTTTGGAAGGGGATTCCCCTTCCAAACAATGGCTCTCTCTCCATCTTTCCTCTCCGCATCGGTGTCTACAGATCCAGATCCTCATCCATCTCAACGTATGGACTATAATGTAATTGTAAAAAACGTTTTTAAAGTTGTGTTTCATATTTAAATTTTATTATTTAACTCTGAACTTATTGACTCTGGAGTTTCTGTGTCATGTTTTATATAAAAAGGCAAGGTTAGGGTAAAAACTTAGTTGTCGAGAAATGGATGCACATGTTTTTCTTAGTATGATTGAACGATTACATTGTGTGATATGTGAAGTCTACACCAATAAAACAATTTCCAAAAAAACAATAAGGAAGAGCTGGGAATGGAATAAATCTTGTGGACCTGCAATACCTGGATCGAGGACGTCCTACACCTAGAGGAATATTGAGGTCAAAGCGCACGGTGATCCTCAAAGTATGCCAGGTTCACAGATATGCAAAAGAGACAAAGACCTGTCACCATGGCCAGTACAGAGAGAAAGCCTCCCTCTTCAGTTGCCATCCTGAGTTTCGACTTCAAGCCTTTTCAACTGTGAGACTTTTGAGTTTTGTTTGGTGAAACTTGTGCTGTTTCTGTTGCCGCTGCACTGGAGGACTATGACATTTCTCTGTGTCTCTTGGCTCTTAGGCACCCTCCATGGTCATACTTGCTCGCTGGCCTCTACTGAAGACGTACGTCATACGTTATGTTGTTTGTCTTCCTCTTAGCAAGCCTGGCTGCCCTGATACCCTTGACACAGAGCTATTTGACCTGCCCCCTACTTCAAAGCTCTGCTCCAGTGCCCTCCTCCCAGACTTCTGTGCCAAGGATGGAAAGTCTCTTGGGGCATCTTAAGGACAGGGCATCATGTTGGTGGGCCTATGCATGAGGCTACATTACTGGCAACGGAAACCTTAGAGATGTGTTTATGCATGTGGGTTACACAGTGGGCTGCTTACCTGCAAGATCAGCAGTTCAAAAGCACCAGACACTCTGTGGGAGAAAGATGAGACTTTCTACTCCACTCCCACAAAGATGAACAGTTTCAGAAACCCACAGGGGCAATTCTCTGTCCCATAGGGTTCCTATGAGTTAAAATCGACTTGATGGCAGTGAGTTTGGTTTGCTTAACATGGAGCCTTGGGGCAGAGTGGATTATTAGGCTGCTAGCTACAGGGTCAGTAATTTGAATCCCCTACCCTCACTGTGGGAGAAAGCTAAGGCTTTTTTTCTTCTGAAAAGGTTTGCAGCCTCAGGAGCCTTATGTAATATAGGAGGGTATTGTCAGAATTGACTTGATGGCACTGAGATTCATTTTGTTGTTGCTGTTTGTTTTAATGTTAAGCCCTGGTTCACAGTAAGTAGTTAAGCACACTGCTGCTGACTTAACGGTCAAGGGTTCAAGTACACTGCTGCTCCATGTGAGAAAGATGTGGCAGTCCTCTTCCATAAATATTGCAGTCTTAGAAACCCTATGGGGTGGATCTTCTCTGTCTTATAATGCCACTGAGAGTGGAAATGACTCCTAGCAGTGGGTTTAATGTTTTGGTAAGAGTCCCTTGTGGCATCTTGGTGCGGTTCTTGGTTTGAAAACCAAGGGATGGTGGTTCAAACCCAGCAGCAGCTACCTCCATAGGAAAAAATGTGATGGTTAGTTTCTGTAAAGATGACAGCCTTGGGGATCTTATTGACAGTTCTACACTCTTACCTAGAGGATTGCTTTGAGACATATTACACCCAGCATCACCTCCTTCATGTTAGTCAAGCCAAACTGGGGAGACACTTAGGAGACAAGGCCCAAGAATTCAAATGAAAATGAACTTGCCTTTGTGATATGCTCGTGCAAGTGCTATATTTTGTTTTGTTTTCTTTTCTGCTATTGGGTAAAGCTTAGGCCCAGAGTTTTCCTTATGGACAGATAGATAACTTAGTGCAAGTGGCCAGAGGGCTTTGGACAAAATGACTCTGTGGCAGGTCCAAAAGGACAGCATGGCAAAGGGGGTGTGTGTGTGGTGTGTGTGTGAATGAGATCTGTTACTTAGCCTGTGCCAGAAAAAAAGTAAAAATTGGTTGAGGGAAGATTTGTTGGCAGAATCCAGGGGAGTCCTAGGTAAGCAGCTTCATCCTGAATTCAAGGAAGGAGTCAACAGAAACTGTGGTCCTTAGAGCAGATGGGGGCCGCAGAGAGCATTCTCCCATTCCATCCCTTGCAAGAAAGTGCTGGTCTAAACCAGAGGGGGTACATTTTTAGTAGACCTTTGAACTGAGAAAAGACCTAGGTGCCTGGAGCTGGGAGGGAAGGAAGACACTGGGAAGAACCAATGATGCTCCCGAGCCCGTCACTTGGAAATCTGCCCGCCAACTCCGGAGAGGCCCTTTGGCCCCATGCAGCTTGGGATGATTTAGTATCGGGTGGAGCTGGGCCCTGCGGGTTAGGGGTGGAGATGTGGCTCTTCTTTGGGTTGCTTCCAATTTCCTCCTACTCCTGTGGTCCGGAGTCTTTGAAAAATAGCTCTGGTGGAATTTCTTGGCCTATGCACTGCTTCTTCTCATCTCCTCTGGAATGACTTATGCTTCCACCCGCAGCCCTGCCTCCTTGCATTGATGGATGTGTTGAGAAAGCCATTCTGACTTCAGAAGTGAAAAATGAAACACAGCTGGTCCTAATTGCCTGCTTTGTCAGGACCAAAAGTGCTTTATTGACCGGCGCTGCTCTGGCCTTCCTCCTCAGTCTGTCTCTGCATCATGGTGACTGTGTCAATAACAATGCCACCAACTTGTTGTCTTAATGGCTGGGGCAGATTGACTCTTTGCTGACCTGATTGATTGCTTGACTCTTAACTTGAATCTGTCCCAAAATAGCGCCTTCACTGGTGCACACAGGCTTGTTCTATGTGTTTTGAGCAAAATCACTTCAACCTTCTGTGATGCGGCTTCCCCGTCCAGTGAGTAGATTCATAGGGAGTGGGTGCACTGAACCTTGGAGAACACCCAAAGGCTCTAGTGGAGGCTGAGGATAAATATGCCCTGGTGAATCAACTTTCCAAGGGCCAGGTTCTTTCCCAAACTTGGCGTTTGTTCTGGGTGCATTCCCTGGGGCCTGCAAGCACTGCCTCCACTGCCCCTCTTCCCAGCCGTCACTCAGTTCCTCGGGGGAGACTTGGGTTTTACTCTCAGAGCACCTTGTAATTTGTCTTTTTACAGCTTTGCCCCACTTTGTAATAATGCTTCTTTCCGAGTCTCACTAGTAAGTTCTCTAAGAGAGGACCGACCATGTCTCTCTCACCCCTGGGATCCCATTCTAGAGGTCCCGCTGCTGTCTAGATACCCTTCTTGATCTGGCCGATAGTTGACATTTAGTTACCAGTCAACAGCCTTCTTTGCCTGGTTTGCTCTCCCTCCACTCCCTTCAACCCATTCAAAGGCCGGATTCATCTTCCCGAAGCCCTGGCCTTTCTTCATCCTCGGGGGCTCCGGAGTCAGCTGGACAGGAATGTCTTGTCTGTTCTTATGCTTATCCTTCGCCATTCCAAGCTAGTCTCCCCTAAGGCCCACTCCCAAGCCAGTCTGCGCAGACATTCGCCTCCTTCCATGCATTCTGCCCTTTGCTGCCGATCCACGCCTCCCACTCCGTGCGTGCTTAATCTAGCATTCGATTTGATTTTCTTCAGGGCTTCCCTGATTAAACTCACTTATCTCAGATGTCTCCTGCCTTGCTCTAACAATTGCTCCTTAATGACTTCAATCCAGTTACAATTTGGTGTCACCACAATTGAAAATTGACTTAACAATATGACTGATTGCTGACCAAGTGTCCAGTAGGACACTGGGCCCTGGAGATATGGTTGTGACCATGACTAACACACTCTTTGTCCCTGTGGCGGGAATGGTGCAGTGAGGGCGACAGATATTGAACAAGTGACTACAAGTGTGATGAGTACTTCACAAAGACAAATTCAGGCTGCCCAGGGAGCTGACCCCAGAATGCCATCTCAGCTGCACCCTAAGGATAAGCAGCAGTTCTGCAGGCAAAGGCGTGGGCATGGGCACGAGAGGGAGGAGCAGTGGACCGAGGGTTAGCATGCCACAATAAAAAGAAGTCTGTTCAGGAATTGCAGGAGTGTGAGAAGCAAAGGAGGCCTGTGGGAAGCGGGTACAGGGGCCAGCACACACTGGGCTTCTGGTCATAGAAAGGTGCTTGAAGTCTCTTCAAAGGGAAAGTGAAGCAATAAAATCCATTTTCCATTTTTTAACAGTTTTATTGGCTCATAATCCATCTTCCATACAATTCAATAGTTCAATCATATCAGGAAGAATTGTACAATCATTATCCCCAATCAATCTTAGAACATTTTCTTTTTTTCTTTCTGTTTTTTTGTGGTTAAATCCCTTTTAAAATGAGTTGCATAATTACCATCGGTTCAAGTGCTCCCTCCCTCTGCCTGCATACATCCTCTGCTTCTCCCACCCCATCACCCTCCCACATTCCCAATCCCCACCCCTTCCTCCCCGGTCAACCCTTATCTCTGTGTGCCAACTCCTTCTGTGCTTCACAAACTGAGAAACCCAACAGAGACCATAAAAAAGAGCACTGCAATGAAGTGGTAAGAATACAGTCCTCACACAACGATCACAAGAAGATTACTCAGATCACCGGTGGCGAGTCAAATGAAAGCAGAGGGGCGTTGCTGATTCTTGAGTGATTGACTCTCAGTTCCAAATTCATGGCCTGTTTTGTGAAATTGGATCGGAGCCTTTTCAGTATATTTTCCTTGCCAGATGGACTGGGGCAGCAGAGAGACATTGCTAGAGGAAGGGGGATTTTATCCCTGGCTCGGGTGTGGCGCTCCTTAGGCTCTGGCAACCAAAACAAATGACTTCTCCAAGTCCAACTTGATTTCTTTCTCCAGGCCTCGCTTCCTGTAGGTGGGCAGCCTTCTCAGTGCTGAGTCCTGCAGAAGGGGTGGGTTCTCCAGCATAAGACTCTGGTTGGGTTTTCAGCTCCTCTAAAGCCCAGCTCCTACAGTGCACGGTGGCCAGTAGCACCCAGTGTTCAACAGCTGCCCCTGGCATCCCTTGGGCAATTTTGTCAAGATGCCTCTAATTGAGCAGCCTTGCTCAGCACCCTAGATGGTGATTGATTCCAAAGTTTTACAGGCGCCCGTGGAGAGAGTGTAATGTGTGGTATTTGGCTTAGGAGGAGCACGGGGTTAGGAGGAAGTGGGGAGATGCGTGCTCTTTTCCTAGATAGAGTCACAGGACTGACTGGGTTTGATAACTCACTGCCGTCGAATTGATTCTGACTCACAGCGACCCTATGGGACAGGGTAGAACTGCCTCTGTGAGTTTCTGAGACTGTCACTCTTTATAAGAGTAGAAAGCTTCCTCCTTTTCCCGTGGAGCAGAAGGTGGTTCCGATTGCTGCAGTCCACTGCATAATCACAAGGCCATCAGGGATTGGATATGAGGGAGGAAGGAAAGTGAAGGTTCTAAGGATACTGTTGAGAATTCTGGTTTGCTTGGGTCCTGGGGAAAGTTTGGGTTGGGTTGGGTTTGTGTCCTGGCCTTTCATTGAGGAGAAAAGCACACACTTGAAAGTAGAGTACTTGAATGTGGGGATCAAGCTGTTATGGATTGAGTTGTCTCCCACTCTCCAAAAATGCAGTGGTGCTCAACCTGTGGGGCGTGACCCCTTTGGGGGTCGAACAACCCTTTCACAGGGGTTGTCCATCCAAATGCAGACATGCTGATCTGGTGAGAAAGAAGCTATCTCAGCCTTTGCACTGACGTTGGCTTTTTACGCATACTGTCGCAAAATATAGCAATGTAGTTTACTGTTGCTATTTTAAGACTTACCCATGCTGCACCATGCTTCAAGACAAAATTTCATTTATTTGTCATTAGAAAGAAATATTTCACAATATATAATTACATATTGTTTTTGTTATGAATCAGTATGCTTTAATGATGTTCAATTTGTAACAATGAAAATGCATCCTACATACCAGATATTTACATTATCATTCATAACAGTAGCAAAATTACAATTATGAAGTAGCAACAAAAATAATTTTATAGTTGGGGGTCCCCACAACATGAGGAACTGTATGAAAGAGTCGTGGCATTAAGAAGGTTGAGAACCACTGAAATAGGGGTTGTACATCCTATTATACCTGCTGTTATAATCCCTTCTTGGAATAGGGGCTTTGTTACGTTAAGGGGGCATGACTAGTGTAGGATATGCCTTAATCTTGTTTGTGCTATTTTTGGTTGTTTCTTTTATAGTAGCACTAGATAATGAAAATAGGGTCCTTCTTACATTAGACTGGGTTGACTAGAGAAACAAATCCAGTGACACTCACATATGTGTAAGAAAGAGCTTTCTCAAATATGGTGAAGAAAGCTGGTGACGCCCGGCTATCAAAAGATATAGCGTCTGGGGTCTTGAAAGTTTGAAGGTAAACAAGCGACCATCTAGCTCAGAAGCAACAAAGCCCACATGGAAGAAGCACACCAACCTGTGTGATCACAAGGTGGTGAAGGGATCGGGTATCAAGAATCAAAGAATTTGAAAAAACCATACCATTGTGAAGGAGGGGGAGTGCAGATTGGGGACCCAAAGCCCATCTGTAAGCAATTGAACATCCACTTACAGAAGGAAGGAGATGAGCCAGTCAGGGTGCAATGTAGCAACGACGAAACATACAACTTGGCTCTACTTGAGATCTATCATGATCTTAATTCTATCTTAAAAATCTAGCTAGACCAATGGATGTATACAGATACAGATAGAAACTGGAAACACAGGCAATCGAGGACAGATGATCCCTTCAGGACCAGTGGTGAAAGTGGCAATACCTGGAGGGTAGAGGGAAGGTGGGGTAGAGAGGGGAGCCGATTCTAAGGATCTGCAAATAACCTCCTCCCTGAGGGACAGACAGCAGTAAAGTAGGCCAAGGGAGACATCAGATAGTGTAAGTATATGACAAAATAAAAATTTATAAATTAGCGATGGTATATGAGGGAAAGGGGAGTGTGGAGGAAGGCGAAAACTGAGGAGTTAATACCAAGGACTCAAGTAGAAAGCAAATGTTTTGAGATTTATGAGGGCTGCAAATGTATAAATGTGCTTGACATACAATGGGTGTTTGTATGGATTGTGATAAGAGTTGTATGAACCCCCAATAGAATGACTATTTAAAACAAAACAAAAGAAAGAGCTTTTTATCAAGAAATAATTATATACTCGGAAAACATTCCAGCCCAAGGAAGATCAGCTCCATAAGTCTCAGACTAGTCTCTAAGCCCCTCTGCAGACTCACAGAGTCACAGGCTATGGTGCAGAATGCCGGAAAGTGGCAGGCCGGTTGGTGAAAAGTCCTGTGGGTTCAATGGCGGTAGTAGCATCACAGGGTTCTGGCAGCAATCAGGGTCAGCCAGCAGGAAGGTGAAGGCAGAGAGCGAGCGAGCGAGAGAGGTTCCCAGAACCCTCCTTATGAGAAGGCCATGCCCACGAAGAGGCACCATCAGGCTGTGACCTCACTGATCCATAGTCAAGAAGTCATTGCTATCCAGTGGATTCTGACTCATAGCAACCCTATGAGTTTCTAAAACTGTTCATCTTTGTAGGAGCACATGTCTTACCTTTCTCCTGTGTAACATCTGGTAGATTTGAACTGCCAACTTCCAGGTTAGTGGCCCAATGCTTACTTGACAGTGCCACCAGGACAATAAACCAAAGATAATAATAAAAAAAACCCAACAAACTCATTGCCATTGAGTTGATGCAGACTTATAGTGACCCTATAGGTCAGGATAGAACTGCCCCTGTGAGTTTCCACGACTGAAATTCTATGGGAGTAGAAAGCTCCATCTTCCCTGGAGGAGAAGCTGGTGGTTTGAACTGCTGACCTTGCAGTTAGCAGCCCAATTTGTAATAAAAAACTATTGAATGAAGAAGTGTGGGTGTTCATTAGGCAGTAGAATCATTACCATGTGTTGGATAAAACTTTTGGGTCCATGTTCGATGGTCTACAACAGGCGTCCTCAAACTACGGCCCGTGGGCCACATGCGGACCACCAAGGACATTTATCCAGCCTGCTGGGTGTTTTTGTCCCATTTTTTTTTTACTTCAAAATAAGATATGTGCAGTGTGCATAGGAATTTGTTCATGGGTTGGTTTGTTTTTTTTAACTATAATCTGTCCCTCGAATGGGTCTGAGTGAGAGTGAACTGGCCCCCTTTTCAAAAAGTTTGAGGACCCTTGGTCTATAACTATTACACTGCCTCTGAAGACAGAATGGTTACAAGTTGGGCTGCTAACTACAAGGTCAACCATTTGAAGCCAAGGGCCACTCTGAAGGACTCTTTTAAAGAGTTACAATCTCAGACATCCACAGGTCTGTTCTACTCTGTCCTATAGGGTCACTATGAGTAGGAATTGACTCAATGGTAGTGAGTTTGGTTTGCTTTTGGCCTCTGAAGGAGGTATTTTGTGCCTATAGTATAGAGAATGGTCAATATAGCTAATCTATCTGCCTCAATCCATCCAAGTAGGGAATCATTGTGTAAGGATGAGAACCAGCCTTTGGGACTCTACCACCTCTCCTGAGTCCAGAGAAACCCAATGTTGGTTTCTTCGCTGCTCCTTGAATCTTAGTTTGTGTAGAGGTGGCAAATGTAGGCCCAGTCAGAAGGACCTCCCCAGTCAGAAGGACAACAGGCTCTCTATCCTCTCTCCTTTTCACATTTGATCCTTCTCCCTGGTTCTCAGCCTCGCTCGGCCCCGTGCAAGAAGGTATAGAGTTTCCCCAGGAACTTGCCAAGGGAATGGCCTTCCTTCCTGGTCCTGGAGCTCGATCCACCAGCAGCACCTACACCCCTCCCAGCTAGAAGTCATCTTGTAGAAAGAACTTGTGTTTGTATCTCTTGGTTCTGCTCCAAGGAGCAGAGGAACAGGAATCAAAGCAGACAGCATCTTAGCTCTTGGCTACACTGGTTGGTATCTGGTGTGTGAGGTCTTTTAGCCTTCATCCATTAGCGTAGCCTTCGGATTCCAGTTCTGTCTTTGGAATTGACTCGAAATGACTGATCTAAACAACAACTTGCTTGCTCAAATGAGGTGCTATGAGTGATTGTTGCAAAAGAAAAACAGAAAGGCGTCTCCATTTCTAATACATTGGGACGCATTTCTATAACCTGTGCCTCTGGCATAGTGGTTTGCCTAACAGTGATCTTCTCAGAGGATGTGGTGTGGGGGCTCCTTCTTTGGTGGGAAAACTGGCTTTCCTGTAGCTGCCTCCAGGCCGGGCAGAGCTTCTGACAGAAGCTGCCGGTGGAACTGCTCTGCGGGCGAAAGGACTAGTTTTGTGGTGACTTCTCAGAGAGAAGTAGGATTTCCTACTTCTTCCTCTAGCTGTCCTTGGGTAAACCCTACCAAACAGACTGGGCCAGGGCTCACGCTGGCTGTGGGCATAAAAGTATTCCAACTGTATTAGAGAAGCCATGCGGTTTAGCAAACCTCCCTTGAGGATTCATTCAATGCCTGGATCTGCACTATGAACTCGTGACACGGCATGGGTCACACATAACCTCTGTGCCTAAGTAGCTACTCATTTGATAGGGTAGCTAAACATGCGACAATATTCTGTGCGGAAGAAGAGGACAGAGGATAGGCACGAGTGGAAAGAAAGAGGGAAAGCCTCGTGGTTTGAGATCAGTCTTCAAGCGGAGGCAGAAAGATGCCCAGGGACTATTCCCAAGGAGGACAGCCCCCAAAGGAGAAGCCTAGTGCTGTGCTGGGAAAAACTAAAACCAGACATCTTTGTTTGGTAATTTTGGCTGCTTTCCAAGGTGCAAACACCTCGATCTATTGCCAATGGCCACCCCGACACCATTGTGTGCACAGTTGGGAAGGGATGCATACAATGGACGATCAGGGCCTGTTGCCACCTGGCTGCAGAACTCCACAAAGGCTCACAGCAGTCCTTTGGACCGGCCTGGTGCTTTTAGAGGCCAAAGTGGAACTTGAACTGATGGGAGATAGAGTTGGAGGTACTAGCAGAGAAAGAAAGGATTAGGAGTTAAATAGGACTCCAATTGAAACACTGTTGATCAATTTTAACAAAGAAAGTACTAGAATCAAAATACAAATTTATAAGCATTCTAGGTAATAGGACAGGGTAGAACGGTGCTTCTCTGAGACTGTAACTCTTTATGGAAGTGGAGAGTTTCATATTTCTCCATAGGAGCAGCTGGTGGTTTCGAACTGTTGATCTTGTGGTTAAGAGCCCAATGCATAATAACTACTATGCACATTAGAATGGATTCAATGGCAATGCAATTGGTTTTTGTTCTGTTTATTTTGAGAGAGTGGCTGGTTTTCAGAATAAAAATGTTTGTATTATCCACTGTACCAATAAGACAAGTTTAATGCATATACCTAACCTTTGTAAACATGTACAATTGAATGCATGTGGACACTATACGCTTAGGCATAAGGTGAAATGAAATGGAGCAAGAGCTCCAGCGTGTTCACCCTGCATCCCAGGAGCTTGACAGAGAAAGAAGTCGAGAATGTCAGTGAGGAGACTCATTGTTCATGGCTCAGGTGTGAAATGATGGCGACCTGCACTCGGGCTAGCTGTGAGGACAGAGAAGACTAAAAGAGAATTGAGAAATCCTAATGAAGTGTAGTCATCTGCACTTGTGGGTGTTGAAAAGGGCGGGGGTGGGGGGAGCGCGGAGCACAGACAAGAGTGACTGGGCACCTTGAGGTGTCACTCGCTGAGGTGGGGAACACTGATGAGGAAAGAGAACATGAACCATGATCAGGATCATAACTAAGATATTGAGTAAATAGCTACTGTCTGAACAGCGCTGTCTAAGGAGCAATGGGAATCTAAGAAAATAGTCGTGTTGAATCTCTGTGCTCCTGGCCCTGAGGTCTGGCTTGTTCTGTCCTTCCTGTGCAGCTAACAGAGCAAAGTCTGCATGTGCTTGGGGCAAAGATAGAGAGAGCTAGTGGGGACTGTGTGCCACATAGCTGTTCTCAGCAGCGATGGCAAGGACAGCAAGGGGACGTCTCTTCTTGGCAGTCACTGTCCAGGCCAGTGCTACCAACTGAAGGCTCCGGGTTTGCCTTTGCTCGACTATTATTTGCAGTAACAACACTATTATAACATCATTAAACAGCATTATGGGAAATTGAAACAGAAAAAACCTAGCTCACAATCTCCCTGTCTCACTCCCCACAAGCCTTGACTGCACTGCCTCCCAAGGCATTGGTCACATGTGTGCATATACTTTTTCACATTGCTATCATTACTATGTATTTATAGTCTTGTATTCAGCTTTTGTCACTCACCATTACATTGTAATCACTTCTTCACATGGCAACAAAGTCTTCATAATGATAATTTTTAATGGCTGTGTAATATTCCATGGAGATGATGGATAATTTTCTTAATCATGTCCATATTGTCTGACATCTACATTATGCCCAATTATTTGATATTATAGATAATTCTGCAATGAATTACTTGTATCTGAGTTCTAATTTCGACTGACCCTGAATTATTCTGAGGTAAATGCAGTTCTCGCCTCTTAAAGGGAAATTATTATGCAAGCATGCTTTCCAGCCGGGGGGGGGGGGCACCGTTCTTGATCGAAATGTGGCTTGGCCTTCTATTTTCTGATGGTGGAACAGAATTTTGTTGTTTTTTAAAAATTACGTAGTGAATGGCTACTTGAGGCAGGAGCTAGGGTCAGGGAAGTAAGGCAAGAGTGGAAGTCAGAAGAGCAAGGTGTGTGTGTGTGTGTGTGTGTGTGTGTGTGTGTGTGTGTGTGTGTGTGACGGAGGCATCAGGAAGTAGATTAGGGTGCAATTGTATCCAAGTATGGAGATTTTGGGCTGGGGGAGGGCTATATTTGATGTTTGCACATTATGACAAAAAGAACAAAGCAAAATGCCCCCTCTACTATGTCAGCTGTTTAGTACCAAGTACGATGCCCAGCAACCTGACATCCTTCCAGAAGAGCCCCCATGCCATCCCACAACCTTCCAGAAACAAATCTTTCCATGAGCCTCTCTCCTTCCACACCCTGCCTCAGGAGCTGCACAGCTGAGAAAGAAGTCAGAAGCTGTTCACGCACTCGATGGGTCCCCATTTGGGTCTTAGGCAGTCCTTGGGGTAGGTCACAGAGTGCTTAAGAGGAAACTCCGGGACATGGAAAGCAATGGCATCCCTAAGTTTGGTGTCACACAGTGGAGTGACTTACTGCCACTGCATGGGACTACTCACGCACCAGAATGGACAGCGTCCTCCTTGTCGTTCAGTGTTGTTGAGGCAGTTCCTCCTCTGAACCAAGCTTTATGCAACAGTATCAAGCAACCTCCCGTCCGCACCGCCGTCAACTAAGCTCTGATTCCCAGCAGGAAGCACTGTCCACCCTGCATCGTCCTCGCCACGTTGTGAAGTGGACGCTCCTCTTCTCCTTCACTGACCTACTACTTTACAAAGCGGAACGTTTGATTCCAGGGAGTGGTCTCTCCTGATGACCCGTCTGGAGTAGGTGAGATCAAATCCTTATAAGGGACATTCTGGCTGTACTTCTTCCAAGATAGACTTGTTCGTTATTTTGACGGCCCGTGGCACTTTTACATTCATTCAAACGCAGCAGTTCTTGTCTGCTCTTCCTTATTCGTTGCGCTGTATTTTCCACCATATGAGAGACTGAAACCACCGTGGCTACAGTCAAACAGATTGAGTCCTCAACATGCCGTCTTTGTTCTTTCAACTTTAAATAAGGTCCTTCTGGGCACCAGATTTGCCTAGGACAATGCACCCTTTGATTTTTTTAAAGTTTATTTATTTTCCATCTTTTCATTGACATACAGTTCACACATCGTACATTACATTATGGAATGACATTCATAACGTGGCCGCCAACACTATAATCCCAGGACATTCCTGCTTGTTTAGTGAGCTTTCCATCTCACCCCAGCAGCCCCAACCGTGTCCTTTCAAAACGCTTAATCCACTTGTTCTCTCTCTAGGTTTAACTATCCTGGGTTTCATATACAAAAAAACTATACAAAAGTCACGCAAAATACAAAGGGCACAGCACAAATGACTAAAGGAAACGAAGAAGAACCTCAATTAAAAAATAAGTAGAAATATTAAAAGGTGAAGCAATTATATATAGGATCGAGAGAGGGTTCAGACATCAGGGCATCCCACTTCGGTGTAACTACAACTCCAGTGTACTCTTTCCCATCCCTGGCCCCACACTTAGAGGGAATTCACCCTAGGTGTAATCCACACGGGGGTCACTGCGAACAGGTTGGGGGCTTTCACTATTGTAAACCAGGCGTTCAGAACATGAACTCCAATACTGTTCCCTCCTCCAGATTTGGTCTTCATGCTTTACAATTCTTGGATCGCACAGGCCGATGTGCTTCTTCCAGGTCAATTTGGCTGACTACTCACTTCGATGGCTGCTTGTTTTAAGACAGCCTTTTAAGAGTGCAGACGCTTTTCTTTCTGATAGCCGGGGATCATCTGCTTTCTTCACCACACTTTGCTATATAACACTCAAGGCTTCAGTGACCATTTCTTGGGGACAGACATTGATGAGGGCCATATCATGAGAATGATTTTTTTCTTAGGGCTACGATTATGTGTGAGCTCAACATTCATTCATATAGCTGTGGTTTATATATGTCTCATTATTATTTTGTTGATGAACATTATAAATTATCCCCACGAGACATATGGTAGTTCTATTGATAGTGCCATTAATTTAACCAATGGTATGGGATTTAAAACTGTCTAGGAAAACAAAGTATACATGTGTGGAACTCTTTTTTAGACCAAAATACATGGACGGCTGATTTATACAGATTGACAACTTAGGTTACTGAACATTATTTACACAAACAATAACAGTTGGATATAAGGTAAAGTTTTCAATAATGTTTATTCATAAAGGTAGAACTGGCTTAAATATGTACTACAAAAGGCAAAGTTACTAGCACACATATGCCATTTATTGGACGCCCTCAAGGCGCGATAACTTTTTAACCAAAGTCCAACGACGTCCTCGGCCAGAACCGTGGGATAATACTTGTCTGCTTCTTCTCAAATTAGTGCTTTTCAGCCTGTGGCCCAGTTACTTTAATCTGCTACTGGGGTTTAAGGAGAAGTCCAATTCCCTTAGCTGGAATTCCAAACCGGATCATTCTTGGGTGGCCTATATCGGATGTTGTGTACCTTAAAAGGATAGAGTCTAAAGTCCTGACTGTTTATAGTCTATATAGGAACCTGAGTTACCAAGGACTGAATAAAAATTAGGTCCTAGGTGCCCAATTAGGGACAGGATTCTGAGCTCATTCACTGATCAGTGGCCTGTATATTTAATATTGAGCTTTTTAAAATTCCAATGGAGTAGGCCCTGCCTGGTTTACCCACCAACTAAAGCATACTCACCTTCTCAGAGACAGACATGCCATCCACTCTTATAAGACTGTTCATTGCTTTGGGGTGACCACAGAATAATGTTATATTACATAAACAGATTGTTCTTCTCTCTCACCCCTCATACTGGGAAATTGATCCAGTTCAGCTGAGGCCTTCCCTGACGAAGTTGTTTTAAAGATATACCCATAAGGTGTGTGGTATATGGCTCCAGTCCTTGAAAAAAGGACATGATTTTTTTGTAAAGTAGAGAGGCAGTGGGAAAAAGAAGGCCTTAGACAAGATGGACTGACACAGGCTGCAACCGTGAGTTCAGGAATAGGAGCAAGTGTGAGGATGGCACAGGACCAGGCAGTGTTTTGTTCTACTGTGCATGCGTCACAATGGGTTGGCACCTAACAACAACATATGGTTCCTAAGCAATAGGGAGGCACGCTAGGAAGCCTGAATAGAAGGTTAGATGACCCGAGAACAGAAGCCTGCCTTTGTCTTGGTGTTCATGTTTATAGCAGTGATCTCAGACAATGTCCGTTTGTGATTGACTAATTTCACTCAGCCTAATGGATTCCAGGTCCATGCACGCCACGAGGTGTTTCATCACTGTTTTTCAGGGATGCGTAGTATCCCATTGTGTATGTGTAGCAGAGGTTCTTCATCGATTCTTCTGCTGATGGGCATTCGGCCGTTCCCAGCTCCTTGCTATTGCAAACTGTGCTCTAACGAGCACGAGAGAGCAGACGTCTGTTCTTGTTCTCTTAATTCTTTGGGCATATGCTCAGCAAAGGTATTGCTGGGTCATATGGGATTTCGATTTTCAGTTGTTTTAGCTAGCACCATATTGCTTTCCACAATGGTTGTCCATATTTTCAAGCCCACCAGAAGTGTACAAGAGTCCTTGTCTCTCCACACCCTCGCCAGCATTTCTCTCTCTCCCTGTCTCTCTCTCTCTCTCTGTAATTTGGGCTATCATTGTCGTTGTAATGTGATACACACACATTGTGGTTTTGGTTTGCATCTCCCGGAGCTAGTGATTGTGGGCATTTCCTCACGTGTTGATTAGCCTTTGCATAGTCTATAAAGCACCAGTAACTCTCTTTCTGATACTCTCTGATTTCAGCTGAGATCCATCTTATGTCACAATAATATGTGATAAATATAACTTTAAATTGCTTAAGTGCATTATTTATTAAATTATATCAATATTAACAGCACATTCTTTGTGAAGTGTTGTACATGGAAGTACAACATTATTAGAAAATGAGTGAAAGCCTTTTTAAAAATTTTCACCTTCTTATCCTCTGATAGCTCCTTCCTTCTCAAAAAAGTTATTCTTATAGCTTCGTAAATCATACTGGCTGGAGGGTTTTAGCGAAAATCCATGCAATTTGACAAAATCAGGGACTGTCATAACACCAGCCACAACTAAAACAGAAGTGAATGCAGACAAAACGATGTGTTCGGAAACAGCATTGGAACTGGACCCTCATGACCGCTCTCCCAGGCCACATTAGAAGGTTCGAGAAGAAAATTAGTGAAGAGTTCTAGCCATGTGAGTATATCGATACATATATGTTTGACTTACAAAACCTGTTTGTTTATTTTTGTTGTTACAACTAATTATGAGGATTTAAAAAATAAAATAGTAGATTCCTCCTGCACAGAAATTTGATGAGCTTTAATTTTGGCGGTCAGCCTTTTCGGAAAGTTTCACCCAGTGCAGTCCACACTCCCTCAATCCTGCTACTGACATCACTGACCCGGAGCCTCTACTTCTCTCCGATCAGGCTGGGGAGATCTTAGCTGCTCCAGATGGGTGAGCCTCCTGGTGCAGAAGCCTCTGCCAATGGGCAGGGCTGTCACAGTCCATCCTTGAGCTGTTGCTTTGGCCAGAGGGAGATTGCCTGGAATCACTATGTTCCAGCCACTTCAGGTATCACAATTTCATCTTTTTCATGAGGGCCAGTTGAATTTTTTTTTAGTTTAATAAATTCTAGACCTCAGGATTAATCTTTGCTTCTCTCCCTTTGGAACGAATGAATCTCAGCTTATTAGGAAGATATGATCTTTTCTCCTGGAGCTTTGAGAAATGATGTCCCATAAACCAAGGTTCGTGAGTGACACAGCAGTCAGTCCTGCTTCAGGGACAGGAGGAGCAGGGGCAGAGCGGATCCCCTCAGTCGGTTCCCAAGGAACAGAAGACATGAGGACAAGGTGGCTAGGTGAACTCCATACCAGAAGGATGTTTGACTTGATCACCCTGAATTCCATACCAGCTCTACCACCTTAATAATGATGGATAATGACTATCTAGAGCACCTACTATAGTCAGGTAATGCTCTGAGTGCTGGTGTTCAGCTGTAGATAAAACAGATTCCTTTGAGTTATTTATCTCACTGAGACACATATGAAAAAATTACTACAATGTAAAAGGACATCAAATGGCTATATGTACAATAGACTCCAAAAAAAATTCAAGAAGGAAGTAGGGTGGGGGTGCTGAAACATTCAATCGAGTGGTCCGAGCAAGTCTCACGGAAGGAGGGGAGAAGTGAACCATGTGACTCTCGGATTTTGAGGACCTCGCAGGCCAAGGGAACAGCATGAGGTGCACACATACCATGGCCATAAGCCAGCCCACCTCTGCTCCTGGGGGACCTTAGTGTCTTTACTCATTCAAGTCCGCTATGCGTGCGGTGCGGTTTGATGACCATGGTTCACCAACACACTACTAGTTATTTCTGATGCAAGGCCTTGCCAACCACTCACAGAACAAGCACAATCACAAGAGCTAGCTACACTCAGCAGCGGCGACTCTCCTCCTGCTGACCCCTGACCAGCCATGGGCCTGGTTTCTTCATCTGAGAAAGGAAGGTGTATTTGTTTCTCCCTCAGATACTTTGGGAGGCTTCTGGGAGAAAATGGGCCAGGAAATGTTTTATGTCTGGTTCTCTGAAAATACCAGGGCTTGTTCTCAAAGGATGAGCGCCTTTTAGACCACCAACAGACCAGTGATTAGCCATTCCTCAGCACCCCAGCACCAAGAATGCCACACTAAAGCCTAGGCCTCTGAGGGAAAGCCCAAGATGCAGCTTGGGGAGAAGGGAACAGGGCCAAGGCATCCGGGAGGTGTGCACACCTCTGGTCATGCATGCAAAGGAATGAGGATCAACAGATCGGCGGAGCGGATTCAATGTCTTATACTCATTTTACCTTGCTCTGTGGGGAGTCGGTGTGTGCATTCTACCACATGGGAGGCCATACAGCCTGATTGACGCTCACTTAGGGTCTCCCAAGACAACATGCTGTGAATTATCTTGTTGGAGTCTTATAAATCACAATGTCAGCCAACACGGGCTCCTTGAAAGTACTGAAAGCAGGAATTCAGGGTAGATTCAGAAGAGGATGTGCTGACAGCGGCTAGATCTTGGCTGAGAGCAGTGAATGCCAGAAGGATGGTTACTTGTGCTCCATTGACTATGCAAAGGCGTCCGTCTGTGTGGACCATATGGATAGCCTTAAGAAGAATGCGAATTCCAGAACTCATGTGGAATCTGTCCAGGGATCAAGAGGCACTTGTACAAATAGAACAAGGGAAATGCTGCATGGTTTAAAATCAAGAAAGGTGTGTGTCTGGGCTGTATCCTGTCACCATACCTATTCTATCTGTATGCTGAGCAAGTCATCAGAGAAGCTGGATTATGTGAGGAACATGGCATCAGGCTTGGAGGAAGGCTTGCTCCAGTGGATGTCAACCTTCCTCATGTTGCGACCCTGGAATACAGTTCCTCATGTTGTGGTGACCCCCCCCCCCCCAATCATAACATCATTTTTGTTGCTACTTCATCACTGTCATTTTGCTACTATTATGAATCAGGTGACCCCTGGGAAAGGATCACTAGACCCCCAAAGGGGTCACCACCCACAGGTTGACAACCACTGGATTACTCAAACCTGTGATGTGCAGATAACACAACCTCGCTTGATGAAAGTGAGGAGGCTTAAAAACACTTGCTGCTGAAGATCAAGGATTGCAGCCTTCAGTATGGACTACAACTCAATGTAAAAGAATTTGTTCCAAAGGACGACATTGACTCTGCAGCTCTGGGAGATGGACATATTTAATCAGAGCACACGGGAGCAGATGAAGGGGCAGGAGGAGAGAGTGGAGTACAGCCTGACCCACCAGGCCGTGATGATGATGTTCCTGAGTAGAGCAGCCAGTCCACAGAGAGAACAACATGGCTGGCCCCACTATGAGACATGATGCCCCTCAGTGACTAAGGGCGATACAGGGGACAGCACCGGAGACACAGTGTGGGAATTGCACCTGACCTGATCCCACCACACCGAGGCAAATCACTGGGGGAGTGCAGTGGAACAGCAAGGGAATGGAGTGGCAAGGTCCCCAGGGAATGCTGAAAGTGGACTTTGGGGCCAGGGCGTGGTGCCCCAACAGACTGGACTGGAAAACGCTCCTAAGGGCCAGCAAACAATCCCTGAACTAACTACAAGCTTTTCTCTTGTGAACTGTTTTGTTCTGTTCTTTGTCAGTGGTTTGTTTTTGTTGTTTTGTTGTCTGGTTGTATACTGTTGCTTTGTTTTCCTCTGTTTGTTTTCCTCTGTCTTCCTCTGTTTTCGTGCATGTTAGTGACTCCACAGGTCTGTCTGAATAGGACAGGCTGGATGAACTATCTGGAGGAAAAACAACGGGACCGACAGTTCTGGGGGGACTTGGGGTGGGGGGGTAGGGGGGGTAAGGAAGTGGTGTTAACAAACCCAGGGACAAGGGAAAAACATGGGACCCCAAATGGTAGAGAAGGGGGAGTGGCTGGCCTGGTGGGAAATGATCAAGGGTAAGGGTGCTTAGAGAAGAGGTATACTCTAGCCCAGGTGGCGATGAAGCATGGTAGTAGGGCAGGAGGAAAGTCAAGGGAGATGGAGGAAAGAACTAGGAGTCAAAGGGCATTCATGGAGGTCTAGACAAAGACATGTACATGCAAATATATATAGGAGGATGGGGAAATAGATCTATGTGTCTATATTTATAGGTCAAGTATTAAAGTGGCGGAAGGACCTTGGGCCTCTACTCAAACACTCCCTCAATGCATAAATACCTTCTTTTATTAAATTGGAACTCTATGATGCTCACTCTCCCGACACACGGCTGGAGTCAAAGTGGGTGAACAAGTAAATGTGGTAAAGAAAGCTGATGGTGCCCGGCTATCAAAAGAGATAGTGACTGGGGTCTTAAAGGCTTGAAGATAAACAAGCGGCCATCTAGCTCAGAAGCAACAAAGTCCACATGGAAGAACACACCAGCCTGTGTGATGGAGTGGTCCCAAAGGGATCAGTTACCAGGCATCAAAGAACAAAAAATCATATCATTGACTGCCCACCTCCATGATAGGATCGCTGAAGACAAATGGGTGCATAAGCAAATGTGGTGAAGAAAGCTGATGGTGCCCGGCTATCAAAAGAGATAGCGTCTGGGGTCTTAAAGGCTTGAAGGTGAACAAGCGGCCATCTAGCTCAGAAGCAAATAAGCCCACATGGAAGAAGCACACCGGCCAGTGCGATCACGAGGTGCCCAAGGGACCAGGTATAAGGCATCATGCAAAAAAAAAAAAGATATAAGTGTGTGTATGTATGTGTATATATGTGTATATATGTGTATATATATATATATATCATATTAAATGAAGGGGGAAGTGCAGAGTGGAGACCCAAGGCCCAAGTGTCAACCAATGGTGATCCCCTCATAGAGGGGTTTAGGAGAGGAGATGGGTTAATTAGGTGTGAGGTAGTATCGATGAAGAACCCAGCTTTCCCCCAGATCCTGGATGCTTCCTCCCCCCAACTACCATGATCTGAATTCTACCTTGCAGGGCTGGTTAGGACAGAGGCTGTACACTGGTGCATACGAGGGTTGGAGGTACAGGGAATCCAGGGTGGATGATACCTTCAGGACCAAGGGTGTGAGGGACGATGCTGGGAGAGTGGAGGGTGAGTGGGTTGGAAAGGGGGAACTGATTACAAGGATCCACATGTGACCTCTTCCTTGGGAGATGGACAGCAGAGAAGGGGGGAAGGGAGACCCCGGATAGGGCAAGATATGACAAAATAACGATGTATAAATTACCAAGGGCATATGAGTGAGGGGGGAATGGGGAGGGAGGGGGGGGGGGAAAGAGGACCTGATGCAAGGGGCTTAAGTGGAGAGCAAATGCCTTGAGAAGGATTGGGGCAAGGAATGTATGGATGTGCTTTATACAATTGATGTATGTATATGTATGGATTGTGGTAAGAGTTGTATGAGCCCCTAATAAAATGTAAAAGAAGAAAAGAGAAAAAAATGATTAGGGCAAAGACTGTACAGATGTGCTTTATACAATTGATGTATGTATATGTATGAACTGTGAAAAGAATTGTATGAGCCTCAATAAATTATTAAAATTTAAAAAAAGAAAAAAAAGTGACCAAAGTCTGACAATTGGACTAATAGGTGGCATTATGATAAACAAAGCAAAGGCTGAAGTTGTCAAGGATTTTGTCTTGCTTGGATCCACAATCAAGGTTCACAGAAGCAGCAGTAAAGAGATCAAACTATGCATGGCATTGGGGAAATCTGTTTTATCAAACCTCTTTAGAGTATTGAAGAGAAAAGGTGTTCCTTTGAGAACTAAAGTGCACCTGACGCAGGCCATGGCATTTTCCATGGTCTCATATGTATGTGAAAGTTGGACATTGAATAAGAAAGACCAAGGAAGAATGGATGCCTTTGAATTGTGGTGTTAGAGAAAAATATTGAAAGTAAAGGACAAACAGATCTGTCTTGGAAGAAGTACAACCAGAGTGCTCCTCAAAGGCGAGGATGATGAGACTTTGCCTCACATCCTTTGGACAGGTTATCAGGAGAGACCAGTTCCTAGAGAAGGACATCCTGCTTGGTAAAGCTGAGGGCAAGGGAAAAAGAGGAAGACTGTTGACCGATGGATGGACAGGGTAGGCTGTAACATCAGACCAATTGTGAGGATGGGGCAGGACCCGGTGGGGTTTCGTTCTGCTGTACACAGGGTCTAGATAGCACCTAAGAGCAAGGAAAGAATCTGCTACCAAGTTCATTCGAGTTGTATTCAGTTCCATAGACTGTGGGAATGAGGTCCCTGTCTCCTTGTTGGCTGTCAACTGAGTGCTGCTCTCACCTCCCAGCAGTGGCTATCTGGTCCTTACTAGTGGAATCCCTCCATCTTCAAAGCCGCAAAGATGCAGTGAATCCTTGTCAAGCTGAAGAGCTCTGTGACTTGCCCTTTCATCCTAAGCTACATAGAATGGCTTTCAAGGACTCTTGTGATTTGTTTGGTCTGTCTTGATCTTTTCCCTATCTTAACTTCAACTGACTTGGACTTTAATTATCTCTGCAAAATCCCTTTACAGCAGTACTTAGAGTAGTGTTTGATTGAACCGCCAGGGACGGAAGCCTGGGTGGTAGAGGGTGACAGCATCTCTTCAATTCTGCCTCCCACATAGCCCCGCTGAGTTTCAGAGTCCTATGAAAAATCTCCCTTGACCAGCTTCCTGGGCTATTTCAAGTCCCATGCACTGAAACCCTTTTCGACGTTCTCAAGGGCACTGGCTTCCTGTTAAGTACAGGAAGAAAACAATGCTTCCTTCTTCCCTCTGCCTCTGGTCTGTCTGGTTGTATTGCATTAATAAGAAGGGGGCTAAAGCTTTGTCCTTGGCATAGGTTTAAGATATCATAATGGGCAAATATTATATTCAATACCCAATACAGTAAGATTCTAATTATATCCAATACCAATGGTTAGATTCTAGACATTCATCATCAATAGAGAGGAAGCTTTCTCCGAAAGGAAGCTGAAAGTTCAAGGTAACCTCCAAGCAGGTGGTGGGAAATGTCTCTCAGGCTTGTGTGAAGAGCTAATTGGATCAATGTCTTTCTGGCAGTACAATAGTTGGAGACTCCTTAGAGGAAGAGCCTTCTCAGGGCTCAAGATTTGGGAATATGACAGTCTACCTGCTACTTTTCACACAGAGAGGCCTTCTCCTTCCATGCCTCTCTGGAAAGTGAAGTCAGGTCAACAATACAACCTCTGGTGGTGCCCTCTCATGGAGATACCAGCAGGCTGTCTCTTTGGGTCATTTGGGGATGGACTACCATCATCTTTTTGGAAGTCCCATCACCGGGTCGTTCCCTGACATCCAGATCAATTACTCAGCACACTATTCCTTCTGAAGAGACCACTGCATTCTCATTCTGAATGATGCATGATTTAAGAAAATCCCATTCAAACATTGACACCAGAAAAAGGAAGTCCTGGCTGGACTGAGGGGCAGTAGCAGCCTGAAGGACAGGGTGGAAGCAATCAGACAGTGCTGTTAGAGTCCCTCAGCCACCTGCCACACAAGCCCCAAATGCCTAGAGGCAGGAGGCACTTGCCCTTGTGATGGAACAGAAATGATTTTATGAAATATAATTAGAACAACAGTCGGGATCTTTCCAAGAGAAAGGTTCTGAAACTCTCACTCCAGGTCGAAGGTGGGGAAGCAGGAGAGCTGGCTCCATCCTCATTAAAACAAGCAATCCCAGCTCAGTTCTCATTGGAGCTCTTTTGTCCACAGCTCTGAGCGCCTTGAGGGACAAGTCATATCCTGCATATTCCAACATGACATCAGTTCAGAGGACACCTGTGAGGCTGGAACAGAGGTGGGGCAATGGGCTGAATGAATGACTGTGGGGAGACAAGGAAGAAAGAGTGAGTCCATCGTGTGCCCAGGTGACATTTTACCGCGTGGGAAAAGTAGGGTGGCTAAAGCATTTTCGTCCAAACGTGGGATCCGAGTCCAGGAATACTCTTTTTCAGCGCCTTCTTACTGGCTGGACCACCCAGGGCAGGCTGGAATCATTGGAAAAAAGCTGTCGTCCTCTCCCTCCTTTCTCCTCATTTAGCTTTCTAAGATCAGTCAACTGGGTACGTTCAGCAGTCAAGAATCAACACTTCCCCTGGCATCATCGGTACTTGAACCAGAAACACTGGATCTACGAAACTCACTGTCTTCTGATGCACAAGGAAAGCTTTTCTGGTCTCAGTGTGTTCATTTGTCCAAATAAAGGCAGATTATGAAGTCAAGCTGCAAGCTTTGCTCTTTGACCTTTAGTGGGCATGCTTATAAGAAAGAGGTAGAGAAAGGAGGGCTGAAAGGCAGGGAAAAAAGATAAACATCTAAATTGCCAAACAATGCTGAAATGAGCTTAGGAAAGCTGTGTTAGTCTGGGTAGACTTGAGAAACAAATCCATGGACACCCATATGTGTATAAGAAAGAGATTTATATACAAGAGAAATTGAGCATTGAGAAAACACCCCAGCCCAGTGCAGGTCAAGTCCATAAGTCTGATATTAGCCCATATGTCTGATACCAATCTATAAAGTTCTCTTCACACTCATGAAACACACACAATGACGCTGAATTTAGAAGATTACAGGCCAGCGTGTAGAAAGTTTTTGGATCCAGTGTCATTGGAAACATCTCAGCGCTGGCAGGGGTCCCTGCATCACGGTGAGTCCAAGTGTCTTGTCAGCTGCTATGTCTTCCAGGGTGTGAGCAGAGAGTCTCACACCTCCAAGGAAGAAAATTCAGCAATTCCCAGAATTCTCAGAAGAAGGCTATTCCCACACAGAGGCCTCATTGACTACGATCTGATTGACAAGCTAGACTCCACCCCTACACTCTTAATTCTCAAATTGACAAATGATCATATATCTACCACAAAAGCCAAGTAGACCAATGGCCATGTAAAGTTGTAGGGACAATAAACTATTTGCTTCCCCTTATGGGATCAGTTGCCGATTGTCTTAAAGGTTGATGTTTTGGTCAAAATTTTCAAGAGTCTCTCTCCTCTACAAGTTGTTCCAGAGATGAAACAAATTGAGAAAGATGCCCAACTCATTCCTGAAACCACTAAAATCGTGGTGCCCAAACTATCATAGGGTCAACAAAAGAACAGGGCATACGTGGTGGGAACTCCAATGAATAATGTATTAAAAACAAAAAAACATTGCATTGTGAGCGTTTAGACTTTTTCCTTCAGATGTGATCATGGTAAAGAAGTCTGTCGATGTCATTAGTCACATTAACACTTGAAAATTTAAATCTATATTAATTTTTAGAGTAACATCAACAGATTGCTTGACCATTCTCACAATGTAATATTTTCTGTTTTGTTTTCAAGTTCAGAATTAAAAGTTAGTTAATATATATTCCTGTCAGTCTTTAAAGGTCCCTGTATATATGGAGAACAAAGCATTTTATCAAGTTGAACACTGAATTGTGAGAAAAGACTTTTCTATATCTGAAACCCAGGCTAGATCAACTTAGAGTGAAAACAACTGGATTAATAGGCTCAAAGGGACATGTCAGGGGAGGTGGGTGGGAAATGGGTGCTAACAATGAGTACAAGGAAGAAGAACAACCCTGGCATTGAGAGTGGCGATGGCTGCACAACTCATATGGATGTGATTGAACTAGTGAAGTGGATGATATGGGACTTGCATGTTGGGGGAACTGTCAAACATAAACAAGTGAATTAATTTTTTAAAAAGACTTTAAAGGTGTTAGTTGAAGGAAACCCTCTCACCCCATCAAGACAACCTGTGAAAATCCCAAAGCATACATCATATTTAATAGAAAGGAAACTTTGAAAGTGTTCTGGTTAAGGCAGGAAGTAATGTGTGGCTGCTACTATTACATCCTATGTGAGTACAGTAAGATCCCAAAAGTAAATAACTCCCCTTCCAAAAAAAAACTAAACTCACTGCCATTGAGTCAATTCTGAGTCATGGCAACCCTATAGGACAGGTTTTGACTGTCCCCTGTGAGTTTCCAAGATTTAAACTCTGTAAGGAGGTAGAAAGCTTTGTCTTTCTCCTGAGGAGGGGCTGGTGGCTTCAAACCACTGACCTTGTGGTTAGGAGACAAACGTGTGGCCACTATGTCACCAGAGTTCCTGCCAGAACAAACAAGTCAATAAATAAGAGATATAAATATGGGAAAGAAACAAAATGAGTATTCTTGTAAATGATATTATTTATTTATAAAGGCCAAGATAATTAGATACACTTGCTAAACTGAAGATCATTATTCCAACATCGGTGATATCATCTATGCCAATCATGACCAAGGAAGTGTGTATGACGCAGAGAATGGAGCTGTGGAGCAGAGGAAGGAGAAGAACAACGGCCCGGAGTAGCCCTCCACGTTGCAGAGTGACCTGAGGGAGAGGGATCTTTGGGTCCTGATTGTGGGCCATGGACCACCTGCTGTTGTAGGTGTTTCCCATTGAATCCTCATCACAATCCTGGGTTGGGAGCGACACTGTGGCTGCCACAATAGGCTCAGACATAGGAACAATGGCGACAATGGCACAGGACTGGGCAGTGTTTCCCTCTGTTGTGCATATGGTCAGTAGGGGTCGGAACAGGTTCATTGGCACCTAACCACCAGCACCACCACACCCTATGTGGTTGATGCTCTAAGAATCACTTCTTCATGGGTAAGACAATGCAGGCTCTGGGAGGCCCAGCGGCTTGTTGGAGGGAACCCAGTTTGGAAGCCTGGAAGTGAGGGCCTAGATCCATACAGCCTAACTCCAGAGTCTCTGCTCCTCACCACCACCCCATTCCTCAGCACCCCTTTGGATGCAGGGATGCGCGATGGCAGCAGAAGAAGGGTGCTCTTGTGGGTCATCCCTCGCCGTTTAGGAAGCACTTTCTCACTGGAGCTTTCATATGGCCCTCAGGAGACATTTGTGACATGGCAGGGTGGGCACGTGCCGCCTCGAGGGACATTACAAATGAGAAAAGTAGAGCTCCCCAAATAAACACCTTGTCCAAGGAGGTGACAGAGCCAGGAGGAGAGCAGGTCTGTTCCAGATTGCAGGAGAACCAGGAGTATTGGGGCTCGGCTGACAGCCACCTCAGGCCAATGCTTTGCCAACTGTTGCCGTGAAACACCGAGGTTCTCTGAGTTGCGTTTTGTTTTTCATTATCTTAAAATTTTCGAAGTCACATGGACCAACACCTTTGTAAAATGCAATAAAAGTGAATTACGAGGAGAGTGAAAATAAAGACATAGTTTTTAAGCCCCAATTGTTTATTATTACACTTAATAGGTATTATCAAATCATGGTAAAATATTTCCACTACTTACTCTTAATTGCTGCACTTATCTCCCAGCAGACTGGCACCATTCCAGGGACCAGGCTTGAGTCACTCTGTCCTAGTTTTGTTCATAACCTGCAGCCTTCCATTCCCGTTACTCTCCTTCCCTTGTCCTGGAACCCAGGAAGGACGCCTCCCACTCGCAAGGATGAAGAGTGGGGCTAGAAAACAGAACTCCAGAACGTTGACCCTCAGCAGATCACGGCTCTCTGCCCTGGTGTATGGCTGTTCTGGGGACATGTGTGGAGTGTGGAGGGGTGGGTAAGATGGAAAGAATGCTGAACGAGTAGAAAAAGTAGCAGCAAAAAGGAAGCCAATGATAGAAAATAGAGGAAAGCCAGAGTTCTTTAGCAGGTAGACCACTGCGACTCCCACTCTGAGGCCTTTAGCTATGGAGAGCCATCCCATCTACCTGCAGGGGGCTTTGGAGAAGCAACTTGGAGCGTGCTCATTGCCTACAGTTCTCTCTGCCAGGGAGGATGACTTTCTGGAAAACACCTGACTTTACTGTGGGCCGCTCCTTCAATAAGGTTGGGGTGCTGGGGATGAATCTGGGACAGGATCCAGTTCCTGGACACATGACATGATTTGAGGTGTGTGCTCACAGCTCCTCACCTTGGGAGACATTGGGTGAGGGACAATCAGACTGGATTTCAGAACAAGAGTGCTGAATCCCTATGCAGATAGGGAGAAATTGGCAATCGGGGTAAATGACCTATTTCTCCTTGTAAGCCGGGCAGCATTAAGTCTGTGTGTATGTGCATTGAGGTGGGGTATAAAACTACCAGGAATACACGATGAAATGTTAACATCTGCTATGTTTCCAACTGAAGTAACTCCAAGCTGGTGGTCTTAGTTCCTCTTTGTGAGAGTCTGGTGACCTCAGAGAAGGGTTAGTTCACAAAGCGCTGCTTTTACGTGCATGCTGCCTTTACCCTTCAGGTCTCTTCGAAACAAAAAGTCTTAGATGGAAGCCATGTGCTGTGCAGCCAAGAGGGCCCTCCCCTGCCTGCTCATTCCCAGCTTAAAGGGGGACTGAGAACCATAGTCTTAGGGATTCCCCCAGTCTCTATCAGACCACTAAACCTGCTCTTCTTTATGACTTCAGTTTTGTTCCAAAGATTTTTTTCCCATTCTGTTTACATACATGCCTTAGAGATAGCATCCCTGCCCCAGAGTCAGTCACTGGAATATCTCCCCTTGCCTATCTCATCAGCAACTCTATCTGGGTGAAGTAGAATTTACCATCTTCTCACGCCTCCTCTCAAACCCTCTTTTATGTGGTCTCTATTTCAGACTCGTGTCATCATCCATCTACACAGACAAGCCAGAACCTGCGATTCATCGTTGGCTTTTCTCTTTGCTTCTGTTCTTTTCCTTCTCTGCATTCTTCTTGGATAAGTTCATTGATGTCTTTGACTTGAACAATCTCAAATTAATCTTCATCGCAGATCTTGCTTCTATCTTCAGGCCAATGCAGTCAAATGATAACTGCCTGTTGAACAGCCTACAAATGTCCCAAACTCATAATATTTAACACTTAACTCATGTGCTTTGCTATCCACATTCCCCACAGTGTCCTACTCTTTTGTTCTCTAGAGCGCTGGTAACATAATGGATTATGAATTGGGCTACAAAGTGTAAGGACTGCAGTTGGAAAACACCAGGTACTCCATGGGAAACTGATGGGGTTTTCTACTCCTGTAAGGATGTATAGCCTCAGAAACCCACAGGGTCGGTTCTACCATGCCCTACAAGGTCCTTCAGAGTCAGAATTGACTCGATGGCCGTGATTTTTGTTTTGTTTGTTTGTTTGTTCGTTCTCTATCATAGTAAATGGCATCACTATTCAACCAGATTTTTCTGGTAGAAGCCCAGAAAATCACCTTAATATGTTCTCCTAGCCCACCAACATCAAATCCATTACTAAGCCATGTCAATCAATACTATATCCAGAACATATATTATAGTCTCCCAGAGGTCGTCTTGTGTACATCAAAGAAATAATTTCTGATGTAGATGCTGATCAATATACCTCAAATACATGTCTCCAGATCTCTTACATAATCAACCCCTAACTGGCATCCAATGCCTTGCTTGAAGCCTAAGTCTTATTTCCACCCAACTCCCTTTCATATCTCCTCTGCTGTAAACGTGTTCACCAAACATACCTTGAGTTTTCTGCTCATGGATATCGAATGTGCCGCAAGCACTTTCCTTCCATCTGCCATTGACAAACAAAATCCCACCCCTCCTTCAAGGTCTGGGGCCATCATAGCCTCTTCCTTAAGGCTTTCACTGAATAGAGTTTACACTACCAGATCCTTGCATTGCTGTGTCTCCCACCAATGGAGCATTCTCCTATCTTTTGGAAACTATATGGGTCCATATTGCCTCTGGGGTTTGAGCTCTGTGAAGGCAAGGACCCTGCCTTAGTCCCTCACCTTATCCCAGAGACTGGAGCATAGTAGCTGCTCAGGAAACTTTCAGTAAGTGAAGGCCAACATTACTGGTGCTCTCTTTGAATTCTTGCATCAACTGTATGCTCTTTTGAAATGTGGACCGTAAGCTGACTGAGCACATGGTCAATGCCATCTGCATCTCTTGGACTTCTGCACATAGTCAGCTGTCAAGCCGTCATATGGAATGATAAGAGTGTGGCGCCCCCTGGTTCATATTAGACAAACTCATAATTTTTCTTGCACAGTAAGGTGCTTTTGGAGAAAGTATTTAGCATCAGCTAAACTATAAGCCACTGAGGGGGTGATACGAATGAGACAGAGTGGCAGAAATGGGTAAAAGAGGGCGTGAGGGAAGGAAGGGGTGTGCTCTTAGTGTGTGAGGCGGAGGAAGAGAAGGAACAACTGAGTCCGTGGTGAAGACATGAAGGAGTGAATGAATGAGCAAATGCACTAATTTAATGAGCAAGCCCATAAGTATTTGGGGGAGCAATCAAGTGAATAAATGAATGCATTCCCTTTCCTTCGTCTTTGGGGGTCTTAGCTGTGGGGTGACCTGATCTCTCGGTCAGGGCACATTTGAAAGGGCCTTGACAGCCTCAAGTTTTAAGTTGTAGTTGGCCTACACTGTATCCAAGGATATAGTCTCAAACTTTCACTTTTTAAAAACTTCTTTCATATATATATAAATCACTTCTAAAACAGTGCCACTTGGAAACTCGATTAATTACTAATGTTCTTCATCATTTATCAAGTGCCGGTTGTTCCTTGTAATCTTTAAAGGGAGTGAAATTAAAAGAATTAAGAAACAATTATGTCTGGGGAAAAAAATGACCCTCCCCAGATCTAATCACCTTCTGATGGAGAGCTTCGTGCTGAGGTGGCTGGGAGAAGGGGGGAGAAGTGCCCACGCACCGCCACTGAGATCCCATGGCTGGTCTGCGGGGGAAAATGAGTCGTGACTTGCCAGCATGATGTGGGAGAGAGGAGCCCCTTCTGGGAGTTCAGAAAGCAAAGTTGTGCCCTCCTTGCCTGCGTGAGGAAGCAGAGCTGGTGTGTGTGTGTGTGGTGGTGGTGGGCGAAGGTGGGGGGGGGCGGTGGAGGGGGACGACACTCCTCATGGCTGCCCACACAAGGGGATATGAGTGCCAAGGAAGCCAGGAAGCCCAGGATGGGCTTGGAACTCCCGCTACTCTCACTAAGGGGCAATAAGGGATGGCTCTAGAGAAAGACCCTTCAGCAACACAGCCAAATGCAAATATCACACAGGAAATGGGAGGCTCTGCCCTGGGGGCGGGTTGTGTGTGTGTGTGTGTGTGTGTTTGTGTTGGGGAGGGGTTCTCTCCAGCCTTCAGCAACACTGAGCTGGCAGCTCCTGCCCAGGACAGGGAACAAACTTTAAGCCTCGCTGTGGCTCACTCCCCTCCTGGGAAGATATCCCAATAGCTCTACCTGAACATAGGTCCTGCCACCTACTCTTTATAGATGTCTTTCAAGGAGCTCTACCCCATGGCTCAAGAAGCCACTCCATAGCGACATGCTTGTGGCCTGCCTCCTTCACAGATGACCCTGCTGGGCAGATGTGGGGCAGGCATTGCCCTTAGCCCAGAACCGTAGGCCTTCCTCAGCCCTTCATTTCCTTGTTCCTATGAGGTTGGCCTATAAGAACAGTTCTCAAGCTTTCTTGAGCATCCTGGGGACTTGCAAAAGCGTGACTCATTGGGCTACCGCTCAGAGGTTCTGCTTGAGTAGCTCTTGTGTTTCTACAAAGTTGCCCAGTCATACTGCTTCTGGTCTGGCCACCAGACTCTGGACTGGGAAGTGCCAGCATGTGCCAGATACAGTGGTGCCCCGCTTGTCTCTTCATTGGGTATCCAGAACACCCCCTATGAGCAGGGGGCTCTCCAACCCTCTGAGTAATGGGGAAGGAGAATCAGACAAACTACTCAACAGTGACCAGTGAAGCCAAGCTCTAAAGCAGCGGTCTCAACCTTCCTCATGCTGCGACCCTTTCATAAAGTTCCACATGTGGTGGTGACCCCCAAGCATAAAATTATTTTCGTTGCTACTTCATCGCTGTCATTTTGCTACTATTATGAATCAGGTGACCCCCGTGTAAGGGTTGTTCCACCCCACGGGTTGAGAACCACTGCTCTAGAGCCAGGCTTTCAGTTCTAGACTTTGTCGCTTCTCCCATAGCCCACGGCCTAGGGCAAATTCTAGTGCACTTCCCAGCCATGAGCCCTGCCACTCACTCGTTGTCATTTCACATGTACAACACTAGTGTTTTGAGTGAGAGAGTGCCTCTCACCTGAGCCCCAAGGTCTCGATCCCTCTGAACCCATCCCTCTCTGCAGTCTTGGATGTTAATAAAATTTAAAAAGAAAACGGCCAGATGTTGGGAGTTTAACTGGCACCTACATTCCAAAGTTAGCTGTTCAAAACCATGGCCGTTCCCGGGGGAAAGGTTGGGGCTTTCTATGCCGGGAAAGAGCAATAGCTTTGGAATCCCACAGGGGTGCTCTTCCCTGTCCTGTAGGGTCACATTTGGTTGACATCGATTTGATGGAAGGGAGTTTTCTTTTGGGTGTTTGTCTGTTTTTCCTCTTGAATCCCAGCTGGGTCACAAGGTGGTGGTTGGCCCTGTTGCCCAAACAGAGTTGCGACTTCAGGCCAAGATCTGCAAGAAGGTGGCAAAGGGATGCCGCTGCCATGCTGACAGGCTGTTTGGAAATTCCCTGGCTTTGGTCCCTGAGACTCGCCATTTGGTTAATTGGGGGTGCTAAGGCTAACAGGCAGAGGCCCCAGGTGGGTGCACTTTTTCATGGTGAGCAGGAGCTTCCTTGTGATTCTGAGTAGGGTGGGACCTCTCCTGACTGAAAATTCTAACTCAATCAGCTTTGTGTGTGATTTGAAATGGCACTTGCTGACCTGCCCTCCCACCACCGAAGGCACTGCCCGGAGTCCAGTGCCCTGTGGACAGGAGTGCAGAGGAGGCAGCAACCCCATGGGGCCCCTGGCCAAGGTCTCTTAGAGTCCAAGGAGTATTTGTTTGCTAACCATAATGCATATATTTTTCATAAAGTTCTGGTCTTTGGCTCCTAAGCATGTTGGCTAGAGAGGAATGGATATCATTTGAATAGAAAAGGGGAGGCACAGAGCCGTCAGGTAACTCTCTCAGAGTTACACAGTACAAGACATTGGCTCCTCCATCTCCTGGAAAGTTGCCTTGCGTCCTGGTACTACAAGGAAAGGGAGTGTAGAGAACAGGCTCAGGAGAGAGAGAGAGAGAGAGAGAGAGAGAGAGAAGGGTGATTTCGGTCTGCATGGCCTGTATCATGGCTCACGCACCCTGTGTTCTCTATTGCACCCCACCCCCAAAAGACCTAACGCGTGAGAGGCTGTCGTCCATGCACTCACGTGGATATATGGGACTGCCAGGCGCGCGGCACAAAGCTTGATTGAATAATGACATTTAGAAAACGGCACTTGTCTTTTCTTCGGAGGCCTTCAAGATGATGAATCTGGGCTTATTGAAATGGCCTTAAATCAAGCTTCAAGTGCACAGCCACTTTCTCAGACCCATACAAAGTAGCTTGCTCTCCTGAGTGGGTGGCACTACCAGCAGCTCTTTGCCTCTGGGAGCCTTCAGCATGCAGGGACTGAGCCAGGGACCAGAAGCATGATGGAGGAGGGAGCTCTTAGAGTCCAATGGCCTTAAAGACCTCAGAAAGAATAAGGTCCCTACAGGGATCCTGAAGCCCCAAGCGAAGTGAGAGTAGACAGACCCTAGAAAGGTAAACAGATCCCCAAGGGAGCCAGAAACTCCCAATGGATTGAAAGGGGCAGTAGGGAGAGAAATGCCCAGGCAAAAGCGATGTGAGTGTGTGCTCACTGAGTGATTTCAGCCATTGTCAGGCGTGCAGTTGAGTGATATTGCTTGTGTTCACCGTGTTGTACAACCATTCCCATTATCCACATTTTCATCACTTTGGATTTTATGTAAAGTATTTAGACAGGGATGTGGCATGCTTTAATTTACATTTTTTAAAAGACCCCTCTGGTTGGGTGTGGAGGATGATGGAGAGCTGGGGTTAAAGTGGTGTGCAGGCCAGACTAGGCTCCTCCTCTCAAGGCAGCATCCCAGTGGGATGAACAGACAATGATAGTTTCCCAGTTGTCCTCAGGTCAGGTAGTATACCCTAGGAAGGAGTTAATACAGGGCCATGAGATAGACAGTGACAGGAACTGAAGGTCTATCTTAGATAAGGCCACTAGAGGTGGCAACATCTGAGCTGAGAGCTGAATAAGAAAGAGCCAGCATGCAGTTGTCTGTTTTTGTTTTGTTTGTAGAATACAAATGTTATAGTTCTCTTTCACTGTCATAAAATTGATTCCATCTCATAGAAACTATAGGGTTTCCAATGCTGTAAATCTTTACAGAAGTAGACTGCCTCGTCTTTCTCCCATTGAACAGTTGATGGGTTTGAATTATGAATCTTCAGCTTAGCAGCAAGATGATTTAGCCATTGCACCATCAGGGCCCAGATCTCTCGAGAGGAGAACTAACAAATGCGGAGGCCCTGTGGTGATGGGGGCGGTGGGCGGAGGTAGGTGTATCTGAGGTGTAACAAGAGTGTAGGAAGCAAGAAGGAAGCCTGCTAAGGCACAGTGCCAGAGAGCGGGGTAGGCTGAAGCCAAATCAACAGGGTCCGTTAGGCCATGTTTACAGCTTGGATTTTATTCTTAGAGTTATAAGACGTGACTGGAGGAGGGACAGTATCTGCCTTTTGTTGTAACAAGTTTCCTCTGACTACTGTTTGAGGAGAGAGTGACAGACTGAAGGGTGAGATGAGTGAAAGTAAGAGCAAGAAGAAATAATGCAGTGACAGGAGGCACTTGCTTGGCACCAAGGTGGTGGCAATGGAGGTGCGAGAGCGAAGTAGTTGAGTGCTATATGTTGATGGTCCTGCTGGAAGCCCCTGTCAAAGATGGGATGTGGGTTGGGATGAAAGGGTAAAGTCTAATGGTAAGTGTGGTAGTTATTCAATCGTTCGCCAATTTAAGGATTAAGAGAGTAGGGGTGGATTCTAGCCTGTCAATCAGATCATAGCCAATGAAGCCTCTGTGTTGGCATGGCCTTCTCCTGAGATTTCTGGGAACTCCTGTGTTTTCCTCCTTGGAGGCAGGAGACACCTCTCTCACTCTAGTCACTCCCTGGAAGACATTGCAGCTGACAAGAGACATGGAACCGCTCTATGTAGTTTCATGACAAGAGACATGGTACTACTCAGTGCCCTGAGCTAGAGAAGTCACATGAACCTACCCTGATGCAACCAGACCTCTGAAGCCGGAAAAGCCTCGTAGAGACCCCTTCCTATACTGAGATGCTTACAATGTCACTGGATTCAAAGACTTTCTACCAGATGGCCTGTGATCATCCTGCATTCAGTGTTATTGCATGTGTTTCCTGAGTCTGAAGAGGACATTATAGATTGGAGTCAGACAGATGGGCTAATATCGGACTTATGTGCTTGGACTGGACTGGGTTGGGATTCTTTCTTGATGTACAATTGCCTTTATATGAAACTCTGTCTTGTGCACATATGAGTTTCTACGGCTTTGTCTCTCTAGCCTACCCAGACTAACACAGGACTGAGTAAATAGGTAGATGGAAGAGCAGAGTTGGCTGGTAAGAACTGGCTAATCAAGAGTCATGCATTTGGGGGGGGTGTTGAGCTTGAGGTGCCTATTATTCATCCAAGTGGAGACGACAAGTAGGTTGTTTGATATGAATCCAGAACTCAGAGGAAAGGTCAAAGTTGAAAAGATAAGTTGGAAGCTATCAATACTCGGGTGGTATTACAAATCAAGGTATGCTATAGCAAGGGGATGTAGACTGGGTAGAGATGAGAACCAAGGATGATGCCTGGGCAATCCCAGAATTCAGACGCCAGAAAGAAGAGGGAGTGCCAACACAGGACACTTGGAGGAGCAGCCTTAAGTTAGGGGAATGAGGTGACATTTATTCTATACTTAGTCTACACAAGAGGGTATTTTAAGACTAAGGGATTGATTACCACACAAAGCATCACAAAGGCTACAGCCATGGAGCCAGAAATGAGTACAAGATTCCAAAAGCTGTACACCCTTGGTGATTTGCCAAGAACTATTTCAGGGCTACAGTAGATCAGAAGCTGATCTACCAGAAAGTGACACAGCTCTTTATGGGATCAGAACAGGATGGTGTTTGGGATCAAACTTGGGTATTTTAAAGATGGGAAATACAGGGCATGCTGCTGGGAATGATCCAGTAGACAGAAACTTCAAAGATGCAGAGGATTCTTCAAAGATACAGAGTGATTTTCTGGAGTTGGTGCAAGGGTAGAGATTTGAGGGCACAATTGGAGAGACCTAACCTTATATCAGAGCTGGGACAATTTATCCAGAGTCACATGGGGAAAGGAAGCAGCTATGGATATGGATGCAGACCGGTTGGTGCATAGGAAGGAAAGTTTTGAAAAAGATTCAGATTTGATAGGTATTTTGGAGAATAATTTCTACTAAGCACCCGGACGTGTCAGACAGAGCTAGGGGCACTCAAGGGGTCACAAAAATACAGGTCTGTTCAGAGAAGGGAAGGTAGTTATATAAAGTCCCACAGCTAATGTATTAAAGCTTAAGTTTGAAACAGTAGGCTTACAGAAGGGTGCAGATTACAGTAGGAACGCTTTTTTTTTGGCTCCACATAGATTCAGCCTCCAATGACTCCTTTCTGATTGGTGACCAGCAATGTGGAATGCTCTGCCTTCAGGCAGAGTGGTTGAAAGTAGATAGCTATCATGCCTACAGCTCACCTGTGGACTTACTTGGGTGTGTTCCTGATGAAAATTGGGGTACATAGTCATGAATTATACCTCAACTGTCTTGTTTGAGATCCCTGAAGGCATATTGCAAGCTTTCAAAGTCTACAAAACAAACCAAACTTGCCAGCATTGAGTTTGTACATACTCACAGCGACCCCATAAGTCAGGGTAGAACTGTCCTGGTGGGTTTCTGAGACTGTAGCTCTTTACAGGAGTAGAAAGCCTCATCTTTTTCCCTCAGAGAGGCTGGTAGATTTGAACTGGTCATCTTGGGGTTAGCAGCTCAATGCACAACCCACTACATCACCATGCCTCCCGGAGCGTCATAATCTACAATAGGGTACGTATCCCAAGAATGAATTCTTGCCTGTTTCTGTAGGCCTGCCTGCAACTGGGAGAAATGAACCTGCCGCCCATGTTATGATCTTGGAACAGTTTCTCTTGTTTTACGTGTCCCACTGAAGTGGCTTAGGGACAGAGAATACCTGGACACTATGATGGCCTCAAGCTGGATGCTTTACATTTGTCTTGATTTGGTCTAGAAATTATATTTGAATTGGGGTGTCTTTCACCCCTAGCAGAGGGGTTTTCACAGAGACTCTGACCTGACTGACTTCAGAGCTTGTGCTCTTTGTCCTGTAAAACTCGGCAGGGCAGCAGCTGCCTGGTGGATTCCAGCACCCAGCACCGCACCGTGTTCCTCTTAGACCAGTGTTTCTAGAAGTTGCCCCCATTTGACCATGGCAGAGAGCTGGAATGTGTCAGGCGAGAGAGGGGAAACTGGCCAAGGGACTCCCGGCCTTGCCCCTGCCCCAGTGGCCCAGTCTGAAAGGTCAGCATTTGAGGCATGCTTCAGCCTCATAAATTGTTCAGAAGTTCTGGTGGTGAGCCCGTATTTGTCACTCCCTAATCCGGCGGTGGCTACAGCTGGCTGACATCAAGCTGCAGGGAGCAGGGCACTAAATCATTTTCCCTTTTGTGAAGGAAGAAAAACTAGAAAATGACATTCTTTTCAGATTTCACCTTGGGCTGTGCTGGGCCCACCATCGAGAGCTGCCTCTTGCAAGAGCATCCATGGCGCAACCCCCGGGGAGCCTGCTTCCTAATGGCAATCCATCCTTAAGGGCAGCTGGGGCACCATCAGGGAAGCCCTTTGGCGGTGACTGCCAGCATCTTAGAGGGCAGGTCAGGGTCTCCGTTCTGCAGGTTGGGAATTCACTTAAGTCACTAACTGAACTGGTAGGTGGCAGAAAAGGGTCTCGAGCCAGGGTTGGAAGTAAGTACATTGTCCAGGGCCCTGTTGGGTTAGGACTGGGGGCAAAGTCCTATGACATGCTGACACAGGAGGATCCTCCATGGCTCGAGGTGGGAACCATGCTGTCTCAGGTCCATCCTGCCTGTGGGTGCTCCTTGTGCTTGCCTCACCCTCTCCCAAAAAAGAGGCTCCAAACGGAAGCTCACTGTGTCAGCCTCAGACATGAAGGTTGGGCTAAGACTTTTCTGCGTTAGGGATGAGAAAAGCAGTTGGGCTGAAGCGCTTTCAGGGGCCTCTTAGAATTTTGATTCTTTAGGGTTTATTCATTCATTCTCTCAAACGCTTACTCTCTGTCACTGTTTTGTTTACCAGGCACCCTGGGGCTTCCTCCAAAAGTGTGCCTGGTTTTGTAATAAACATTCCACTCCCGCGTCCAACCAGATGCTTGCGCTCTCTTCACAGGGCTCCCTTGAGGGTGGTCCTGGTTTCTTTCAACCAGCCAGAACTTTGCCTGCATTCCTTTTCAGTACTGAACCCTAGAAGAGCTGATCAAAGGCACTTCATCCCATATTCAAGCAGAGTGGGTCCAAGGACATGAGAAGCTGGGGCAGTTCAAAGACTTGGGGATGGGTTGTTCCTCCACTTTGGTGACTTTCCAGAACCAGGACAGCACGTTGTACTGATCCACCTGATCATAACTTCTTGTGGCAGGGAAGAGAGGAGTTATTTTTTTAATCATTTTATTGGGGGCTCATACAACTCTTATCACAATCCATACATACATCCATTGTGTCAGGCCCATTTGTACATTCATTGCCCTCAACATTCGCAAAACATTTCCTCTCCACTTAATGGTATCAGCTCCTCATTTTCCCCCTCCTTCCCTGCTCCCCCCCTCATGAACCCTTGACAATTTATAAATTATTATTATTTTGTCATGTCTTACACTGTCTGACATCTCCCTTTACCCACTACAGATGGGCTTTGTGTCTCCACTCTGAACTCCCCCTCATTTGTACTCATATGATTTTTTGTACCTTGATGCTTGATACCTGATCCCTTCCACACCTCATGGTCACACAGGCTGGTGTGCTTCTTCCATGTGGACTTTGTTACTTCTGAGCTAGATGTCCACTTGTTTACCTTCAAGCCTTTAAGACCCCAGACGCTATATATTTTGATAGCTGGGAACCATCAGCTTTCTTCACCACATTTGCTTATGCACACATTTGTCTTCAGTGACCATGTTGGGATGGTGTGCATCATGGAATGCCAATTTAGTGGAACAAAGTGCCCTTGCATTGAGGAAGTACTTGAGTGGAGGTCCAATGTCTACCTGCTGCCTAAACACTAAACCTATAAATATATGCACTTAGATCTATTTCCCCATCATCATATATAAATATATTTAAATATGTACATGCCTGTATTTAGACTGCTATCAATGTCCTTTGCCTCCTAGTTCTTTCCCCTATTTCCTTTTACTTTCCTCTTGTCCGACTATCATGCTCAGCTTTTATTTGGGTTTCAGTAATTTCTCTTGGTTATATTGCCCTTGATGAATTCTTACCAGGCCTCTCACACCCTCCTTGCCACTAATCTAGCATCACTTGTTCTCATGTCCCTGGGCTCGTCAACACCACCTCCTTTCCCCCACCCCCCCATCTCTCATGTCCCCCGGAACCATAGATGCCATTGTTTTCTCCTCCAGACTGTTCATCCAGCCTATCTTATCTAGATAGACCTGCAGAGATAATAATAGGCACACACACAAAAAACAAGTTATAACAAAACAAAGCAACAAAAGAGAACACGATGACAACAACAAAGAAACCCAATGACCAAAAATAAATAAATAAAAAGAAAAGAAAAACCTGTAAATAGATAAAGGTGTTTGTTGACCTCTAGGAGTGTCTTCCAGTCGAGTCCTATGGGATGCCACGCTCTGGCCCTAAAGTATATCCTTTTCACTCCCTCGGGACCTACCTGTTCTGCTCCCCCCCGCTTCTCTGCTGCACGCCCTTAGTGTTTTGCCTCAGTGTGGTGGGGTCACAACAGGTCAATCCCTACACTGCATCGCCAGTGTTGTCCCCCGTAGGGCCATGAGTCAGCAAGGGACATCGTGTCTCATAGTGGGATCATCCATATGATCCAATCTGTGCATTGGTTTGTCTGAGCGGGGATATTGTCCTCCAGGCTTGGTGGGCCAGGATGTGCTCCACTCCCTCTTCCTCCCCATTCATTTGCTCCAGTATGCTCTGATCAGACATATTCCTCTCTCTGAGCTGGAGCTTCTTCAGTGCTGTCCTCTAAAGTAATTTCTTCTTGGGGGAGGGGCGGTTGTCCATGTAGTTGGGATTGGGGCCGGGCCCTCAGACCCCTCCACTGACTCCTCTCTCCATGCCGGCACCCTGCATTTTCATCCCAGAACACCAGATTTAAGTCTGGTCCCTTTTTCCCTGTGGAGTTATAAACAACATCCTCCACTTAGGTGGGTTAGTGCCCTGTTCACCTGCTCCACATTTCTATCCTTTTTTTCCTTTCCTTCCCACCCTGCCTTTTTATTTGGCTACCTTGGACTTGGTCTGGCCCCTGTCATACTATCTGGACCTCACTGCTGGAGTGTTTATATACAGTAGCTTTTTTCCTGTGCCCGTTTGATTTTTTTTTTAACTTACCTCAAGGGACTCATGTTCTACTTGTCCTTTTGCGCTTGGCTTACTTCACTTAGCATAAATCCCTCCAGTTCTTCCATGCAGCAATATGCTTCGTGCATTCATCGCAGCTTTTTAGCCATGCACAGTCCTCCATTGAATGCATGTACCACAGTTCTTTAACCCTTTCGTCTGTTGATGGACATGTGGGTTGCTTCCAGCGCCTAGCGATTGTGCACTGTGCCACGATGAACACTGGGCACAGAAGTCTGCCCTTGCGTTGTTTCTTGCCTCTTCTGGGTCGATGCCCAGTAGGGAGGGGTTGCTGGGTCCCATGGTAGCTCGATCTGCATCTGTTTAGATATCGCCAGATCGATTTCCATAGTGGCTGTACAGACCTACAGGTCCACCAGCAGTGCGTGAGAGTTCACATCTCATCACAGCCCCTCCAACACTTGTTGCTTTCTGATTTTTTTTAATTGGGCTATCTTTGAGGGTGTTAGGTGGTAAATCACAGGTATTTAAATTTGCATTTCTCATATGGCTTATGATCAGGAAAATTTTCTCATATATTTATTGGCCATTCAGATTTCTCCCTCTGTGAAACTTCTGTTCAGGTCCTTTGCCCACCTCCTCAGTGAGCAGTTAGTTTTTCTCTTATTGTAAGCTTGCAAACTATTGTAGATTTCAGTAATAAGGCCTTTCTCTGATGTGTCATTGAGGAAAAAGATGTTTTCCCATGGGCTATCTAATTACACCCTTGGTGAATTCTTTCAATGTACACAGTTGACTTCTCTTCAATATATCCCACTTGTCTACTTGTGACACTTCTGTATTTGTTTCCTTCCCTATTTCTGATAGCCTATGTATTCCCTGTTCCAAGGTTCTCAGGTTTGTTCCAATTCCCTAGTTGTTTGGAGTTTTACCTCAAGTTTTGTGATCCACCTTGAGTTTATTCTTGTGCATGGGGTGAGTTAAGGGTCTTACTTTATTTTTCTGCAGGCAGATATCCATTTTTCTCCAGCACCAGTTATTGAAGAGGGCATCCACTTCCCATTTGATATTTGTTGGGTCCTTATCAAGATCAGTTGCCAGTATGCTGATGTTTTTATTTCTGTGTCTTCAGCTCTTTTCCATTGGTCTGAATATCTGCCGTTATACTATTACCACACTGTTTTGACTACTGTGACCAAATAATACGTGCTAAAGTCAGATAGAGTAAGCCCTCCCACCTTGTCATTCTTGAGTAATTCTCTGATAATTCTGGGCTTCTGCCCCATCCATATGAAATTGCTAATCAGTTTTTCCAATTATTTGAAGGAGGATGGTGGCATTCACATCAGGATAGCATTGAAATTATATAGTGCCTCTGGCATAACTGACATTTTTACTATAATGAGTCTTCAATCCATGAGCAAGGGAGTTCTTCCATTTGTTGAGGTCACCCTTGTTTCTTATAATAGTGTTTTATACTTTTCATTGTACAAATCTTTCATTTTTTTAGTTAGGTATATCCCTAGATATTTCATTTTTTGCTTGACTGTTATAAAGGGTACTGCCTGTTTAATTGTTTCCTCTGTGATCTTGTCTGATGTTTATAGAAGTCTGATAGACTTCTGCTTGTTGATCTTGTATCCTGCCACTCTGCCATATTCCTCTATTGCTTCCAGCACTCCAGTACCTGATTTTGATGTATAGAATCATATTGTCTGTGAATAATGATAATTTTGCCTCTTCCCCAAATGAATACCTTTAATGTCTTTTCTTTCGTTCTTTTTTCCTTTGATGTCTTTTCTTTGTTTTATATTGTTAACTAGGACCTGCAGTATGGTGTTCAATAGGAGAGGGGACAAAGGGATTCCTTGTCTGGTCCCCTTTTCCAGTGGAATTGTTTTCATCTTTTCTCCATTGACTATCACAATGGCTATTAGTTTTTCATATATAGCTTGTATAATATTGCAAAATTTTCCTTCTATTCCTATCTTCTTGAATTTATTAAATAGGAATGCATGTTGGATGTTGTCGAATGCTTTCTCCGCATCTATCGATATTATCATGTGGTTCTTATCATTTTTCCTGCCAATGTGGTGAGTAATGCTGATGGTCTTTCAGATGTTGAACCATCCGTGCATTCCTGGTATGAATTCCGCTTGGCTACAGTGAATTACTTTTTTATATGCTTTTATATCCTATTGGCCAGTATTTTGTTAAGGATTTTTGCATCAATGTTCGTTAGGGATATTGGTCTGTAGTTTTCAGTTCTTGTGGGATCTTTGCCCATGGAGTGTGAGAAAAATAATGGACACTCATAAAGTCAGGGTAGCTGGAGTTATAAACACTATAGATTAGAAGGGCCACATTAAGTAATTCACAGTACCACAACTATTAATATCCTTCCCTTGTGTGTCTTCTCCCCACATCCCAGACCTGAAAACATCCATTAGTAATAAAAAATGAGAACTATACAAAGTGTGAATCTGTAAAAATCAGAAGTTGTCAAAAATGAAAGGGAACACATGAGGATGTATATTCTAGGCATTCATGGGTTGAAGTGGAATTAGAAAATCATATGGTTGACTACCCAGGAATGACAAATCCTAGAGGAATGAAGTCACACTCCTCATCAAAGAGAATGCTTCAAGATCTATAAGTGATAATATATAGCTTTTGTAGATAATATCTATAAGAAAAAATTAATAAAATTATAATTCCAATGTGATGACGAAACTGAAGAAGTCTACCAACTACTTCAGTCCGAAATCAAACAAACATGCAATAAAGCACATTGCCAATTGAGGATTCGAATATGAAAGTGGGAAACAAAGAGAAAGGATCAGTAGTTGGAAAATATGACCTGAATGTTGGAAATGATGCTGGAGGTCACATGATAGAGTTTTTCAAGATCAACAACTTCATTGTCAATTCATTTTCCTACAACTTAAATGGTGACTACACACATGAATCAAATTTACTACATCTTTGAGAAGACATAATGAAGAAGTTAATTATCAGCTGAAACAAGGCCAGGGATTGATTTGAAACAGATGATCAATTGCTCATATGCAAGTTCAGGGTGAAACTGAAGAAAATTGAAACAAGACCATGAGTGCCATATCATGGCCTTAAGTATATGCCAACTGAATTGAAAGACCATCTTAAAATAAATTTTATGCATTGGCCCCAATAACTGAAGACTTTATGAGTTATGGAATAATAGCATGGATAGCCTGCATGAAGAAAGCAAGAAAATTCATTAAAAAGATAAGAAAGACAAAAAAGACATCTGGCATTCATCAGAAGAGAGGCTGAAACTTGGTTTCAAATATGGTGCAGTTAAAGAAGAAATGGTGAAGTCAGAGCTGATAGAGCAGAGGATGTACACTGATGCAGATAGGAGCTGGAGGCACAGGGAATCCAGGGCGGATGATACCTTCAGGACCAAGGGTGTGAGGGGCGATGCTGGGAGAGTGTAGGGCTGAGTGGGTTGGAAAGGGGGAACTGATTACAAGGCTCCACATGTGACCTCCTCCCTGGGAGACGGAGGATGGCAGAGAAGTGGGGGAAGGGAGACTCCGGATAGGGCAAGATATGACAAAATAAAAATCTATAAATTATCAAGGGCTCATGAGGGAGGCGGGAGTGGGGAGGGAGGGGAAAAAAAGAGGACCTGATGCAAAGGGCTTAAGTGGAGAGCAAATGCTTTGAAAATGATTAGGGCAAATAATGTACGGATGTGCTTTATACAATTGATGTATGCATATGTATGGATTGTGACAAGAGTTTTATGAGCCCCTAATAAAAATTTTTTTTTGTATATAAAAAATTTATTGGGGACTCTTATAGCTCTTATAACATCAATTGTATCAATCACATTTGTACATATGTTGCCATCATTATTTGCAAAACATTTTTCTACTTGAACCCTTAGTGTCAGCTCCTCTTTTTCCCCCTTCCTCCTCTACCATTCCATCCTCATGAACCCTTGGAAAATTATAAATTATTATTATTTTCATATCTTACACCCACATTTCTGTTGTTCCCCCCCCTAGTAAAATTTTTAAAAAAAGAAAATACCATAGGTATTAAAAAGAAAAAAATGTTAAAAAATTATATTTTCTAGTGAATATATATATATATATATATATATATATATATATATATACCATATTGAATGAAGGGGGAAGTGCAGAGTGGAGACCCAAGACCCAAGTGTCGGCCAATGGATATCCCCTCATAGAGGGGTTTAGGAGAGGAGATGGGTCAATCAGGGTGCGAGGTAGTACCGATGAAGAACACTGCTTTCCCCCAGATCCTGGATGCTTCCTCCCCCCAACTACCATGATCTGAATTCTACCTTCCAGGATTGGATAGGGCAGAGGTTGTACAGTGGTGCATATGGGAGCTGGAGGCACAGGGAATCCAGGGTGGATGATACCTTCAGGACCAGGGCTGTGAGGGGCGAGGCTGGGAGAGTGTAGGGTGAGTGGGTTGGAAAGAGGGAACCGATTACCAGGATCTACATGTGACCTCCTCCCTGGGGACGAACAACAGAAAAGGGGGTGAAAGGAGACGCCGGATAGGGCAAGATATGACAAAATAATTTATAAATTATCAAGGGCTCATGAGGGAAGGGGGAGTGGGGAGGGAGGGGACAAAAGAGGACTTGATGCAAAGGGCTTAAGTGGAGAGCAAATGCTTTGAAAATGATGAGGGCAAAGAATGTACAGATGTGCTTTATACAATTGATGTATGTATGGATTGTGATAAGAGTTGCATGAGCCCCTAATAAAATCTTTAAAAAAAAAAAGAATTTCAAAGGGCAACTTGAGATGACAAATTAAAGTATTACAATGAAATGTTCAAATACATGGCGTTAGAAAACAACAAGGAAAGTCACACTCAGCTTACGGTAAGCTTGCACCACTGAAGAAAATATTCAAGTGTGATATTACAATGTTGAAGGATTCTATGGAAAAAATATTGAGTAATGTTTGAAACGTCAAAACAAGATGGAAGGCATACATAGAGTTACCGCACCAGCAAGAAATGGTCTATATTTAACCATGTCAAGTGTTAGTAGTATATGATCGAGAACCAATGATATTGAAGAGAGCAGTCCAATCTGCACTGAAGAATAACCAAAAAAACCCACAAAGCTCCAAGAATTGACAGAATAACAATTGAAATGTTTCAACAAGCACTGGAAGCACTCATTTATGCCAAGAAATGTATAAGACAGCTACCTGGCCAACTGATTAGAAGAGATCCATGCTTGTGCCCATTCCAAGGAAAAATGGTCCACGAGAGGGAAGGACTTATCAAACAATTTCATTAATATTACAAACAAGTAAAATTTTGCTGGAGATAATTCAACAATTACAGCAGTACATTGACAGGGGAATTCTAGAACTGCAAACTGGATACAGAAAATGACTTGGCTGGAGGGTTATCATTGCTGATAACAGATGAATCTTGGATATGAGCAGAGAATACCAGAAAAATGTTTACTTGGTTTCACTGACTATGCAAAGGCCTATAATTATGTTGATCCTAAACAAACTACGGATACCATTGCTGAAACTGTGAATTCCAGAACATTTCATGTGCTCATATGGAACCTGTCCACAGATCAGAGGTGGTCAGGAAGGTGTGTGCCAGGATTGGATCCTTAAACTATCGTTATTATATCTATATGTGGATTAAGTATTGTGAGAAGCTGCACTCTATGAAGAAGAATGCGACATCAGAATTGGAGGAAGTCTTATTAATAAACGTTCATATGCAGAGGACACAACCTTGCTTACTGATAGTGAGGAGGATATGAAACACTTGCCGATGAAGATCCAAGGATTTTAGTCTTTAGTAGCTATTAGGACTCCACGTAAAGAAAACAGAAATTCTAACAAGCAATAAACAATATCATGGTAAATTCAGAAAAGATGGACATTTTCAAGGATTTTATTTTATTTGAATATACAACCAGTGTTCATGGAATATCAATCAAGACATCAAACAGTGCGTTACAATGCAAATCTGCTGCACAACACCTTCTTTAAAGTGTTAAAAAACAAAGATATATCTTTGTGAACTATGGTGTGCCTGACCCATGTGAATGCTGAACAGTATCTGAGAATGACTGGAATAAAATCTATACATTTGAATTGTGGTCCTGGCAAAGAATATTCCAAGTACCATGGACTGACAGAAGACCAAACAAACCTTTCTGGGAGGTTAGATTATGTCTCATGTACATTGGACATTCTGTCAGGAGAAAATAGTCTCTGAAAAAAGGACACTGTGCTTGGAAAATTAAAGGGTAAGGAAAAAGAGGAAGATCCTGAGATACACTCAAATATAACAATAGTGAACATGGTGCTGGACCAGGCAGTGTTTTTTTCCATAGGACACAGGGTCACTGTGATTGGGAACAGACTCAGTGGTGCCAAACAAAAACAACAACATATAACCAAATATTAAAGAGCCCTGGTGGTGCTATGGGATACGGATAAGGATTAAACTGACAACACAAGGTCATAAGTTCAAACCCATCACCTACTTTATAGGAGAAAGATGAGGCTGTCTGTTCCTGTAAATATTTTTAGTCTTAGTAACCTTATATAGGGTTACTATGAATTTGTGTTAACTCAATGACCATAGATTTGAGTTTGTTTTTGCTTTTTTGTTTGTTTTACAACACATCATTTGCTATATTGATATTTTTTACAGTTCGGTTATATCACCAAGTTGTTCAGCCATCACCATCATCTACTTTCAAAATTATCCATGATCCTTAACAGAAACTCAGTGTCTCCTAAACAAGGAATCTCCCTTTCCCACTCTCTCCTGCCCATCCCTGATGGTGGCAGTTACATAATCTCCTGTCAACTTGGGAAGAGGTGGAGTCTAGTCTGTCAATCAGGTTCCAGCCTGATAACCTCATTTGGAAGTGCTACGGAGATAAATAGCTCACTGGAGGCCAGACCCACACTCTCTGCTTCATCTGCCTGCTGACAAGGCACATGGACCTAGGCTAATGGAGCCAGAGGCTTGGAGCTGGAGAAGCCACATGGAGACCCATGCCAGCACTGAGATACTTCCACTGCCATTGGATTCACAAGACTTTCCACCCACTGAACCCTGTGATCTTCTTGACAGACTGGTATTGAACATATGGGCTAATATCGGACTTGTGGAATTGATCTGGAGAGGACTGGAGTGTTTTTGCAATATACAATTACTCTTTGCTATAAAGCTCTTTTTCATGAACATGAGTATGTGTGTTAGTCTGGGTAGACTAGAGAAACAAATCCACGGAAACTCATATGTGCATAAGAGAGAGTTTTATGTGAAGGGTAAGTATACATTAAGAAAGCATCCCAACCCAGTGCTGTCCAAGCCCATAAGTACATTAGCCCATATGTCTGACACCAATCTACAAAGTCCTCCTCAGACTCACGAAACACACACAATGACTCCAAATGCAGGAGGGAAGCGGAATCAGTGAACATGTAAGGATCTCAGAGCTGGCAGGGGTCTCCATGTGGCTTCTCAAGCACCCAGGGCTGCATTAGGGTAGATCCATGTGGCTTCTCCTCAGGGATGTCTCACAGGAAGTGAGCCTTGCCAGCTGAAGCAGGAAACTAGCTAAGGCAGCTACACCCTGGTCTGACCATGAGAGAGCAAAAGACCAGAGAACTAGAAAGGCAAGGTTCACTGAGCCATTTATCTCTCCACCCTTCAATTAATCCCACATGTGTTCATCGGCCAGGTTGGAACAATAAACCTTATCTATCTCAGTCTCCTGTATTTGTTTCTCCAGTCAACCCGGACTAACACATTGATAAACACTAATGAACTTTTGTGTCCTTGTATTTTCCTTTTTATTTTTTTTACTATCTTACATATTTAGCATGATGTTTTCAAGGTTCATTCAAGCTGTGGCATATAACCCTATAACGCCGAGCGTGATGTTTTTCATAACATTTAATTAAAATGTGTCTGGTATAAAGCTTTTGGAGCTGACGACGATGCTGACGAAATCGTCGCACTTTACTAGTACAACTGCATGCCTCTAGTTATGCATTTTAGCGGCAAAATGCTGGAATAGTGGCACATGGTCTGACCGACTGTGCGTTTGAGGGTAAGTGGTCATTGGCGTTCAGTGCATTTTATGATAATTTTCACTGTAGTGAAGTTTTAGTGTTGATATTTTTGTATATGTTCACAAAACTATAGTTTTTATGTCAAAGGTGTAATACTCATAAAACATTATATTTATTACATATTTCACCTGTTTTAAAATGTAACAAATTCCTTATGTTCGTCTTTTGAATCGACGGTGACAAAAATTACCACAGCATGGATTGTGATTTGTTTTATGGAAAGTAGAGAATTAGCAGCACAGACTCAGACAAGGAACCAGATGCTAATATGGATGAAATTGGTAAATAAAATGTATTATATTTAAAATTTTTGATTTTATAATATAACATTTTAATTATATTGCTGTTCAAACTATTTTGATAACAATATTTATTTTTCCCATGATAGGAAGTGAATATATGCCCAGTTATTCTGATTTGGATGAGTTAGAAGACCTTGTAGTTAGTAATAATAATACTAGTGAAGATGAGTTAGAAACTTCAGTTGTTGAGGTTGAAGAATTAGTTACGATAACTACAAGTTCAAAGCCATCTACATCAAGAAATCAAAGAATTCCTCTTTGGCGGCACATTTCTGGAGATGGTACAGCTAGACCTATGTCTGAATGGTTAGGACAAATGGATTCTTCTGGGGTAGTAAAACGTCCTGTTAAATATTTTAGACATTTTTTCTCTAAGGATAGCATTACTCATATTGTCGACCAATCAAATCTTTATGCAATCCAGAAAAATCCCAATAAACCTCTTGCACTGAGTAGTCAGGAACTTGAGCAATTTGGGGGCACACTGCTTGATTTGATAGACTCGCTAATTGCACTGTACAGAATTCACAGCAGATCAAAAAATATTATCAAAAATTATTTTTTCATTTTATAGATGTGACTGTTGTGAACTCTTGGCTACTTTATCTTAGAGACTGTGAGAGCCTTCAGTTACAAAAAAAATCTAACGTCTGCAAGAGTTCAAAATGAGCTCTTCTTCTTGAGGGAAAATGTAATAGACCAACAAAAAGAGGCAGACCTTCTACTAGCTTTACTGGTGTTGAGTTTGCTAACAAAAAGAGAAGAGGTCCTGCCACCAAAAGTCTCCCTGGAAGAGATACCCGTTTGGATGGTCTTCACCATTACCCTGAGGTCACAAACAGAGGAAGACGCAAAAATGTAAATAGCAAGAGTGCACCAGTATTTTTCTGAAGCAAATGCAAAGTTCATCTTTGTACCACAAAAGGAAAAAATGGTTTTGTTCAATTTCACACTAATATTATAAACAAATAAAATTTGTATTATATTTTATAAATAAAATAAGTTTTCCGTTTGTTTTTATATTTAATAATAAAATAAGATGAAAATGCATTTTTTAAAAATCATTTTATTGGGGGCTTGTACAACTCTTTTTTAAAAAACATTTTATTAGGGGCTCATACAACTCTTATCACAATCCATGCATATACCTATATCAATTGTATAAAGCACATCTGTACATTCTTTGCCCTAATCATTTTCTTTATTTTTTCTTTTCTTTTTTTACATTTTATTAGGGGCTCATACAACTCTTATCACAATCCACACATATATATATATACATCAATTGTATAAAGCACATCCGTACATTCTTTGCCCTAATCACTCTCAAAGCATTTGCTCTCCACTTAAGCCCTCTGCATCAGGTCCTCCTTTTTTTCCCCTCCCTCCCGAAAATGCATTTTAATTCTTGTAGTATAATCTGTGGACGAATGTGACAATTTGGTTACATTTGAAAAACATTGCAAATTTTATATTTTTAAATATTTTTTGGCTGTTATATATGTTGATAACTATGAAAGTCAAGAATAAAAACAAAATTTTTTTTTCCCTGAAATTAAAAATTCTGGTGTTGTAGGGATATCAGGTCTTCCCTGCACTTGGAGTTAAAGGTTTGCTTTCTACATTGAGTTCAGCCAATTGCTAGCTATGTGATCTTGGTTATGTTACTTGTTTTCTTTGTTTTTATTTCTTCATTTGTCAAATGAAGTTAGTAGTCGTACTTAGAGCAGAATTAAATGAGATGGTATGTGTTAAAACTTCTTCATGGGTCCTGGCATATTGACGTCATCAAGAACTGGTTACTGGCTATGGCGATAGAAAACCACCCTCCTTCTCAGCAGCCACAGGAGCAGCAGCAGCACCTTCATACTGATTCTTGGTCCTCCCCCGTCCCGGGTCTAGTCTCTCTCCTGCTACGGTATCTGAGTCCATGAGCAAGTGGGGATAAATGGAATCAGGTTAATCCTTGGAGCTTCCTAGTCAAGCTTTGACAGTTGCTTCCCAAAAAAGAGCTTGTTTGTGGGTGAAGGGCAGTGATGGGGAGGACCCAGGTGGATCATGTGCTAAGATGATTGCCCCCAATTGTGGAGGTTAACTTGTACATTTCAGCAGATGAGTGCATTAACGGCTCAATGAGTTCAGAGGATTGATGACCAAGGAGACTGGAGAGCCCTTTTTGCAGCTATTAGTGCCGGCCTATTATGGAGTCGGAGAAAGCCTATATTTGTGCTATAGTGATGGTATGGCTCAATATTTTCTTACGTTGCCTGACTTCCCATGGGGATGCATTCAGTGCTTGGAGCTTCAATGTCCTTCTCGTCAGCCACTTGATTGCCTATACCTTTCATGTCTGCCTTATACTTCCACTAATAATATTCATATGTTCGGCAGATTTTAAACAATGGGATGACCAGTGTCATCACCAGCCCCCCAGATTCAAGAGTAACTTTTATGTGGAAGGCCCTTAGTTTGAACATAAGTGCTATTTGGGACAGAATGGATGATGACTTTGGTTGCCTTTGGTTACCTCTTTTCAACCTGAGGCTGGGGGTCACCAGGTCTGTGTTTTGAGTGAGGAAGTAGCAACATCCTATGTTCTCATTTAATTAATGGATCTCTTAGTGAAACTCTGGACAAACCACCTCCTTTATAGTTCCCCAGAGGTTTCTGTCGCAAACTCCAGTGGGAGGGGTATCCTCCTAGTAGTCCTCCAATAGTGCACATGTCTATGGCCACAGAGCTCATCAGTGGTGAAGCTGGGATTCAAGAGAACACACCCTGGTGCCTATGTCACTGTGAAATCTTCAGGGTGGTGCTCAGATTCATTTAAAAAAAATTAGAGAGTGCTGGGGGACAAAAGATACATCATAGACTAAGTCAGATGGGAAGAGAAACACTGCAGGGTAGATCATCCTAAGCTGGTCCCCTAATGCCAAAAGGCAGAAGTTGCAGGGATAGGGGAATCTTGAAGCTTGAAAGAAGAAATTTTAGGATAGATGCTCAAGCAGGATAACATGGAAAGAAAAACTCACCAAGGAACATAAAAACTAATTTTTTGAAAGCTAATGATAAAGAGAAAATCATAAAACCAGCGAGGAGGAAACAAAGACTTATGTGCAGAAGAGTAGGCAGGGCAAAAGACAACACAGAGCAGCAGCTTTATAGGATTGAAGGAAAAACAGCCAGAGGAAAAATCTTTTCAAAATGTTGATTAAAAAGCTTTTAGTCAAATTTAGAGAAAATTAAGTACCAACAAACCTGAACTTTTGAACTTAAGCCACTATAACATTTATAGACGAAGACAAAAGAAGATATTTTGAACTTTGAGTTTTCAATGATTTCTTGTGCAGAAGCACAATTTATAACATAAAAAGATGCATCATAACCACAAAATATACGATTTTTTTGCACTGAGAAATGCATTTTTTGGATAATGGAAAGGCAAAAATTCTTCAAGGAAAGCAATGCCATATTGAAGGTAGGATATACAGAAAGATGTGGACTGGTCAGATATGATAAATCTTGGTAAATATAAAGCATTATTACCTCGCCTTCACATTGCTTCCAAATAGTGACACGTGGAAAGCAAACAATAACAATGCATTGTGAAGTTTATAAAATGTAGAAATAAAAGCACGCAAAAGAGAATAGAGGAAAAAGAGACTATCTATTGAGAGGCTATTATATTATACAGAGACTATATAGCATGATTTTAAGATAGAACGTTATAAGTTTAAAGCGAATACTGTGACCACCACAGAAAATACGTTCATAAAATCTCAGGGAAGAGTAGTTAATAATACAAATGTGGAAATATGAAAAATAATTAATTAATCCAATACAAAAGAAGAACTGTGGAATAAAAGTAAATTAATAAACAGAAAACAAAGAGTAAATGGTACACCTAAAATATCCCTGTCCATTACTTATATTAACTATAAATGGTCCAAATATCCATTTAGAAGGTAAAGATTGTTTGTGACTGAATAACAAAAAGAAAGTTCAGCTTTATGGTAGTTGCTGGAGATGCAGTTGAAATGTAAAATTGCATATAGGTTACAAGCACATGGCACAAATGGTTGAGTTCTCCACTACTAGCTGAAAGTTGGGACATTTGAACCTACCCGGAAGTCTAGCCATCTTCTTCTGAAAGACTACAGCATTGGAAACAAAGGCGCAGGTCTACTGTGCACACATGGGGTTGAATCAAAACTCAACATTAATCAAAAGCAATTTTATGCCAAATAACAATAAAGGTTACAAGTCAAAGTATAAAAAAGACAAATCTTACAAATGGGAATGATAAGAAAGCCATTGTAGCTGTATGAAAGGGAGACGAATTAAACTTCAGGACAATAACTATTAAAAGGGAACAACAGTGAAGTTCCCTCATAATAAAGGAATGACTTCATCAAGGTGAAATACAAATCCTAATAAATCAAATAATTGAGTTTCTATGTTCATGATGGAAACACAGAAATGAAAGGAGAAATAGACAAACCTAAAAGAGTCGTTTGAAAATTAAACACTTCTCAATAGTTAAAAAAAAAGAGCGATAAGGGAAATCTAAATTCAGTAAGGTTATAAAAATGTCAATAACATTATCATATAACTTGACTTAGTTGACATTTATAGAATAGCTGTTCCCTCTAGTAAATGTAGAATATGCACTCTTTTCAAGTGCACATTATATGTTCGCTAAGATAGACCATGTGCTGGGACATATGTAAATAAAGTCTAAATAAATCTCAAAGTGTATTCTCTGACCTTAGTGGAATTAAACTAAAAATAAAAAACAGAATGATATCTTGAAAATTTTACATATCTGAAAATTGAGCACCACTTCTAAGTAATCCATAGAATAAGAAAGAAATCACATAAGGAATTAGAGGATACATTGGACTGAATGATAGCAGAAACACGGCATATCAAAATATGTAGAATGCAGCTAAGCACTATTTCCAAGAAAATACATTAACTTTATTTATATTAGCAAAAATAACGACCTTAAACCAATATTTAACTCTCTTTTTTTTTTAATGGAAAAAGGAGATGTAGCAGGAGAAGGGGAAGGAACACAGCATATTAAAGGAATATTTACACAAGGTCGCTGTCTTGGTGGTGTAGTGGTTACTTGTTAGGCTGCTAAGTGCAAGGTCAGCAACTCAAAACAACCAACTGCTCCATAGGAGAAATATGGGCTCTCTACTGCCATAAAGAGTAACAACAGGGACGGTTTTACCCTATCCTATAGGGTCCCTATGAGTTGGCATTGACTCAACAGCAGCGAGTTGGCGTGTTTAGGGCTAAACAAAGAAGAAAACCCTAAAGATAAAATTAAAAATCAGTGAAGTAGAAAATGAATACAGCAGAAAATCAATGAAACCCCCAAAACTATAACTAGAACTTAAAAGTGACCAAGGAAGCTGATTGAAGACCTAAACGGGCAATATCAAAATGAAAGTGCAGACTACTACAGGCACTTCATACATAAGAATAGCAAAATAGTACTACTGACAACTTTATGCCAATAAGGGAATACTATCTTTATATTAATTAATTCCACAACTTCAACACCATCTTTGACAGTTTATAAACAATGACTATTTTAGGCTAGGTTTTCTAGAGTATCAAGAAGCAAATTTACACAACAGAGACACCTGAGCCTAGTCCAACTCCAGTCTACAGGTCGGATGCTAGCCCGGGCCCTCTTCAGAGTCACATAGCTATAGGTTGATGAGGCAGAAAGGCGGAGCACGAAGCAGGAAAATCACAGGCATGTGGGTGCAGAGTTGTGTGGATCCAATGGAATATGGACAAAACAACCCAGCCCAGTCCACATCAAGTCCATAAGTCCAATATTAGCTCATATGTCTGAGACCAGTCTGTAAAATCCTCTTCAGACTCAGGAAACACATGCAATGACGCCAAATACAGGCAGATCACAGGCCAGTGGAGGGTAAGCATCTCAGCGCTGGCAGGGATCTCCACCTGGTTCCTTCAGCTCTGAAACTGACTGCTTTAGGGTAGCTTCATGTGACTTCTCCTCAGAAATGTCTCATAAGGAGTGAGCCGAGAGAGAGAGAGAGAGAGAGAGAGAGAGAGACAGAGAGAGTCCCACCTCCAAGGAGGAAATTCAGGAGTTCCAGGAATCCTCAGAAGAAGACCATTCCCACACAGAGGTCTCATTGGCTATATCCTGATTGACAGGCTAGACTCCACCCCTACACTCTCAATCCTCAAATGGCCACCAGATAATGTAACTTCCTCAATACTTGAATATTATTCCATGAAATTCACCATATTAATGTATTAAAAGAGAAAATATGATTCTCTAAATAGACACGAAAACATTTAACACACTTTAAAACATATTCATAAAAGACAAGAATATTCTCAAGTAACTAAGAATAGTCGGGAACCTCCTCACCCTGATAATTTGATGGTTTGCATTCAACTATTAACCATAAGGTTGACAGTTTGAATCCAAAGAGCAGTGCCAGGGGAGAAGGCCTGGCAACCTGCTTCCATCAAGATTATATCCCCCATGGAGCAGTTCTACTCTAACACAGTTCTACTCTAATGGAGGGGTCACCATTTATTTGTCTTTAATTTTTAAAAAATTAAGTTAATTTCATACATAATGATGAGAGACTAAATGCTCCCTGCCTTTCAACATTAAGGGCAAAACAAGATGTCCCTTGTCGCTTCTTTGCAGAATTGAAGCGGAGGTTCTATTTAGCGTGGTATGACTCAGAAAACAAATAGAAAGCATACTTAAAAGGAAGATATCCAACACTGCTCATTCCAGATGACATTATCAGCTCTGTGGAAAATTCTGTGAAATCTTTAAAACAGCTCCTACAACCAATAATGTAATTTAGCAAGGTTTGGAGAATACAAGACTGATATATTAAAATAAATTATATTTCCTCTTGCAAACAGCAAAGGGTATTTGAGTATTAAAATCCAAAATAATAATTGCATTATATTCCTGAACCACAAAATACTCATGAGAAATTTTAAGAAAAGATGTGCAAAGCTTAGACGCTGAAAACAAAAAACAAACAAAATTTGAAAGTCAAACAGAACTACTGAGTTTTTTTTAGTATTTATATGTCTCACCATACGTAAAAGAGGTGTTTTTTTTTTCCAGCAGATTTGCCTAAAGCAATATGTCATTTGATTTCCTGACAACTACTACCATGAGCACTGGTTTGGTATTCAAGTAAAAATAAAATCGTTGACAATGCTGATCTTTTTTTCTACGTTCTTGTTGGTCTAGCTTGGGAAATTCCTGCTTTCTTTCTGCCGTCTTTGGTCTTTCTCAGTAAGTTCTTCAAGCCCTACTCACTTTCAGCAAGCTGCATTGTGTCTTCTGCAAATCACAGGTTGTTAATGAGTATTCCTAATTATAAATGGAGAAAAGATGTGAACAATCCACTTCACCAAAGAAGATATATGAATAATCTATAACTACTTAAAAAGCTGCTCAATGTCATTAGTCATTAGGGAAATTCAAATTAAAACCACAAGATATCACTACACATTCAAAAGAATGGCTTTCAATTTTTTAAAGATAAAATAATACCAAGAAATAACATACAAAGTATTGTTGAGGGTATGGATCAGCTAGAACTTTCAAACATTGCAAGTAGAAATATTAAATGGTACAAGCACTTCAGAAAAGTATGCAGCTTTCTCATAATCTGTAACATACATTTATATGAAACAGCAATTGTACTTGATGGTATTTACCAAAGGAAACTCAAAACATGTCTGCATAGGTGTTTATAGCAGGCTTGTTTACCCCACACACTAACAGGTCAAAGGATTAAAATATTTACACTTATGATATAGTCCAGCAATTCTAATTCTCAGTATTTACCAAGAAAATTGAAAGCACACGTTCATGTCCACACATAGACTTGTTTGCTTCATAGCAAAATATTTCACAGCAAATACTGGTGGGGACCAACTTCCCATGAACTGACACACAAATAAGCAAATTTTACTATATGTATACTTAGTGATTCAGTGTTGAAATTAACATCTCCCCTGCAGGACACTTGAGTTCCATTCTTGGCCAGTGCGCCCCAGGCTTAGCCTCCACCTGTCTGTAAGCAGAAACTTAAGTGTTGCCAGCATATTGAACAGCTGCCAGCAGAGAGTCCCGACTGAGAGAAACTAAAATGAAGGGTTTGGTGATCTATTTCCAAGAAGCAGCCAATGAAAACCCTATGAATCTGAATGGTTTGATCCACAACTCATCAAAGAGATGGCCCAGGACCAGGCAGAATTTATGCCATGCGCAGGTGGTCACCATGCATTAGGACTGACTCCACAGCCTCTCACAATAATTACTCAATAATGAAATGAACTGCTGAATAAACCTCAGCATGATTCTGAAGGAAAGAAGTCCGATTCCATTCATGTGAAGTTATAGAAAAATCACAGTTAACTCATGTTCACCGAAAGAACACAATGGCACTGAAGTGTAAGAGATGTTTTTGGTAAGGGCTAGGAGGGACCTTTACTCAGTGAAGGGAATATCCTATACTTTGATGTTTGTGGTGGCTCTATGAGCGTTTGCATTTTCAGCTCTGATCAAGTGAAATGCTTCATAAGGGTAGTCTGTTTTATTTGAATTATTCTTCAACATGCCTGAGTCATAATGTGGGGCTATGCGTCAAAGGCAGTACTAAGAGTAACAGTCACAGCTGCACATTCGTATCGAGTAGGTGGGCAGATTAGACCACGTCTCCGGCTAATAGAGTGGACAGCACTGTTTTCATTTCTCGTTGCTGTTTGGTGCCATCAAGTTGGTTCAGATTCATAGCGACCCTACGCACAAGAGAAAGAAATACCGCCTAATCCGGAGTCAACTTCCCAAATGTGTGAGCCTAGTGCTGTAGACACTGTGTCGGTCCATCTTGCTGAGTGACTTCCTCTTCTTTGTTAACCCTCCGGTATACCAAGCATGCTATCCTTCCCCAGGGACCAGCCACTCCTGGCAACATCTACGAAGTGCGTGAGTGCAAGTCTTGCTAGTCTTGCCTCTAAAAAGCATTCTGGTTGCACTTGTCTCCAGACAGATTTGTTTGTGCTTTGGGTAGTCAATAGTCCTTCCAATTTTCGTCGCCAGCACCAGAATTCCAATGCATCAATTCTTCTTGGGTCTTCCTTATTCAATGTCCAACTTTCACACGCAAATGAAGCAATTGAAAATACCATGGCTTGAGTCAGGCACACCATAGTCCTCCACGTCACATCCTTGCTTTTCAGCACTTTAAAGAGGTCTGTGCAGCAGATTGACCCAATGCAATGCGTCTTTGATCGCTTGACTGCTGCTTCCCTGAACATTGATTGTGGGTCCAAGCAAGATAGAGCCCCTGACACCGTAAATCTTTTCTTTGTTTAAAATACAAGAAGTAGTTTATCATACAATATAGTCCAGTTGTGAGAATTTGGGTTCTCTATACATTGAGTTTTAATACATACTGAAGACTGCAATTCTTGACCATCAAGGGCTCAGGTCCTCCTCACTTTCAGCAAGCAAGATTGTGTCATCTGCATATCACACGTTGTGAGTAAGCCTTCCAACAAGCCTGATACCATGTTCTTCATAAAGTTCAAATTTTCAGATTATTTGCTCAACATACAGATTGACTAGGTATGGTGAGAGGATACAATCCTGACACAGCCTTTGCTGACTTTAAGCCATGCAGTGTTCCCTGTTATGTTCACACAACTGCCTCTTGGTCCATGTACAGGTTTCACATGAGCACGATGTAGTGCTGGGATTCCTGTTCTTCTTAATCTTATCCATAGTTTTTGATGGTGGAATGTCGACTTGTTCTTTGTGATACAGTGATTCAGTGTATTCTTTCCATCTCCTTTTGATGTTTCCTGCATAGTTTGATATTTGACTCAGGAAATCTTTCAATAGTGCAACTAGAGGCTTGAATTTTTTCTCTAGTTCTTTCCGTTTAAGATATGCTCAGCATTGACTTCCTTTTTGATGTTCTGACTTTAGGGTTTTGCACATTTCATTTTAATATTTGGTTTTGTCTTCTGGAGGACCCCTTTGAAATTTTCTATTCAGCTCCTTAAGGCCCATGGAAGAAATGATGAAGCCAAAGAACTTTCTTCATGAACGATGTTAGTGATGTCATCCCATAACCCATCAGGTCTTCTGTCACTAGTGTTCAATGTGTCAGATCTGTTCTCAAAATTCAGGTTGGACAGGCTCAAGGGTGCATTTTGGTTCTTGTGGACTTGTTTTTATTTAGCGATAAGTGGTCTGTTCCATCGTTGGCCTCTGGCCTGATGGTAGTTGATGATATTGAACTGCTCCAGTGTGTTTCTCTTCCCACAGATGGATTCAATTTTATATCTATGCATTCCCTCTGGAGAATTCCACGTGCACAGTCTCCATTTGTGTCACAGAATAAAAATGTGTTTTTTTATGATTATGTCTTGCAAATTTCTGCCATTTGATCTCTAGCTTCATTTCTATCACCAACTACCATTCCTACCTCCTTGTGTCCAACTTCTTCATTTCTGTCACAACTAATTATTAATGCATTTTGATTGCATGTTTGATCAATTTCAGACTGAAGACACTGGTAGAATTCTATTTCTGTATCACTGGCTTTTGTAGTTGGTGCACAAATTTGAATTGGATTTTTTGTATGCGAATAGATATTACTGTATCACAGATAAAATTCTACTGCAAGATGGATTATGAAATGAAATGTCCTTTTTGACAATGAGTGCGATGCCATTCCTCCTGAATCTGTCCTTTCAAGCATACTAAACAATATGATTTTTTAATTGAACATGGCCAAATACCAGTCCATTTCAGCTCACTAATGTCTAGAACATTGATCTTCATGCATTCTATTTTGATTTATAGCATCCAGTTTTCCTAAATTCATACATCATACAATCAAATTTCTGATTATCAACTGATGTTAGTAGCTATTTCTTCTCATTTGTGGTTGTACCCTATCAGCAAATTAAGATATTCAAGGTTTTACTCTCACAGGATTTACTCCATCCAAGATTCATTATGGTCAAGTTGACTTTGAGAAGGCAGCTCTTCCTCAGTTATATTTTGAGTGCCTTACAACCTGAGGGGCTTATCTTCTGGTCCTATCTCTGACAATGTTCTGCTGCTATTCATAACATTTTCACTATCTGACTATATTTTGATACTACCCATGAAGTTTTCCGTGGCTAACGCCACAAAAATGGACAGCCTATACCTTCTTTGTTGTCTGTCCTTAGTCTGGAAGCTATGCTGAAACCCTTTCTCTTTGTGTGACCCTACTGGTATTTGAAATACCAATGGCATGACCTCCAGCATCACACAACACACAAGCCACCACAGTACGACTAACTGACAGACAAGTGGTGGTGTTTTCATTTTACAGAGGAACAAATCGTAGTGGGGCGATATCAGCTTAGAATTTGGTTCATATCAAATGCTCACAAAATGCTTGTTTTGTTGAATACAGCTTGCCCACAGCCATAGGGTCAGTCACATGGATAGTGTATGTGGGAAGGCGTTCTGAGGGATATCTGGGTGAGTCCAAGGATGTAGATTGGCTATTCCTTTTCAGGGGCTGATGTTCTGTTAGCACTTGGTACAAGGAGATTATTTCTTATTTCAGAAGTCCCCAGGGATCATTCCTGCAGCTCAGAAAGTGCACGCAGCAACAATGGTGACATTTTCAAGTATAGAAGCCCCATCACAGTGGGACTGTCATCCTTCAGGAGCATGGTGTAAACTCTCTGTAGACCTGAACGTGAATAGAGACCATGGTCTAGGCTTCTATTCTGGGTGGGGATGCATTCTTGGACTTCAGAAGTAGGAGCTTGATGCAGCATAGAAAGGAAGTGCACTGGGGGTGGGGGGCGGCAGGGGGTGGGGTGGGTTGGGGGAGACCCAGAGCACCTGGATGCAAGGGCTTCAGTGGTGTCTTGAGATAGGAGAGAGCGCGCTCTGTCCAACAACAAGTGAGAGAAGGTAGAGAGTCTTTGGGCATGGTTTAAAGAGGATTCGGGCCTCTGGGACTGTGGATAGCCTGCCTCAGCCCAGTCCCACCCCTTCAGCGGAGCCTGTAAGCAGATGCAGGCACCTCCTCACTGGCCTCCCTCCAGAGGAAATATTCTGTAGGAAGCCCAACTATACAGTCTTGGGGAGTGGGAGACTATGTGCTAGATTTCTAGGATTCGCACCACCTTCCAATTGCAAGCATTTGCCCCCTTTTTGAATTCGTGTTTCTCCTCCCTGCATACCCTTCTCCCCACTCACCCTCCAGGGTGTCACTCATTCTCATGTCGCCAAGCTCTCACTCCTTGCAGATCACTTTACCAAATTACTGCCCATGTAGCCCAAATGCTAGTGACATAGTATTCTTCCCAGGTCAGGGTTTGAGGACAGTTGTGAGCACATGATCACCCTGTAGCCAAGCCAGGACCCCCAGAACTGAGTTGCAAGCAGGTTGTATTTGGTCTGCTGGGTGCAGCAATCAGGGAGAGGGCAGCACATGGGAATTAATCTCAAAACTTCCTTTTTCTCTGAGTCAGTACCCAGTGGGCCTAGATGGGAATATGAGCCAGCCTTCAAACCCATGTCAAAGCAGTCAAGTCCATGAGGATTAAATGAGTTCTCACTAGGTGTCAGAACCGATCTTGGGCACTCAGATACAATAATGAGGAAGCTATGAATCAAGAAATTGTTGTAAGCCTAAAAGAGAACCCAAATGTGCATGCATTGGTGACACTAATAAAGGAGGAGAGATGGATTCTCAAGTGAAAGAGAAGTACCTGATGCAAGCACAGGGCTCAGGGAGAGGAAGAGGGACAGACTAGGCCTCTGGCTGATATGCTCTCTGAGATGCGATTTGAAATATAGGAAGCTCTGAGGGGAAGGTACACCAGCAGGAAGCCCCGCAGACATGAGAGTGCAGTAATGGGTCGTGCTTCGTGCCATCATAGGCCGCATTCTTGGACTCCTACCAGACTCTGTTCTTCCATTCCTATAGACCTGAGCCTTACCGCAAGTCATTAACTCTTCACCTCTTCCTGGCCTCGTGTTGAAGTCCCCAATTAGGTGCCTTCTCTTTTCACTTCTAAGGTGATCACTCTCAAATTTAGCACGAGTCATATTGCATACTCTCCCCATTCCAAGCCCAGTGAGAAAGAGGGAAGCTTGAGCATTCCAGGGGAGAGCTTACAAGCCTGTTAGAGGCCCCACCATGCCCCAGTGGGTGGTGTGGGAGCCTTGTAGCTCACCAGGGTTCCTCAACACCTTTAGTCTGGGCCCAAGTTCATCCCACTCATGACTTTCCCAGGCAGCAGATGGTCCTTTCTAATTAATAACTAAAAAACAAAAAAAACCCCACAAGACTGTTGTAGGGATAGAGGGGATGGCTTCTTCAGTTTCAGGTTCTCCTGCTAGAATTGCAAATCAGTGGCCATTGTAAAGGAGACAGCCCTACAAAAAAAAACAAGGTTTGGGCTTTCTCTCAAATTCTCAGAAGTTCACAGAAGGTAAAAAAAAAAAAACAACTCAGCTTCCACCAGGGTTCAGCCTAGGGGGCACAGCCAGTGTTGGTAGGGATTGTCTGCAAGGTCACTAGGCATGATCTGGAAGCCCATCTGGGGACTTGGGCTTGGACTTGGGTCTACAGGAGACCTCATGAGGTGAGGAAGTTGGGCCCCAGTTCTCTCCTTCTAGGGTAATCCCCCTGACAAGCTCGGTAAAGGTAAGTGTGTGAGGGATGAGAAAGAACCAAGAGACAGAAGGATGGGACTGGGTCAAGGAGGGGGGGGCGGACTATCATGAGGTCTGGTGGAAGGGACCTGCACTACGGAAGCAGGCCCAAAGCCCAATTATGCAACTGATTGACTGTGTGACCTTGGGAAAATCCCTTCACTTAACTGATGATTAGTATATTTATCTATAAATTGGGGCTAATAACAGTACCTCCTGCCGAGGGTCCACACTATGGCTGAAACAAGGTAGACAGCTTAAAACCAGGAGTTGTTGGTAAAAGTGGTATTGTCATTTCATCAGCACGATTGCGATCATCTTGTCATCTTGATCAATTTTCTACAGTCATTGAGGATCTGGAGCAGATGCCAATACTCTTGCTTGCTGCCATTGAGCAAGTGTGATTTAATTCTCTTGTCTTGATATGGATGACCCAAGAGGTTGCAAAGTCTAGGGTAGCTAACTTGGGTGTGAATTTTGTTAGAGAAGTCCAATGCCTTGGAGTGACTGCCACAAGAGGAAACAAAGGCCTGGGCCTTCATTTGGGATCAGGACAATGTTCAGATATTGTGGTCAGAGTGACCTTGTCAGTATCTCTTGGGCTCAAACTGGAGCTGAACCTCTTCCAGTCCAGTCTTGGGTACATTCCACCCTGACTACCACTGGATCCAGTGTCCATTTCCTTTTGTTCATAGGGGGAAAGAGCAGCATGAAGCCCTTCTCAGAGGCAGTCGTGCTGGCTTCACAGCTGCGGCTGCTGCTGATGCTGTGTTCCACTTATGCTGGAACATGCTGCCCTTTGCAACACTTTAAGTGCCCACTCTGTTTTGGGCTGATGTCTCCTTTTGATTATTTTTAAATGCCAGGTTTTTGGGTGTGTAGGAGGATGGTACAGCATTTTAAATACAGATGAATAGCTGAAATCCCAGCAAGCCATTTGCTCCTTTTGCGGTCTTGCTGAGCCCTGCTCTCTCGAGACCCAGTGAGAGCAGGGGCGCCATTTCGTTCCCACCCCCCAAAAGTTGCTACCTCTGTATGTTTGTCTGAAAACTACTTATGCACTCTGAAGAGAGGTGGGACAATGAATATTGTCCCCATTTGACAGATGAGCTAACAGATGATGTTGTGAAATGACGGAAATTCACCAAAGACCATAGAGCTAGACAGTAAGGAAAGAGCAAAAAGCCGGAAATCAAGGGGATCCGTGGGCCTGGAAAGGGATGGTGTCACAGATTTTCTGCTACACTGGGCTCGCTGGGTATTTTTTAATTGTGCTAACATTCGCATAAAACACACACACACATACACACAACAACAACACAGTGACACTAAAGTTTCCAATGCAGTGGCACGTAGGATATTAACAAATTGGCATATCTATCACCACGACCCAAATCCAGAACATTTTCCTCACCCCCAAAGTAAGCACTGTACCTCTTAACAGGCACCGCATTCACCACCACCACCATGGCCATGCCCCTGAGAATCGCTAATAAGTTCTCTGTTTCTATGCAGGAAACACAAGTGGAAGAATCCAATATGTGGCCTCTGTACCTGACTTATTTCACTCAGCATAATGTTTTTGAGATGGATCCTTGCTGGAAAATGTATCAGGAATTTATTCCCTTTATGGCTGAATAACATTCTGTTCTATGGATACATCACATTCTTGATTCTCCATTAATTAGTTGATAGATATTTGAGATGTTTTCACCTCTGGGCTTCTATGAACAGTGCATTTAAGAAGTAAAGTTAATCAAACTTCTCATGCATATTCATTATCGTGCTGTTGTTCCACATAGTGATTAGGCCCTAAATGGAAGGCTCACATGATATGTGTATCCATGCTCGACCATGTCACAGGGCACACAACTGAGTACAGTGCATTAGAGCACTAACATGGAGCCATTCATCTGACTGATATGTCTTGATCATCGTCTGTGTGCCAGAAGCTGAGGGAATAGAGTCAAACACACCAATCAAGCCTTGTTTTCACAGAGATCACAACTTACAAGGGTGAGAGATGAGTCAACATAGGGTATGATGAAAGCTGTGGTCAAGGTAAGCTGCAAAGGGTTGGTGCATCACAGAGGAGAGGCTGCTGACATACTTTGGGTGAGTCATGACCACCCATCTGAAGGATATGAGTCTTACCGGATAAAAAAATAATAGAGAGAGGAGCGAGGAAGAGTGTTTTCTATAGAGGGACCTGCATGAGTTAAGATCTATAAGGAAGAACTATAACAATCAACAGGAAGGCATTGAAGAATATAGAGAAAGAAAATGTCATGATCACATTAACATTTCCGAAAGATCACTCTGAATACAGAGCTGTAAACAGATTGGCAGGGAATCAAGGATGAATGCAAAAAGACCCGTTAGGGTCAGGCAGGGCAATATGAGCCAGCCCTGCACTAAAATGGTAGGGGTAAAGATGGATAGAAGTGAACATATTCAATATTTATTTAGGAAGTAGAATCAATAAAATTGTATAACATGGTCTTCATTTGGATTCTGTGGTGCAGCACATTCCCAGCTACGCTTATATTACACTGTGTGTTACTTCTTGGTTTCCATTGCTCCATTCTCCTGTTCCCAAACTGTCTCATAATCGTGGGACCCTTCGCTTTCCTTTCCTCTTTCCCTCCCTGCCCCTCCCAATGTGGCATCTCTATAGGATTATCCAATCGAATTTATCTCTTTGTCAAGTCAAAATTTTAGTTATAATTTACACAAAGTTTTTCCTTCATAAAAATGTGCAGTTTTTCAAAAAATGATGGCAACAGATGTGCTTCACCCAATGGGTATATGTATGGATCGTGAAAAAATCTGTAAGACCCATCAATAAAACAAATTTTAAAATATGCAGTTTTCTGTATTTTGACAAATGCATACAGTCATGTTGCCATCACTATTATTACACGGAAACTTCCCAACATCCCAAGAAATTTCAGATAGGAAAACACCATTTGGAACCTAGCAGTTCCCAAAGGAAACTCTCTCCTACTCCTTCCTCACGAACCAAACAAAAGCCAACCTTGTTCAACCCAAAGTTTCCCCATATCACTGAACGACAACTTTGGTCTCCCAATGCCCCAGCAGAAAACAAGCAAACAGGGCGGAAAAAGGCGGAACCGTCTTTTATTCCTACCTTTAGCTCTCACTTTATCCAAGAGTAGCTTGCTAACCTGTAGGGGGAATCGTACCCACCTGTTTCTCCCTTTGTTACACACATAGAACTTTTCTGTAATTTTCAGGATATAAAATGTGCTCTTCTTTTGTTAAATTTGCTTTAAAGTATTTTTATCTTTTCTATACTACCATAAATGGAGCTATTTTCTTAATATAAATTTTTTGGTTGTTTAATGGCACTGTGTAGAAAATGTAACCAATTTTCCTGTGTTGATCTTGTCCTGAAATTGTGAATTTATTGATTAGATCAAATCAATCATTTTTGTGAGATCACATCATTTACAAATCAAGGTAGGTTTGTTTATTTACTTCCAATATAAATGCATTTACTTAATTTTCCTGCATAACTTCCCTGGCAAGAATTGCTGATAAAATACTGACCATGGACGTGATTCCAGAGGGGTCTTTCACCTTGAAAACCATTGTCAGCCGTGGCTTCATAATCTCTTATTGGGCTAAAGAAACTCCCTACGATTCTAACTTACTGGATGTTTTTCAACTGGCAAAGATGGTGGGTTTGTCAAAAACAGTTTCCATATCGATTGGGAAGGTCATGTGATTTTCTCCCTGTATCCTGTTAATGTGGCATACTAGATTGTGTACGATCCCATCTTTAAAAGGTAAGAAGTGGAGCAAAACAATAGATTATTTAGAGGCATGTCAGTTTCAAAACTACAAACATAAAAGAAGATTATGAAGACAAAATCTGGCACCTTAGTCACTGTTGGGCGAAGGAAGGCCAGCTAACGAAGGAGCCTGCAATTGGTGGCAATGATGTGAGAAATACTTTTATTCTTTTTTTTAAATACTTTTATTCTTATGTTAACTGCCAGGCTGAGCAGGATGTACTTCACTATTATGCTCCAACACATTCCTTTGTTTCTCTGTATTTATCAAATATTGTATCAAATGTGATCAAAGATGGTGGAAAATGAGCTCCAAAACAAAGGCCTCATCTTGGGGGGATCCACAGAGGGAGCAGCAAGAACAACAGTCATGCCTGCAAGAGAGCAGGGTCAAGTCTGGAGAAAAGGGGTCCTAGGGACCCACATGGGCACTTGGTGAAGATGGACAAAAGTATCTGCCATTAAAGTGTACTCTTATTGGCTGTTCCTTGGGGGCAGGCTGAGCCTCGCACGTGTTCAACCCAGACCCAGCCTGCAGAGTCGACCCAAGAGCGAGGCCTGCAAACAGATAGGGAAGAGGTCAGGCCCATCTGCACTAAGCCGACTGACTTAAGGGGTGGAGTAGAGTGGAAGAAACTCCGAGAAAGGCATAGGCTTTGCTTTCTTGTTGTTAGGTGCTGTCAAGTCGGTTCTGACTCATAGTAGCCCTAGATCAGTGCTTTTCCACCTTTCTAATGTCGCAACCATAAAATTATTTCCATTGTGATTTTGCTACTGTTATGAATTGGGCGGCACCTGTGAAAGAGCTGTTCGACCCCCAAAGAGGTTGCGACCCACAGTTTGAGAACCGCTGCCTATGAACAACAGAACCGAACATTGAACGCTCCTGCACCATCCTCACCGTTACTTTTAGGTTCGAGACCACTGTTGCAGACAGTGTGTTGAATCATCTTGTCAAGGAGGACCCTCTGCTTCACTGAGCATGATGCCTTACTCCAAGGGCTGACGACATGTACAAGGTGCCTGGGACCAAGTCTCGAACATTCTAATTGTACTTCTTCTGAGACAGGTTTGCTGGTTATTTTGGCAGTCCATGGGACTTTCGATATTCTTCTCCAGCACCATAATTCAAATGCACCGATTCTTCCTCAGACTTTCTTATCCAATGTCCACTTTTCACATGTATATGAAGCAATTGAAAATACCATGGTTTGGGTAAGTGCACCTTAATCCGCAAAGCAACAACCTTGCTTTTCAACAATTGTTCAGCAGATTTAACCAATGCAACACATGGTTGGATCTCTTGCCTGCTGCTGCCATGAGCATTGATTGCGGATCCAAGACAAAAATCCTTCACAATTTCAGCCTTTTCTCCGCTTATCATAATGCTACTTGCTGGCCACATTGTGAGGATTTGGGTTTTTACATGGAATCGTAATCCCTACTGAAGGCAGCAATCCGTGAACTTCATTGGCTTGTGCTTCAAGTCCTTTTTAACTTTCAGCAAAGTTCTACTTTCAGGCTAACCAGGCTCCAATTGCCCATTTGAGTTATGTGATCATGGGCCTAGAATTGCATTGCTCTGAGCCTCAGTACACCACATCAGTAAATTAGGGGCAATGATAAATTTTAGCTCCTCTCTCATTTGCTCTCTCCTAGGGCTCTCGAAGATATTTCCAGCTTAGCAGAGATAAGCATGCTTTGTAGATTGTAAAGCCCTGGGCTCAGGGAAGGGTTTGGTAATCTGTTCAGTTCCTCTCAATTCTACCATCGACCCAGGCTACTTGAGACCAGGCCCCTAGCATTTGTTTCTGTGAGTGCTGGCTAGGCTGGAGAGATTAGCTATGTGGAGTCTTTAGGTTTGGATTGGGAACTGTGGCCCCAAATGGAACAGATGGTTTGGCAGCCATGTAGAATCCATTGATTATGATTAAAGCCTCAGCGGGAGTAGTACAGGGCCCTGCAGACGGAGGCCTGTCACGTCTGATCATGTTTATACTCCATCATCTCAGCTGACTCCTTAGCATGCAAGCAAGAAACCTAGGATCCCAATGTGATCCTCAGTAACAACTGTGAGGTTCCAACCTCCCAGTGTCTCAGTATGGGGGACACTTCCAGCCTGCCAGAGGCAGCAATTGCTCCGCCTGTCCATTCTTACTCTCCAACCCCAGCAGACTCATCCTTGTGAACACTTGTCTGGACAACCGCCTCCAACCCTCCCTCTCCTTGTCTCTGCTCTTGCCCTGGGTCTATTTTTTATGCAGCAGCCTAGCGACCATTTAGAAATGAAAAGACAGCCCCATCAGTGCCCTGCTGCTGATGTGCCCTCCAGATAAAGTTAAGGGTACATGGACTCCACAAAATTCATGAGGTGTTGAAGAGATCAGGTATCAGGCATCAAAGAACAAAAAAAAATCATATCATTGTAAATGAGGGTGCGTGCAGAGTGGAGGAGACCCAAATCCCATCTGTAGGCAACTGGACACCCCCTTACTGAAGGGTCACGGGGAGGAGATGAGCCAGTCAGGATGCAGGGTAGCAATGCTGAAACAAACAACTTTCCTCTACTTCTTAAATGTTTCCTCCCTCCTGACTAGCATGATCCTAATTCTACCTTACAAATCCGGGCAGACCAGAGGATATACACTGGTACACATAGGAACTGGAAACACTGGGAATCCAGGACACATGATCCCTTCAGGACCAGTGGTGAGACTGGCGGTACCTGGAGGGAAGAGGGAAAGTGAGGGAGAAAGGGGGAAGCAATTACAATAATCTACAGATAACCTCCTCCCTGAGGGATGGACAACAGAAAAGAGGGTGAAGGGAAATGCCAGACAGTATGAGATATGACAAAATAATAAAAATTTGTAAATTATGAAGGGTTCATGGGGGAAGGGGGATGAGGAGCTGATATTAAGGGCTCAAGTAGGAAGCAAATGTTTTGAGAATGATGATGGCAGCAAATGTGCAAATATGCTTGACACAATGGATGGATGGATGAACTGTGATAAGAATTGTATGAGTGCCCAATAAAGTGATTTTTTAAAAAATCCCCGGCATTCATTTGGTTTCCAGCCAGCAGCCTTTGTCCCGTTGCAGTTACTGCATTTCTAGATTGTCACACTAGTTCCATAGCACGATTTCCAGCCAAGCGCAGTAGCAATCCACGCTTATTCAGTTTTCATGTGTGCCAGGCAGTGAGCTCAGCCCTCTGGGTACATTTACTGACTCCTCGGAGCAAGAGGGTGTTATTGCTGTGTCAATTTCACAGATGGACAAATTAATCTCAGCGCAGATTTCCAAGAGTGACCCAGCTAGAAGGATGAAACCAGGGGGAAAAAACCTTCCCAAAAGGAGCCATGATAGCATTGAACGCCTGCCAAGTGGTGTACACATTGAACGCCTGCCAAGTCAGTGGTGTGGACTCACTAGTCCCTCTGTGGTAGAAAGATGAGGATGCCTGTTCCTATAAAGATTTAAAATCTTATAACCCCCAAGTATAGTAAAGTCCAGATTTAATCGCGGCCTTGTGCTTGAATAAAGTCTTTCTAAGCCTTCTCAAAGTCTTTATGAAGGTAGTGAACTTGTAGTGACAGATTGATACCTGCTGTGATGGGAGGTGCTCTGCCCATCAGTACTTGCTTTGGTTGAACCGAAGTCTGCCTCTCTGGCTTTAACTCTGACCACTAGAGCCCCTGAGACCAAATCTGAGCCCTCTTTCCCAAGGCTGCTAGGCTGAGAAGGAGTCTCCAAAGTCCATGCCCCAAAGCCCTCTCTCCTCATCTTACCACGTGCCTGCCCCAGCCTCCAGAATGGACCCAGGAACAAGGATTACAAACCAATGGGAGTGATATGTTCAGGTCATCTGTGCTACCCCAAACCTGGCTAATACCTGGATCCTGGCTCCTGAAGCAGAGTGAGCCGTCAAGCCTCTGGTCACCCTGCCCGTAAGTGTTCCCAGAAGTAGAACTAATATCCCACAGCCCAGAGAGAGCATTTGAAGAACACATTTGTATCCTTGGTAAGAGCTTGGAGAACACAGACTCAAGGTAAACTCTCCACTAGACCTCCAATTGTTTCTGCAGCATTGACCAGGTTACTTAACTTCTTCATGCCCCAGTCTCTACAGCTATCATATGAGACCAATAATAGGAGTGGTTCTCAACCTGTGGGCCGCGACCCCTTGGGGGGTCAAATGACCCTTTCACAGGGGTCATCCGATTTATAACAGTAGCAAAATGAAAGTTATGAAATAGAAACAAAAATCATTTTATGGATGGGGGGGTCACCACAACATGGAGAACTGTATTAAAGGGTCACGGCATTTGGAAGGTTGAGAACCACTGATTAATAGCATTCTCTTCATGGAGTTCTTATGTGAATTAAATTGAGTTAATCCAGAGAGAACACTTAAAATACTATCAGACACACAACCCAAACCAAACTCACTACTGTTGAGCTTATGCCGACTCACAGTAGAACCGCCTGATAAGGTTCTTGAGACTTTCCTGAAGCAAACTGCTTCATCTTTTGTCCATAGAGTCGTTTGCAGATTCAAAGAAATTAACTTTTGGTTAGCAGCTCAACACTTCGCCCACTGTGCCGCCGGGGTCCTTGCCAAGCGTGCAGGAAGCACTTCATAGACTGTGCTTGTTGCGCTGCAGTTGCAGACTTTGTCGAAGGACAAGCATTTTCTTTTTAAAATGCTATGGAGATATACATTACACCAGTAAAATAAACAAGCCCCGATTGCATAGCTACACACACACACACACACACACACACACACACACACGCTTGTCTAACCAGAGCACAGCTCAGGATATGAAACAAACACCCTTAAACTCTTCCCTCAGATCATGTTACATATGTAACATGTGCCATACAAGGAAAACAGAAAGACCAAAGAATAAAGGATAACTTTAAATTATGCTGTTGCTGAACAACATAGAATATACCATGGATTGTCAGAAAAACAGACAAATCTGTCTTGGAAGGACAGCCAGAATGTCACTCATTTTCAGTATATGATCAAGAGAGAGACCAGTTTCTGGGAAGGACATCATGCTTACTAAAAATGGAGAGTCAGAGGAGAAAGAAAAGAAGACCTTCAGTGACATGGATTGACACAGTGGCTGCACGATGCTCTCAAACCAGTGGTGGGATTCAAATAATTTCACAGGCCATTTGACGCCCAAATGACTGTTTTAAGAAACAACAAAGCTATACCAAAGGTAATTTATTATTGCTGTTGCATACAGTTAATAGTGAAATAAGAACCATAAAAGAAGCACCCAAACTAGATTATCTTATAACAAAAATGTTTGAAATGTTAATGAAATGAATATTAAAAAACCCTCAACAAAAACAACCTGCTGTGTAAGGTATTTCCATATTGCTTGTTGATGGGTGCCCTCACTTGCAATATTCGCCCCTTTTATCCCAGCCCATTAGCTGTGGGGTCTGCCCTTTCACCATCTTTTCGCTGTGGGAGGAGGATCCCATTCCTTCAGAGGGAGGCCGATGAGACAATAGTCACTGGGTTCAGTATGTTAGAAACCGTTAGGCGGCTTTTCTTCTCCGAACACCATATGGTCATCTTTGAAAAACTCCTTTCCACTTCTGCTGAACTTACTGCAGTTGTTCTGACAATATTTTTAGCTTGTTGAACACTGTCAGAGAAGACTGTGCTCTCTCTCTGGACCTAATGTATAATTGGTGCAGTTTTTAATATTTTCTGCTTTGTTTTCAATTGAAGTTTTTCTTGATTGCATTGTGTCGTTTCTGTTGGGTCATTTGTACTTTGTCTTGATTTTGAATGATTTCTTGTATATGAACCCCAGAGTGGATAACCCTATAGAAACAGCAGCTGGGTCAATAGATTGATAGGGACATGGCAGGGGAGGTGGGTAGCACATGGAGAACAAACAGCAGTGAGGACAAGGGGAAAGACATGTCCTTGCATTGACTGTGGTGATTGTTGCATAACTCCTTTTTTATTTATTTAGAGAATACTTTACTTGTTTCTGTAATCAAACACGTGTATTTAATACAGTGTGTTGCACATTTAATACAGTGTGTTACCCCTATACACATGAGGAAAAACATTAAGTTTAACATTGCTAAACCAGTATGGCTGTTAATTTCTGTACAATGCCAATTCAACACACTAAACCTGGGATACTTTTCCAAAGTTGGCAGCACAGCTAAAGTTTCCAAAAATTCAAATTATATATATGTGTATATATATATGTATATATATATATATATATGACCAATGGCAGTACCAGCTTTTCCAGGATCTGCAGTCATCTGAACAAAAGTATAGAGACATCCAGCACATTCATTAAAAAACTACAAAGAAAATGCTCAGACAGCAGCAAAGTTCTGCTACTGTTGTGGTACCTGGCATCATTTGTTTTTAAAACTTAGCTTCTCAATCATCATTGGAAAGAAAACATTCATAATTCTTATTAATTGATTGAATTATTGAATAGCAGGCTATGTGACTCTTATCTCAGTGAAGTTGCTAAAAAATAAAACTAGTTAAAAATTGGTGGTGGTTCAATGTGTACTAATGGCCTTAGCTAAAAACAAGGCTCCACAAATTCATAGAAAACCAACTGAAATATTTCAACTAATAGGTGCAGTGCTGGAAACACTCAGGAGTCCATGACACACCATTTGGAAGATAACTGCCTGTCCCACTGACTAGAAGAGATCCGTGTTTGTGTTTGCTTCAAAGAAAGGTGACCCAACAGAGGACAAAACTTATCAAAGAGGATCATGAATTTTACATTGGAAATGAATTTTTGGTGACGGTAATTAAACAACGTTTGCAGCAGTACATTGAAAGGGAGCTGCCAGTAATTCAAGCCAGATTCAGAAGATAACTTGAAATAAGGAATATCATTGGTAATGACCAATGAACCTAGGCCGAAAGTTGAGAATACCAGAAAAATATTTATGGTACTTCTGTTTTATTGACTATGCCAAAAGTATTCAACTGTGTGGATCATAACTAGCTATGTATAATATTGAGAAGAATGGGAATTCAGCATACTTAATTGTGCGCATGTGGAACTAGTACATAGACCAAGAAACAGGCATTAAAACAGAAGAAGGAGATATTAAATGGCTTTAAATCAGCAAAGTTTGGCTCGATATTGTATTTTCACCTTAATTATTACTCTGCATGCTGAACAAATAATTTGAGAAACTGGACTGTCTGAAGAACTTGTCATCAGGATCAGAGGAAAATTCTTTAAAAACCCTTCATTGGTAGATGACACAACCTCACTAGCACAAAGCCAGGAGGACGTGAGGCATTTACTGATCAAGACCACAGACTGCAGCCTTCCATATGGATTGCACCTCAATGCAAAGAAGCCCCAAACCTTTACAACTGGACCAACTGACAGCATTATAATAAATGGAGAAAATATTTCATTTTACTTGAGTCCACAAATCAACATTCATGGAAACACCAGTCAAGAGATCAAACAAAGTTTTGTTCTGGGCAAATCAGCTGCAAAACCACTCTTTCTAGTACTAAAGAGGAAATACGTGACTTTGTACAGTAAGGTGTGCTTGGCCCGAGCCATAGTATTCTCAGTCACCTCATCTATATGTAAAAGCTGGACAATGAATAAAGTGAAACCATGGAAGCATTCTCAGTTTTGATTGAGGGTGTTGGTGAAGAATATTGTAGATATCATGGACTATTAGAAGAACCAACCCATTAGAGAGGATGGTGCAGGACTGGACAGTGTTTCATTCTGTTGCACATAAGGTCGCTGTGAGCCAGAATAGACTCAGGGCACATAACAATCAACTTGAACCTGCCCCTTGGAATCCTGCTCGATTGAGTTTAACTCAGTGCAGGTTGGACAGGCAGTTCTGCAGGGGACTACTCTGGCAAATTTGCATTTTTCTCCATCTCAGTTTCCTTGATTGAATTTTTAAATGGTGCTAAATATTTAATTTAATACTTCATTTAAAAGGTGCCTAAGGGTTCTCTGGCCCATGGGCTGGCACATGGTCCCTGGCCATCACACTCCTTCACCCATCCCTTCCAGTGTGGAGCTTTTTCTCCAGGGGATCTCCACTGAGGAAGTATATTCAGGGTCACTCACTTCTTAGTGTCACTAGATGGTCTGTCCTGATGGCCACTCCAAAGTGCGTTCCATGCACTGCCGAGTGCCTATAACTTCTGTCTGATCTCTTCTCTAAACCCACCACTGCCCCTCAGCCTTTGCCAACTCAGAGAAACCCTGTAGAGCAGCGTCCAACTGCGCCCTAGGTTCCTGAAGCGGTGCGTATCGACAGGAGCAGAAGCTTCCTTCTCCAGCGGAGAGCTTCATGGCTTGGAACCATCGAGCGTGTTGTTAGCAACCCATCCTTCCCTTAAATTGGGTGGCAATACATCTCACAGAAATGACTACACAGCCAGAAATCAATGGGTTGAAAAGGCGAAGGAGGACAACATGTGTCTCCCTGGAACTCCGCATCCCACCTGCCTCCATATATATCTCATTCTCCAGCCCCTAATTGTCCTTTTGAATGTATGCTAGGAAAATGGAGATCATGCCTCAGTGCATTTCCTGCCATTTCCCCCAGAGAAGTGAAGCTTATGTTCACTGAAAAGCTGGATCTTGGAAAGTTTTGCTTTTAAATAATTTTGACAGTCAGATCAGACTCACCAGGCTATAATCTATCACTTAGTAAGAAGCAAATTGTTGTTCTGATTGTAGCGCAAGCTACATATGTCTGCTTCAGTAAATCGGACCACCCTCCTGCCATCCTTCAAAGGGTGAATGCTGACTGAGTATGACTCTGGGTTAAATAGGGACAAGGAGGTTCATTTGAACAGTACTGAGGAGCGTAAGGCATCCCAATGGACTAGGCGACTATGTTGAAAAGACTGTCAACCTGAGTCTTCACTGATGTAGGGGGAGGCGGGTGTTTAGATAATTGTAATCAATATGTGTGACCCTGGAACTGGACTTGTGTGTATCCCATTTGTTCACCTTGCATCCCTCAAGAAAAACTGGTGAGCTATACATATGAAACTTTCACAAGACTGGACAGTGGAGAACTTTCCAAGAGGAGGCTACACTTGGTGGCTCAGGGCAATTCCTGGAGGGAAAACTGATTTCTTATGCAAGTGTATACAGGTATCAGGGATCTCTAAGATGAAAGCTATTCAATTGATGGGGGGCAGGGGAGTCCAAAATTATCTCTGAAGGAATCACTAACCCCTTCTCAGACCTGGAAAGCAATTTGTTTGACTACAGTTGTTAGAATTGCCCTGGAGTCCCTAGTCGCAGACCTAAGCAAAGTGACTACAATTGCTAATAAATACCATACTATAGTGCCTGCATTAAAAAGGTTAATACAGAAATTTAGGGAAAAATCAACTGGATTTCTACGGTAGGTTCTGATGGTTTATAGGATATATTAGCTGACTGAGGTTAGGACCCTGGGGATCCTGTTGAGGTGAATCAACAGACTGATCTCATCCTTTATTTGGAATCCTGCTGATAAGAGCTACATTGATAATTACTAATGCATAAATCGAATGCCTTAAGTCCTAGACCCCATAGGTGCCATTAAACAGAGTGGCTAGGGAAGTTTCTTACAAGTATAGGTTTTTCATTCATGTCTCTGAATCATATAGAATTATTTTTGTAGGTGGTTTCAGGTACGGCTTGAAATGCACATTTTTTTGAAGTTGGTAGGTGCTATCAAGTCAGTTCCAACTCATAGAGACCCATGGGCAACAGAAGGACATATTCTCTGCTCCCGCACCACCCTCATAATTGTCATGATGGGAGAGCCTCAGTGCAGCCACTGTGCCGATCCATCTCCTAGAGTCTTCCACTTTTTTCGCTGACGTTCCACTTTACCAAGTATGATGTCTTTTTCCAGGGAATGGTCACTCCTGATAACATGTTTAAAGTAAGTAACGTGAAGGCCCGTCATCCTTGCTTCTAAGGAGCATTCTGATGGTACTTACAAGACAGATTAGTTTCTTCTTTTGGTAGTCCATAAGCACAATGCAGTGTTCTGAAACTGCCATTTTTCCCTCTCTGTAGTTGGTTATGATCCATGCAGTCAAATATCTTCACAGAGGCAGTAAAACAAATGTGAACTTCTTTCCGGCCTTCTCTGCTTTCAGCCAAGATCTGTCTGATATCTCTTGTTCCACATCCTCTTCTGAATCCAGCTTGCATTTCTAGCAGCTCCAGGTCGCATTCCTTGTTGTAGCCTCCACAGCAAAATTTTGTTTGTCGTGTTTAAGAACTTCTGGTCTGTGCTGATCATCTTTCTTTGGAATGGGCACAAATATTTGTCTCTTCCAGTCAGTTACCCAGGTAAATGTCTTCCAATTTTCTTGACATATATGAGTGCGTGCTGCCAGTGCATCCAGTGAAATGTTGGAACACTTCAATTGGCCTTCTTGAGCCTTGTTTTTTATTAATGCCTTCAGTGTAGCGTGTATTTCATTCAGTACCATTGGTTCTTGATCACATGCTAACTCTTGAAATTGTTGAATGTTGACCAATTCTTTCTGGTACAATGACTTGGTATATTCCTTCCATCATCTCTAGTTGTTTCCTGCAATGTCAAATATTTTGTCCGTAGAAGCTTTCAATATTGCAACCTTGGCTTGATTTTGTCCTCAATCCTTTCTGCTTGATCACGTTCTGTCCTTGGAGCTGTCCAACTCCAGGTGTTTGCACATTTCATGGCACCGCTTTGTCTTCTCAGTCTTTTGCAAGTGTTCGTCCAGATCTTTTTCTTCATCACTTCTGCCCTGTGCTTTAGCGACTCCACAGTCCGGAGCAACTTTCCGATTCTCTTCTGATCTTCCGTTTGCTCTTTTCTTTCATTCTTTCCTTTCTAATAGTGCCGCCAAATCTGTTCTTCACATTTTCTGTAAATTTAGGTAAGATGGATTCAAAGTAATATTTTTATTCTCCTGGACTTATTTTATTTTTCTTCACCTTCGACCTGAACTTTCAAAATGATCAATTGATGGTCTGTAACATAGCCAGCCCCTAGCCTTGTTTTGGGGGTTTATATTGAGCTTCAAGATCTCTCCCTACAGATGGAGCCAATTTGTTTCCTGTGTAGTCCTTCAGGCAAGGTGCTAGCTTGTATTAAGTCACAATTTATGTTGTTGAAAAAAGGTATTTGCAAAGAAGTTATCAGTAGCCTAGCAAAATTCTATCATGTGATCTCCAGCATTATTTTCATCACAAAAACTGTATTTTTCAACTACGGTTCCTTCCTCTTTGTTTTCAATTGCCAATAATTATCAATACATTTTGATTGCATGTTTGATCAATTTCAGACTACAGAAGTTGGTACAATTTCTTCACTGCCATTCGTACATAAATTTGAACAGTTGGATTAACTGAACTTCCTTGTAGGTGTATGGATATTGTCCAGTCACAGACAGCATTACCCTTTGATATAGATCTTGAAATGTTCTTTTTGATGATGAATACCACACCATTCCTCTTGAATGAATTATTTCTGACATAGTAAATCATGGTATTATCTGATCCAAAATGTCCAATACCAGTCAATTTAAGTTCACTAATGCCTTAGAGATAGATCTCCATAAACTCCATTTTATTTTTTATTTACTTCAATTTTCTTAAGCTCATATTTTGTACCATCTGTGTTCTGATTATTAACGGATGTTTGCAGTTGCTTCTTCCCATTTTGAGCTATTCCCCATCATCTAAAGGAATTCCTAAAAGCTTTGATCCATTCATGTCATTGAAGTCGACTCTACGTTAACAAGGCAGTTCTTCCCACGTTGTCTTTTGAATGCCTTCCAACTTGATGGGCTCGTCTTCTGGCACTACATCTGACAATGTTCCACGGCTATTCCTACGGTTTTCAATGGCTAATCTTTCAGCTGTGAGCAGCCTATTCCTTCTTCATAGTCTCTTCTTAGTCTGGAAGCTCAGCTCCAGGCTTTTCTTTGTTTATCAGAATATTGCTTATTGGTCCAGTGGGGAGGATTTTTGTTTTCTTTATGTTAAACTGCAATCCATATAGAAGGCTACAGTCTTTGATCTTCTGAATCAAGCTTGAATTTCTGTAACTATAATACTGAAACCACTCTTGAATCATCTTCAGCAAAATTTTACTTTCACGTGATAGTAACAATATTGTCCAGTAGTTTCTGCATTCTGCTGAATCGCCTATCTTTTTAATGAGCACAAATATAGATTTCTTTTAGTCGATTACTGTATATAATACTCGTGTATGGGCCAAGTTTTTCAGCACATTTTTAATGCAGTTTTGTGGTAAAAATTAGGTACGTCGGCTAATATTCGGGTTGGCTTATACTCGCGTATGTACAGTATCTAGGTATCTGTCTTCCAAATTCCTTGGAATAAACAAGTAAACACTTCTAGTGCTACATCTCTTCCTTGAAACATCTAAATTGGTTTTAGATTTGCCTTGATGATCACCAGCATATTCAGTGCAGCTTGTATTTCTTCCCTTAATTTCATTAGTTCATGGTCATATGATACTTCCTGATATGGTTGAATGCCTGCCAATTCTTTTTTCTTTTCTTTTTAAAAGAACAGTTGTATTGGCACTATGTTCACATGTCATACAACTCAATAGTTCAATCATATGAAAAAAAGTTATACAATCTTTAACACAATCAATTTTATTTTTTTCCTTTTCCGAACGATATTTTTTACTCTTATTTTTCCCCAACCTTCTCATTGGTAGGTAATACAGATATCATATCATTCCATAGTTCAATAACATCAAGCAGTATTGTATGATTGCAATCAGTCCCAAAACATTCTCTTTCTTTTTGAGCTCTTTGATAACATCTCTCCTTTATCCCCCACCCTCCCCACTATACCCTCCAGGAACCCTTATTCTACTTGCTGTCTCTATAGGTTCATTACTCCTGGGTTTCATGTATGGAAAAACATATAGCAAAGATTCAAGAGGGCTATTCACAATGACAAAATACATCAGAGCTAAACCCCAAATGAAGAAAAAGAAAAAAATACATAAAATGTTGAAAATCATATCAGGCTCAAAGTGTATGAGAGGGATCACCTCTTTGGAGCATAAAGATCTCCCATTAATGTTGTCTTTGATTAGCCCCTAGGACTTAATTTTAAAACACGGTTGACAAAGAACTATTGGGCCCCAGTACATATCACAATAACTGAATTATTCACTTTGTATAGCCAATGGGAGTTGGTTGTCAGGGACAGCTTACAAAAATATTCAGGAGAATGTTAGTCACAGGTTTGCCTGAATAATATATATTTTATTCTAGCACATAATAATAATATCAGTAAATATACTGATAGTTCTATACTCGTGGTATAACTGGCTTCTGCTTCTCCAAACACTATGAATTTTCAGTCTTAAGTCTTTAGGTTCCAGGTGTGTTTGAGGTAGAATCCAGTTCACCTAGTGGAGTTTCAGCATCGGACCTGTGTGTGTCTTGTGGCCTGTGGAGCATGTTGCGCTCCCCTTGGATGCAGGATTCAGTGCCCCCATGTTCTGACTCGGCCTGTAATTTCATTTTAATGCTTCTTTTGCATCCAATACTATGTCTGTGTTAGGCACCATCAAGCTGGTTCTGACGCATAGAGATCCTGTATTCAATGTAGTGAAACACTTTGGGGTCCTTTGCATTTCTCCCAATGGTTGACATCTTTGAGTCTATTTTTTTTTTTTTTTTTTGCGATCCAATCGCTTTATTGAGTCGTGGCTTGGGGGGATGGGAGGCAATGAGGTCCGACGACAGCGGTCCGACTGAATCTCACAGCCGCCGAAAGCCTTTGAGTCTATTTTTAGGGCCCCAATCATTGACTTTACAAAGCATGACTTATCCTTCTTTCTGGTCAACATGTCCAAAGTATATGAGAGGGGCTACTGGGAAAACAGCAAACTAAACACACTCACTGAGCATTCCATCTACTACTAAGGCATCAGAAAGAGCATGAGGGGGCGGAGAGACAGAATTCTGAATCTCTGATGAAACGATGGCTGAGTGAACCAACATGTCAATGAACAAAGGGGACAGAGTCCACACAAAGAAATCAAACAAACTGGCAAATTCTTCACTGGCTGGCAAGGAGCCAAAATGTTTTACCCACAGTGTAGCACCTAAAAACCATATAGGGGACAGCAAATTCCCCCACTGGCCAACCTGGAATTGATCAGGTACTCCCACAGCATAGATCAATCTCTGGTACCCTACAGTGGGTGAGAGATGTGGGCTCCCCTGGCTTCTCCACACGCATGAATGAGTGGAGGAGTGAACAGCTCCCAACCTAGTGTACCCAATGGCTGTTTGTTCCCCTCCATGCACATTTATGGGTCTTCGAGTGCAGTCTGAAGAAATTCCACACAGTATGGGAGGTTGACAAAGGGGGCACTGGATCACCCAGGGTCCCCCAAGGCTCCTTAGTGCCCAGAGGGGACATCGCTCATGCATTCATGGGTGGTGAGGCAGCAGAGTGGGATCCCCACCCAGCTCAGGCAATGGGCTTTAGTGGCGACTGTAATCACTGGTAGTGCCCTGGAGCTAAGGCAGTACAACTGAATGGAACTTTTGCTTCCTCCCCCTCCCCCTTTCTTTCTTTGGTTTTGATGAATTTGCAGCATGGTTCACAAGAAGTACAAAACCAATTCTAAAACTTACACCCCTCAAGGGTCAGTCTTGGGAGCGGGATTTGGGTTTTGTTGTTTTGGGTGTTTTTTCTTGGGGTTTTCATATTTTGATGTTTTGATAGAATATTAGTGGAGAGAGACAGGAAATAAGAGGGGTGGGAATAATTCCTAGTGCTCTACACACCCCTGTTACCCAGAAAAACAATCACCCATGCCTCGTTCCTACTGTGAGCACCCTGGGCAGGACATTGAGAGCACACACTGATGACTGAAAAAGAGAAAAGAGCAGTTGGTTCCAGCTTCACTGTGTGTGTGTGTGTGTGTGTGTGTGTGTGTGTGTGTGAAAGAGAGAGAGAGAAGAGAGAGAGAGAGAACATGCATCAACATTCACACATGGGTGTGGTTTTCATTAATCTGTCTTTTAAATTATTTGTGTATGTCTTTGTGTTCTTGTTTTTGTTTTGTTTTGATTATTTCTTTCTAGTTCCTCCTGATGGCGTCAACTGTCTCCACACAACAAAGTCAACTTCACATTTCCAATAGCGACAAATAGTGATCAAGGGCCACAAAACACTCTATTTCCACATGATCAATAAATAGAAACAAAAACAAAATGAGGCCCTGGTATCATTGACAATTTCATTTCACAAGAAGAGGCAAGATAGAATAGTAAGTAGAAACAAGTAATCAATGTATAGAATCAGAAGTCTTTGCTGAGGAAGAAAAGGCATTGAAATTAGTTGAAAAGGAATTCAGAATGAATCGTAAGAACTTTCAATACATGGAGAAAAAGAACAAGGGAGCTACAGTAAAAACCCAAAACAAAATAGAGAAACAGAACTCTGGAAAGTGTTAAAAGAGCAATATAACAAAACAAAATAAAAATAGAATCCATACAAAAACAGAAAAAAAGAAATCCAGAAGATAAATACTCAGGTGTTATAAATAGGCAACAAATTGAAAGAGTAAAACAGTAGAATTGAAGTAGGGGAAGTCAAATTAGAAACCTTGAAGCCAAATTGCTACATACCAATCTATGAGAAAAATAATTCATTAAGAAAATGAAGAAAGGGGGTTGGGAAATGAAGAAAGTCTAAGGATTACATGGGACACTGTGAAGAGGACTATTATATGCCTGCTAACCTTTCTAGAACAGGAAGAAGAAAGCAAGCAAACAAAGCCACAGAGAAAACAGTCCAAAAGCTCTTGGAAGATTTCCCTGCAAAACTTGGCTAACTGCTGTCAAGTTGTTTCCGCCTCAAATCAACCTTATAGTCTAGGGCAGAACTGCCCCTGTGGGGTTCTGAGACTGTAACTCCTTACAGGAATTACGAAGCCTCATCTTTCTCCAGAGGAGTGGCTAGTGGTTTTGAACTGCTGACCTCGAACTGCAGTTAGCAGTGCAACACACTAAGCAAGAACACTATAAAAGAGGAGAAAACAATCACTCAAGAAGCTCAAAGAATCACAAACAGGATAGACCCCAAGTTAAAATCATTACAACATATCATAATCAAACCTTCCAATATCAAAGATAAGGAAAGAATCCTGAGACCGCACAGGAAAAAAAAAAAAAGAGGAACATAGCCTACAAAGAAGAACAAGTCACTGACAAACATATCAAAGGAAAAGAGAAGATGGAAAGATTAAGAATAAGAAACAAAATTGATGGCATCACAACTGAATCAACTGAAATGAAAAAGAATACAACACTACGCAATTGTATTCTTCAACAAATTTAAAATCCTGGAAGAAATGGACACATTTCTAGAAACACAGTACTTACCTAAGCTAACATTAACCGATGTGGAAAACATCGCCAGACCCATAATAAAAAGAGAAATCGATCAGATCATTTAAGATCTCCCAACAACAAACCAATTACTTCAAAAAGGAATTATACTAGGCATTCAGTAAGGAATTGTTACCAATCCTCCTCAAACTATTCCAGAGAAAAACAACAACAGCAAACTCCTGAATTGATTCTATGATATACCATAACTTTGATACAAAAAAACCCCAGCAAAAACAGTACCAGAAAAGAAAACTATAGACCAATATCCCATAGGAAATATAAATGCAAAAATTCTCAGCAAACAAAATCCTAGGCAATAGGATGCAACAAGAGATTAAGTGCTTTCTGCCCCCACCCCCCTACTTTCATGATCCCAATTCTACCTTACAAATCTGGCTAGACCAGAAGATGTGCACTGGTACAGATAGGAACTGAAAACACAGGGAATCCAGGACAGATGATCCCTTCAGGACCAGTGGTGAGAGTGGCAATACTGGCAGATGGAGGGAAGGTGGGGTAGAAAGGGGAAACCAACTATAAGGATCTATATATAACCTCCTCCCTGGGTGATGGACAACATAAAAGTGGGTGAATGGAGACATTGGAAAGTGTAAGACATGACAAAATAATAATAATTTATAAATTATGAAGGGCTCATGAGGGAGGGGGGAGGAGGGAGGGAGGGAATAAAATGAGGAGCTGATACCAAGGGCCCAAGTAGAAATAAAATGCTTTGAGAATGATGATGGCAACAAATGTACAAATGTGCTTGACACAATGGATGGATGGATTGTGATAAGAGTTGTATGAGTCCCCAATATAATGATTTAAAAAAATCCACCACCTATTCCTGATAAAAGCACTCAACAAAATAGGAATAGGAAAGTTCCTCAATGTAATAAATCCCCTATTTCAATTGGGAGAAAGGCCAAGATTTCATTCAATTGGGAGAAATTAAAATCATTCACCTTGTGACTAGTCATCAGACAAGCGTACCCTGTATCATCAATATCGTGCTAGAATTCCTAGACAACAAAAATAAATCAAAGGCATCCAAATTGGCAAATAAGAAATAAAACTCCATTTACAGATGATGTGATTCTACATGTAGAAAGCCCCAAAAATCTGAGTAGAAAAATTGTTGGAAATAAAAGATTTGGTACCATGACAAGGGTGTATGATCAACAAACAAAATCAATTGAATTCCTGAAAACTAATAAAGAGACCTGTGAAAAGGAAATTTAAAAAATTAACAAATACCATTTACAATAGACACCTAAGAGGTTAAATGCTTAAGATAAATCTAACCAGAGGGGGAAGAGGAGACCTGTACAAAGAAAACTACAAAACACTGTTACAATAAATCATAAGTGTCCTCAGATTAATGGATAAGACGGCGTCACATTGTGAAAATATCAGTAGGATCCAAAATAATCTATAAATATAAAGCAATCTTAATCCAGATCTCAGCATCATTCATAAAAGAAATGGAAAAACAAATCCCCAACTTTTATGAAAGAAGAATAAAGCAGGAGGCATTTCACTTTCTGAACTCAAAACCTACTTCACAGCACAGTAGCCCAAATTCCCTGGTACTGGCATAATGATAGGCCCATAAATCAGTGGAACAGAATAGAGAACCTAGAAATAAAATCCATCTATCTACAGACAACTGATTTTTAACAAAGGGTCAAAATGTATCTCACGGGAAAGGGAGAGTCGCTTCACCAAAAGATGTTAACAAAACTGAATTTTGCAGAAGAATGAAACAAGACCCCTACCTCACTCCAGGTACAAAATTTAACTCATGATGGATTAAAGATCAAAGTGTAAATTTTGAAATGTAAAGATAATCAATGAAAAAATAGGGACAAACTTACGTGTCCTAATGCATGCATAAACATACTATCAAACCTAATGAAAATCATACAAATGGAAGAAGACAAAATAGATGACTGGCACAAATTAATCTTGAGGGTGGGGAGAAAGTGCTGAAATTGATTGTGGTAATGATTGTATCATTCTTGATATGGTTGAACTTTGGAATTGTGTGCTATATGTCTTAAGTGCCAATAAAACGGTTAAAATACATCTTTATATTCTAATCAGAAAAAGGAAATATCGATCTTAACTGAGAACTTAAAGACTATTACTATTTTGCTCCTAAAACTTTTGGTAATATATGCAACAATTATTTGAATAAAAATTGTACTTAATTTTTAAAAAGACGTGTTTGCATCAAAAGACTATATCAAAAGAGTAAAAAGGAAACTCAACAGACTAGGGAATATTTTTTTGTGGCAAACAAGGGACTAATCAAACAACGGACTGACCTCTAAAATTTATAGGAAGCTTCTTCACTTCAACAAGAAAAAGACAATTCCGTTTTTAAAATTGGCAGGGGATTTTGCCCATAGAATCCTTCAGTACTGATGCTTGGAACTTGAATTTATTTTTCTTCAGTTTTTTCACCTTGAGAAATGCCAAGCATGCCCATCCCTTTTGGTTTCCTCACTCCAGGTCTTTGCACATTTGATTATAATTATTTTGTCTTCTCAAGCTGTCTTTTGACATTTTCTGTTCAATGTCTTTTACTTCACAAATTCCTCCATTCACTTTAGCTACTCTTGGTTCCAAAGCAAGTTTCAGAGTTTTGCCTGACATCCCTTCTGGTCTTCTCTTTCTTACCTGTCTTTTCTGACCTCGTGCTTTCCTCGTGTCTTATGTCCTTGATGTCGTCCCCAACCTGGTGCAGTATTTGGTCATTAGTATTCAGTGACTCAAGTCTACTCATGTCTCTAAGTTCAGCTGAGATATACTCAAGCTTTTACTCTGGGTCTCATGGACTTCTTTTGATTTTCTTAGGCTTCAATTTGAACTTGGCTATGCACTATTGAAGATCTAGACATTAGCTGACTTCTGGCTGTGTTCTAGCTGATAATCTTGAGCTTCTTCTTCATCTCCTTTCATATATGTAGCCAATTTCATTCCTGTGCATCCTGTAAGTTCACATCTACAGTTGTTTGTGTTGTTGAAAAGGAGTATTTGCACTGAATAAGTAGTTGTTTTGCACAATGCTGTCACTAGCCTCCTTTCTGTCACCATGGCTATATAGTCTAGCTACAGATCTTTCTTCCTTCTTTGAATCTTTTGCTCTCCAATCATCATTAATCATCAATGCATCGTGATAATTATCAGTTTATCCCATCCACTGTACTTTTCATTTTATATTTTGCAATTTTCCTCTGTGGAAGTTTGATTTGGGTCTTTTTTATATCTCCCACATCTCTATTTAATGTTTCGACCATACGGAATACAACTATAACTACTATTTTAATTTACTTATTATAACTTAATTATAACATCTGTGCCTGTTCTAGGTTTATTTAAACTAATTGACTTCTCTCTCTTTCTTATGAGATGGATTTTCCTGGTTCATTGTATGCCTGCTAATGTTTGTTTGAATGAGACATTTTCCTGCCTGGCACCTTTTCAAATTCTTGGTATTTTTATATTGCTCTAGATAATATTTATCTTTATTCTCTGATGCAGTTTGATCCCAGAAATTTTATTAAAAGTTGGATACTTGGGGATTATTCTTATAAGATGTTTCAGGTGAAACTGTGCTATGATTCAGTCCAGGGATAATGAATGATTCCTCAGTTCTGAAGCAAAGCCTCACTGTTTGCACAATGCCCAAATACTTATGAGTTCTTCCTGCTGTTCCTGGCCCTGTGCAAGTTCTATGGTCTTCCTTCTCATCTTTTTTCCTCATAGTCCCTTCCTAATCTCAAAGAGTTTCCTTAAATGCCTGTGCTGATCAATGTTCAGCTGAATAATTGAGAGGGATCTTCTGCAGATCCCCGGAGTTCTTTCGCTGTGACTTTCTCTCCTTTCCCATTGAATTTTCACTCCCAGGCTCCCAGCATCATCACCTTTCAGGCTTGCCTAATTTTGGCCTCTCTGTGTCCCAGTTTGAAAACTCCCACCGAGCTGTGAGATGGAGCAACCAGAGAGCTCATCACCTCCATTTCCCAGGTCTCTGGGATTGCCATTCTGTGTTGCCTGAGAGCTTGAAAACTGCACTGCATATACTTTTGCTTTCTCGGGTGGTAAAATAAACCTAATCCTGATACACTATCTTGACCAGAGGTGGAAATCCCAACTGTATTTCATTGTAAATGAAAAATGTGTTTACATACCCCCATAACTATTAGCATCGTATAGTTCTTTAAGGTTATACAAGTTGAGTGTGGCTGACGTGTAGAAATCAAGGAGCATTGATCAATCAAGTGGCCAGAAGAGGCTGACCCTATCCTGCTGTCTGCATTCAAGTGTGTGTCACCTCTTCTGTCCTCCACAGCCTTGATTCTTTTCTCAATGAAAATGTCCATTTACCCCTGTGAATGCCTTATGGATTAACACTGTCATTTGTTTCAGGCATCTCCCCTTAGAGTGGGGGAGAGGCATCATATGGCCTCAATGTTTGAAATTACAGCCATGGAGTGGCTAGATCACACAACTAGAGCTGTAGATGAGCTGACAGCTTTTCAGTTGAACTTTTGACAGTAAACAATAGGAGATAGTAGGGACCATTCTGAAGTACGGTGGTTCCACTGAATCTGTCCATCGATATTCAGTGTGATTTAGAGGTTGGGTTCTGACTAAATTGTAGCAGCTCCAGAGTTTACCATCTGGTGTTTGCTTCCCCCCATTTCCTACTTTCCGGAATTATTCCTCTGATTCTGGCTGTCTTGGGACTGAACCTATAAATAAATCTCATTGTAATCTCTGTACTTCAGGCACGGTTTTCTTCTCGGCACCCTGTCTAGGACTGCCTTGTAGATCCTGGTAAGAATGTAGAACTTCAAGGTCCTAGAAAGAGGGGCAGAATTTGTTATGTCCTCTTGGGAATTCACATGCATTCATCAATTCATCAGTCATTACTGAGTATTTGGAGCCCTGATGGACTAGTAGCTATGAGTTTGCTTGCTACCTCCAAGGTCAGCAGTTCAAAACCACCAGCTGCTCCTCAGGAGAAAGATGGGACTTTCTACACCCTCCCCCCCCAAAAAAAAGTTACAGCCCCACAGGAACAGTTCTATCCTGTCCTATGGGGTCGCTATGAGTCAACATCAACCTGATGGCAGTGACAGATCTTAGGGGTGTGTGTGTGTGTGTGTGTGTGTGTGTATAAGGAAGGACACTAGAAGGGAGAGGAGGTGGTCTATCATGTTCAAGATGCAGACACTGAGGCTAAGAGAGCAACATAACTAACCCGCAAACACATGGCAAAGTTGAGACTTGAAATCTGGCTTCCAGGCTGTGGGTGCAGGTGAGGCTCCACATTTGCAGCTCTTGGAGTTCATGGGATGGAATCCCCCATGAGCTCATTGTTCTTTCTGTGGCTTCCTATCTTTCCACAGTTGCAGGCACAGGTCCCAGGTCTCTGGTATGCTTAGTATTTTCTCAGCAACAAGAAGAGTTCTGGTTTCAGCTACTGGAAAAATATTGTTTTATTTATTTTCTTATAGCTTATTTCAGTTTTCTGTCTCTTAAGTCACAAAAATATTTGCCAAACGTGAGAAAGTTCACAGTAGCCTGAAGAGAAAAGGGTGTTCTGAAACACGTAACAGGAACTAGATGTCTAGTTGTGGTCCTGTGGCCCCCTTCATGTGGCACTCTGAGCTGTGTCACCCTTATGACTCCATCCTAGGTTCTCCAGGGGCAACAAGCCGTCTTCAAGTCCACTGGGGTCTTGTCTGCCTCATTTAGCAGGACTTTGGGCTCAGCAAACTTCTCTCACTCCCATGACTCCGTGTATTCATCCCACCCCTGTCTGGAGCATCAAGGACTTGGTTTTAGTGCTTGTGACAAGTCTCATCCCAGACACCAGACTTGAGGCTTGCAGGCACATACAGCAGGCAGCTTTGATGCAGGCCTAAGTTATTACAGAAGCCGTCATTAAAAATCCGGAAATTGGAGTAATTTGTCCTGCCAAGCACAACTCTCTGACCTGGAAGGATACAAGTTGTGACTTACATGGGTGAATATTTCTCTGTCCACCCTGAAGCAGCATCCACAGGCAAGATCCAACTACTTGTGTAAATAAACTGACGGGCAGACACTCAACAAGCTGTCCTGCTCATTTGGGTGGCTCTCAAGCCTCCAACTGCCCACTTCTTAGTTTCATGGCTCAGGAACTGATCACAAGTTGAATCACCATGAGGTAAAGGAATATGGTCTTGTGTCTTAGTGAGAGGATTTTAGCTGTGTTCAATGTCATGGACGTTGAATCCTCTTATAAGGCAGCTAGCCTAAAGTTCTCTGAACTACCCAATAACACAGAGATTGAAATCTAACAACGTGTGCTAGGTGGGGTGGCATTTGAACTAAGCCTCTCAGAAAGCAATTCTTCAGACAGGTGGGAACTAGACTCTAGGCATTTTGGATGAAAAGACTGCATAATCAAGCCAAGTAGGTGGTCAAGTACAGAGTGGTTAGGTGTTTACAAGTGGGAAGGGAGGAGCTGTAACAGCCAAGGAGAACACTGTCCCAAAGACTTTGCAGCCATGTTGTCAAGTATGTTGCTCAACATGGGCAGAGGAGCCAATCAAAACAGAGAGGTGATGACCAAATAGGCCCATGCATTGGCAGTCGCTCTAGGGCACAGAGCAAATGGAGATGAAAATCGACTTCAGAGAGTTCTATTTGAAGAGGATGGTTAGGTTTCAGCCAGTGTTCAGGAGGGTTTTCTCGGAGGCATGGCCGTGGGGTTGGAATTAAGAGGACAGATTCAAGAGATAGTAAGAAAGTGGAGTGGACGGAATGTGTCTCCCAGTAACAACTGAGGAAGGGGGGAGAAAGTTCCTAGGGTGCCTCTGGGAACCCAACAGAAGGATAAAGGCACTAGCCCTGGGATGAACAGGTTGGGGGAACAGTAGAATAGGGAATTGGTGATGGGCTCGGGTTTGAGCACGGTGAAACAGGGGTGTCTGTGGGACCACGGGTGAGCAAAGAGTAGTTGCTTGTGTGGGCCTCTCTAATAAATGCCTATGCAGCCTCTTCGCATCCTTTCTAATCTGGCCGGCCACACTGAACTGCAGGTGTATATCACAGCTGGAGACTTGCCTGCTTTTACCCAGTTGGGAAGAATGGGTGCCTTTCCCTAGGGACAGGCAGATCCAATTTCCAAAGCCTGTCAGATATAAAAACTCTAAAACTCCCCACCTGACCCCATCCTAGGTCTGGGTCTGCTTGGAAAGTAACTTCAGTTAAACAGCCTGTAGAATCAAAGTGCAACAATTTTGTTCATTTTCTTGTTGGCAAAACATTCCAAAGTAATAGCATGATTTTAGCAGCTTTTGGAGGCCCTGGGGGCAATTACCAGGACTCTGTAATGGAAAGATCAAACCCCTTTTGCTGACATTAAATGCTTTCCCTCGGACCCCTGTAGAGCTATTGATGGGTTGATGGGGGCCCCAGCAGAGGCCTTTTTCTGCAGCAGCTCTAGAAGACAGGCCATCTGAGCCTTTGAGGGATGGGGAGGTATACAAGTGTGGCACCCCAGCATCCCACCTGTGAAATGGCCCTGCCCTCAGCTTCCATCTCCTCTACCTTCTCATTGTACAAATGAGGAAACTAAAATTCAAATACAGACTAGCAACTGGTTCAAAGCCACATAACTAGTTAGAGGGGACATCATGCTTGACCACACTTGAGAATCCTTGTTTAGTGTTCTGACTCCTACCCCGCCGGCATTGCGTCTTCAACTACACTCATCCAACTGAACCTAGTTCGGAAGTCACAACCATTGGTTCACAAGTTCAAACTCAGGATGCCAGGCTTTCCCTCCATTGGCTATGGGTCTGTTGGGTGCAGTAACAAGTGGAATTCTGAGAAGTCCTGTGATGGGAATGACTACAGTAACCAGGGCCCTTCGGCTTCAACAGATGGGAGCTCATTTCCACTCGCAGGTGCACAGATCAGCCTCTTAACCAGTGGGAAGCACTACCTAGGCCTTTTCCCTAGACCACCTGTTCTCAACCTGTGGGTCGTGACCCCTTTGGGGATCAAATGACCCTTTCACAGGGGTTGCCAGATTCATAACAGTAGCAAAATTGTAGTTATCAAGTAGCAAGAAAAATGTTATGATTGGGGCGTCACCACAACATGAGGAAGTGTACTACAGGGCCGTGGCATTAGGAAGATTGAGAACCACTGTAGATGGTTGGCATGCAACCCAATGAGCTATTGCATTAATCATTGCGGATACTCCACTAAAAACTGATTGCAAACTCATTTTTCTATTCTTTCCAGCCTCAGAACTCATCGTCTACTATTTATTTTTTCTATTCTTGGTTCTCTTTCTCATGGGATTGTTAATATCAGCCATTCTTTTCCCAAAGTGGGGAAGCCTTGAAGGGTGGTTTCTTCAACCAAAGGTATTATGGTGGCAATGGGCGAGGAGAGGATGTGTCACACCCCAGACCCGGGTGTTCCTTACCTGCCCCTCAGCCTCTGTTGCAGACTCCTGGTACCACCATAGACAAATACCACAAAGTAGGCACTTCTAAAGAGCAGTATTCAGTATCTCGTGGTTAAGAAGGCTAAAGTCTGACTTTGGGGCCTGTATCTAAGGGGAGATCTTTCTCAGTCTACTTTAGTTTCTAGGATCTGCCATTAATACTTGATGTCCCTGGGCCTATAGGTGGATCCTCCCATGGCATCTGTCTCCCCACTGTGTGTCTCCGTGTGCATTCTGCTGGTTTTATAACTCAAATGTAATTAGGGTATGGCCTTATTATTAACACAACTAAAGCAAATACTGGTGCATATTGAAACATCTCCATGACCCTACAACCAGAACCAGATGGTGCCCAGCTCCCACTCCTAACTGCTATGAACTGGATCACATTAGAAGGTATCAGATACACTGGGAGAAAAAGGTGAAACAAACTCAAAATCATAAAGAGATCAGCCTTACTGGTTGGATAGAGACTGGTGAAGCCCCTGAAACTATAGCCCTTCGGCGTCATTTAGGTTTAGAACTCAACAATCCCTTGTGACTCACTTTTCATTGAAATAATAGGCAGATTTATAAAGGCAACAATAGCACTAGGAAGCTATGCACATTTTAGGATTTGAGAACAATAGGGTAACACTTCCCCCAAAGACAAGGAGGGGTTAGAAAAGAAGGAATGGAAATAGGAAAACAATGAGGAAGTAGCATAAGTGACATTTCATTGAGGGAATTATAATGAATGAGATGAAACACAATGTGTATGAATTGTTCAATGTAAAACTGACATCCTACCATGGGTATTGCCTCGCCACCTTTTCTTTATTCCCTTGAGTCAATCCAGAGCTCAGGACTTGTTCTACTTCCCAGGGATATTTCCAGAGTCTCAGGGATCATTCCAGCAGCAAGAGGCCTAACCGGGAAAAAAAAAAAAAAAAAGAAAGAAACCAAATTGTGAGCCCTGTCCCTCAAGGACATAGTAAGTCAGCAATAAAGAAGAGCAGCTGTTGCTAGAAAAGAAGGGACTATGCCTTGGTAATACCCTGCGGGTGTTCTGTCTGGGCTTCCAAGCAGACCTTCTTTAGGGAGGAGGCGTCTCCCAAAGACCAGGTACTCCAAGCAGCTTGTCTCTCGGGGTGACTTTAGTCTCATCAGTACCCAGTTTATAGGTTTGCCTGCTTGACCCAAGCGGCAGCAGCCTAATCTCAAGTAGGCATCTTGAGGCTGGGAGAAAAACGGGAAAGGCAATACCCCCAAAGAATAAATCCATCCACAGGTACACTGCCCTTCCAAGAGAAACCCCGTCCTGTTCATGGGCGACAGTGCAAGGATGGCACACCAGGGTTTCGAAGGAGCAGGGCTTTGTCCAGGGTCCCAAGGCACAGTATGCAGGGCAGAAGGCAGCGGGCTGCAGTTTCTCGCAAGCCAATGGGCTCTCTGTTGCCAAGTTCCACACCCTTGACGATTCTCTCTATTTTTTATCAGGAAGAAAACACATCTTCCTCTCCGTTCTCTCAAGTGCCTGATGGGGCAAAGAAAGGTGTATGGAGAAGGAGAGCTTCAGAGGAAAGAGTGGCTCTCTACAGAAAGACATTTATTTCCACATGCTCTCTCCACACGTGACTGAAGCGGGACTAAGACTGATCCTGCCCTGTTAACCACTCTCGAGGCTCCTTGATGCAGAGTGGGCTTTTCAGCTGGGCCATCTCTATCCACTCCTGCCTCCTTCAATCCAGCCGCCACACAGGAGCGGGAGTGGTGTTTTTAAAAGCATAAGCCCGAACTCATCCCTTCTCTACCCAAAGTCCAAAATGGTTCCCAAATAAAAGACGATTGCACTGAGTAAAGGTCTAGGATGGGAGCTGCTTATTTTCTACTAAAGACAAGAATAGCCCTGTTCTAGGTGCGTGGCGCCTATATTGAGTTGTGATCAGAAGCAGCTTGGGTCTTGGCTAGAGAGGAAGAACAGGAGAAAGACACTATGACCCCTGGAAGACAGAGAATACATTTTAGAGTGGATAGAGTACTGCTGTTTGACCCAGGAAGTAGATGGCTCAGGCTTTAGCCCTATTTCTTCCGTGATTCACGCCTGGTGCGAGTGATCTCAGGTTGGCCCTTGTCCTCCTTGTGCCTTAAGAAGGCTAACCCTAAAGGACTCTTTTTAGCTCTGTCCACCCTGGTTTCTGAATCTTACTCAAGGTAATCAAGTTGACAACAGCAGCTTGAAAGATGAGAGAGAAAAGTTAGGAAGCAGTGAGCTTGTGAATGGCAAGGAGCAATTCAGAAGAGGAGGGCAAGAAGGGTTGCACAACTCCAAGAATATAATCAATATCACCGAATTGTACATGTACGAATGGTTCACTTGGTATATGTTTTACTTTGTACAGAGTCAACATAATAAAATAAAATAAGTAATAAATAAACAACAACATAAAAATAAATAAAAGTCAAAAAAGAAAGTGATCAATTGCGGAAGGAGGACATCAGGCTAGGTAAGGCAGAGGGTTAGGTAGGATGATGGAAACCTCTGGGGAAATGGATTCATATACTATATATACTCGAGTATAAGCTAACGCGGCTATCTGCCAAGGCAACTAATTTTATCACAAAAGCTCATTAAAATGTGCTGAAAAACTCGGCTTATATCTGAGCACACACAATAATAGCTGCTATGATGAACTTGAACTTACCAGTCATCTCTTGTCCATTGTCATGGGGAGTCCGACTTCACTGTGTGGCAGGTAGCAATAACAGTGATTACTTGCTCCGAGGTTTTGCTCTACTCAGTAACCACATTTTTCCTAACACATTCCTCATATTGTCCCAAGAATTAAGATGGCACACTGCCCACCTGAACTTAAAACCTGGTTCTACTACCAATACCTGTAAACCCATTTCCAAACACACATAAACGTAGTTCTGGCTCTTCCATCCTATTAATATCTACGTATCAAATCTAGTCCTATTAAACCACAGTATTTTCACAGTGTTTGATATATTGTTAACACTTTAAGTTTGGTTATAAAAACATATTTAAAAAAAGAAAATTCTTAGGCAAGGCCAGGCAATGATGTCTGGTAAGGTTCAAGGTAAGTGATGTTCAAGTCAAGAAGGCAGGTAGCGAATTCCGGGGTTGTAGTAGTCACACATACTTGGGCGGGTGTAGCTCTAGGTCAGGTTGGTGGTTGCTTTTCAACATCTGTTTTAATAATAAAACCAGTAGTAGTAGACTGCATGTATTGCAAACTTAGAGTGAGGCTGAGGAGTCCTAGTAGCATAGTGTTTATAATGCAATGGGCTACTAACTGCAAGGTCGCAGTTTGAAACCACCAGCCACTCTGCAGGAGCAAGATGAAGCTTTCTACTCCCATAAACAATTAGTCTTGGAAACTCACAGGGGCAGATCTACCCTGTCCCACAGAATTGTTATGAGTTGAAATTAACTCAATGGTAGTGAGTTTTAAGAGTCAGACTATGTTCTAAGTACTTGACATGCATAACCTCATTTAATCTTCATAATCTCATGAGAAAGAGTGCTACTATAATCTCCATTTTACAGAGAAGTCAAGTGAGGAACAGAAACTTTAAGTAACTTGCCCAAAATCACACAAATAAGGTTGGTATATTGGCCCTATAGGTTTAACTCCAGAAATCATTCTCTTAACCACACATCCGTGGCTAGGATGGTGAGGAACAAGTTTTAGAGAAAGCCAGGTGAGTTTGCAAACAAAGTGTGAGATAGATGTATTAAGTGGTCAAAATGGTATTTCTTAATGTGCTGCTTATTCTACGAACCAACAATCCAGGTCCTTGCCTCAGATTCCCAGATCCTGCCCACTTCTAACTTCAGACTTCCTTCCCCTGATTTCAGAACTTGAATGTATTTCTGGGCTTTGTTTCTAGAAGATTCCAGGTCTCCGACTTTGGTAAGCTTCGGGCAAGAGAAACTGACCAGGTGAAGGCTATTGGGAAGCAGAGATGGATAAGGTTATAGGCATGGGGTGGGTTGTTGTTAGATGCTATGAAGTCATTGCCAACCCATAGAGACTCTCTGCACAACAGAATGAAATACTGCCCTGTCCTGTGCCATCCTCACCCACAGTCCTATGCTGGAGCCCATGGAGACAACCACCATGACAAACTCATGGAGCTCTTCCTCTTTTTGGTTGCCCCTCTTTTTTACCAAACATGATGTCCTTCTATGGGGACTGGCTTTCCTGACAACCTACAGAATGTATGTCAGATGAGGTCTACGCAATCCTTGCCTTTAAGGAGCACTCTGGCCATACTTCTTAGCTGAAGTATTTGGAGAGAATTGGGGTCATGAGAGAGAGTAAGGGCAAATCACCCATGGCACATGGTGCCTCTGTATCAAAAACCAATAGTGGAGCACCTTTGGTCGTAGGCATGGGATTGGAGGAGTCAGGCTACAGACATGAAATGCAATCTTTCCCAATCCATTCCTGATTTCATGTTTCACTAGTTTACCAAAGGGTATTTGATATCGGGATAGAGGGGAAGGTAGAATCATAAGACGGTTCACAAGATCTGTGGGAAGGGAATGATTTTCTTCTTTTTTAAAAAAGACTTTTATTGGGGGCTCTTACATGTCTTATCACAATCCGTACATTCATCCAGTGTGTCAAGCACATTTGCATATCTATTGCCATCATAATTTTCAACGTATTCTCTTCCCACTTGAGCCCCTGATATCAGCTCCCAATTTCTCCCCCCTCCTTCTCCCACTCTCCCTCCCTCAAGAAAGAAGGGAAAGATTTTCTTCAGACCCCCCAGGCTCTTAACTCAGCCTACTCTTAGATGGCACCAACAAGCAAAAGTTCATGCTCTCTGTACCTTTAACTTGCTTGTCTGATGGCATTCTTCAAAGAGTAGCCTGGGGTCAGAAGTTATTAGCCAATTAGAGAGCAGCAAAATCCAAGACTAGAAAAAGTCTTCGCAACAGTCATCAATGGATACTGGGTTGCTGCTGGCTCTTAGAAGAAGATTAACATATGCCAGGCAGAGGGATAAAGATAAAAAGGAACACAAATTTTCAAAATCCTGATGAGTGAGGCTCTTCATTTAATAGGGATAAGCAGTAGACATTATCTGTATGTGTCAATTCTTGCATCAATTTGTTTCCAAGGCAACTAGATTACCTAGGAGACCTAGGCTGTGTGTATCACCCAGAAACGGTCCTATAAGGAGTGGGTCTTGCCCTACCATCACTTTTGAAACCAGATAGAATATGGATTACTCTTGTATATTCTCAAATGCTTTCAGGTCAGGCTATGTTCTCCAGAACTCTGACTCCAATGGTTGGTCAAAAATCAATCAGCTGAGCAATGCTGTCTCCCTACTCACTGCTGAGACGTCCAATACAAGAAGTCACTATTTTGATTCTGGTTGACATCCAGCCCTGGTACAGATTGAGGAAGAAAAGTAAGGGGAGGTGAAAAGGAATACAATGACCCTAGATGGACCAGGAGGCCACCACCTCCTTCCCTGCCTTTCTTGCTCAATTGCAGAACAACAAGAGTAATTACTACCATTGGATGCTTGATCCTCCTGCAGTGGGGGTACCAATGAAATTATTCTGCCTTCCTCCTCCACAGACAATCAGAAGAAGTGTGGAGAGACACTTCTTGTTGTTGTTGAAAACCAAACTCACTGCCATTGAGTCAATGATGACTCGCAGTGACTCGCTGTGGGTTTCTGAGATTATAACTCTTTATGGAAGTAGAAAGCTCAGTCTTTCTCCCATGGAGCTGCTGGTGATTTCGAACTGTTGACCATGTGTATTTCAGCCCAACACTTAACCACTACGTCCCCAGGGCTCCTGTCCTTGTTGTTAGGTGCCATCAAGTCAGTTCTGATTCATTGTGACTCTGTCCAACAGAAGGGAACACTGCTTAGTGTCATGCCGTAATCACAGTTGTTCTTATGCTTGAGCCCCTTGTTGCAGCCACTGTGTCCATCCATTCTTGTCAAGGGCTTTCTTCATTTTTACTGTTCCTCTATTTTACTAAGAGCGATGTCCTTTTCCAGGGATTGGCCTTTCCTTACAACATATCCAAAGTATGTGAGACAAAGTCACTCCATCCTTGCCTCAAAGGAGCATCCTGGCTATACTTCTTCTGAAATAGATTTGTTTGTTCTTTTGATAGTCCACGGTACGTTCAAGATTTCTGCCAGCACCCTGACACAAAGGCATTGATTCTTCTGTCTTCCTGATTGAATGCCCAACTTTCATATTCATGTGAGGCAATTGCAACTATTGTGGTCATACTCAGACCAATGGAAAAGAACTGAAAACCAGAAATATTATTATCAGCATACAGACAACTGATCTTTGATAAGGGCCCCAAAAATATCCGATGGGAAGCAGATGCCCTCTTTAACAAGTGGTGCCGGAAAAAATGGATAATTACCTGCAGAAAAATGAAGCAAGACCCTTATCTCACACCATGCACAAGAATAAACTCAAGGTGGATCACAGACCATCAGATAAAACCCCAAACTATTAGGACAATCAATGAGGGAATTGGGACCTACTTGAGAACCTTGGCACAGGGAATACATAGACTATCAGAAATAGGGAAGGACGCAGACACAGAGGAGGCACAAATAGACAAATGGGTTGTACTGAAGATAAAACCCCTGTGTATATCAATCAAATTCACCGAGAGAGTAATAAGAGAGTCCATAGACTGGGAAAACACACATCAGACAAAGGCCTTATTACTAAAACTTACAATACAGTGCTAACCTACAACAAGAGAAAAACCAATTGTCCACTCAGGAGGTGGGCAAAGGACCTGAGCAGGAGTTTCTCAAGGGCAGAAATCCGAATGGCCAACAAACATATGAGAAAATGTTCCTGATATTTAGCCATAAGAGAAAATCAAATTAAAACAACAATGAGGTACCACCTAACACCCTCAAAGAGAGTCCAATTCAAAAAATCAGAAAGCAACAAGTGTTGGAGGGGCTGTGGGGAGACAGGAACTCTCATCCACTGCTGGTGGACCTGTAGGTATGTACAGCCACTGTGCAAATTAATCTGGGGATATATAAAACAGATGGAAATCGAGTTACCATATGACCCAGCAATCCCCCTACTGGGCAAGTACCCAGAAGGGCAAGAAATAAACCAAGGCCAGACATCTGTGCTCCAGCGTTCATTGCGGCACAGTTCACAATTGCAAAGAGTTGGAAACAACCCAAATTTCCATCTACTGACGAGTGGATTAAAGCTGTGGTACATACATCCAATGGAGTACTGGGCATTGCTAAAAGATAGTGATGAATGTATGAAGCACATCGCTGCATGGGAAGAACTGGAGGAAATCATGCTAAGCAGAGTAATAATAAAGAAAGAAATGGAGCTCTAACTGTAGCGGCCTGAGGTGACCTGCCGAGATGGTTCGCTACTCACTCGACCCAGAAAACCCTACAAAATCCTGCAAATCAAGAGGGTCGAACCTCCGGGTCCACTTCAAGAACACCTGTGAAACTGCCCAGGCCATCAAAGGCATGCACATCCGGAAAGCCACCAAATACTTGAAAGATGTCACTCTGCAGAAGCAATGTGTGCCTTTCCGACAGTACAATGGTGGCGTTGGTAGGTGTGCCCAGGCCAAACAATGGGGTTGGACCCAGGGTCAGTGGCCCAAAAAGAGTGCTGAATTTTTGCTTCTCGTGCTTAAAAATGCAGAAAGTAATGCCGAACTTAAGGGTTTAGATGTGGATTCTCTGGTCATTGAGCACATCCAGGTGAACAAAGCCCCCAAGATGTGCCGCCAGACTTATAGAGCTCATGGTCAGATCAACCCATACATGAGCTCCCCCTGCCACATTGAGATGATCCTGACTGAGAAGGAACAGTTCGTTCCCAAACCAGAAGAGGAGGTTGCACAGAAGAAAAAGATTTCCCAGAAGAAACTGAAGAAGCACAGACTCATGGGTTGGGAATACATTAACTTTAAAATAATAAAAGTTAAAGCACTAAAAAAAAAAAAGAAATGGATAGCGGGGCCACAGGGCACTAACCCACCCAAGCGGAGGGTATTGTTTATATCTCCACAGGGAAAGAGGGACCAGACTTCAACGCAGTGCTCCAAGATGCGAATGCAACATGCCGGTGTGGAGTAGGGAACCAGTGGAGAGGTCTGGGGGGTCGGCCCCAACCCCAACTACTACACGGACACCTGCCCCCTCCCCCCAAGAATAATTTGTTTCAGAGAACGGCACGAATCTGCAGCTCTGAGAGAGGGACTTGTCTGATCAGAGCACACGGGAGGAGGAGAGAGTGGCACACATCCTGGCCCACCAGGCCTTGAGGACCATGTTCCTGCTCAGAGCAGCCAGTCCACAGAGAGGACCACATGGCCGGGCCCACTATGAGACATGACGTCCCTCACTGACCCCATAGCTCTACAGGGGACAACACTGGAGACAGTGTGGGAATTGCTCCTGATCTCATCCCGCCACACCGTAGCAAAACACCAAGGGGGTGCAACAGAACAGCAAGGGAACGGAGCAACGAGGTCCCCAGGGAATGTTGAAGGTGGACTTTGGGTGCAGGGTGTGGCACCCAAACAGACTGGATTGGACAACACTCCTAAAGACCAATAAACAGTGCTTGAACTAACTACAAGCTTTTCTTCCTTGTGTTTTGTTTTGATTTTTTTGTAATTGTTTTGTTTCATATTCTTGCTCTGTCTTGTTTTTGTGCATGTTATTATCTCCGCTGGTCTGTCTAACTAAGATAGGCTGGATGAACAATATGGAGCAGAAAACAATGGGACCAACAGTTCCGGGGTGACATGGGAGAGGGGGATGTGGGAGGAAAGGTAGTAGTGTTAACAAACCCAGGGAAAAGGCAACACCATGTGATTCAAATTGGTGGTGAGGAGTGTGCAGGAGACGTGGTAGAACGTGATAAAGGGTAATGTAACCGAGAGGGATTACTGAAACTCAAATGAAGACTGAGCATGATAGTGGGACAAGAGGAAAGTCAAAGGAAGCGGAGGAAAGAGCTAGGAGGCAAAGGGCATTTACAGAGGTCTAAATAAAGGCATGTACATATGCAAATATATATATGAGGATGGGGAAATAAATCTATGTGCATATCTTCATAGGTTTAGTATTAAGAGAGCAGAAGGACATTGAGTCTTCACTCAAGTACTCCCTCAATGCAAGAATACTTTATTCTATTAAATTGGCATTCTATGATGCTCACCTTCCCGACACAACTGTTGAAGACAAAGTGGGTGAATAAGCAAATGTGGTGAAGAAAGCTGATGTTGCCTGGCTGTCAAAGGATATAGCGTCTGGGGTCTTAAAGGCCATCTAGCTCAGAAGCAACAAAGTCTACGTGGAAGAAGCACACCAGTCTGTGCGACCACAAGGTGTTGTAGGAATCAGGTATCAGGCATCATCAGAACAAAAAAATCATGTCATTGTGAATGAGGCGGGGAGTGCGGAGTGGAGACTCAAAGCCCATTTGTAGGCCACTGGACATTCCCTTACAGAAGGGTCTCAGAGAGGATACAAGCCAGTCAGGGTGCGATGTAGCAATGATGAAACATACAACTTTCCTCTAGTTTCTACATGCTTCCTCCCCACCCCACGATCATGATCCCAATTCAACCTTACAAATCTGGCTAGACCAGAGGATGTACACTGGTACAGATGGGAACTGGAAACACAGGAAATCCATGGCAGATGATCCCTCAGGACCAGTGGTGTGAGTGGCGATACTGGGAGGGTGGATGGAGGGTGGGCTGGAAAGGGGGAACTGACTACAAGGAATTACATGTGACCTCCTCCCTGGGGGAACGGACAAGAGGAAAGTGGGTGAAGGGAGATGTCAGACAGGGCAAGATATGACAAAATAATAATTTATCAAGTGTTCATGAGGGTGTGGGGAGCAGGGAGGGAGGGTAAAAAAATGAGGAGTTGATGCCAGGGGTTTAGGTGGAGAGCAAATGTTTTGAGGATGATGAGGGCAATGAATGTACAGATGTGCTTTACACAATTGATGTATGTATGGATTGTGATAAGAGTTGTATGAGCCCCTAAGAAAACGATTAAAAAGAAAATACCATGGCCTGGGTCGTGTGCACCTTACTTTTCACCATGTGAAGAGACACCGGAATATTAGAATGGACTGCGCATGGGAGATCCCAGATTCCAGATAAAGAATCTGTGCTGTACTAAATTGACTCGAGACTGTGACAAACGCGCAGGCCCCCCACAGGAATGAGAGGAGGACCTGACTGGAAAATCACGTGAAGCACAGAGGAGGAGAGCACCTACATTTTAGAGGAGGCACTGGTATTTCTGTTGGTGGATATAGCGAGCAAAGGGACAAGAGAAAGCTCACATCAGGAAGGATGCTAAACAATAATTCTAGGGAAGCTGAGGAGAAAATGAACCCGATTTTATGTTTCTGGGTAGAAACTAAAAATATGGTTCCACCCAAGCCTCGGTGAGCCACACCATGGACTAAGCACTGTGATGACCTTGGACACTGACCTTATAGGCAATGTAGCATCCCCCAAGGGCCACACCAGAAAGATTGAGCATCGAAACAAGACTTGACGAACTGAGACCTTTCTCAAAACTACCCTTGGACTTAGGACTGAAATACACTGATGGGAGAGGAGGCAACTATTAGGCACCCCAAGACTGTGGAAATTGTGGTTGTTGGGCCCTGGGTGGGATCCCTGGCTTGGTGGGTGTCCCATGAACAGTGATCTAAAACCATAATATATTTAATGCATCAATGCTTGCCTTGTACTATAGGACAAATTTTAATGTTAGGCAAGGATCTGAACTTTTGATAATTGATACAGGAAAATGTCCTTTAGCACCAATCCCCATACTCAGTGTAAACAGAGCTCAAACAATTAAGCAATAAATCTATGCAAAGAAATAACTCATGGATTGAAACTTGCAGTTGGAATGTACCCGCATATACTCCTCATTTCAAAAGTTTCTTAAGTCCCATGCCATTTGATAAATTATTGATGTTATCAATGTAATTGCCTTATACCTAAGGGGGAGAGCTGACAATGGTTTTCTTTTGTTTGTTGGTTTTGTTTGTTTGTTTGACTGCCAAAGTAACCAGACTCATTCATAACCATTGGACAAGCAGATGGATTCTGGGCTCGCACATAAATCTAGCCCCAATTCCAAACAATTAATTCTTATAACATGCCACTGCTCAATACTCGCCTTCCTGAAGAGCTCATTGAACATAAGGGCACTCAAGGTGCAGTGAAGAAAACATGTGGTGGCTGGCTAGCGGTTAGAATAGTGTCTGGGGTCTTAAAGGCTTGTATTCAAACAAACAGCCACCTAAGTGAGGTGTCAACTAAATCCACATCAAAGAAGCCAGGATGACAAAAGATGTGCTCCAATGACAAAACCCAAATATGACGAAGGGAAAAGCATCAGGGCTTACACTGTGAACACCTCATTTGTAGAAGGCTGTGGAGGAGAGTGGGAGACCCAAATTAAACCTCTGACAGAGCCCCTCGAGCCACGGGAGAGGGACTCAGATAGTTTTACTATCAGACAGATTATCATAAACTCGCTTTTTGTGGATTTAACCATGCTATAATACGATACTCCATCAGTTGACCTCCCTCCTGCCCCAACCTGAATTTGATCTAGTCTCAAATATTCCTCACTTGTTCCACAACAGAAATGTCTTCTCTGGCTTTTTAAATATTGTTGGTGGTCTTTTCTTTCTTACACTTTATTCTTATCTTTTGATTATCATTGCTTTCTTCTTTCTATTTTGTTTTGGTTTTGTATTTTATTGTTCCTGTTAGGTTCCCCAGTTTATGAAGCACAGAGAGGTGAATGCATGGAGACAATAATTGATGCAATAGTTGATCAAGAATAAGACTAAAGAGGGTGAGGGGAATTGGGGAGCAATCAATGAATGTAGGCATGGGGAGGGAACATTAGAACTGATTATTAAGATGCATATACAAATCTTTTTAAAAACCATTTAACTATGAAAGTGTATGATGTGTGAATATTATATCAATCAAATTCCAAAAATAAAGAAATAAATAAAGGAAACCAAACTTGGCTTTTGGTTACCATGGGTGAAGAAGAAAGAATTTTTGCTTAGAGACCATTGAGTTTATTTAAATGGTAGTGGAAACATTTGGAGAGGAATATCAATAATGGTTGTATAACACAAAGAGTATAGTCAATGATAAAGAATTACAAAGTAGAAGTTGTTGTTGAGTTGTAGAATGTTTCTTGTGTATATTTTTGCTACATTAAAAAAATTTACACGAGTAACAGTGAGTACCAGGACGAAGACAATGTTCTAAACTTGATTGTGGTAATGATTTCACAACTCTTCTTCATCTGATTTGACCAGTAAATTATATGATATGTGAATGAAGTTCCAATAAAAACATTAAAATAAACATTCAACTAAGTGGGGAAAAAAAGAAATGTGGATGATACACCAGTAGAAAAGACTGTGATAACTATGAGGTGGCCAGGGATGGGCATGGGAAAAGGGAATAAAGGGGAATGGAAAGAAAAATATGGAAGGCTTAACAGGGAAAATATACACATTAAAAATAAAAGTTGCTCCATAAAAAGAAAATCCTCCAGATTCCTTACTCCTCAGATTTAAATATTGGTCTGAAAGGTTAAAAAATGAGAAAAAAGTAAGCTGACATGGCCTTGTCATATTAGTGGCATACAAGTTCATTTCAAACAAAATAAAATGAAAACAGGGTAAGAAAGATGTCTATGTTTATTTCAAAACAACTTGCAAACCAAAAGGAGGGATAAATGATATAGTAGTAAATACTAACTTGAAAGGGGATTTTGTAGTTTGGGGAAAATGTATAATGTTTACCCTATTTTCATACAGTTACAATATTAGCAATATTTAGCAAAATAACAGGGTATAAGGTCAACACAACAAATTCAGTAGAATTCCTTTTCCTCACAAAGAGAACTCCAAAAAGGAAATCCTGGAAGGAATACCCCTTCCAAAGGATGAAATGTGTAGGAATAAATGTGATTTGAGATGTAAAAGAGTTATACAAGAAAACTACAAACAACTACTGTAAGAATACAAAAGAGACCTATATGGAAAAAGAAATACTATGTTTATAAATAGGACCCCTTAACGTTGTGAAAATATCAATATGACCTAAACAATCTATAGGTGCATTGCAGTTCCAGTCCAACTTCCAACAACATTCTTTAACAAAATAGAAAAACTAACCTCCAACATAGCTAGAAAAGGAAGGCACAGGTAAAGTATTACTGAATAAGTAAGGGCACATAAAGAATTAATGAAGAATGAATTAAGATATCAGAAGCTACTATAAAGCAGGGATGCTGATACAACAATGGACACATAAAACCAGTGAAACACAATTCAGATTCTAAAAATAAATTCACCTACCTATGGACAGTCAATCTTCAACAAAGGGTCAAACCCAATAAATGAAGAAGAAATAGTCTCTTTAACAAATCGTGCTGCTATAACATACACAACAATTAGCTTAATTTGAACCCAAACTAAATTCTAAATTTAAAACTAAAAAGTGCACAGGGGAAATCCTAGGGGCAAATCTCAGGGCCCTAATTTATGGTAAAAGTAGACTTACACATAATTAAAAATTCACAAACAGAAGATAAACCAGATGAATTGAACTTCCCTAACATCAAACATTTATGCTCATCAAAAAGATTTTTCTAGACGAGTAAAAAGAGAAACCACAATCTGGGGGTACAAAAGGGGGACTGCATATCTGACTGCATATGTGACAAAGGTCTGCTACCCAAACTTCATAGAAGATTCCAACAATCAACAACAAAAAGACAAATAATCTAATAAAGATCTAGAGACATGAACAAGCACTTCGCCAAAGAAAACATTTGGGCAACCAAGAAATACATAAAAAGATGCTCATGATTATAAGCATTATAACTATATTGTGAGAGTGGAAATAAAAATTACAATAACATACCAGCTTACACCAGTAATATGAGTCCATTACTCCTTGACTTTTTGGTTTTCTTTACTTTTTTTATTCCAAATGAAAAAAAATCAATAGTTGCAACTTTGAGGCTGGAAAATTTGTGGGGAGATTGGAACTCACATATTCTACTGGTGGGAATTTAACATCCCTATAGTAATGGTATCACATTTCCTCAAAAAGCTAGAAATAAAAATAGCACATGGTCCAGCAAACGCACTCCTAGGTATACATCTTAGAGAAAAAAGATCTGCGACAGACATAGACATGTGCATGTCCACATTTATTGCAGCATCATTCACAATAACAAAAAGATGGAAACAACCTAAGTTCCCATCAGCGGCTGAATGGATAAACAAACTGGGATACATATACACACTAGGGCACTGTGCAGCATTCCAGAACACTTACAAAATACCTCACAACATGGACGACCTAGAAGACACCATGCTGGTGAAATAGGCCAATCACAAATCAATGAATATTGAATGAGGTCACCATGAGAGAAAGGTTTATACACAGAAACGTGTTTCGCAGTAACTAGGAAAAGATGATACACACTGGGGGACAAGGCATCACAACATAAGCAAAGCAAAGTAAGACGGAAAGGTATCCAAGAGTAAAAGACAGCAACAACAAATACTATTACATATAACAACAGTGGTCAAGTATGAATGGATACATAACCGGTTATCTAAGATGACCAGAGATTGGAGAGTTTATGGAATTACACTAACATCATGCATATTTAGGTTGAGAGTGGCTATCCCTACATATATATATATATATATATATATATATATATATATATATACACACACACACACACACAGATACACTCATGAGTATATCAGAGGACACAGATGGCAAAGTCAGGAAAATTCTTTAGCCATAACTGCTCATCTTTAAGGACTGAGCTACTGGGTGCGAAGGAAAGGGACTATAGTTTCAAGGTGCACCTATGGAAATTGGCCAAGCACAGTCCATAAACACAATGTTCTACATCCCACTGGGGGATTAAAAGCTTGCAAGCAGGCATCAAAGTTACAAGTATTGCTGTTTTTTTTTTTTCATTTGGAATAAAGAAAAGAGAAGAAAATAAAAGATTCAAGGAGTAATGGAATCAGATGAGACCTGAAGAATGAGATGATGCCCAGCTACCACCACTGACCACTCTGACCAGGAACACAATAGAGGGTATTGGACAGAGTGGGAGAAGAGTAGAATAAAAATCACATTACTAAAAAGAGCAGACTTACTGGTTCGACAGACACTGGTGGACCCCTCGAGATTATCTTCTACCATGGAACTGAAACCACAGAAAAACACTCTATAAAATGAATGAAACGGGGATGGTGGGGGGCAGGCAGACAGGCTCATCAGAACATTCAGCTATAAGCAAAGGGCAGAATTTGCCCAAAGGCAAAGCAGAGAAGATAGACAGGAAGAGGCTCCAGAACCCAAGGGGAACAGGGGGAGAATTCGGACCCATTGTGTGGATGACAAACAATGCCAGGGAGCAACCGGTGTCCAAATTGCTGAATGGGAAATGAATGCTCTGTATACTTTCAACCAAAGCACAAGGATGGAAAGAAATAATGAGGGGAGAAAGAGAGAGAGAGAGAGAGAGAGAGATCCTAAGCTTATTTTAAAAGAGCACTATGATCATTTATTGGTGGGGCGGAATTTTTATTTTTTAGCCACTCAGACCAATATTTAGGTTTGAGGGATAAGAAATCTGAAGGAATTGTGTGTTTGTTTGTTTGTTTGTTTGTTTTAAAATAAGCACACAAGCAACCCAGCTCAAGGAATGAAATTAACAACAACCTATTAAATCCTACATGTGTGGTTCTCAACAAGTGTGGTTCTCTTTCTCCCCCGACCTGCCGCTTCACCGTCCCCAGCCCACCTCACACCCCTGACAGAAATCCTTTGAGAATGTAACAAGTGAATGAATTAGGAGCTTCCAAGGAGTTGGTCTGTATCTAGAAATGGGGTTTGAAATGTTTGTTAAAGAAGTCTTGAGCACTATGAGGGAACATGATACACGAGTCATCCGCTTGCTGCCCTGGTGCCCATCTGGTGACCAAGCACTGGCCACAGTCCCTTCCCCCAAGCCATCCCTACCACTAGACTGAAACCAAGGTGAATATTCCATCCGGTAGTCCCCGAAGAGCTATTACGAGTTTCAGAAAAAGATAGTCTAAGACATGCACTCTAGGTGCAATGTGCAGAATGAATCGGAGGGGAATGGACCAGAATCAGAATGACATACTGAAAGTCTGTTACAATAAACCAGGCGAGAAGTAATAAGAGCTTCATCAGTCAGGGTCCAAACAGGAAAACAAAAACCACCATAATTTTCACAGTAGGAGGAATTTAAACAAAGCATTATGCAAGAAACTTTTTTTATATATGAGATAGAATTACTGGGAAGGCAAATTGGATAAAATGAAGTAGTCCCGAGATAAACAGCAGCAGGAAACTATGATCACTGCTCGGCTGGAGGAACAGAGGATGGAGACCGAGCTTCAGCGCTCTGGAGAAGGTTCACCTAGTGAAAACCAAAATTATCGAGAGTCTGTGAAGTGGGAGCGAGTTCAAGTAGGAAAAGATACAGTTCAAGGCAGAGAGAAAGGAGCGCAGTATGTATGCAGGCTTCCATTAGAGCTTAAGAGCAGTCACGGTGCCATGATCAAGAGGGAGGCTAAAGGAGACAGGGGAAAAAAGAACCTGATACCAAGGTCTCAAGTAGAAAGAAATGCTTTTGGAAATGACGATGGTAACATATGTACAAATATGCTCCATACAATTGATGTATGAATTTTTATAAGAGAGCTGTAAGTGCCTCCAACAAAAAGATTTATTAAAATTTAACAGACAAAAGAGTGATGTCTCAAGGGGTAGTAACTTACAGTGTCACGGCCCCTCACCCATAGACCTCCTTCCGTATAAGATTATACAAAAACCTATTAAAACTATTATAATTTGAAATAATAATATAATATGTTATAAATATAGTGGTAAATTGCTTGAATGTCATATTTTTGTTACATGAATACTAATGACAAAATTGTTTAATATTGCTACATTAAATTACTTTATTCCAAACTCTCCACGCTCATTTCCAATCCTGTCAATAATGACCCTACAGGAGACAGGATTGAACTTCCCTAGTGGGTTTTCAAGATTCTGGGTTTTTTTTACAAGAGCGGAAAGCCTCATCTTTGTCCCTCAGAGTGGCTGATGGTTTCGAACTGTTGACCTTGAAGGTAGTTACATTATTAGTAAGTGAGTGACAGTATAGTTTTTCTTTTTGGTCATTAATTTTTCTTCTTTCCTTTACTGCATTTTAAAAATAATATTGCTATATGTTCACAAACATCACTTACCAGAATATTGCAGCTAAAAAAGAAAGAACGTTTGAGAAAATCAGCAATTAAAAAAATATCAGCAGCAACAATTACAGAGGAACCCTGTGATTTGAAACAATGTTATAATTGGGTAATAAGAACTCAGACCAGAGTGAATTGGTATTGTTAGTTGCCCTCCTGTCAATTAGCACCCAGTGACAATAGAGGGAATAGTTCCTGGGCTTGCGCTACCCTCACGCTTCTTACATTTGAGCCCAGAGTTGCAGCCACTGTGCCAATCCATCGCTTCAAGGGTCTTCCTCATTTTTCCAGCATGATGTCTTTTTCCAGGAACCGATCTTTCTCCAAGGACTGTCACTGCTGAAAACACGCCCAAATTAAATGAGATGAAATGCCAGCATCCTCTCATCTAAGGAGAATTCTGGCTGTATTTTCTCCAAGACAGATTTGTTTGTTCTTTTGACAGTCCATGATATATTCAATATTCGCCAACACTTTAATTCAAATGCATCAACTCTTCCCCAGGCTTCCGTATTCATCGGCTAGCTTTCACATGTATAAGAAATGATTGAAAATGCCATGACTTGGGTTCAGCACACCTTCGTCCACAAAGTTATATCTTTGCTCCTTAACAAATGGTCTCCTAGAACAGATTTACCCAAAGCAAAACCTTGTTTGATTTTTTGACTGCTGCTCTCACAGGTATTAAGTATAAATCCAAGCAAAAGGAAATCCTTCATACCTTCAATCTTTCCCTCATTTGTCACGAGGTTGTCTATTGGTCCAGTTGTGAGGATTTTTGTTTTCATTATATGGAAGTGTAATCCGAATTGAAGACTATAGTCTTTGATCTTCAGCTGGAAGTGCATCCAGGCCTCTTCACTTTCAGCAAGCATTTAAGTTTCTCAGATAATTTATCCAGTATACAGATTGAATAATTATGGTGAATGAGTGTAAGTCTGATGCACAATTTTTCTGATTTTAAAGCATGCAGTATTCCCTTGTTTACGTTGAACAATTTCCTCTTGGTCTAAATATAGGTTCCATTGAGCATAATGACGTGTTCTGGAATTGTCATTCCTTGGGTTACTATCCATAATTTGCTATGACTCACAAAATCAAATGTCTTTGAGTAGCAAAGAAAACATCTTTCTGTTATTCTATGCTTTCTGTCAAAATTCATCTGACATCCACACTGATGTCTTTCGTTCTATGCCCCTTTCGGTACCTGGCTAGAATTTCTGACAGCTCTTTGTGGATGTACACTTGCAATTGTTTTTTGATTTTCTTTAGCAACATTTTGCTTTCATGTTATATTGATAATATTATTTGACAATTTCTGAATTCTGTTGGTCCACCTTTCTTTGGAATGCAGAGAAATGAATCTCTTTCAGTTGCTTGACCAGGTAGCCATCTTCCAAATTTCTTGGCATAGACTTGTGAGTTCTTACCGCGCTATATCAGTTTATTGAAACATTTCAATTGATATTCCATTGATTCCTGGAGTTTTATCCCCCGCTCCCATGCCTTAAGTACAGCTTGTATTTCCTCCTAAATACTATTGGTTCTTGTTCACTTGATACCCCTTTAAATGATTGGCCATCAACCAATTATTTTTGATACAGAAATGCTGTGTATTCCTTCTATCTTATTGTGATGCTTCCTGTATGTGATAGACAGGGTTCTCTAGAGTAACAAAACCAGGACACCTATGATTCTATATATCTGTATATTGATACAGATATATACAGCACAAATGAATATAACAACTAATTAGGCCACACAGCAGTACAGAGGGCTCAGTTCAACTCATTTCCATTAAACAGATAATATACTGGAAATCCTTCAACTCACAAGGGCTCCTGGGTCCAAGGTCAAGGAAGCAGACAACTGAGCAATGCAGGCAGTCTGGGCACAGGCAACAAACAGCAGGGCAGGTCACCAACTGTCAGAAGACAGTCCCAAGCTCAAGTGATGTATACACCAGCAGTGAATGTGGTGAAGTAGGTCTCAAAGGAACCTCAAGCTCTAGTGACACAGTCCAAGAGTTGGATGTTCCACAAGTAGTGTAGCTTGCATGTTGAGGCAGCCACACACTGGTCTGACACCAGAGAGCAAGAAAAAGAGAGGTGGGGCATGCAGAACCATTTATCTCTTTGCCCTCCAATCAAACTGTGATTTTATTAATCCCACATATTCCTATTAGCTAGGTTGGTACAATTAACCTACCTATCATATTGCATTTTCCAGTATTTTACCTCTAGACTCTTTCAGTATTTCTGCTTGAGACTTGAAATGTTTTTTCATTCGTTCTTTAAGCTTGAGAAATGCTGAGAGTTTTCTACTCTTTGGGTTTTCTAGCTTTACATCTTTACACATTTCATTGTATTACTTTGTTTTCTTGAGCTGTCCTTTACATTTTTTGCTAGATTCTTTACATCATCACTTATTCCATTGACTTCAACTTCTCTACATCCCACAGCAAGTGTCAGAGTCCCTTCTGACACCCATCTACCCCCCGCCCACTATCATGATCCCAATTCTACCTTGCAAGTCTGGCTAGACCAGAGGATGTACACTGGTACAGATAGGAACTGGAAACACAGGGAATCTCTGGCGGATGATCCCTTCAGGACCAGTAGTGTGAGTGGCAATACTGGGAGGTAGAGGGAGAGTGGGTTGGAAAGAGGGAACCGATTACATGGATCTACATGTGACCTCCTCCCTGAGAGACAGACAACAGAAAAGTGGGTGAAGGGAGATGTCGGACAGGACAAGAAATGACAAAATAATGATTTATAAATTATCAAGGGCTCATGATGGAGGGAGGAGCGGGGAGGGAGTGGAAAAATGAGGGCCTGATGACAGGGGCATTAGTGGAGAGCAAATGTTTTGAGAATGATGAGGGCAATGAATGTACAGATGTGCTTTACACAATTGATGTATGTATGGATTGTGATAAGAGTTTTATGAGCCCCTAATAAAATGATTAAAAAATAAAAAGAAAAAATTATTTAAAAGTTCAAACAGTACAACGATCATCAAACATTACTTGAATATTTTGCTGCCAATTTTAACATAAAAATTAGTGAGGGATAACACTAACAAATAAAAATTATAGTTTTATTTGCTCCCGCAAAAAATAATATTGTGCCTACACAATATGAGGATGCTCATAACCCTTTGCCATGGCTGTTGGGAAGGGCAATGAAAACACTCAGTTTGTAAGAAGGCTCTTGATAACCAAGGACCCAAATTAAGAAGCCAGTGGTTAAACTGCTCATTTTCAAATAGCTCAATTTTGAAGAGAAACCCTTGTTGTGTTGTTTGTTATTATTGTTTTTACTATTCTGTCTCTGGCATTTTAAATGTCAGTGGAACTCCAATGGGTCTTACTATGTTAGTGGAATAGACTTTTTTTCCCAAAACCATTTTCTTAGGAGCTAATCCCGACATCATACCACTCCACAGTGCAATCACTGTCCTTCGGAATTCTAGTGAGGTCTGAATAATAGTGATAAGAATGATCCAACAATAGCTAACATTTATAAGTACTATCAAATATTTATGAAGAACTTAGCAGCTAACATTTATTGATATCATATGTTTGTGCAAATAATCATAGACGCTGGATTATATGAAGATTGGGGCATCAGGATTGGAGGAAGGCCTAGTAACCAAGTAAGATATGCAAATGACACAATCTTGCTTGCTGAAAGTGAGGAGAACTTGATGTACTGGCTGATGAGGATCAAGGATTGCAGCCTTCAGGATGGATTACAACTCAATGTAAAGATGACCCAAATCCTCACAACTGGGCCAATAGGGAACCTCACACCAAAGGGATAAAAGGCTGAAGTTGCCAAGGGTCTCCCCTAGCTTGGATCCACAATCCTTGCTCGTGTATGGAGTAGGCGAGACACATGACAATCACATTGCATGGGGGCAAATCTGCTGCACCAGAGCTCTTTAAAGTGTTGAAAGGGAAGGCTGTTACTCTGATGACTAAGGTGTGCTCAACTAAGCCATGGTGTTTTCAATTGCCTCATGCATAGGTGAAGGTTGGACATTGAATAAGGAAGATGGGAGAAGAATGAATGCATTTGAATCGTGGTGCTGGTGAAAAATATTGCAAGTACCATGGACTGCTGAAAGGACAAACAAATCAGCCTTGGAAGAAGTACAGCCAAAGTACTCCTCAGAGGCAAGGATGAGGAGACTTCGTCTTACATATTTTTGACAGGTGGTCAGAAGAGACCAGTCCCTGGAGAAGAAGGTCATGCTTGGTGAAGCGGAGGGACAGTAACAAAAAGAAAGGCCCTCGATGAGATGACTGGACACAGTGGCTGCCACAATGGACTCAGGCATCGGGACACTTGTGTTGTGAGGATGGCACAGGATTGTGCAACGTGGGTCAGAACCGACTCAATGACACCTAGCAGCAATGATCAATTTGTTAAAACACGTGATACGGTTTACCTCATTTATTCCACTTAGTAAAGTATATTTTCTCATCATCCTTATTTAATAGACAAGCAGAAGCATAAAGTAACTTCCTCAAAATTGTACAACTAGTAAATGGCATTTTCAAATTTGAGCCCAGGTGTATCTGTTTCTAGAAACTGTGTTGGCCAGAGTGCTCTTTGGAGGCAAGGATGGCAAGACTTCTTCACATATATTTTCGACATATTGTCAAGAGAGATGATTTCCTGTAGAAGAGCATCATATTGGTAAGGTGAAGGGTAACAAAAAAGTGTAAGACCGTCAATGAGATGGATTGACACAGTGGCTGCAGCAATGAGTTCAGCCACAGGAACAATTGTGAGGATGGCGTAGGACCATATGGTGTTTTGTTCTGTGGTGCATTGGGTCACTGTGGGTTGGAACCGACATGATGGCACCTAACACCAACACTGCGTGAGAACAAGAGTGTTCACATCCTCGGTTAATCATCAGAAGGTATTCGAAGGAGGCTTAACCCTCATGGTGACTCTCAAAATGGATCTTGCGCTTTTCCTGCAATCCTTTGCCTTCTGCCAATCTACTGCTCAGAATGCAAGTTCCAATGCAGTACATACTCATATATCTTTCCTTAATATCTCGTTTTTGCGGTGCTCACCTGGCAAACAGTATTATAAAAGATAGAAATTGGAAGTAGACAAAGAAATTAAGAGAACCAGATAGAAATTAAAATTCTAAATAAAAAATACCATTCGTTTTTTTGGTGCTGAGTGAAAGAAATTCAATAAAATGGGTCACATTTTATAGGAAAATCTTGTCATTCTTTTCTTTCTCTGTTTGTAATGTTTTTTAATTTATCTTGTCCTCAAGATGTTATTTCTATCTTAGTATTCCAGAAATTTGAATATTATGCATCATTTTTTTCTCTGAAGCTAATTGGCATTTTTCTAATCCATTAATTTTGAAAAATTCTTGATTATCATCTTTACAAATATATGTGCTAGCAATCTCTTAAAATTCCATTAACATTTACTGTAGACTTCATAATTTTTGAATGCTCCATTCTGTTTTGACACTCTTTTAGAAATGTTCCTTAATTTGAGCAATTTCTGTTGAGTAAATTACCTTAGTTTTATAATAAACCTTGAACCTTGGTAGAGCAAATATTTGTACAATGTTGATTTTAAAAGAGTGCCTTGGTTATTTTCAGTTCTTTTAGTTACATATAAATTTTAGATTTTCTTCATCATTTTTTACTACATATTCAATGAGGCTTTGATATGGATTCGTGTATACGAGTATATATTACACACACACACTCAAACTCACTGCCAGGGAGTTGACACTGACTCAAAGAGACCCTATGGGACAGGGTAAAACTCTCCCTATGGGGTTCAGAGAATGTAATTCTTTATGGGAGTAGAGAGCCCAGTCTTTCTTCCAAGGAGTTGCTGGTGGTTTCAAACTTCAAACCTTATGATTAACAGCCCAACATATAACATATTGTCATTGTTGTTAGGTGTCATCAAGTTAACATGTAATCTACTATACCACTAAGTTATAGATAGAAATACACTTTGACCCATCAATCCCTTTACCTAATATATTTCCTAGACATGAATCAACATGTACAAGTCCATGCTCATCACAGCACTATTCAAAATAGCAAAATGATGGAGACAACCAAAGGGCAATAAGTGGAAGGATGGATATATAAATTTTGGTACATACACACAATAGAATTGCACCCAACATTCAAGACTAGGAAAGAACCTATGGAATATCTTTTGGCATGGATGAATTTATAGGACATTATGTTGAGTGAATTTAGTGAATCACAAAATACAAATATTATTTGAGATCACCATTATGAAAAGTAAAGGTTTTCACACTAAAATAAACTTACTTTGAGGGTTACTAGAAGAGGGAGGAGGAGGGGGAGAGGGAGAGTGGGAGTATGTTCATAGGTATACATAGCTTTGACAGAAGATATGTGTTTATATTTACTTTAAATCTATAAATGTGGAGCATACAGGGGGAAATTATGAAAACTTCTTAGCCATAAGCAAACACCTTGAAGAGATGAGTTGCTGGGTCTGGAGTCCAAAACTAGTCTCCGGGGACACTAAGGTCAATCATTATAGTTTGTTTCAAAAAGAGCATGTTTTAAATCCTACTTTGAAGAGTAGCAACTAGAATCTTAACTGCTTGTGAGCAGCTATCTAACATACTACTATTGGTTCTCTCCCTGTCTAGAAGAAAGAAGAGTCACAACAATCAAAAGACAAATGGGCACAATTAGTCCAAGGAACTCACGGACCAGGAAAACATCAGTCCACAACCCTGAGGCCAGAAACACTAGATGGTGCCCAGCTTCTACTGCCAACTCTGCTGAAATGGATTACATTTAATGTTCCTGGGAAGAGCAGGGGGAAAATGTGGAACAGAACTCTATCTCAGAAGATACCAAGTTAACTGGTCAGAGAGACAGAAAGAGAACCTCCAAATGACCCTTGGTCACCTTTCAGGTCTGGAACTGAACTCAGGCTCATCTTAGCATAAACATTTAAGATCTAAAGGGTAGCAGTTATCCAAGGACAAAGTTCAGAGGTTTACGAAAGAAGAAATCAGGGGAACATGAGGAAGTGGGATATCAAACAAAACTCAAATTCACTATCATCAGTCGATACTCCTAGCAACCTTATAGGGCAGTATAGAATGGCCCCTGTGAAGTTCTGAGTGTTGATCGAGCTGTGGATATTTTGGTCAGCAGCCCAATGCATAACCACTGCCACCAAAGCTACTGAGGAAGTGGCATAAATGATAATATATTGAGGAGATCATATGTGTATGTGAATTGTATATGATCTTCTCTATAAACTTTCACCCAATTCACAATAAAACATTTTTAAAATAATTGCACACAATGAATAACCCTAAAAATAAAAGGAACACCCATTGTTTTCAGAACAGCATAAACCCTAATAGCAAGCTTAGGGGCAGCAAACTAAGTAATTTGGAATCAGGTGAAGGGAGAAGAGGCAATGGGAGATTTTGAGGGAAGAACCTCTGTGCAGGTCACTTCCACTTTGACAGGGTACTGGGCTTTCTACCCCCATAAACAGTTGCAGCCTTGGAAACACACAGGGGGTCACCATGAGTCAGCATTCAGAGGGGTAGTCCATGTAACCCACTCAAGGTGTGGAGGAGTCAGTGTGAGAAAAATCTTACCATGGTATTCCAAATTTCAGTGATTCAAATACATGAAAACAAGCAGAGGGAAATGGCATAAAGGGATTAAATGGGTCTAAGAACCAAGCAATTGGTCCTGGACTTGCCCTTAGTGAATGACTTCCCACCCACCCCCACTCCAGAGCCACTCATAAAGCAGAGAAGAGGAGAGGAGAGGAGATGAGAGGGAGAAAGAGAGAAAGAGAATTTTCTGGTCTTATCAATATGGAGTCCTGGTGGTAGAGTGAATTTTGCTTTGAGCTGCTAATGACAAGATAAGCAGTTCAAAACCACCAGCTGATCTGAAGGAAAAAGATGAAGCTTTGTACTCCCTTAAAGGTTTATAATCTCAAAGCCAAAGGAGCAATTCTACTCTGTCCTATAGGAGCTCCATGAATTCCAATAGACTCAATGGTAAGGGTGGTTTTTCAGCTTTTAGCCTCATCAAAAGAGTTGGCAAATATATAAGTACAAATGTGTATTTTATCATGTATTTAATGTATTAAAATCTTATATCTATAAATATAAATGTGTGCAAGTAAATTTTATTGGGTATGAATATATTAATATTTTATATTATAAATACAATTCATACAAAGATAAGTCAAAAGTTTTCCTTGTAGGATTTCAGTTCATATGTGCACAGTCAAAACAAATTTTGTTTGAACATGCCTCTGTGATCAATCAGTGACTTCAAACATGTTCTCTCAGTGATAACACATGTCTAAGTCTCATAAGCGTGCCTCCAAAAAGGTCCAATCAAAACAGTGATTTCTGCAGAGATATACTGGGTCAGTTAAATCCAAGAAAGTGAGGTCAGCTCAGAAATTTATGGCAACTGTGTTTTGGAACTCCAAAGATATAGCCCTGATAAATTTTTTTCAAAGGACCCAGCCAGGACAGTTAGAACGCTAAAAACTATATTGTTGAGAAGGGGGACAGGACAGGCCTTCCAACAATCCCCCCTCCCTCCCATCATGCCAATATACCTGCTCATTCTTCAATAGTAGCAAGGATTGACCTGTGAGAATTTTGTTGGGAAACGTTACCTCATGCACACTAAATCAACGATCCTGTCTCTTCAGAATACTTTTTTGTTTACAAAACTCAGCGAACTTTGGAAAAGAACACAGTGTGAGTGCCTTGAAGATACTGAATCTGTCATTGTGGCATGGATTGCAGACTTCTTGGTGAGAGAGAAGGAAGTGCCTCCTTCAGAAATGTATAGACATAGTTGTGTGCCTGCGAGCCTAAGGTAACTTGGCTAACACTCGCCAAAATTCCAAGATATTGCAGGAACCTCTGCCCGACATCTGCAACACCAAATCAGGCAACCCACCAGTCTTCTAGGGCACTCTCCTGAGAGGGAAGCCACAGGAGGATAAAGTGGCAGCTTGATTCCTTAGTGAAATTAGCTACAGGCAGTTCAAAGAAGCATTCCTCCAAGTCTCCCAGAGAAGCCAGTGCTCTTCAACTCCCTGGAAAATGGCACCTGGCTCCTCTAAAACAGCACAACGCAAACAGCCACCAGCCCCAAAGACCTCAACAATAAAACAGGAGAAACAAAAGTCAATGGCAGAAGATATCCCAAACATAACGACATGTATAGAAGAAGCAGACATTGAGATGCCACAGAAAGAAATTTTCAGAAGGCTGCTTGGAGTCATACAGGATATGAGGGAAACAATACAGAAAGAGGATGAAATGATAGACGAGATAAAGGTCATACACCAAAGGGAAATACAGGAACTTAGGGAGGAGACAACAAAAACCAGTAGCAGAACTGCAGACCTCTAGAATTGACTGGAGTAGGCAGAGAACCACATCAAGCTCTGTCTGACGCTACGAAGTGGAACAACATTAGTATTATTGGCTTACCAGAGGAAGACACAACAAAGAAGTTATCTGCAACAATAATGAGAGAATCCTTGGAGGAAAGCTTCCCCAGGTAAATGAATGAAAACCAGGAAACCATTAAGGAGGCTGAAAGAACACCAGTTAGACTGAATCCAAAGAAGAAGCCACCAAGACACATAATAGTTAAACTATCCAACTTGGGGAAAAGAAGAACAAACAATAACATATAAAGGTTCCCAAATAAGAATATGTTCAAACTTATCAGCAGAAACTATGAAGAAGAGGAAAAAGTGGAGTAATATATTCCAAAAATTGAAGGAAAACAATGCAAACCTAAGAATACTCTACCCATCCAAATTTTAGATCAAGATAGATGGAGAAGTAAGAGTCTTCCCAGACAAGGAAAACCTCAAAAAATATGTTAGAAGAAACCCAGCCCTACAAAAGGTCCTTGCCGACCCAGTATGGGCAGAAGAACACTTATCAAGCATAAATAAGAGACTGACACATAGAACAACCTCACCCAGAGAGCAAAAAATAGAAAACAGACTCTAAGATAGCATTGACTTAAGGATGGAAAGAAGTCAAGAATCACACACACACACACACACACACACACACAACACACTGATTAGAAAGGAAAGTAGGAAAACACCCAACAGAAAAGGTATAAGATGACATCATAAGGTCCACAGAGGGAGATAATAACCCTGAATATCAATGGCCTGAACTCAGGCATTAAAAGACTGATATAGTTTTTTAAGCAGACTGGCTTAAAAAACACAATCCATCAATCTGCTGCCTACTGGAGACACATCTCAAGACTACAGACAAAAATAGGCTGAGAATCAAAGACTGGAGAAAGTTATACCAAGCAAACAGCAATTCTAAAAAAGCAGGGGTTGCAATCCTAATCTCAGATAAAATTGACCTCAAAGTGCAAACCATAAAAAGAGATAAGGAGGGACACTCTACAATGCTCAAGGGAATGGTAGACAAGGAACCACTAAGCATTGTAAACATATATTCCCCAAATGAGAAACCCACTGAATATGTCAACCAACCAGTCCAAAAGATGAAAAAGAAAACACAGCCTCAACAATTATAGTGGGTGACTTCAATACACCACTCTCTGAGAAATTATAGATCACAGGAAAAGAAATTCAGCAAGGAGGCTAGAGATCTAAACACTAAAATTAAACGATTTGACCTGATGGACATTTACAGAGATTTTCACCCAAATACAAAATAATTCACATTCCTCTCAAGTTCACATGGCACATATTTGAAGATAGACCACATTCTGGGCATAACATGGATCTTCATAAATTTAAGGACATTGATATCATACAGACCTCTCTCTCTAACCACTGTGCCATAAGGCTGGAAATCAACAAAAGGAAGACGAAGAAAACAAGAGCAAATAATTGAAGGATGGATAACTCTCTACTGCAAAAGGAGTGCGTACTGGTGCAGATCAGAGATGAAATTAGGAAATTTCCAGAAACCAACGAGAATGAGCACATGACGCACCAAAACTTATGGGACACAGCAAAGGCAGTTATCAAAGGAAGTTTCATAGCTATACATAAACACCCGAGAAAGGAAGAGAGACCCATGATTAATATGTTGGCACAAAATTTACAACAACTAGAGCAGAGTCAGCAGGACAATCCTACTAATAGCAAAAGAATAGAAATAATAAAAATCAGGGCTGAGATTCAGGAGAGGAAAAATGAGAAAATTATGGGAAAAATTAATGCGTGCAAAATTTGTTCTTTGACAGGATAAACAGAATTGACAAACCGCTGGCAAACCTAACCAAAGAAAGGAGGGAACAAATTTCAATAGCAAGAATAAGGAATGAAAGAGGGGACATTACAAGAGACCGTAATGAAATCAAAAGGATAGTTACACAGTACTACGAAGGATTGTACTCCAATGAATTCAGCAACTTGGAAGACATGGACAAATTCTTGGAAAAACAATCCCTCCCTAGACTATCCTCGATGGACATCAAGAATCTCAACAGACCCACAGCAATAGAAGAAATAGGCAAGGTTATCAAGAGCTTACCAATGAAAAAATCCCCTGGATCAGATGGCATCAATGGAGAATTCTACCAAGCACTTAGGGAAGAACTGATACCAACCCTACACAAAAGCTTCCAGAGCACAGAAAAAGACGGCAAATTCCCAAACTCCTTCAATGCAGCTAGTATAACTGATACCCAAACTGGGCAAGCATCCTACAAGATTCGAGAACTACAGACCAGTATCCCTAATGAACACTGACGCAAAAATCCTTAATAAATACTAGCCAACAGAATACAATAGTATATAAAACAAATAATTCTCCATGACCAAGTGAGATTAATACCAGGGATGCAGGGAGAGTTCACCATGCGAAAGACGATTAGCATTACTCGTCACATTTACATGAAAAAATAGAATAATCACAGGATAATATTGATAGATGCAGAAAAAGCATTCGACAACATCAATTCCCGTTTAAGACTCTTAATCAGATAGGAATGGAAGGAAAATTCATGGATATAATACAAGCTATATATGAAATACCAACTGCCAACGTAGTTGTCAATGGAGACAAGACTAACACAATCCTACTGAAAAAGGGAACCAGACAAGGATGCCCCTTGTCCCCACTCTTATTTAATATCATGCTGGAGGTTTTAGCTAGCAACATAAGGCAAAAAAAAAAAAAAAAAAGACATCAAAGGTATTTTCCTGGGGAAGGAAGAGGTGAAACTATCGTTAATTGCAGATAATATTATTTTATATATGGAAAATCCCAAAAGCTCCACAAGAGGAGTACTGGAAGCAATAGAGGATTTTGGCAGAGTGGCAGGATACAAGATCAACAAACAGAAGTCTATTGGACTGTGATACACCTCGGATAAAACCACAGAAGAGAAGATAAAAAAGGTGGCACCATTCACAATCGCCAAAAACCAATTGAAATACCTAGGGATATAACTGACTAAAAGAACAAAAGACCTATATGGGGAAAACTACAGAACATTATTACAAGAAACCAAGAGCGACCTCAACAAATGGACGTGTATCCCATGCATGTGGATTGGAAGACTCAATACAGTCAAGATGTCAGTTCTGCCAAAGGCACTTTATAAGTTTAATGCATTCCGGATACAGTTACCCTCATCTTTCTTCAAAGAAATGGAGAGACTAATTACAAACTTCACATGGAGAGGGAAGAAGCCCAAAATTAGCACAGAACTCCTCAAGCAGAAGGACACCGTGGGAGGGCTTGCTTTACCTGACTTTAGCATATACTATACAGCCACAGTTGTCAAAACCACATGGTATTGGTACAATGACAGGTACTCAGACCAATGGAAAAGAATTGAAAACCCAGAAATAAAATTATCAACATACAGACAACTGATCTTTAATAAGGGCCCCCAAAATATCCAATAGGAAGCAGATGCCATCTTCAATAAATGGTGCTGGAAAAAATGGATATTTACCTGCAGGAAAATGAAGCAAGACGCTTATCCCACTGCATGCACAAGAATAAACTCAAGGTGAATCACAGACCTTGAAGTTAACCCCCAAACTATTAGGACAATCAATGAGGGAATTGGGACCAACTTGAGAACTTTGGCACAGGGAATACATTGGCTATCAGAAATAGGGAACGGCACAAACACAGAGGAGGCACAAATTGACAAATGGGATATACTGAAGATAAAACACTGGTGTACATCGAAAGAATTCACCGAGAGTGTAATAAGAGAGTCTATGGACTGGGAAAACATCTTTAGCAATGACACGTCAGACAAAGGCCTTATTACTAAAATCGACAATACTCTGCTAGCTTCCAAAAAGAAAAAAACTAATTGACCACTCAGGAGGTGGGCAAAGGACGTGAACAGAAGTTTCACAGGGGCAAAAATTCGAATGGTCAACAAACATGAGAAAATGTTCCTGATCTTTAGTCATAAGAGAAATTCAAATTAAATAATAATGAGGTCCACCTAACACCCCCCAAAGATAGCCCAATTAAAAAAATCAGAAAGCAACAAGTGTTGGAGGGCCTGTGTGGAGACAGGAACTCTCATCCACTGTTGGTGGACCTGTAGGTATGTACAGCCACTGTGCAAATCGATCTGGTGATATCTAAAACAGATGGAAATCAAGTTACCATATGACCCAGCAATCCTCCTACTGGGCATACACACAAAAGAGGCAAGAAACAAACCAAGACCAGACATCTGTGCTCCAGTGTTCATTGTGGCACAGTTCACAATTGCAAGGTGTTGGAAACAACCCAAATTTCCATCAACTGATGAGTGGATTAAAAAGCTGTGGTACATACAAAAATGGATTACTACGTATCGCTAAAAAGCATTGATGAATGTATGAAGCACATCGCTGCATGGGATAAACTGCAGGAAATCATCCTAAGTGAAGTAAGCCAAGCACACAAGGCCAAGTACAACATGAGTCCGCTGAGATAAGCCTTAAAAATAAAATGCAAAAGGGACATAGGGAAAATGCTACTGTATGCAAACATTGCTGGGGTGAGGACCAGATAATATGGCAGGGACCAGGCCAAATACAGGGAAATATATGGTAGACAACTTTAAAGGAGGTGGATAAAAAACATAAGAAGAAGAGGAAAAGAAATGAGTAGTGGGGGCACAGGGCACTAATCCACCCACGGGGAGGGTATTGTTTATATCTCCACAGGGAAAGGGGGACCAGACTTCAACCCAGCGCTCTAAGATGAGGATACAACATGCCGGTGTGGAGTAGTGAAGCAGTGGAGAGGTCTGAGGGGCCAACCCCAAACCCAATTACTACGTGGACACCTGCTCCTCCCCTCAGAAGTATTTATTTCAAAGAACAGCATCAAATCTGCAGCTCTGGGAGAGGGATATATCTGATCGGGGCACACGGGAGCAGATGAAGGGGGAGGAGGAGAAAGTGGAGCACATCCTGGCCCACCAGGTCTTGAGGACAATATCACTGCTCAGAGCAGCTGGCCCACAGAGAGTACCACATGACTAGCCCCATTATGAGACATGATGCCCCTCACTGACACATAACCCTATAGGAGACAACACTGGAGACACAGTGTGGGAATTGTGCCAGATCTGATCTCGCCACACGGTGGCAAAACACTAAGGGGGTGCAACAGAACAGCAAGGGAATAGAGCAAGGGGGTGGGGTCCCAGGGAATGCTGAAGGTGGACTTCGGGGCAAGGGCATGACACCCAAACAGACTGGCCTAGAAAACACTTCTAAAGGCCAATAAACAGCCCTTGAACTAACTACAAGCTTTTCTTTCTTGTTGCATTTGTTTGTCATTGTTTTGTTGTTGTTGTTTTCTTGTATATTATTCCTTGGTTATTCTCTGTCTTGTTTTTGTGCATGTTATTATCTCCGCAGGTCTGTCTAAATAAGATAGGCTGGATGAACAATCTGGAGCAGAAAACCATGGGACCGACAGTCCCAGCAGGGCATAGAAGAGGGCGGATATGGGGGGAAAGATAGATGTGTTAACAAACCCAGGGACAAGGGAACAACAAATGATCAAAATCGGTGGTGAGGAGGGTGTAGGAGGCCTGGTAGGGCGTGATCAAGGGTAATGTAAGCAAGAGGAATTACTGAAACCCAAATGAATGCTGAACATGATAGTGGGACAAGAGGAAAGTCAAAGGAAATAGAGGCAAGAGCTAAGAGGCAAAGGGCATTTACAGAGGTCTAAATAAAGGAATGTACATATGCAAATACATTTTTATATTAGGATGGGGGAATAGATCTATGTGCACATATTTATAGGTTTAGTATTAAGGTAGCAGAAAGGACAATGGGCCTCCACTGAAGTATTCCCTTAATGCAAGAACACCTTCTTCTATTAAATTGGCATTCTATGATGTTCACCTTCCTGACACAATCGCTGAAGACAAAGTGGGTGAACAAGCAAATGTGGTGAAGAAAGCTGATGGTGCCCAGCTATCAAAAGATATAGCATTTGGGGTGTTAAAGGCTTCAAGGTAAACAAGCGGCCATCTAGCTCAGAAGCAACAAAGCCCACATGGAAGAAGCACACCAGCCTGTGCAATCACGAGGTGTCAAAGGGATCGGTATCAGGCATCAACAGAACAAAAAATCTTATTATAGTGAGTGGGGGGAGGGGAGTGTGGAGTGGAGACCCATAGCCCATTGTTAGGCCACTGGACATCCCCTTACAGAAGGGTCTCGGGGAGGAGATGAGCCAGTCAGGGTGCAAAGTAGCAACGATGAAACATACAACTTTCCTCTAGTTTCTAAATGCTTCCACCCCCCAACTATCATCATCCCAATTCTACCTTACAAATCTGGCTAGACCAGAAGATGTACACTGGTACAGAGAGGAATTGGAAAAATGGGGAATCCAGGGCAGATGATCCCTTCAGGACCAGTGGTGTGAGTGGTAATACTGGGAGGGTGGAGGAGGGTGGGTTGGATAAAACAAAACAAATATATAGACATAGGTGGAGGATCTGTTGAGAAACAATAGCTTCGCATTTTGAAATTTTTGGTTAGTAAATATCAATAGAATCTTGTAGCAATACTTTTTGAATGAACGTCATACATTATAATAGTATGTATGTGTGTGTCCACATACATGCATATATACTCGTATGTCCAGCTACAGATAACTATTTTGCACAATAAATATTCCTTCAAACTTACCCACACAGTTACTCTTTTTTAAATTGTCATATCATGAAGTGCAGTGTCGCTATTTATTTTCCTCTTGGTTACTCCTAAATCTTCTAACTTCTCTCTGAAGTAATTTTCCTTCCATTGGAAAACATTCTTTAGGACAGTTCTTCCGATGATTCATCTGCTCTGGGTTTTTTGTTGTTGTGGATGATGATCTGCAAATGTTCTTATTCCATTGTCCATTTGTGAAGAAAGGAGTCCTAGTTTCTCAGCCACACTTGAAACACAGCAGAATGAGAAACATTGATGTCCTGCTCCTGTCAGCAAGAAATTCCTCTGGCTGGGTGCTGGGGCGCTAGGGAGCTGAGTGTGGTTAAGGATAGCAATATGAAGTGGAGTCTCCGCCTCTCTGAGAGGGAAAGAAAGGAATGATCATACAAATACCACAGACTCTTGCCGTTCTTCCTAAATCTGCATAGATGTTTTTTGACAGATGCTTATTCGTTTGCTTTATTTTCTTAGGACAATTTCCACAGGCTTTATATGATGCATGTATTTCGTTTTGATCACTTTGACTGGACAGTGGGTCAGAACACAATTTCTCCCTTTCATTTGATAATTAACAACACTTGGCCAATCCTGTGGGACACTTCTCTCAGACTTCTCCAAAGCTGAAGTGCAGACATGCTCTTTTCTTCTCTGGACTTTTCACCAAAATCTTCCTTTCGCTTAGATACTGCCGGTCACACTGGCTTCTTGCCGCTCTCTCTGGTGTTGGGATCTAGTCAAGGGCTCACATCAATGTTGTTGGTTCTGACTCCTAGCAACCCTATAGACCTCTGAATGCAATCCTGCCAGACCCTTGGCTGTCCTCACAATGGTGGCTATGTTTGAAGCTAGGGAAAGTGATTTTCCTCATGGAGGTCCAACCTTTCTTGTTGCAGCATTCACATCACTATGCTCGTGACAAGTTGAATTTGAACGATGACTGCCATGTATTTCCCTGCTGGTAGTATTCCCTTTCTGTCAGTCAAGCTTGGTTGATAAAGATTGGCAACCCCTTACTGACTTCCTGGCAGGCATTGCTGTTATTGCGTTATTAAAATATAAGACGGGTTGGAAATTCACATCAAATGGGATCTCTATTTTGAGGTGATCATTTTCTTTTTGCGAAGTTCCTCAAACTTTTAAAGCGATGGTCTGGCAAAGGGACCGTGACCTGTGTCACTCACCACTGTACCCCAGGACTTTCAGAAAGCACTTGCCTGTGTTCTGTTTTCCCCATGTCCTTTACTTCTACGTGACCGGGTAGAAATCATAGTCGCATTTTTTTCTCCTGTGAGTTTATATTTATACCAGTGGGAATTATTTGTGTGAGATTTTTTACTTGTCTGCCTTTAATTCTGTTCCTTTTCGGCTTCACTGAAGCCTAGGCAAAACTACACATGCTTATTCAGCTCAAACTAAGTGAGTGCAGTTTGAGCTTGATTGCATACAGCCAGTAAGCCAAGGCAAGCGTCACAGTGTCAATATGCACTCTCAAATATTATATTTTTGAGGATACAGAAATGAGGTTACAGCACCCCTTCTTTTCTTTAACTGATTTGGAGCTCCAGGTGTGCTCTTATGTGCAGACTGAGAATTTAAGTGATGCAGTGGAGAGAGATGTCTCACCTGCCGACATTTACCCAATTCATCAGCAAAAGCCATTGGCTCAACCTTAGCAAAATTAGTGTCCTTCTGATCCCTTCCACTGTTGCTCCCCTAATCCTGGCCACCATGTATATACCCTCACCTGGACTATTGCAATAGACTCCTAGATGATATCATTGTCTTTGCTCTTTCCTGGCGACAGACTAATTTTCCCACAATAGTTAGAGTGGTTCTGTAAAAAGCTCAATCAGATCTGGTCATTTTTCTATTCAGGAGCTCTCACCCTTGGTGTCATAGTCAAAACCTTTGCAAATGATGGGGAAGTTGACATGGTATGGTTGCCTTACACTTCTCAGATACCTCTAATGAGTCATCCCAGTGTTCGATCCGGTCTAGGGATTTCTGACACCATAAAATCTTTGAATCATGCGCCCAAAGGCTTAAAATCCTTTTCCTCTTCCTCCCAAAGCTCTCAGCAAGGTTTGCCCTTCGAATCTAAAGAGGCTTCCAGTGGAACACTTACCTTCTTGTGGGAGCAGATTCAAGATGAAACAATCGGCCCTGTATTCCTCAGTGGACGACATGGCAGACTCCTCACGGCTGAAGTGCAGCTCCCAAGTCTTCTTCTGGGTGATCTCTCGCTCATTGGAATGCACATTTCCTACATAGGCTGCTAGCATATTCATTAGAATTTGTTTGTCCCGACCAATCAGCAAGGTGATGCCAGTGGACTAGGTTCTCTATACACTTTTCCCATGAGCAAAATAGAGTGTTCTGGAATTTCCATTCTTCTCACGGGTACCTGTGGTTTGTTGTTTGAACTGCACAGTCCCCAAAGCCCCCCCAAAAACCCAAGTAAACATCTTTGGTGTTCACTGCTTTCTTGTATTCTGGTGAAAGTTAGTATTGAACTTATTAATGACAAGAGTGCCCTGGTCACCAGGGCACTTTTCATTGCCTTGAGGAAGTGGGGATGCTCTGGGCTTTGCCTTGGAACTTAATCCTCTGGTGCATTTTCCCCCTTAACATTGCCACTTCCCTGAGCCTTTAAATTATTCCTTTTACTGTCTAGTAGGACAGGTCAGGCATTTCGACTTCACTTACCTTCGTCCAACCCATCCCCAGTTTCCTGGGAACCTCTGGGGTTCTTGCCAGGATATTCAGTATTATTTCTTGGGAAATTACTCCTCTTTAGTTATCCATTCTTATGTTCCAGTCATCTTGATAAAGCATTCTCAAAACCCAATCCTGGGCATATACCCTTTAGTCCTCCTAGGATGTGCCAGCTAATTCCTGTAGTTCATATAGGGTGTCTTCTCTTCCTTTCTTGACCGGACTGAATACTTCCTTGGTGGACTAATGCTCGGATTTAACTCCAATTATTTAGGTTTCAGAAAGCAGACAGGAGAAAGACGTGGTTCTCAGCTCCTGTAAGGAGGTACAATCTCTGAAACCTAGAGAGGTAATTCTAGTCTGTCCTCGAGGATCTCTCCCAGTCAGAGTTGAGCTGATGGCAGTGAGGTCAGTCTTTGAGTAACCAGGAGAGGAAGCTGTGTGGGTCCTGAAGGGACGGCCTGTTATCTTGCAGGGGGAATGTTTCTAAACCCTCTTCCTCTGTTCAGAAAGTGCTAGTTTTTGAGAGACTGTGAGCCACCTCTGCAGACTTTTAGTGTCTAGGGAAGTCTGCAAACCCTCCATTCTTGAAGTCACCCATGCAACTGTTCATATTCTGCTTCAGAGGCCCAGATTTTCCCTATCAGGGCCTTCATTTGAATCTAGTAGACATGCCCTGGCTGGGAAATTTGACCCTCCATGGAGATTTGCAAATGTATGTCTTCGGTTCTACATTTGCTCCTCATCTATGTCTGCTTTCCGACTGCAGGAGCTGAAGCCCGTTGTGCCCTTATTCTTATCCTTAGTTTCTCATCGCTTTGCAAGGCAGCAAGACAATTTGGTCCTAACCAACCAACGCTACTTTCCTTGTACACTGTTCCTCTCGTGGCCTTCCATCGCCTGAATTGACAAGAGCTTCCCTCCATGGAGAAGTTTCTGCATAACTACCAGCGAAATCCTTAAGATTTGTGTGACCACATTGGGCCAGGTGCTTACTGTACCCCAGAGAGCGTTCAGGATGGGTTGCTCCCTGAAAGCATCCCTAGAATTCCATCGACTATGTCCTTGCTTGTATTATTTCTGGTCTCAACTGGGGAACAGATGCCAAGTTGTGAGTAGAAGAGCAAAATAATTATTGGTGGCAATGCCCGTGAAAGATAACGTGAAGAAGGATTGGTGAGGAGGAACCTTCTCTCCATGATGAGGTGCTGAGAGGGACCTCCTGAAAGGCCTGTGAAAGGCCTGGGAGAAACAAGAAGGATTCAAAGTAAGAGTCTCAGACCACAAAATAGGTCTGACCAAGTCTTTGCCAAACCTCTGGGGAGCTCTAGAAGGAAGAATGCTGTTTGGAGGAAGCCTCCATTGGGCAAGAGTGTCCATAACTAGTACCTCTGTACTCCAGCATGGACTAGGTGCATCCCATGGACAGTGTAACCCCAAGGGAAGCAAATTTATGGTTTAAAAAAAAGCTTTTAATTTACATGAAATTGAGTGTCCTCGGCTTTGTTTGCTAAATCCGGCAACACCGCCATAACAACAGAGTTGTGCATAATCACATGGCCGCTCCTTGATCCAGGCTAATATGGTGATTGTCCTTGCCAGCAACAGAGGCAAAAGCTGAGTGCTTGACATGACCCTGTTCCTTAGGTGAAAATGGGGCAAATTGACTCCCCTGGGTGTCTTCAAAACTCGATGGGGCAAGATTTCTCCTGAATGTGATCCACACAAATTCTCCACATGGATTTGGTTTTCCTCCCTGGAGCACCCCAGCAAGTCCTGCTCTTTGAGAGCATACTGGGTCTCATGTTATGCACTGGGGACCATCAAGAATAAGCTAGACATCCAGTTGATCCAGTTAGGTACCTCTTGGAAATTCCAAACAAGTCTACCAGTGGTCGCCTGAGAAGGCATGGTATTAAGAGACTCCGAGGGTGAAGGTTTCTGTCATAACACCTGGTGAGCAACCGAGATCAGCTACCCAAGGATGGGGAACATGTGAAATAGGTCATGCCGGATGGAGATGATCGGGCTCAGTGAGGGCTTCCAGACCAGCTGCAGTGGCAGGGGTTGTAGTTTGGTTCCCCGAGGCTCTTCTTTTAAAATTTCCTTCAGAAAAGCAAGCCAATATGGAATTAGTCCAGAATTCATTCTCTGAGACAAATGAGCATGACCGAGGTGTGGCATGAACAGTTGTGAATGCTGCACTGAGGCCTTTGCCCACCCCTGTCTCTGAGCCACAGAGGATCTTGTTCTCCAGCTGCTAAGATTGTTGGAGGCTTTCAGGCCCCAGCTGAGCCCCTCTTCAGACAGTGCCTATTCCTGCAGAGACTCTTCTTGCTCAACGTCATGTCCTTTTGAAGGTCATGCTCACAACCAATGAGTGACCAGTGCTGGTATTGAAAGGCCTCGCCCCCTTGCTTAATTCCTGACAACTCAGCAGGACTACAGGTCTACAGCTGGGACCACAATGGGACTGACATTGCATCCCAATTTCTCCTCTACCCGATGCTGCTTCCTTCATTTCCCCCAAAGATGTTGACCTTCCAAATATGCTCTACTCAACTCACTGTCTGAGAGCGAGCTGCCTACATAAACTGAGCAGGGACAGTGGTTTTTTTTTTGCTGTACACATGTTTTTGCTTTTCTTTTTATTAGTATTTCTTATTATGAACCAAATTTTCCACCTTTTCCTTTATATTTTTTTTGGCATTTTAGATGATATTGAGAAGGCCCGCCATCATTTTTAGAATATAAACGTGTTGTTATCTTTCACTCACTTTCCCGCAAGAATGTTTTAAAATCGTTGTTTCAATAACAATTTCAATATGACCAGAGGGGTGGGAAATGAACTATCTGTATGTTTTTTTTCCTCAAATGATTTGTTCTTCCTACACAATTACTTTAAAAAATTCCTCATTCCTCGAACTTTTCTTAGTATAATTTTTTTTATTTTTCCAATTTCTAGATGTCAGTGTGTAACTCATTTTTATCCTATTGTGTTTAGTAACTGAGAAGCCTCAGTTATGATTTATTTTTTCCTTAAACTACAGTGTTGGCTACCTCCCAAGAGTTTTTGTTTAATATATGGTGGTCTCTTCATTGATTTTATTTTTTAGCTTTTATGCATACAATTGTAGCTTCTATTCATTTGAAAGAATGGTTTGTGTATGATTTTAAAACATTGCAAATGGCAAGAGTTCTTGTCATTTATTCCTAGCTTTATTGTAGTGTGATCAAGGAATGGTTTGTACCATCTATATAGAATGTTTAGTATGTTTCTAATGTAAGGGAAACTAAGCATCTATTTTCTATTGTCCGCATTACCTTGGAAAATAAATACTAAAGGCATATCAGTCTTAGAATTAAAGTTTGAAGATCATTCTGCATCCTTTGGAGTGGTCCTCTTGGCCGATCAGAGTCTACTTTTGTCTCTCTCTGGGTCTTGAGATTGTTTCTGAGGTCCCTTAGCATTGAATGTGTCATGGGCAGTCAGGGTCAACACTTCCCAAAACACGTTAGAGAGTTTTTTTTTTTATTTGAAAGGTGGTTTAGCCAAGTTCTCGAGGCTTTCTCTAAGCCAAGACAGGGTATTCGAATTCCTGAAGTCGGGTCCCACAGCACGATGGTGTGTGACAGTGGACAATATTATTTTCCTATTTGTGTTTCAGCGTCTTTACATGGAGGGAAGAGGGAAGCAAAGCTGTGTTTTTCTGGTGGCTTCCAGGACCCGTCTAACGTTGACTAGGTAGGGACCACAACAATGGGCAGAAAAAAAGGGACATGGAAGGAAGCAGTGTCATAGGACCAAGTCAGGAAAGCTGGGGCAGGCACCACCCTCATTAAGTAACGCTTTCCTTCTCAAATTCCTATGACATGAGAGAGAGAAAGGTGCAGAGTTCATGCTTGGTAAGTCTGTCTGCAGGTCATGGATGGAGGAGGAGAACAGATAAACCTTTAGGCCATTGACTTAAGATTTAAAACCTGAGCTGAGAACAAGTTTGGATGCCCCCCAAAACCAGTAACACCTTCCATACTTTGCTGATACGTTTATTAATATATTTAATATTTCCCCTTACAGCTGATGGTGTTAGAAGCAGATGGATCGCACCCTTGCCCTCCCAACCCCAATAAAGTACAGACACAGATTTTATTCAGCATGTACAAGCATTGGGGCATGTGTCCAAATTGATCTCACTGGGTTACCAGAGCCAGGAGAGGTTTGGGGGCAGAGTGAGCCCGGTGGGCCCAAGAATTGAATAAGCCAATGCTGAAAACAGGCTGCCCTTCGAGGCTCTGTTACCTTAGTGGCGGCAAGGTGAGAGAGTCGATCATACTGAACACAGCTGCCTGGCCCTGGTATAGGAGACAGGGAGGCTAAGAGTCATCATCCCATAGACATCTGTGCCTCTGGGTTCTCATCTGCAAAATGGGGATACGAAACTGGCCCTGACTGTACTACAGGGCTATACTAAATCTCCAAAATAGAACTATTTTGTGGAAAGTGCTTTTCAAAAGATAAAGTGCCATATGCATTTTGGGGAGTTCCCTTGCTTGATTGTGGTTGTGCGATTGCCCCAAGGAGAAAGGTAGACCAATTGATTCATGGATCCAGGGGTCAAGGACGTGGCAGAACTCCGTCACTGTGCCTTGGTGGGCACAATCCATGTCAGGCAAGGCTCCCTTGGTTCCTTGGCCCCAGGAAATCACCAAGGCCTAGGAGAGTCACTGGGGAAGTTACGGAGAGGGTCACAAGGGTCAGGGAGAGGAAGAACTTGGCACGCAAGGAAGGGACCATTACAATCATCACACACACAATAGATACCCATTGAATGCAGGGCATTGGATTGGTAGTGCAGATGAAAGATGGATGCGCAGTGTGGGGAGAGGGAGAAATCACAGCAGCAGAGGGAGACATCCTGTCCCAAAGAGACTTCCTCTTCCTAAAGGACTAAGGCCAGTGTCTGTCTATCTGCAGGAGAAGAGAAGGGGAGCAGGGGGACAGGATCGATGCAGCTGGAGGTTGATGCTCCAGGGCACCACAAAGGCAGCAGTAGGTTTCTCGAGAAGGCAGTGGGTGCTAACATTCTTTGGAGAGAGCTCATCAACTTGTAGATGGGCAGAATTATCGGGTGGTAGACACCGATAAGCCTGAGTACCACAAACGCCACCTGAAGAATGCAAGTGGGCCATCTGACTCGAACTGGACTGTCATGGAAATTCAGGGCACGGGCCAGGTGGACAAAGGGCGACCAATGACAAATCCTCTGTAGGTCTGCATTTGAGGAAAGAGGACGGAAAGCTACTGTCTAGATGCTCCGGCTGCTGCTGCAGCTTTCCCCCAACTCCCTTGGCAGGGGGCTTAGGACCTCCCGGGGAACTGGAGATGGCCCGGCCCCGCAAGGCACCAGCTGGCGCCTAGAAGTAAATGCAAACAAGCCAATAGAACACGTTGAAGAGGATGAAGGCCACCGGGAACACGACCCGGGAGTAGTCATCCAGGCGGTCGATGTGGATGCAGATGTGGCCCTGCTGCCAGGTGCTACCCTCGCAGTTGGCGATCACGCAGAAGTACTTCTTGCAACCCTGGCGCCACATGCTGCAGATGAACTGCGAGGGTGGGGCGTCCCCCACGTCGGCGGGCTGGTCCTCCTGCTCGTCATCGTCGTCGTCCTCACTCTCTGGTATGTTGACCACGGTGCAGACAAACATTTCTGGAAACTGTCGCGCACGCAACCGGGTTACGCCACTGGCTTCCGCACGTGCTCGGCGACCGTACTGAGATGGGCAGGGGAAAGAAGTGAGCAAAGGGCAAGGGAAGGGGACCCAAGGCTGGGGGCTGCCTGATGCCCACTTCAGCATTGTTCCGAGGCTCCCAGAGTTCCAGGAAATCGACTCACCCCACCCCCACCCCCACGCCCCGACACCACTACCTTCAGTGCCCCCCTATCACTCAGTCAAAGGGAACCTCCCACTAAGCCCTCGTGGGTACGCCTTCAACTTCCAAGCCCGTCCCCCCAGTTGCTCATACCTGACGACGATTCGGTGTAGGATGGTCTTTCATCTGGTTGTAGGTCAGGTAGTTGAGCAAGGCAAACTCAATCAGCGCACAGAAGCAGAAGACAAAGCAGATGGTGATATAGCAGTCCAAGGCTGTGACATAGGAGACCCGCGGGAAGTTCTTCCGGGAAAAGGTGCTCAGCGTGGTCATGGTCAGCACAGAAGTGACCCCTGCAAGAGCACAGAGATGAACGTGGGCTCAGCGCCAAAGCCAGGTATTGCACTGCTGAGAAAACGTCATAGCTGACCTTGGTCACCTACAGGCACGCGCGTCTGCCTGACTCCCTTACCCAGCGATGTTCTAGCCGATGATGCGTCTTTCGCGATCCAAAAGGAAACCCAGGAGAGCATAGTGGTCACAGAAGAAGGGACATAGTGTTGAATGGCAACAAAGCCAAACCGCCTGCTGATGTTGAAGACAGTCGTCAAGACGACAAAATCCCCTGGAAGACATGAAAAATGGCACTTGATATGACATTGACACAAGATTCTCCCCTCCCCCTACAGTATAAGGGTGCTATTATTTGACTTATTATTCTCATCACACTCCTAAAATGGAGGTGCGCTGTTTCCATCCAACAGAGGGTCAGAAGAAACAGAGAGAATCTGAGAGGAAGCCCTAAGACTGCCCGACCTAGTGTCAGTTCAGAGCTGGGCCTTGGACTGTAATCTCCTCTTTGTCAGTTCACTCTTCTGGCCATTACACCTGACTTTCCAGATACAAGTGAAAGCATCAGTTAGCCCTCTAGATTTCAGGACAACACAGCGGATGTCCAGATGGCTCACAGAGGCCTTCGCATCAACAAGCCAGAGATGGACTGGGCTGGGGTGGAAGGAGCAAAAAAAAAAAAAAAACAAAAAACAAAAAAATTCCTTCAACTCTTTCCCACATCCATACACTGGTGACATGCCTTAGCTAGCACTGGTCTGGCAATGGCCATACAGAGAGAGAACACAGCAACTGTACTCTGAACTCAAAGTGCATGAGATGGCCTGCATATTGATACCAGTATTCAAACTCTAGGTTCCCTGTTCTGACAGCAAACTGTGTGTTTCCAGCAAATGGAAGAATGAGATGAAAGTGATAATTGCAGCCAGCCCTCAAGATGTCAGGTCTAAGGATACATCCACAAGGCAGACTGAGGTCTTCACATTTATGTGGGTATCATATCCTTGGTCTTGACTCTCATCCTAGAAACCAAAGGGTTTTAAAGGACCGGTGACAACCTACAGCTCCTGTTGGCATCTTCTACTTTACCCTTTGTGCTGCCTGACACTCCGCCCCATCCATCTCCAAACACTCTGTATTCTCATGATACCATGGTTTCTTGGCAGAGTTTTTAATATTTTCTGGTGCTAGAAGATTTATGATCCCATTGACTTGTTCTCTTTGTATTTATTATTGCCAAAAAAGAAACTTCTCCACTTTGTCGATAGAAGCAGTCTTTGTGGGCTGGGAAAATGATACAAATACACACCTTCTTCTTCAGGAAGAGTAGAGGAACATACATAAGGGAAATAAGACATCTGTGCTGAGTATCCAAAGCAAAAAGATGCTGAAGATGCTTTCCACTCTTACCTGTTTTGGGCCGGACCACAGGTGGCTCATGTTGTTCAAGTCTGTGCACTGCACTCTCAGCAGGACACAACAAGACTGTGTCCAGAGGATTAGGCCTAGAAGGATTAGCATTAGTCTCTAGGATCCAACTCCTTGAAGAACAAGAGAAGCGGTTAGGCTGTGCAGCCTATACCAGAATGTAACCCAGGGCTGGACTGGTCCCATTGGTCCTTTAATCTTGGCTCCATGAAAACATGACTAGATGTCATTTAAGGTGGGTAGTTCAGGAGAAAACAAAACCTAGGTCCAATGGGTGAAAGTTCCAGAAAGTCCAGTTTCAGATGAACAGGGAGATGGTTCATGATCTGTCTTGAGAGAGAACTCTCTTGTAAGATATTGAACCTTTGATTACTGTTAAGATTTCAATCGTGGCTCAATAGCCATCAGTAAAGGACAAACCATTCACTGGAGGCAGTATTGGATTCTTGAGAGGTTCCCACGGCAAAGGCTCTCTGCCACAAGGCTAAGAGGGCCAAAGAAGCAAGCTTTCATGACATTCTGAACCTTTGGGGGCTGAGTACATAAGTCTGCTTCAGACAATAGCCCTGATATAGAGACTGGTCCCAAGGTCCACCTGGGAGAGTTTGAGACCAGGCCCAAAGACCCCACAACAGTGGAGACACCATGATTCCAGACCAATCACTCTCCAGCGGAAGAAAAGGAAGTCCTTTTCAAGAGCCTTTCTTATTCCCAAGGAAGATTGGTGCTTACCTACTTGCATGGCTTGGGGGATGATGCCGCCTCTGGGGCTTTGTAGTCACTAGGGCACCATTTTGAAACAATGCACAACCATCTACTAAACGGAACCACTAGTGACTTGAAAGCCCCTGGGCCTTGTCTCCTCTGCTGCTTCTGATGGGGGTCCCAGTCTGGGACAACTAAAATGCACAAAATGCATAAAAGCAAGAAGCAGGCGCATGGTTTGCTGACAGAAGAGCAAAGGTCCCAAGTCAAAGGTAGAAGAACTGCTACCCCAAGTCCCCACAGTGGGGAGGGAGGGGGTGGAGCATTTGTAACGCTACCCTCCACCCCTGCCTAGTACTGAGCCAGCGGCGCTCTAGCCAGATGAGTGTGATCTACCTCTCACCCCGTAACCAATTCCATAGGTGAAGCAGATGCAGATTCCTGCCGAGTTGCAAGGAAGCAAAGCAAGACGCCTCCCATGGCAAATGGCTGTTTGAGTGACCGGGTTCCATGCATATTCGGGAAATGATGGGAGCAGTGCCTATGTGCAGATGTGAAGAGGGGTCCCAGGGATGCCCAGGGAGCAAACCTGCCTTGGTTTCTCACTCAGATCACCTAGGAACACAACCAGAGATGCTCACACCTAATAGAGTGCTGGAGATTAAGAGACACAAGAGCCTCCCCTTCAGCCAGAAACCAGCTGGTACCGTATGTATATTGACTAGGCTTAGAAGCTCTGTGCTTGCCAAAGGTCAGAACCTCCGAGCTGCTCCCTTAAGATAAATGGCAATGTGATGTAGCCACCTTTGGTGTTCTGTCCCCCAGGCACTGCCTTGAGACAATCGGTGCCCAAACTTATTTGGCCGACACCCCCCTTTTCAGGAAAAAAAACAACACCAAAATTACACAGTGCCCCTCCCCTGCCAGTCATTAAAAATGTTTCTACGGTAGCCCACAATCCAGGATAAAGTATAAGGGTCTGCTTTAGACTCTCCAAAGTTTCGTTTCGCTGACGTTAGAACACTAACTTCCTCTTGCCATTGGGACAGATTCTGTTTTCCCACTCAAGCAACTCAGATTGATTCTGGAAATGGAGAACTCACGTGAACTCCATTCCACAAAGCCATTCGAGTAGGTCCCTGTTCTAACAGCAAGCTGGAAAGCAAAGGGTCTGCCGGGCAAAGCTAATTGCCACTTCTGACAGAAACAAAACTTTATCTACTTACCTACCCTTGCCAGGGATTGGCAAAGCACTTACTTCTTTGCAGATGAGACTGAGACATGGCTATAAAGTCTCAGTTTCCTCTGCAAACAGTTGTAAGTGCTTTGCATTTATAAAACTGCAACCATGTCCTAGGATACTTTCCTGGACTGAAGGCAGAGCCTTTGCACGGAGAGCCCCAGCCATCTCTACCACCTTCAAGCGGACCCTTGGCTTGCGTGGTGTACTTACCAGCAGGGGTGGAGAACATTTCTGTTTTGTTGCTCGTCCCCGTGTAATCAAACTGAAAGAGCTTCCATGAGTTTTCCTCATTGATGACAAGCTGAAAATCCGCCCACTTGTAGATCACCTCACTCGTAGGATAGGAAACTGGAAAGCAAGACAGGAGGACCGTGTGAGAGCAGGAAGCCTCTGTGAGGGCTCTCCCAGCATAGAGCCAGCCTGAGCAAGGTCCTTGGAGTCCTGACGCTGGCCTTGCCAGCGGGGGGACTGTGCCTCTCTTACCTCATTGCAGAAGTCCCTTCAGGAAGAATATTTACTGAGCATCCCTCAGTACCATGCTCAGGGCTGGAAATACAGAAACGGGCAAGGCATGAGTGCAACCCTACACCATTCACAGTTTCGTAGGGCAGAGAGCGAGTGCACAGCTAGGAGCGTGGCCCAATTGGAGTTGCTCGGAGAAGCAGTTATCCATGGGACACGGAGAACCCAAGGGAGGAAGAGATCAGAAGAGAGTCTGTGGAGTGGTCTTGCAATTGGAGTCCATGTTTCCATGTAGATGGGGCGGAAGGGGCAAAATGTGGTCCAGGTACAGAAATGTGAAGTGCTGGTGTGTTGTAGAAACACCAGAAGCTCACAGGGGATCTGGTGTGCAGTAGTGGCCACAGGGGGTAGTGAAGGGCCTTGGGGGTCATTCTAAGGGCTTTAGAATTGTTTCATGAGAGTTCCAGAAGGATTTAAAACTAAGGCATGATCTGGTTCTATATGGCACTTCAATTAGGTCACCCTGGTCCTTCGTGATGTGAGGATACTCTGGTGACAGACATGCCAGTCCTGGGAGGCCAGTGCAGTAATCCAGGCAAAATAAAACGAATGAAGGCAGGCTTCAAAGCTGTGACAGACAGAATGCGGAGAAGTAGCCAGGCTCAACAGAGATTAAGAAGAGAATACCAGCAAGATGTGTTAATTGACAAGATGTGGGAGATGAGGGAAATGGAGGTTCTAAACTGCTTGGCTGATACACATGGCAGATATGATGCTATTCAATAAGACCAATGGAAACACAGAAGAAAAAACACATTGGATTTGGAGAGAAAGGCTGAGAGATGACAATGAGTTTACTCTAGGATATTTCAGTTTCAAAGTGAAGATGTTACAAAAGTCCAAGGGGGAGATGGAAAGGCTTAGAGCAAGGTAGTGATAATGGAAATGAAAACGAGCAGACACATTTGAGATGCACTTCAGAGTCAGTTGACTGGTTTGCTGTGGAGCGGGAGAAGGAAGGAGAGACCCAATATGATGCGGAGTTTGACAACACAGCAGGGAATGCAATGGGGGTGAGGGGAAGGCAATCTCACCATCTGAGGAGGAAAGCACAAGCAGAACATTGTAAAGGGAAAGATGAGGAAAAGAGGGGCCCAGCATGACTCGGAGACCCCAGAAACCTAAGGAGGTACTCACAGCTAGAGAAAGACAGAGGACAAGAGTGAGAATCCATTGGAAATCTTTGCATATGGAATGTACATCCAGCATCAATGGTCATCCTGGAAGGGAGAGAGGAGCCTCATTAGGCTGGCCCTGAGAATGTACTGTCCATGCGGTCTAGGCCTAGGGACCACCACCAGTGAGTGGCAACAGTAGCTTTTAAGACAAAGAACTCCATAGAGACACAAAAAGAGAAGAAGAGCAATATGGAAGATTCTGGCTACTCTGGTCTCCATCATCAGAGAAGTGTATGGATCCACTTACAGGAACTCTCATTTCCTATCCAGCCTAACTACCAGGTCCTACTAACACTCTACCACTTTCCACTGCCACCCCCACCACACAACCTCCCCTTACCAGGCATCCAAATATTCCGACTGAGCTTCGATACCTTTCAACTGCTGTGCTGGTGCTCTGCTTGGGACATTCTACTACCTTATGCATGGGCCTTAACACTCAGTTCCCTCAAGGGATGAAACTGTCTAGGCAATCCAGTCAAAATAATACATTCTAGTGGGGGAAAAAAACCACTGTGGACTAGGAACCAAGTCACTGGGTACAGCACTTCACTACAATAGGCTTGGGATCTGGCCTCAAGCAGTAACTTTCCATTTTAAAGCCGCAAGGTCTGATTTTGTATAGGAGTGAGTTTGACTAATAGTCTAGAAAAGATGGAAGAACCTTTAAAAGGATCATTTGAGATGAGACCTCTCTCAGCCCCTGGATTCCCAGAGGTGGGGGAGGGTCCCAGGAGGCGATCCCTCAGAGGTTTCACTTACCTAATTGTGTACAGCACTTTGCCATCCTTGTGGATGCGGACCATGTGGTTTGGCATGGTGATGGAATGTTCCTGGGTCCTCTCAGATCTCCAAAAAAAGGTGTCTGGTATCCACAGCTGGCTCACCATGTTGCTCTGCAGGACAAGGGTCTCCAAGCTGTCACTGGTGTCATTGTAGCAGAGGCGTTCATCATACCAAGTCTGGTGGAAGATGATGTCAATGGTGTATTCCTGGTGGAAAAGAAAGAAAAGTGCACACTTGGTACCATTGGGTCAAAGGACAGGCACATACCAATACAGTGGTTGCTACTCTCTAACATAGATTGAAAGGGAGTGATGATTAGTGCAGCGCATAGACCACTGGACTAATTCTTTCCCCCCCTGAAAAACCATTGTTTCAACTGGCGAGCCTCTTAAATCAGCATTGCATTGGGAGTTAGTTAAGGAAATGCACTTTGAAGATTTCAATCATCCCCCAGCCCACCGTCAAGTCTTCATTCAGGTAGACTCTCGTGGCCAACTGTTTTCCTTTCATCAACCCAATCACTTGGTGTCATAATATAGCTATAAGGGACTTCATAATCAACTGTCGGTCTCATCATAAGTGGTTCTTTTATGCCAAAGTGTGATTCGTTTCTAAAGCTTCCAAGTGTCCGAAAACAAGTCTTAGAACTTGGCACAACTACCCACTTTGAGCTATGTTTATTCCATGTGATCAACCACAGATCTTAGAACAATACCACCATTTAGATAGAAAATGTTGCCTGATTGAATGGCAAGATGTGATTGTGATCGGCGTATATCTTATCACCGTGTAGCAAAATGACAGACAGAACCAGGTAAGCTTGTAACCTAGAGAGGGTTCTGTGGTCACATCACAGATGAGACTTCTGGAAGCACACAGGCAAAGCAAGGAAGCTTGTATAAGAACCTCGAAGTTCAGCATCAGTCTAATGGGGTGAGTGGAAGTTGGTGCTCTCAAAAGATCGTGCCAGGTCTGACTTTCTAGATCTGCTCATCAGAGCCGTCCATGTCTGAGTGTACAGTTTGTGTCCGCTGCGAAGTGCTCTGGCCCAGTTTGTTTCTTATCAGGGAGAGGAAGCATGCCAGAGGAAGTAGGAGAATGACAATGATAGCACTCAGTCACTGAACTGTGGACTATGTCCACCACCCAGAAACATGAACCAAGAATCCTGACCCGGCAGAAAGAGAGAATGGACGTCAGTAGACACTGACTAAGATGACGGAAACGGAACTTGGTTTCAAGGGGACACGAAAGGAAGAAGACACATTAGATATCTATGTTTGTTTGTTTATTTTTACTTTCCTCCCCCTGCAAAGTTTCTTCTACTTCAGATCAAAATGTGAAACAAATGCTAGTGAACTCTAGCTGGAACAGGTATCATCACCTCCCACCCTCGTCTCCCTTGGTTAAGTGAAGGATGAGAAACAACTAATAAATGCTTCCAACCTACTCCCCAATCTACAGAAAGAAGGGTGGGAGTGCAGCAAACCAAGTCTCTGGCATCGATAGCCTTTTGCCACTAATGGCCAAAGGTCCCCGCCAGCCTCCAGGGTGCCTAAGGGAGTTGGAAGCCCCTACAGAATCCGCTTTGGTTTGCAAAGAGGAAAATAACAGGTCCGACTGTAGCCATTTTGTGTTTTCAGGGGTTCCCAAAAGACAAAAGCATCCCCAATGGAGAGCAGTCTGGGAAGACCTGTTTCACCTGGAAACAGACAGCAGATGCGATGGTGGCTCAATAGCGCGAGCGGTGCCGTCACGCAGGCCGGGGCCGCACCCTCTGTGCAGCTGCCTTTCTCCAGCAAAGACACGCTCCCAATAGTTGTTGCAGTTGCACACGCCCACTGTTGCTTGCACACAGGGACGTCTCCTCTTTCAGCTTTTATTTGGGGGGCACAGATGTTAATTAACCTCAATCTTTCAGTCTCCCGAACTTACATTAAAAAGTAAAAGTGTTTTCAGTCACAAGAGAAATAGAGAAATGTCTATTTAGTCTTATGTTTTTAAAACAAGGAGTGTCTTTTTTTTCCCGAGTGGGTAGGGGGCTTTGTTTTGATTTCCCTTTCAAACAACCTCTGCATGTGTGGATCTATGTGTGCATATGCACGCACACATGCAGATGTAAGCATGTGCTTACTTGTACTTCCTTACTCATCTGTAGTGAGCAATTGCACATGGGTTTCACCATAAGATTATCGGGTACTCTGACATGGCCCCAGGCCAAATGTCGTGAGACTAGTGGCTCAATTGCTGGGAGTCCATCAAAGATGAGGAGACCAAGGCTGTGCCCGACAGCTCTCCAAGTAAGCAGACAGAAGACGAGAAAGGCCGATAGAGCTCCCCACCCCTAGAGAGCCCCACCCACCTGCCCTCCCAAATCAGCCCACGTGGCTGGCAGCTCTATCTTGGCTAGCCACTGGTTTGCTTGGTAGCCAGTGAAAAGCCACTCCCCTCAACAACGATGCCAATCATGCCAAGGAATACTGGGCACTCGCAACCATGCTGAGGTTCCTCCAACGTGACCTGAGTCCCAGTGGCAGCGCTGCCCACTACACGGGATCAGAGAAGGGAGGCCTGTGTGGTGACTGTTTCAGCACACACACACCCTCCTGCCTAGCCACTGTCCTCAGCCCCACACCAATTATCTGGATGTTCCATTGCCCACTCAGACCAAGACCTGACCATGATGGTGGGGCCACAAGACCTGAACCTCTAACTCATTCTCAGGAACTCATTTACATGCAATTTTTTAACATAACTGATTATTATGTTGCCCATTGAGAAGAGGTAAATTGCCAGGCAAAGGGAATTCATGATTCTACTCCTATTAACCGCATTGAAAGAAGCAGCAAAGGGAGTTACAGGCCTACACGTGACTCACAAGACATCATAGCCATGTGTGGTGGCCCCTAGTGATCTTCACCTCCTGATGTTTATGCCCTTCTATAAGCAGGCACCATGGAAGGGTCTCATTCTGACACCCAGCCTATGCAAACAGCTTGATCTACTATGAACATTTACTTACCTCTGAGTGTCTATTTGCAAGGCCTACCTCAGAGTCTAGGCTCTGGATTCATCGAATTGCATGGCAACATGGCCATTATGGACTTGGTCCGTCATTGTCAGCCTTGGCACATGCAAGTGTCTTTTGGCAGAGCATCTTTCGTACAACATTTGCTTAACTAACTTGTACCGAGTCCTTGACACCAAGGGGCCCATGGTTAAGAGAGCAAGACAGACATACAACAGATCATTACAATAAAACAAGGAGGCCAGATCAGGGAGACAGTCATGATCGAAGCCAGAAAGGTTTGAGTGGCAAAGAAAAGGAGCGTGTGGTGAAGATGGGAACACTTCGAAGCGGTGGAGGGCAGCAGAGATACCCTGAGAGAGACATATAATTTGAGCTTGACCCTGAAGGATAAGGATTTGAACAAGAGGAAACGTGGAGCCATGGCATCTCAATAACTTGAGGGTACCAAGTAGTTTGGGAACATCCGTCTTCTAGTTTGACTATAGTGCATGATGTCTCCAAAAACAACCCCATTGGCATGGAGTCAATTCTGACTCATAGTGACCCTACATTGGGTTTCTGAGCCTAAAATTCTTTAAGGGAACAAATAGTCTTATCTTTCTCTCAAGCAGTGACTGCTGAGTTTGAGCTACTGACTTGGTGGTTAGCCGCCCAAAGGTGGTTCCTAATTGCCAGAAAGAGGGCTTGAATACCACACTCTAAGTAGAGTTCATACTGCTGGAGTTATAACACTTGGGAGGCCAGGTGAATAGGTACTAGGAGGTGGGGGAAGGCTTTTGCATAGTCCATGTGGGAAATGATCAAGGTTACTGGGCTAGGACTGACACTCAGGCACTGGTAGTGGAAAGGACAGAAAGAGCCAGGGAACACATATTGATAATTACAGATGTAAGCCCATATGCAGCATTATCAGAAGAAAAGAGCCATTTCACTGTGGTGTTTAAATTTGCTTTATTGTTTTTATTTCAGAAGGTCCTCTTCAGGTAGCAGGAGACTTACCTTTTCCTCACTCTCAAGCCGCTGCTGGTTCAAATATCTCCCTTGAATTCTTGGAGTGATTACAGATACAGAGAACAAAAAAACCCAAGGATGTGGAATGCCCCTAGGTAAGCAACCTAGATAGGACGTCCTATAAACAAAGCGCAGTACTCACCATGTCCACGGTGGAGACAGGACCGAAGTTGTTGACAGAGAACGCCACAGAGACCACAGTTGGCTTCCCTGTAAGGGAACAGAAGAGACAGAGGATCAGTGTCAAATAGGGGTGTGAGGCAGGGGAGGGAGTGGTGAGAGGAGGAAGAAAGGGGAGTGAGGAAAGACACAGTGTGGGCATCTGATCCTATTTTCCCCATGGTTCTGTCATGGCAAGATCCCATTCATGCACTGTTAAGAGTTGGATGGATCTGCAAGGGCAACCAACTAGTCCATTATTGCCTTTCGTAGTTGGAAAACTGAGGGTGAGAGAAGAGTCTTGATCAAGGTTAATGGCAATGCTGAGGCAAAACTTAAATGCGTCCCTATTCAGTTGTTAGTACATGATGTTGTCCATGTGCATGGCACCCCCACCTCCACCCAAAGGTCCATTCTCTACACCTGGACCCTGAACGCCCATTCCCTCCCAGAGAGGAAGATCTCTGAGCAGCTACTTACCACCAATGCCAGGCCGCAGTCTGTAGTCGTAGTTGCTCAGGATGGTGTCTAGGATGTGGGTGGCTTTGGAGCTGATGGTAGCTCCTCGGTTAGTAGCAGGGGCCGTTGTTCCTTCAGTGATTGCCTTTCTTTCAGGTTCCTGTGACTTGGGGCTGTGGGAGCCATCACTGTTTCCAGAAACTCCTTTCTCTGACTTAGTTTGTGGCCCTTGGACACTAGAACAAAGATAAAAAGAAGGTCTGGTACAAGGAGAAATGACAGGATTCCTTCACCCAGAAACTGGCCTTCCTCAAAGGGGGAGCCACAGGCAGCCAGTGTGTGCTCACAGTCCTGCACCACAACTTCAAATAATAAAGAGAATAATACACGAAAGAAGAAAAACCTTCTGCCAATGTGTGACACTCACCTCTGGTATTTGAAGTCAGTTTCATGCTACTTGTGTGGGCGACAGTGATGATAGGGTGGGGGTGGTGGTGAATTCTGAAGGTCTTGTCATAGACCCTGTCTGACTGTCCTTCCATGTGTGTGTTCATTCTGTGACAATTCATCATCTCTACACTTAGGATTATACTATTTTTCTGTATACGTTTCCTTCCCCCCCATTTTTTAAAATAAAAAAAAAAAACACCTGCCCAAATACAGACCAAAATTGGTTCTTGATTTAAAAAAACAGAAAAGTGGGTGAAGGGAGATGTCGGACAGGGCAAGATATGACAAAAATAATAATTTATGAATTATCTACCATTCATGAGGGAGGGGGGAGTGGGGAGGGAGGGGAAAATGAGGAGCTGATGCCAGGGACTTAAGTGGAGAGCAAATATTTTGAGAATGATGAGGGCAATGAATGTAAAACTGTGCTTTACATAGTTGATGTATGTATGGATTGTGATAGGAGTTGTATGAGCCCCTAATAAAATGATTTTAAAAATCAAATATTAAAAAAAAGAAAACAAAACAAAAAGAATATTGACTAGCTGGTGGTATAAAAATTCTTCTTAAATTGTATGGCCTTTTGGCATGGCTTGTTTTAGGAGTCCTTGTGTTTAGGAGTCCTTACACTAGAAAGACATGCTAAAATGTAAAAGCGGTCTGAGCTTTCCATAAGAACCTTGTAAATGAGTTGGGTAAGAGGGAGGAAATATGAGTGGCCCTGAGGTGATGACAGATGAAGTGGGTGCTGAATGCATGATCCAGCACTCTCCAATTCCCTCTACTTTTATATGTTTGAAACATTTTCATAGTAAAAGAACACTGGTGGGTTTTTTTTTTAAGCAAAATGAATCAATCTGTCCTGAAAAAGCATGAAGAGTGTCCCCTTTGGGGGAGGAGCAAGGGTAAGGTCGGGGACTGCTGGCGATGTTCCATTTCGAATGGTGAGCAGTTCACACGTGATTGCAGCACTTTTGTGTTTTATATGTTACACTTCTAAAATGATTTCATTTACAAAAAAAGCAGTCATCAGATCACATGCTCCCCAAGACATGGGACAAGCAGGGCAGGGCATGTGGGCTCTGCCCCTGTGTGGCAAAGCATTTTCCGGCAGGGTTTCCACTCTGAGGATTGCCTAGCTGGCACACATATGCACCAAGTGTGTGCTATTCCTCATCTTTGAAGTGGCTAAATCCCACTAGGGGCTAGACAAGATCTCTGTGCTTTCCACATCCAGAAGATTCCTTCTCCTAAGACTTTCCAGCTGCTGACATCCCCCTCCCTCAACTAGCCCCCCTGGAGCCAGTCTCTGCATGTTCCTCTTCCAGTCTGAATGCTCCTTCTACTGGGTCCTGGGAAAAGGGGCAGGCAAGGGGCGCTGATTTTTGTGATTGCCATTGTTATTTAGAGGGTTTTGTTTTGCTTTCCCAATCAACCCCTCTGTTTCACTCTACAGATGAAGACAATGAAGCCCAGAGAGGGGAGGGGACTTGTGTCCAAAGTCACTCAATTAATTCAAGACTGCTCCTGGACCAGCTAGAGCTTTGCAGGTTCCACTTGGCCTTGGCATCACAGGGTGCCATGGTATTGACAGTGTTGTTCCTGGTTGCTGTGCATCACCCCCTCAACACCCCTCCCCTCGCTGCTTCCTGCCTGCCTGTCTCCCTCCTTCCCTGTCAATCAAAGTGGCATCTCTCCCAACTTACCCCACGACTGGGCTGTGAATGGCTGTACATCCCTAATGCGCACTCAGAAACATGCAAGCCCCAGCTGAGGGCGGCCCCACCCGAGGGCACCATGAGCCAGCAAGAAGCCACCCAGCCCCTCCCCGAGGAGCTGGCATAGACCTTTGCGGGGCGAGAAGCCCAGTCCCCTCTCCCCAACTGTGAGAAGCAAGATCCAAGCCCACTGCCATGGGGACTTCAAAAGAGCCTGGCAAGAACAGGGAGCTTAGTAACTTGCGACAGTTTCATACCCAGCGGAACCGTCTTCCCCTCCAACAAGGCACACATTCCAGAGATAATCTTCCTTACAAAGTCCCAGGGCCGGAAGAGAAGCCAAGAAAAACCCACAGTAGCCTTTGGAAGTGCGTCTGTGCACCAGGGGTGGGGGTGGGGGGTGTCTGTGAATCCGCAGACCTCAGATATGAACATTTCTGGCCCCAGCTCCAGTTCCCCAAGACCTCCAGGAGCTTCTGGGGGCAGGTAGGAAGGGGAGAAGTAGCAGGATTGCGCTCTCTCAGGCCAGAAACCCTGAGACTGGCCTGAGAAACAGGATGGGGAGCAAGTAAGTTAGAGTTGCCTGGCTTGGTGCCCAGTGCCCAGCGGACACTCACAACCTGTCCAACCAGGTGGAAACACGCTAGTAGGCACTCAGTGTTTTAGGCGGTTTCCCTTCCAGGCTGGAACACCTCTCCAAGTCCATCCCAGGGGCGCGTGGACCCGGTCCCAAGGCTGCGCCCCACTGCCTGCGGGAGATTCTGGAGAAGCAGAGCAAAGAGCGAGTGAGAGCACTGAGACAGTGCAGCTAGGGGACCCAGGACCCGCCTTCCTTCCTAGAGGGAGCGCGGCTGCCCAGGGAGCAGGCAGCCTGCGAAAGAGGAGGACGCGGGGCGCAGACTCCCGGAGTCAGCCTGGCTCCAGGGCTGGGACCTGGGCGGTCAGGACTCTGGGATCCCTGGAGGGAGACTCACCTCGTCTGGAGTATGCACATGCCCAGAAGGAGAACCAGAACTCTAGGCGACATCGCAGCCACAGCTGGGACCCGGCGCGACCACCCAGAGGAGGTCGCTGCGCAAGGTCTGCAGCTGAGCGGGAGCAGGTGGTGGCTTTTAGTCTAACTTTCACTCCTCCCCTAGCCCCAACCCCGCCCCTAACCCCGCCCCAGTCCCGCCCCCCTCACCGCCCCCACAGCCCCCGCCAGCTCTTCAGGGCGCAGGCACAAGCCCAGGCGAGGGCTGGGCTCCCCAGCAGCTGACTGCCCAGGGTAGAGTGGTTTTGGCCAGGAGGCTGAGCTGCAGACACCCACAGGCAGCGGAGAAGCAGCGCCTGGCCTCAGCCTCTGCTGCCACACCCACCTGTTGCACACCCTTGCTCTCTGCACGAGGGTCCAGGGGGAAGCTCAGCACCATCCTTGGCACAGGGGAGGGAAGGTGATCTCCATGGGCGACTTCTCAGGGCTAGTCTCCCTGGGACTTGGGATCAGCAGAGCCTACCAGGAGAGTCCCTGGAAACCATTCTCTAGTCTAACCTATGGGACATGCGCCTTCCAACAGGCCAGCCAGCTCTGCCGGGAGGTCTAGACATGGCCTAGAGAGGCGTCCTCTTGGGTCAGGCCCAGAAGGAGCAGTGAGAAGGCACAGAGGAGGTGGGGAAGCACCCTATTGGGGTCGATGTCTCCAGGATTTCAAGCCGCCTTGGACTTCATCTTTCTTGCCCTAGACCCTCAGGTTTCCAGCTCAGAAGAGCAAGAGCTGCAAGATTTGCTTTGCACTCAGCTGGCTGGCACTGTGCAGATTGCTAACAGGATAACGTGAACAGGGGATGCCACCACCTCTCCCCCATCACCCCACAGGAGTGGCCCCATTGAGAACAGTAGCAAAATGGTGAAAACTTCACCAACAAATGCAAACACCACATTAAGTATGTCCTTAATGTTAGTTTTGCGGAACAGTATATTGCTGCACTTTTATAAGATGAATCTAGCTCTCTAAAATTCAGAAGTAATTTTAAAGATCTCTACCAGCCATTAACAGAGTATTTGCATACTTTAAGAGAAGATTTGAAAATAATTTGTAAAAAACACTGTTAAATACGATCAAGCTCGGGAAGCACTGCTGAGTGTCAGAGATGCATTTAGTGTAACCAGATACTACACCACCATTGTCATATTTGGATCTCGCATGGAAAAGGGGCAAACATGGATGAATTTTTCCAAATAGATTTCTTCTTGTAAGAAGACTAGGATGGAATCACTGTTGTCACTGTTAGGTATAATCGAGTCATTTCAGACCCACAGCAACCCTCTGAACAACACAATAGAACACTGCCTGGCACTGCGCCATCCTCACAATTGTTCCTATATGCGAGCCCATTGTTCCAGCCACGGTGTCAATCCATCTTACTGAGGGCTTTCCTCTCTTTCAGCCCTGATACAATTGAAAAGTACTTTCCTTGGGGGTGAGGTGTACTCTGTACGTAAGTTAATGCAGTAGAAATTCCTGCTTTGCTTTTGCTGTGTTTGGATCCTGCATCTAGTTCATTGGCCTTCAGTTCTTTGGACTTGAGCCATCAGCCTGCTGTATTACCTACCAATCCTGGGCATCACAGCAGCTTGCCATTTGACCATTGGCTTTGGATTCATCCACCTTGGCAGCCACTAACTTGTGATGTTCCTGCTAATCTTGGATTCATCACCCCCTGAAGAATTTGCCTGGACTTGCCTACTTCTGTAACCATGTGAGCCATTTTCTTGAGGTGTGTATATATATATATTTTTTCCACTCGTTTTGCTTCACTAGAGAACCCAACCCAAAGCAGAAAATGTCAGAAAACAAAACCGCAAACGAAGGATGACAAAGTAAAATTGAAATAATGAAAGGCTGAATTGGTGAGCTTTAAGACAAATCTCTCACTTTTCTTAAAATTTCTTTCTAATAAGTTCCCATGATCATCCTGTATCTTTGCGAAAAATCAATTAAGATTACCCTTTGGGAATTTACAAAATCAGTTTCCAAGACCTTCTGAGCTGACTTCTCTGCCTTGAATTCAATGGACTCAGTTTCTGCCTTCAAAAGCCCTGTTAAGATTGGACCATTAAAAAAAATTTAAGTCACTCTAACTGAAGGCAAATTAAGTGTATTACTGAGGGAACTCATCTGCAGTCATCCACTGATTGAAGAGACACATGTAAGCATATTTCCTTTGGAATAAATCTGTGCATTTGTAATTGGAACACTGTTAGGAATACTTTTGACTTACTTTTGTATATATGAAGCACATACATATCTTCCATAACCCCTTGGATATGCATGAGTAAGCAGAGGGGGAGTGTCACAGGTGACCAGTGTTCGGAGCCCTCACTGGCCTTCATCTAGCCGTGCCTTTGTGGATATGGAGCTCCAAGAGAAGATGTATCAGATTTACCTGGACCCCACTTGAGGAAACTCTGGACCCTTGGAAAACACAGGTCAATATTATAGTTTTGCTGTTCTTAAGTCTTCTTAGAGTGTTCCTCTGTTCAGAGAGAAGAGGGAATTTCTTCAGTAATTACTAACAGAAGGGGGAATTACTCATGCATGAGTGTGTGAAGTCACAAGGAAGACAGTCTCCGGTAGGCTGTGAGGTCCAGGAAGATATAGGCAATTAGGAAGAGACTGTACTTAACATGGAGCGGAGGAGCAAGAGTAGGGTCTTCCAGGTATGAATATTTCAGGCAGAAAGCCAGCCAAGGAATTGGAGCTAGAATCTGTGGTGTGTGCCAGAAACCAGGGAGGGTTTAGCTAGGAGCAGCGGGCCTTGTGTGGCAAGCCAAGAGACGACATTTCAGTGTGCAGATTATGGGAGAGTTTGAGCAGAGACACTGCCTTTCAGAACTGTGCTTCAAGAAGGAGAGTTGGGAAGGAATGACCAGAGTCTCCCTCCCCCACAAAGGAGGAGCAGTACAAGTGGTGCGGGGAAAGCACAGAGCCTCAGAGTCACAGGCTGCTGAGCACCGGAAGTGTTGAACACAGGAGGAAACAACATGGAGGATATTTAATGAACAGGGAAAGGTGCTGCGGATGGCTAGAGCCCCTGAGCAAGCAGGAGCACATCAGGAGGAGGAGCTTGTCGTCATGGGAACATGCCCTTCATTTTGCATCTCAGTTTCCAGAATGGCCACAAGGATTATTTGTGGGTGGGTGAGTATGTGGGTGTAAGCACATCCCCAGGTCCTGGCTGTGTGTTCTTTTAGATGTGGCTTTCTAATTTGACATTCAAATTCGATATAAATAAAGTAGCTAATGTGGCACAAATATTTCTAAGTCAATACTAAATATTAATAAATTGTGTATTTTCATAACTAAACTCCACAGAAATTACCTTCTTACCAGTGATGAATCATCATGCTTAATTATCCACATCAAACCACCAAGTGCCCTACTGTGTATCGTACCCGTTTCTAGGGGTAAAAACCATCGTTGCCGGTCATAAAATCTCTCTTTCCATAACCACATCTTGACCTAAACTCTAATACACAAACGTACCATGCTTTTCCCCATTCCTCCAGGAGAAATACACCAGCCCAGACAAGTAGTGCAAGACACTTAGTTTGCCAAGCACTTGGACTTGTAGCAAGACCAAGCTGTTTGGGCACGGCAGGAAGGAAGCTGGAGAAGGACAATCTGCAGGGCTGAAGTAGGGAACAGGGAAAGCAGATGATGGTTACACTTGAGAGCACTTAGACTGAAAGGGAAGGCAGAAACAGCACAGGGTAGTGATAAGGCCTGGGCGCTCGGTTGCAGGGAGTTCTGGATTTAAATTCCAGTTGCTCACCCAATACTAGTTAAATTACCATGAGAGTGCTACTTAAAGTTCTCTGCGCCCTATGTCCGCTGTGTGCAAAATGGAATTTATAATGCTGCTCACCTCTCATGGTATGGGATGACCCAATAGTAGAGACCATGGAAAGCATTCCATATAGGGCCTGGCATATGCTCAGTACTCAACAGAAGATACCTATCATTCTCTCCAGCATTATAATAACTGATAAGTGGAAGTCAAGGCATACTTGGTGTCTTTGAGGTATTGAATAGCCCCTAGGAAGTGTCTGACCAAGGAGCAAGATTCCAGCTCCAAGCACACACTGCAGCACAAGTGTCTCTGTATCAAAAAGATAGAAATGGTGTGGACAGAAGGGGCTTCTAGACTTTGAGGAATCACAGTTCTGGGTGAGCAGCCCAAGTTGATAGCACACAGGTCCAGGCCACAAGCTATTGCTTGGGATAGACCTTGAGTGCAACCAGCACCTTAACAGGATCCAATTCCTGTGAGTGGATGATGCCCATGGGACTTAACTATTGGGGAGACATGGGTGAACTCAGTCCAAGCTGTTGCCAACCAGCAGTTGGGCAGAGGCCAGTTAACAGAGGGTTGAGGAGCACATGCGATCTTCTTTCTTTCCTGTCTTTTTAAGGACCTTCTGCTTTCTTCCTGTACAATGTTCTCAATGCTTTCCCACAGCTCATCAGCTCTTCGTCATTAGTGTTCAATGCGTAAAATCTGTTCTTGCAATGTTCTCAAAATTCAGATAGGATATATCCAAGGTTCTATTTTGGCTTTTGTGGACTGGTTTCAATTTTCCTCAGCTTCAACCCAAACTTCCACAGTCAGCTCCTGGCCTTATTTTTGACAACTAGTATTGAGCTTCTTTTTCTTCCAACAGATGGAGTCGATTTGTTTTCTGTGTATTCCATCAAAATAAATCCACTTGTATAGTCATCATTTAAAAGTCAACTGACTAGAAGAGATTCTAATTTGTATCCATTTCAAAGAAAGGTGATCTGACAAAATGTGGAAATTATCAAACACTCTCATTACTATTACATGGAAGTAAAATTTTGCTGACGATCATTCAATAATGGTTGTCACAGTAAATCAAGAAAGAGCTGCCAGATATCCAAGCTGAATCCAGAAGAGGACATGGAACAAAAAATAGCATTGCTGTCAGATGTTTTGGGCTGAAATCAGAGAGTGCTAGAAAAATGTTCACTTGTGTTTTATTGACTATGTGGAGTCACTCAACCGTGTGGACCATTAAAAACTATGGATAACATTGCAAAGAATGGGAATTCCAGTATGCTTAAATATGCATACAGGAAATATGTACATAGATCATGAGGCAGTCATCTGCACAGAACAAGTGGATACGATATGGTTTAAAATCAAGAAGGGTGTGCCTCTGTGTTGTAGGTCCTCACCTACTTATTCAATCAATATGTTGAGTCAATGATCAGAGAAGTTGGATTATATGAAGAAAATCTTGGTATCAGGATTGGAGGAAGGTAATATACAGATGACACACCCTGCTTGTGGAAAGTGAGGAGGGTCCGAAGCTTTTGCTGATGAAAACCAAAGATTAATCCGTCAGTATGGATTAGAATTCAGTGTAAAGAAAACCAAAAGTTTCCCAAATGGACTGACAGATAAGATCATGATTATTGAAAAATAAGGATGAATTTGTCAAAGGCTTTTTTTGGCTTGGATCCACAATCAGTTCTCCAGGCAGCATTAAAGGTCGACACCTGGCATTGGATAAATCTACTGCAGAAAACTACCTGAAAGTGTTGAAAAGCAAGAATTATATTTGAGGACTAAGGTGAGCATGACCTAAGCCATGATATTTTCCATTGCCTCATATGCATCTGAAAGTCAGACACTGAACAAGGAAGACCAGAGAAGAGTCGATACATTCGAATGCTGGTGCTGGAGAAGAAAGTTGGAAGAACCATGGACTGCTAAAGGACAACAGATCTGGCTTGGAAGAAATAAGGCAGAGGACTTCTTTAACGCAAGGATGGCCAGACTTCATCTTTCACACTATGGATCTCATGTAAGGCGAGACTGATCCCTGGAAAAGGACATCATGCTTACTAAAGGAGAGAGACAGAGAAAGAGGAAGGCCCTCAACGAGGTGGATTGACACAGGAGGCGGCTGCCACAATGGGCTGAGACGTGGGAACCATGGTGAGGTTGGCCCAGGACCACGCAGAGTTTTGTTCTGTTGTGCATCAGGTCGCTATGTCTCAGAAACAACTTGATGGTATCCAACAACAACAACAACAACAAGTTAACACTTGCTGTAAAAAGTTGAATTGGTAAAGTTTGTGTGATAGATACAAAAGGGCTTCAAAAGTTGGTGTAAATTTTCCATTTTTCTACAAACTTTTTGAAATCTTGTAATATATTCACAACAGCAAGAAAAAGGCAGCTACTGAGGCTGCTTATGCACAACCAAACACCTCATATGCTTTGGTTTCTCAGTTTGAACGTTAAGGGTCATGATTCTATAGCATGTCCCAGTTAGTTAGCCTGACATGGTGTTTGGTGTTTCTACTCTACTTCTTGATTTATTATGTAAAGCCTGGGGTGTTAAGAATTTGTAAGCAACCTCCTTCAGTACAGCAATTGGTCTTCCTTTGTTTGGGGCAACAGAGAAAGGAGAGGATGGCATGCCTCCATAAATATCTGTCTTCATTATCATGAGACCAGAAGATTTGGATGGTGCCTGGCTATCATTACTGTCCTTTTTATTTAAAAATTTAAAAAATATTTTTATTGTGCTTTTGATGAAAGTTTACACAGCAAATTAGGTTCCTATTTAACAATTACTGCCTAAATTATTCTGTTTCATTGGTTATATTTTTCTCAATGTGGCAAATACTCATTCACTTCATTCTGGAGGTTTTCATTTCTATTAATCTGGCTTTCTGTCTCTTTATCCTTTCATTTTTGCTTGTCAGTAAATGTAGATCATTTAATCTCCTATTTTTAAACGTGTTCAATATTCATTGATTATATTCTTATAACTTCTATTATTTTAATTAAAAACATTCTATAGTAGAATACTGATGAAATGAGGGAAACACAGAACAGATTTCCAAATTCTCCTGGAACTCAGACTTTTTAAAGCTATGGAGACTGCATAAACCGCAATAATATTGCTCTGAGATACTCTTTAATCCTTAAACCAAAAAGAGTCCCTTAAGTCTTCTTTAAAAGCAAGCATAGTTTAGATTAACTAGTGTATTAGTCTGGGTTGACTAGAAAACCAAATTCATAGGCACTCATGTGTATAAGAAAGAGCTTTAGGTTTTTCTTTCTTGTTGCTGTGTTTTGTTTTGTCATTGGCTTATTGATGTTATTTTATTTTATTGCTTGGTTTTGCTCTGTCTTGTTTTTGTGAATGTTATTATCTTCACAGGTCTGTCTAAATAAGATAGGCTGGATGAACAATCTGGAGGAGTAAACAACGGGACCAACAGTTCCAGGGGGACATGGGAGGGAGGGAAGGGGGGAGGGAAGGTAGTGGCATTAACAGACCCAGGGACAAGGGAACAAGTGATCCAAATCGGTGGTGAGGAGGGTGTGTGAGAGATGGTAGGGCGGTATCAAGGGTAATGTAACCGAGAGGAATTACTGAAACCCAAATGAAGGCTGAACATGGTAGGGGGACAAGAGGAAATTAAAAGGAAATAGAGGAAAGAGCTAAAATGTAAAGGGAATTTACGGAGGTCTAAATATAGGTATGTACATATGTAAATATATTTGTATATGATGATGTGGAAGTAGATCTCTATGCATATATGTGTATATTTAGTATTAAGGTAGCAGATGGACATTGGGCCTCCACTGAAGTACTCCCTCAATGCAAGAATACTATCAAACTGGTGTTCCATTATGCTCACCTTCCCGACACAATCGCTGAAGACAAAGATGGTGCATAAGCAAATGTGGTGAAGAAAGCTGATGGAACCCAGCTATCAAAAGAGATAGCATATGGGGTCTTAAAAGGCTTGAATGCAAACAAGCGGCCATCTAGCACAGGAGCAATAAAGCCCACATGGAAGAAGCACACCAGCCTGCATGCTCACGAGGTGCCGAAGGGATCAGTTATCAGGCATCAAAGAACAAAAATCATATCATTGTGAATGAGGGGGAGTGCGGAGTGGAGACCCAAAGCCCATCTGTAGGCAATTGGACATTTCCTTACGGAAGGGTTGAGGGGAGCAGATGAGCCAGTCAGGGTGCAGGGTAGCAATGATGAAACATACAACTTTCCTCTAGTTCCTAAATGCTTCCTCCCCACCCCCCCACCTACGGCCCCACACTATCATGATCCCATTTCAACCTTACAGATCTGGCTAGACCAGAAAATGTACACTGGAACAGATAGGAACTGGAAACAGAGGGAATCCAGGGTGGATGATCCCTTCAGGTCCAGTGGTGAGAGTGGTGACCAGAAGGGTGGAGGGAGGGTGGGGTGGAAAGGTGGGAACTGATTACAAGGATCTAGATATAACCTCCTCCCTGGAGGATGGACAACAGAAAAGTGGGCAAAGCGAGACATCAGACTGTGCAAGATATGACAGAATAATAATTTATAAATTATCAAGGGTTCATGAGTGAGTGGGGAGCAGGGAGGGAGGGGAAAAATGGGGTGCTGGCGCCAGGGGCTTAGGTGGAGAGCAAATGTTGTGAGAATGATGAGGGCAATGAATGTAAAAATGTGCTTTACACAATTGATGTATATATGGACTGTGATGAGTTGTATGAGCCCCTAATAAAATGATTAAAAATAAATACATAATAAAGCAATATCTTTGTTTCCTAAAAAAAGAAAAAGATGGAGCTTTATATAAAGAGTACTTGTATATTAAGAAAAAATCCCAGTCCAGTCAAGATCAAATCCATAAATCCGTTATTAGCCCATGTGACCTATACCAGTCTGTAAATTCCTCTTCAGACTCATGCAACACATGCAATGGCAGTGAGTGCAGGAACATCACAGGCCAGTGGGTGGAACGTCTTGTGGATGCAGTGGTGATGGAAGTATCTTGGTGCTAGCATAGGTCTCCACATGGCTTCTCCAGCTCAAGGGCTCTGGCTCTATCAGCACAGCTCCATATGGCTTGTCACCGGGAAGATGAAAGCGAGTGTGTGTGTGTGTGTGTGTGTGTGTCTGTGTGTGTGTGTATCTGGCCTCCAGTGAGCTAGTTATCTCCATGGTCCCTCCAAATGAGGTCATCAAGCTGTGACTTGATTGGCAGGCTAGACCCCACCCCTTCTCAAGTTGTAACTGCCACAACTAGTAAGTAAACTATATCTGCCTTGGTCATTGTACTTTTTTGAGAATTATTTATCTGGGTACAAACTGACAACAGGAATTCAAACGATTAGATTGGGAATTGAGGGAGAAGTGAATTTATGTTAATTGGAGAGGCACAACTCAGAAAAAGTTGATTTCACACCACTTAAGGAATGTAATTAATGTCACTGAATTGCACATGTAAAAACTTAATTAGCATATATTATGCTTTTTACATTCTCATCAAGAGTAACAATTAAAATAAATTGTTTTTAAATGATGCTATTGCTGTTGTTAGGTGCCATCAAGTCTGCTCCGACTCATTTTGACCCTGTGCGCAACACAAAGAAACACCACCGGACCCTACACCATCCTCACAGTGGTTCTCATGTTTTAGCCCATCGTGGCAGCCACGGTGTCACTGTCTCGCTGAAAGCCTTCCTCTTCTTTATTGCTCCTCCACTATACAGAGCATGAAATCCTTCTCCGGGTACTGGTCACCCATAAGAGTATGTCCAAAGTACTTGGGACAAAGTCTAGTCATCCTGGAACAATCTAAGGAGCATATTGACTATACTTCTTCCAAGATATATGTTTATTCTTCTGGCGGTCCTTGATGGTGTAACGGTTATGCACTGGGCAGCTAATTGCCCAGTAGTTCGAAAGAAACTACCAGCCATTACACAGGAGAAAGATGGGGTTTTCTACTCCCATAAAGATTTACAGTCTTTGAAACCCACAGGGGGCAGTTCTACCCTTTCCTGGAGAGTTACTGTGCGTGGGAATCATGTCGATGGTAGTGAGTTTTTTTTCAATATAGTTTGGTTATATCATTCTCTTGCTCAAATCTTTCAGTGATGTCCCATCACACTTAAAACCCATTCTCCTTGCTATAACTTATATGGGCCCACCTGATATGGCTTCTGTCTTCATTTGGCCTTCTTATGAATCTCCCAGTATGTACTCCACTCCAGACACATTGACCTTCTTCATGTTCCTTCAGTAAGTTGACTTCAACCTCACATGCATGTGAAAGTTGCACATTAAAAAAGGAAAACTATAATGAAGTTGAAAAAATATTGACAGAAATGTGGAATGCCAACAGGGAAAGCCGGTCTGTCTGAGAAGTACAGCCAGAATGTTCCTTAGAGGCAAGGATGGCAAGATTTTTTTCTCACATACTTTGTACATGTTATCAGGAGAAGACAGCCCCTGGAAAAGGACAGTAAAGAGTAGCGGAAAAGGGGGACCAACTCGATAGACCCTAAAAAACAACAACAACAAGATGTAAGCCAAAAATAAAAACAACGTTGAAGAGAATCATTGGGGTTTTTTGTTTTTCAAATGGAATATGACATAAGCATGTTTGTAGATTGAAAGGAAGAAGTCAGTTGGTGGGCAGAGGATGAACCTATAGCAGAAAGAGGTGAGAAATCCTTAAGTAGTTGTTGGTATGATCAGAGCTCCCTGTGGAGAACTGACGTACAACTGGAGGATGAGCACCACTTACTCCGAAGCAGGAAAGAGAAAAGGAGAGCCGAGGACACAGACAAGCTTGGTCATTCCTTTGATCAGCATTGATTTGAGTGTCTCCCGTGAACCAGGCACTGTTCTCGGTGCTAAAGGCATAGGAATGAGAAAAGACAGAGGAAATTTTTGCCCTAGTGGGGCATTAATTCCAGAGGGAGGAGACAGATTATTTAAAAAGATACAGATTATTTAAAAAGATACTATACAGAATTGTATAGTACATTATAAAGTAACATGTGATTTGGAGAAAATAAGCAGAGCAGGCTAAGGAAGATTGCTGTGATTGGGATGAGGAGGTTTCCAATTTAAATAATCTGGTCAAAGCAAGCATCACTGAGAAGGTGGCACTGGGCTCTGTAATGTCTGGAGGAAGAGTGTGATAGTAAGAAATGAAAACAATCCAAAGACCTAAAGGGAACATCAGTGTGGCTGGGATACAGTGAATATGAATGGAGTAGTAGCAGATGAGGTCATAGATCCACCAAGGGTGTGTGCATGAGTAAATCATGTAGTGTCACGTAACCATCTAAAGAATGTTAACTTTCACTTTGAGTGAAAATGCGAGACAATGAGAGCGGTAAGGACCGAGGAGTGACACGATTTTACATGTTTTTAAAGAACCACTTTGCTAATTTGGTTTTGTTTTTTTTAAAACCATTTTATTGGGGACTCATACAACTCATATCACAATCCATACATACATCTATTGTATCCAGCACATTTGTACATTTGCTGTTGCCATCATCATTGCCAAAACATTTGCTTTCTGCTTGAGCTCTTGGTATCAACTCATTTCTCCTTTCCCTCCCTGCTGCCCCCTCCCTCATGAGCCCTTGATAATTTATAAATTATCATTATTTTGTCTTATCTTACACTGTCGTACTTTGTTAAGAATGCATTGAAGAGAGCAAAGGTGAAAAGAGAAGAATCGGTTGGCAGTCAAAGGTTAGTGTTAGAATTGGTCAAGATGGCTAAAGAAAGGAGGCAGGTTTGACCTCTGCCTCCTAGGAATTGGCCCAGGGTGGATATTGAGTTTGATTCACCTTCCGCCTTGTGAGACACATCGTTTTCCCCATAGTTCAAGGATATAGCCCTGGCACAGGCCTTTCCTGATTTTGAAACCATCCAATTCTTTCTTATTCTGTTGGAACCACTGCCTCCGGCTCCACAAGTACACATAAGTGTTCTAGAAATCCCATTCATTGCAGTGTGGTCTGTAGTTTGTTATGGTTCACCCAGTTGAATACCTACACACAATCAACAAAACACAAGTTAGCATCTTTCTGGTCTTCTCTGCTCTCAGGAAAGATCCATTTGATCTGAAGAGCAGTATCTCTGGTTCCATATCCTGCTCAAATTTTTGGTAGTTTTGCATTGATGTACTACTGCAGTAGTTTGAAAAATTATCTTCAGCCCAGTTCTGCTTGTGTGTGCTATTGTTTGGTAATTTTCATATGCCTTTGTGTCACCTGTCTTTGGAATGTGCACAAACATGGATCTCTTGCGGTCAGGTGGACAGGGAGCTGTCTTACAAATTCCTTTGCAGAAACAAGTCCTTATTTCCTATGACTTCACAAGGGGAAAAGAAAATCAATTCCTATGCTGCGGAGTCCAGACATGATTCTACTCTCCCACTCTCTTGATCGATTACGACACCAATGATCTCTCCTACAATGCTCTCTATTTCTCTGTTGAGTTCAATAATCCATTGTAGCGCCACATAGAATTTATAGACAATATTCATAATTATAAGGTAAATACAAGAAGTTAACAAGCTATAATTCAGGATCAGAAAATGCGCAGGTACAGTGTTTTGTTCAAGACAGCCTCTTCTCCCCTGTGCCCATAGTGACACCTCTCTCTGATCCTCACCGTCTAAAGCCGCGTAGCCCCTTGACCTATGCCCTGTTCAGGCGAGTGCTCTTTAGCTCTCAGATACTCAGTCTTGTGGTACCCTCACCTGTGCCCTGCTTGATGAAGCAGAGCTCTGCTGGTGAGGTGCCTGCCGCTGCTGGCAGCTTTGGCTCCACGGTGCTCACGCTAGCGTCCCGGGCGGCAAACTCTACCAGCAAGTCTCCTATTAAGAAGTGCCCGTTTTCTGGCTCTGGGGGCCAAGAATTATCAGCTCAGCCTCATGTTCTTGGTTCTGCTGTCTCTGCTGCCACTCATGTCACAGTCCTCTGACTCTTGGATGGATAGCATACAGTTGTCCAGTTATGCATTCTACTCCTGGATCTTCTTTGTTGACACTAGTTAGATTCCCTCTTCTTCCATTTGTGAGATGGCTTATTTTCAATGTAAAAGGATGGAAAACTGATCAATCCCAACTTTAGACTTTCATACACCCTATTGATATGGATCAACCTCACATGGGTGCCACATGCCTTATGTACATTGTTAGCAAATTAGCAACCCTTCTCAGAGGCTCCTAAAAACCATTCACATAGTCAATTGCTAGGGACCACAAAGAATAGCTAGAAGAGTCATAGCAAAGAATTCACTGCACTACAACCACCCTTACTCAATTTGGAAGCTGAGCAGATAACCCTAGAAGCTGTACTATATGAGGAAGAATACAGCATCAGTATTCAAGGAAGACCCATGAACAACGTTTTGTATGCACTTGACGTAGCCTTGCTTGCTGAAAATGAAAGGGCCTTGAAATAGTTACTATGAAAATCTAGCACTAGAGCCTTCAGTATGGATTATATCTCAACGTAAAGGAAATCCACATCCTCGCAATAAACAACATCATTATGAAACCAAAGTCAAAGGTACTTCCACTGAGTCCCTTCTGACTTATATTCCCTGGCATGGACTTGTAGAGACCCCACAGGACAGAGTTAAACTTCTCTTTAGGTTTAGGGGAGTGGAGAGAGTTTGCATCAATGATCTTCAATCAGCAGCCCCATTTCACTTACAACACCACCAATCTGTATGAAGAAAATACTGAAGCTGTCAAGAACTTCACTTTGCTTTAATCCAAAATCAAACAGTAATCAAGAAAACAAACACCCTTTTGCATTGGACAGATCTGCCACACAAGACCTCTAAAAATGCTAAACAAGGAAATATGTTACTTTAGGGATTCAGGTGTGTCTGCCCCAAGCCATGCTATGTTCAATTGCTTCATGCACATGTCAAAGCTTGACAAAGAAGAAGGAAGACTGAGAAGGAATTGGTGCTTTTGAATTTTGATGTTGGCCGATATTAAATATATTATGGACTGCTAGAAGAACAAACAAATCTGTCTTGGAAGAAGTATAGTCAGAATGCTCCGTAGAAGTAAATCTTGTGAGATCTATAACCAAATGGGCTTCCAAACATGCCACCTCACCCTCATTCCTGCCTCAAATGAAACATAGCTATCCTCCCTGAAGTCAGACAGCCCAGGGAAATGGGGGGACCAGAAGCTCTTTCCTTTGTGCAGTATTAGCAAGCAAGTAATCAAACCACTGCTTCTCAGAGAGGAGTGAGGGGGCCCAAACAACCCCCTCATGGGGCATGCAGCATTAATTGTCCTGATGATTACAATCTCTGCGTTTGCCACCTTCCTTTGCCACATTAAGCTTCACAAATGAATAAAAGATCAATGAGAGGTAGAACTGTGCCCCTCGGTTTATGGCAAGGCTTGGGGCATGGTATTTCATAATGCCAGTGGTTACCAAGACCATCATGTTCCCCCCTTCATGGGGCCTTTCTCCCACTTTCAATCGTTGCCTTATATCGGTCGCATCCTTGATGTTGAAGAGGACACTTCCAGGTTCCCATCCTTTTTCTCATGGGTATTCTTCTAACTGCTGGGGTACAGTGACAAACCAAACAGACTAAGCGTCTGCTTTCATGAAATTTCTGTTCTTATGGGAGGAGATGGAAAGTAGACAAAGTGGGGAACCTGATGGTTTCCAGTCTAAAATGCCACAAAACATGATAATAACAGCAGAATAATCAGGTGGGCTGGCCATCTGGCTTCAGGGCAACTCCTAGGCTTTTAAGGCAGCTTAGAAAACCAGGGTAATCAGTACAGAACCACTGTTGCCAGCTCTACTTCCAATATGGATTTAAAGGTAGCAAGAGAAAGGTAATATGGCAAGGCTATTAATATACAAGCGGCTGCCAAGCCATTATCATTTATTTCAAGTGGTGGTAAAAGCAGATGACTCATCCCCCAGAGCTACAGGACTTTTTTCATAAGCCATCAGGAGGGCTTTCTGCCTTGCCCATTGTCCCCTGACCCTGAAGTTCAGACAACAGGAGCCATGAGCTCTAATACTCCTTCAAATCTTTCACTGTTTTTACCCTAGCCTTAAGAAAGATTTTCCTGAATGTCAAAGGTCCCAAGGGAATGAGCAGACATATCAACAATGCCTGGGAGCAGATTGCCAGGTGTAGATTGGGGCTACATAGCAGACTGTCGGAGTCTGCATTCTCCGTGCCTATACCAGTCATACATTTCCCTGGTGCCTGATCAAATGTAGTCTTTAATAAAAGACATCGCTTCTTCCAAGAGCCATGGAAAATTGATCATCCTGCTCATAACAGTGGCTGGGTCCAGCTGCCAATCAGTTGTTAACACTGTGAGTGTTGCTTTTGGTCAAAAGGCTCCATAAATGCAAGCACTAATCTAGAGTGTCTAACAATTTGTCACACACACACACACACACACACACACACACACACGCGCGCGCGCGCGCGCGCAACATTACTCCAGCGCATTGGGAAGTAAATTCACTAGGGAAATGTGTAGTGTCCACTTTTAAAAGCATGTGCCAAATGCCACATATTTTCCCCGTGTTTTTTTTTTTTTTTTGGTTTGTTTTGTTTCTCAGATTTCAAGTCAGGGGCACAGAGGTGGTGGTAAAAGCTATGGGAATGGCTGAGGTTCCTCAGGGGGCGTATGGAGTTCCAGCAGAAGAATGAGCATTGGTTGGGACTCTGGAACTTACATGGTGGAAGGAGAGAACTGCCTGTCAATCATTGGAACTGATTGCCCCAATGGCTTTGGATCTTGCCTTAGTTCTTGACCAGATGCTGCCTGGCTCTTTCCCAGCTCCACTCCCCCACCTATTTCAGCTCCCTCTCCACTGCACTCCTGCTGGATCCCAATCCAATGGACATGTGTCCACGTGGGTTCCTGCTGAAGTCACATGATTCTGGCGTGCATTTGGGATCTTAACTCTAGTAATGGTGGCTTATGTTTCAGAACCCCGGCTACATCCCTAGATGTGGACTCACTGGACCCACGCTGGGCCTCTCTTCTTGGATCTTGGATTCCATTCAGGGCCAAGATTGGCTGGGCTTCAGGTTCTGGGCGTGGGTGTGTTTGGAGTGTGGCGGGAAATGATGAACTCATGCACATTCTCTAGCCCTCATAGGCCACAGAGCAAAGGTGTGATGGGTAAATAAATGTTAGTGAACGGTCGCAGGGTACATTGGACACAAATGAGATCAATTCTGGAGACGATCGGTTGTGGGGAGGCAGTGAAGAAACTCCAAAAGGCAAATCTCAACTCCAAGGTGGAGGGGACTATTGAGGAAGACAAAGGTAGTTATTGCTTCTGCCTTCAAAGAAACAGGAAACAATTTCATGACACCCTCACAACAAGAAAACAGGGCTAAGGAAAATCATATTTCTTAACCACATTTTCTGGTCGTCTGGAGAGTGGGACATTTGCATGAGGCTATCTAACAGAATTTCATTAATTTCAGAACAAAACGTTTTAAAAGAACTCTGTAAGCCTCAATGATGAGGGAAATGCACCTACCTTCATAAACCCTAGCACACCAGGCAAATGTCCCCTCTTCCAGAAGACTCCTGGTTCACACTGCGAATCCCACATTCTATCATCGTCAATGACCACTTAGATGTAGGCATTTTACTTTGAGATGGATGCACGTTTTGAGTTGATGTCCCTCTTTTTACAGCATTTTTGCTCCTCTCCTTCGCTTCCAGCCCGTCTTTTCACCACTTTTCCTGTCAGGTCGCTCTGCTTCTTGTATGCTCCAATTTTTATCTTATAACTTATCATGTGCTTTGAGGTTGGAATGCAAATACATACAAGTAACCCATGCTACTCTACTTAATGTAGTTCACCTAAGGTACCTTACTTAATGCAGTTTCTGGAATTTTTTATAACTCGTACATTGCTAAATGGCAAACGAGTTGGGTGAAGAGTCAACTGGAGAGAGAGATAACTGAGAGTCTTCGCTTATTTGCCTGGCTGTTCATTCGCAAGAGGCTTGACCTTGCTATCTGTTTATTCAACAGAGATATCCCAGGACTGACTACACTTAGAGAACCTTACTGCTCCTGCTCCATTTGTTCACTCATGGTCAAAATTGTTTCCCATAATTATCCTAAACCAGGAGTTAATGTAAAACATCAATACCTGACTCCCCCAGGGTGTGAATTCCAAAGTAAAAAGTATATACTCTCTATGTATTCTGATTTCAAACAGAATTCCATCAAGACAGCCTGTGTTGCTGTCAGCCTCTTTTTATCTCTAACTTGGCATAAGTGCATTGGCTTTGTTGCTCCAGAGTACGAACCCTTATTAGCAGTTAACATCCATTTCATAGACCTTTAGATAGCCTAAAGTATGTGGGCTGTGGCTGAAATCCTAGGCCTCTTACTCTCTGAATAAAGTACATTGAATTTGGAAGGTGAGTTTTGTCCTCCATTGACTTTTGTGCCCCCATGAACCTGTAGCTGAGGGTGTGATCCTATTTGGTAGGAAGACTTTGCTTTTGTTATGCTAATGAGACAATGCTGAGATATGGTGAATCTTAAATCAAATTATTTTCAAGTTTTAAGAAAAGCAAAGGTCGGGGGAGGGGTGGAGGAGGGAGGGAAATAAAGAGGAGCTGATCCCAAGGGCTCAATGGATAGTACATGTCTAGAAAAGAATGATGGAATATATGTATGAATATGTGGGATATAATTGATGGATGATTGTTAACAAGAATTGTAAGAGCCCCTATAAAATGATTAAAAAGAAGGAAAAGAAAAGGAGACACCACCACAAATACATAGAAAATACAGCTACAAGCCCAGAAGCTGCAAATATTGCTAGTAGCTAGAAAGAGCTGAATGATTCCCTGGGTGAGGCCCATTTTAACAGGCTCTGATGCTGAGTAAAACTTGCGAGGTTTGAGTCCGCTGGAAGGTGTCTCTGAAGAAAAGCCTCGTGAGCTACTTCCAAAAAAGCAGCCACTGACAATCATATGCAGCACACGTCAACTCTGATATCTATATCTATATCTGTATCTATATCTACATCTATATAATAGCTCTGAGTCAAGGAAACCCCGAAGCAACTGATACCACATTTCGGGGAAGAATTTCCCTGTGTGCAAAGAGACATGGAAAGATATATGGAAAACCTTTTGGAAACTCAACTCCTTAAGCAATTCCAAATGGCTTGGAGGAAGACAGCCATTTTCAAAGTTCTATTAGGACTGTTGAGCCAATCTAATGGCAAAAGGACTGTGACACAAATCTAACTGAGGGAGCTCCTTCAAACACAAGCCCCTTGTTTTCACATTATGTCAGGGTTGCCACCCTTAAAGTGGTGCAGGGAAATATATACCAGACAAAGAGACAAATAATAAAGTAGTTTATGACTAAACATGGAACTATGAAGCGAATGTCCCATCACCCTATTAAGTTTGTGTTTTACAATTTTTACCGTGATTATAAAATGGTCTAGCTACTATGGAAAGGAGTTTGCTAGTACTCCTAACAGTTAACACAGAGTAATCACTGTTGATGTTGTCAAGGACCATTGCATAGGTTGTGATTCATAGCAACCCTACGCACACCAGAGTGAACCATGGCCCAGCCACTGTGTCCATCCATCTTGGAGAGGGCCTTCCTTCCCCTTTGTCACTGCCCCTCCACTTTACCAAGCATGATGTCCTTCACCAGGGACTGGTCTCGCCTGACAATATGTCCAAAGCATGTGAGATGAAGTCTCTCCATCATCGATTCCAAGGAGCAACCTGGCCATACTTTTTCAAGACAAATTTGATTGTTTTTATGGCAGTCCATGGTACTTTCAATATTCTTCACCAGCACCATAATTCAAATACATCAATTATTCTTCAGTCTTCTTTATTTTGCGTCCAATTTCACATGCACATGAGACAATTGAAAATACCATGGCTTTGGTCAGACTCACCTTTGTCCTCAAAGTAACATCCTTGCTTTTCAACACTTTAATGAAGTATTGTGCAGCAGATTTACCCAATGCAATTCATTGTTTTATATCCAACTGCTGCTTCCATGAACATTGATTATGAATCAGAGCAAGACAAAATACACATCAACTTCAACTTTTTCTCCATTTCTCATACTGTTACTTATTGGTCCACTGGTGAGGATTTTGGTCTTCTTGATATTGAGTTGTAATCTATGTTGAACACTGCAATCCTTGATCTTCATCAGCAAATACTTCAAGTCCTCTTCATTTTCAGCAATCAGGGTTGTGTCATCTCCATATCACAAGTGGTTAATAAGTCTTCCTCCAATCCAAATGCTGAGATCTTCTTCATGTCAGACAGCAACTCTGCTTATTTGTTCAGCACACAGATTGAATGAGTGTGGCGAAAGGACCCATCCCTGACGCACACCTTTCCTTATTTTAAGCCATTTAGTATTACCTTATTCTGTTAGCACAACTGCCTCTTCATTCCTGTAGAACTTTCACACAAGCACAATGAAGGGTTCTGGAATTCCCGTTCTTCTCTAGGCTATTCATAGTTTGTTATGATCCGCACAAGCCCCTTTGCATAGTCAATGAAGCATGAGCAAACACCTTTTTTGGTATTCTCTGCTTTAAGGCAAGATGCATCTGAAACCAGTAATGACCTGCCTCTTTCGGTATCCTCTTCGGAATCCACCCTGAACCTCTGATCGCTCTGTTCCACAGTTGGCCCCTGGCCTGCTGTTAGCTGCTGATATTGGACTTTTCCATTATTTCTTCCAACACATGTTATCAATTTAATTTCAGTGTATTCCATCTGGAGAAGTCTTTGTGTATAGTCACGTTTTGTGTTGCTGAAAAAAGGTATTTGTTTATGAACCAGTCATTGGTCTTGCAAAAGTCTATTGTGTGATCTCCAGCTTGGTTTCTGGAACCAAGACTACATTTTCCAACTATTGTTTCTTCCTCTCTGTGTGCCGCCATCATGTTCCAATCTCTGATAATTATCTGTGCATTATGATTATACATTTGATCCAGCTCACACTGAAGACATTGGTAGAATTCCTCAATTTCTTCATCACTATCTTTAATGGTCAGTGCATAAATTTGAATAATAGTTTTACTGACTTGATTTTCTATTATGTAGATAGACACTATCCTATACAGACAGCATTGCACTTCAAGATAGATCTTCAAATATCATTTTTAAGAATGAATGGGAAGTCACTCCTCTTGAATCTGTCATTCCTAGCATAATAAACAATATGATGTTTTGATTCAAAATGACCAATACCAGGCCATTTCAGCTCATCGATGCCTAGGATATTGATCTTTATGGGTTGTTTCATTTTGACGACTTACAATTTTCCTAGATTTATACTTTGCGCATTCCAAGGCTCAATTCTTAGTAAATTTTTGCAGCTGTTTCTACTCATTTTGAGTTGTGCCCCCTCAGCCAACGAAGGCCCCCATAAGCTTGACTCCCACAGGCTTTACTCCATCCACGCCTTTATGGTGGCCTCTATTGTAACTAATCAGCTCTTCATCAGTCATAGCTCAAGTGCCTTCTGACCTGAGGGACTCATCTTCTGACACTATCTCTGGAAAGGCTTTGATGCTTGCATAAGGTTTTCAGTGGCTAAGTCTTCTGACATGGATGGTTGATTTCTTCTTCAGAGTCTTCTCTTAGTCTGGAAGCTCCTCTGAACCTGTTCACCTTTACTGACCCTGCTGGCTTTTGAAATGCCAGTGACATAACTTCCACCATCACAGCCACAAAAGCCAGCACAGTAAACAAGCAGACAGACAAGTGGCAGTGCTGTGGTTAGTCCCATCAATTCACAAACGTCCTATTGACTAGAGAAGGGAGCAGGAGCCAATCCTGTGCCATCCTTGCAATCCATGTTGGGCTTGTCCACTTCTGCATCTCTGGTCTTCCTTATCCCTGGTACAGCTTTCACATTCATATGAGGCAACTGAAAATACCATGGCACACCCTGGTCCTCAGTGATAACTTTTCTCATGAACACTTTAAAGAGATATGTTTTCAATCAGATTTGCCCAAGTCAACAGGTCATTTACTGATCAGATGATCCAGCAGTTCCACTTGAAAGCAGGACTGCAAACAGCTCCTTCATAGTAGCCAGAGGGTGGAAACAACCAAAGTGTCCCTACACAGACAAAGGAATAAAGAAAATGTGGTAAATGTATGCAGAGGAATATTTTTCAACCATATAAAAAATGACATTTTAATGCATACTATGAATGATCCCTGAAAATGTTATATCAAATGAACTGCTAGACATAAAAGAATAAGCTGTGTATGATCCTACGTACATGAAGCAGTCAGGATGTGCAAGTGCATAGAAACCAAAATTTATTAGTGCTTACCAGGGGTGAGATAAAAGTAAAGGGGAGGGGCACAGAATTCATCTGTTTGGGATGATGACAGATTTTTCAAAATAGAAAATAGATATGACACACAGCATTATTAAATGGCCAATGTTTTGTAATATTGATTTTTCAATATGTAGTAATTAAAAACAAGATCATACAGAGATCAATACAATAATGAACAGCCCAAAGGCACTATGCCACTAGGGATCCTTAGGCAAATAATAGACTGGTCTATAAGTGGAAAGATAGTATTAGGAGGTACACACACTAAGAATAATCAACAATTTGAGATAAATCAATCTACTATCATTGAGGGTAGATTTACTCAAGGACAGAATTCAGAGGGTTAAGAAAGGAGGTAGATGGAAGCAAGAAACATGGAGGAAGTGGGATAAGTGATGGTACAATGAGGGGACTGTGATGAATGAAATAAAACAAAAATGTGTGTGGATTGTTGATATGCTTTGTAAACCTTCACCTAACTCACAATAAGAAGCCAAAAATTATGAAAAAGAATTTAAATTTTCCCAAGTAAGGGCAAAATGTAAAACGAATCGCACAAGTCTGATGAACTTTAAATCTCAATTGTACAACTTTAACATCATCAAGTCAAATTGAATTTTAATTCATCCATACCCCAATCTGTTTCCCTACCTCTGGGCTTACTAACAAGTGTTCTTTTTAAAAAAATGTATTTGGAAAGTATGCGATGAACACACAGAGCTCAGGAACACAACGTGATCAACTTCCCAGAGCACCTCTTGTTTAGCCTTCCAGTCATTAGGCCTCCAGCCCAAACAACCACAAGATAGTGATGTCTATTGCTATGGAATAATTGCCTTTATTTTTATCTTAATATAAATGGAAAGGCACAATATGTACTCTGTTGTGTCTGGCTTTTACTGCTAACCATTTTACTGCCAACAGAACCATGTTGTTGTGTTTATTGGTAGGCTCCTCTTTTTTATTTCTGTGTATTCCATCTTAATAATGGATTACATTTAAAAACTCCATTTTAATTTAATGAGACATTTGGGTTGCTTCCAATATTTTGGGTTACATGAATAAAGCTCACCTGGAAATCTTTTTTTGTTAAACATTTTATTAGGGACTCATACAACTCTTATCACAATCCATACCTACTCAATTATGTAAAGCATATCTGTACATTGTTTGCCCTCATCATTTTCAAAGCATTTGCTCTCCACTTAAGCCCTTGGCATCAGGTCCTCTTTTGTTCCCCTCCCTCCCAGCTCCCCCTTCCCTCGGGAGCCCTTGATAATTTATAAATTATCATTTTGTCATATCTTGCCCTGTCAGACTTCTCCCTTCACCCGCTTTTCTGTTGTCCATCCCCCAGGGAGGAGGTCACATGTAGATCCTTGTAATCGGTTCCCCCTTTCCAACCCACTCACCCTCTACCCTCCCAGTATCGCCCCTCACACCCCTGGTCCTGAAGGTATCATCCGCCCTGGATTCCCTGTGCCTCCAGCTCCTATCTGCACCAGTGTACATCCTCTGCTCTATCCAGACTTGCAAGGTGGATTTCAGATCATGGTATATGGGGGGGGGGAGGAAGTATTTAGGAACTGGAGCAAAGCTGTATTCTTCATCATTCTACATCGCACCATGACTGACTCATCTCCTCGCCTAGACCCCTCTGCAAGGGGATCTCCAGTGGCCGACAAATGCTTTGGGTCTCCATTCTGCACTTCCCCCTTAATTCACTTTGTTAAGATTTTTTTTTTCTGATGATGCCTTCTACCTGATCCCTTCGCAACCTCTTGATCGCACAGGCTGGTGTGCTTCTTCCATGTGGGCTTTGTTGCTTCTGAGCTAGATGGCTGCTCGTTCACCGTCCAGCCTTTAAGACCCCAGACACTATCTCTCTTGATAGCCGGGCACCATCAGCTTTCTTTGCCACATTTACTTATGTACCCATTTGTCCTCAGCGATCGTATTATGGAGGTGTGCACCTAATGATATGCTTTTTTTGTTCTTTGATGCCTGATAACGGATCCCTTCAGAACCATGTGATCACACAGGCTGGTGTGTTCTTCCATGTGGGCTTTGTTGCTTCTGAGCTAGATGGCCGCTTGTGTATCTTCAAGCCTTTAAGACCCCAGACGCTATATCTTTTGATAGTCGGGCACCATCAGCTTTCTTCACCGCATTTGCTTGTTCACCCGCTTTGGCTTCAGCCGTTGTGTCAGGAGGGTGAGCAACATAGAATGCCAATTTAATAGAAGAAAGTATTCATGCATTGAGGGAGTACTTGAGTAGAGGCCCAAGATCCTTCTGCCACCTTAATACTAAACCTATAAATATAGGCACATAGATCTATTTCCCCATCCTCATATATATATTTGCATATGTACATGTCTTTGTCTAGACCTCTATAAATGCCCTTTTCCTCCCAGCTCTTTCCTCTATTTCCCTTGAATTTCCTCCTGTCCCACTATCATGCTCCGTCCCCACCTGGGTTTCAGTTATACCTCTTCATTACCTTACCATTGATCATTTCCTACCAGACCTGCCAACCCACCTCACCACCAATTTGGATCCCTTGTTGTTTCCTTGTCCCCGAGTTTAACACCACTTCCTTACCCACCACCTCCCCCGATCCCCTGTCGCCCCAGAACTGTCTATTCCATTGTTTTTCCTCCAGATAGTTCATCCAGCCTATCTTATTTAGACAGACCTGCAGAGATAATAACATGCACAAAAACAAGACAGAGCAAAACCAAGCAATAGTATACAACAAAACAACAACAACAATCCACTGACAAAGAACAAAACAAAACACAACAAGAAAGAAAAGCTTGTAGTTAGTTCAAATATCGTTTGTTGGCCTTTCGGAGTGTTTTCCAGTCCAGTCTGTTGGGGCACCATGCCCTGGCCCCAAAGTCCACCTTCAGCATTCCCTGGGGACCTTGCCACTCCATTCCCTTGCTGTTCCGCTGCACTCCCCCAGTGCTTTGCCTTGGTGTGGTGGGATCAGGTCGGGCACAATTCTCACACTGTGTCTCCTGTGCTGTCCCCTGCAGGGCCATGGGTCAGTGAGGGACATTATATCTCATAGTTGGGCTGGCCATGTTGTCCTCTCTGTGGACTGGCTGATATAATTGGGGTCATCATCCTCAGGGCCTGGTGGGCCAGGCTGTGCTCCACTCTCTCCTCCTTCTCCTTCATCTGCTCCCATGTGCTCCGATCAGATATGACCCTCTCCAGGAGCTGCAGATTCAATGTCGTCCTTTGAAAAATTCTTCTTGGGGGAGGGGCAGGCATCCACTTAATATTTGGTACTGGGGCCAGCCTCCCAGACCTCTCCACTGGTTCCCTACTCCATGCCGGAATGTTGCATTCACACCTTGGAGCACTGGGTTGAAGTCTGGTCCCTCTTTCCCTGTGGAGATATAAACAACACCCTCCCCTTGGGTGGATTAGTGCCCCATGCCCCCGCTCCCCTTTTCTTCCTTATATTCATCCTTTTGTTTTCCTTTCCCAACCGCCTCCCCAGTTGTCTACCATGTGCATCCCTGGATTTGATCTGGTCCCTGCCATACTACACGGTCCTCACCCCAAGAATGTTTGTATACAGTAGCTTTATCGCTATGCCCCTTTTGCATTTTTTAATACTTATCTCAGCGGGCTCATGTTGTACTTGTCCTTTTGTGCCTGACTTACTTCGCTTAGCATGATTTCCCCCAGTTCTTCCCATGCCGCTATGTGCCTCATACGTTCATCACTGCTTTTTAGTGATGTGTAGTACTCCATTGTATGTATATACCACAGTTTTTAATCCAATCGTCAGGTGATGGAAATTTGGGTTGCTTCCAGCTCCTTGCAATTGTGAACTGTGCCGCAATGAACATTGGAGCACAGATGTCTGGTCTTGGTTTGTTTCTTGCCTCTTCTGGGTATATGCCCAGTAGGGGGATTGCTGGGTCATATGCTAACTCTATTTCCATCTGTTTTAGGTATCGCCAGATTGATTTCCATAGTGGCTGTACGTACTTACAGGCCCAACAGCAGTGGATGAGAGTTCCTGTCTCCCCACAGCCCCTCCAACACTTGTTGCTTTCTGATTTTTTGAATTTGGCTACCTTTGAGGGTGTTAGGTGGTACCTCATTGTTGTTTTAATTTACATTTCTCTTTTGGCTAAAGATTGGGAACATTTTCTCATATGTTTGTTGGCCATTCTGATTTCTGTCCGTGTGAAACTTCTGTTCAAGTGCTTTCTCCACCTCTCAAGTGGTCAATTAGTTTTTTTCTTTTTGGAAGCTAGCAGAGTACTGTAGGTTTTAGTATTAAGGCCTTTGTCTGATGTGTCATTGCTAAACATGTTTTCCCAGTCCGTGGACTCTCTTATTATTCTCTTGGTGAATTCTTTCGATGTACACAGGTGGTTTATCTTCAGTATATCCCATTTGTCAATTTGTGCCTCCTCTGTGTTTGTGTGCTTCCCTATTTCTGATAGCCTGTGTATTCCCTGTGCCAAAGTTTTCCAGTTGGTCCCAATTCCCTCATTAATGGTCGTAATTGTTTGGGGTTTAACTTCAAGGTCTATGTTTATGGGGGATTGGAATCCCTGCATAGAAATAGCACCCCTCCCACAAAGAAAAATCACAGGGAAACTGTCAAAGAATTGTTGCAAGACTGAATAAACCCTGGGAGGTTTGAAAGAACTGAAGGCAATTACTTTTGTTTTGGTTTTATGTTTGAAACAAACTTCTGTGTCACAAAAGCCTCCAAGTCCATTTTAGTTTTGTTTTTTTTCCTTTTTTTAAGCCAATGATCTGTGAGTAGATACATAGATAGATGGGCTAAATGACTTGGAGAGTGTATTAGTCTGGGTGCTTTAACGAAACAAATCCACAGAAACTCATATGAATAAGAAAGAGTTTTATATAAAGGTTAATTGTGCATCAAGAAAATATCCCAACCCAGTGCCTCCCAAGCCCACAAGTCGAACATTAGCCCATATGTCTGATACCAATCCACAAAGTCCTCCTCCATCTCAAAAAACACACGAGGTGATGCAGACTGCAGGAGGAAAACTGAATCAGTGAACATGTAAACATCTCAGCATTGGCAGGGGTCTCCACACGGGTGCTCCAGCACCCAGGGCTGCACTGGGGTAGGTCCATGTGGCTTCTTCTCGAGGATGTCTTACAGGAAGCCAACCTTGCAAGCTTAAGCAGGGAACTGCTAAGGCAGCTGCACCCTGGTCCGACCATCAGAAAGCAAGAGACCCAAGAACTAGAAAGTCAAGGCTCACTGAGCCATTTATCCCTCCTCCCTTCAATTAACCCCACATGTGTTTGTCAGCCAGGTTGGCACAATAAACTAACTACCTCAGAGAGGAAGACTCTAAGTACATAACTATGAATAGGGGTGTGTGTGTATACATATATATTTATATGTATATATACACATACATGTATATATTTATATATATAAGTATATATATATTTGACATAGGAAATGTATGCTTAACTTTGCTGCAAATATATTCATGAATGCGGTGGAGCGTACATGGACAAAGTTATGAAAACTTCTTAGACATAACCAAATACATTGCGGTAATGAGTCACTTGGTCTATGGACTCAGGACCATAGTCTCTGGGGATGGCAAGGTCAGTTGTCATAACAAAGCTCAGAAAAAAACCAGTATTCTCCATCCTACTTGGGTGAATAGCAAATTATGCTGTAAAAGCTAGTGAGATGTCACCTAAGGTGCAGCTGTTTATCTATCTGTGTCTGAAGGAATGAAGAGTGAAAACAAAATGAAGACACATGGAAATAAACTAGTCCAATCCACTAAAGGACCATGCAAATATCAGTCTCTGAGACTCTGAGATAAAAAGAAGTATATGGTGTCTGGTTACTGCTATCAATTGCTCTAAAAGAGATCACAGATTAGAAGGTTCTGGAGAAGATGTTAAACAAAACTCAAAATCATTTTTTTAAAAGATTTGCTTTATTGTCAAAAACTGGTTCCTGACTATCAGAAAGAATAGTGTCTGGGGTCTTAAAGGCTTGTTTTCACAGAAGCAACCATCTAAGTGAGACAACAATTAACTACACATGGAAGAAGCCCACCAACATCCTTGATCCAAAAATTGCAGATTACATAATCCAAATCTGAAGGAGGAAATAGTATCAGAGTTTAAATTGTAAGATTCTGGTTTGCAAAAGGCTACGGATGGCAGTGGAAGTCCAAAATACATTTGCAGGATCCACACAAGGAATAAGCCTCTGGTGATTTCCCTTTACCAGAATTGAAGGATGCTAAAGCCTCCTTATCCAATAGAGAGTATTGGAGCGATGCCTATCGTACATTAAAATGATAATTTGGCTTGAACTGTTACAACTTTGTCACTTAATCTCCCCTCTTATGCACTTCGAGCTTTATTTGTTTTTAATACTCTGTGTTATATTATTTATATTGGGGTTTGTTTTGGTTGTATTTTGTCATTTTGAATCTTTGCTATGTGTTTTTCTATATTTTGCGGTGTGTGAAACCAAGGCAAGATGAACCTATAGAGATAACAGCTAGAATGTCCGGGAGGAACAATGGGCGACTTGGTGTTAAGGAGGAGCTGATATCAAGGATTTAAATAAAGAAGAAAATGTTTTGAAACTGATTTTGGTAGCAATTGTACAATACTGCTTGATGCAATTGCACTATGGAATGGTCTGATGTCTTACTTACCATATATACTCGAATATAAGCCATCCCGAGTATAAGCCAAGGTACCTAATTATTACCTGGGAAACCAGAAAAACTGATTGACTTGAGTATAAGCCTAGGGTGGAAAATGCAGAAACTATTGGTGAGTTTCAAAAATCAAAGCAAATGAAAATAAAATTACTAAAAATTAAGACATCCGTGGGGTAATGTATGTAAATATTTATTTTAAATAAAAAACATAAATAAAAGGACAAGTCATTTAACATTAGTAAACCAGCACAGTAAGTGGAAAATAGGTTCAACAAAAACAATACGATATCAACAATGATACCTTAAGAGTACTAATCCCTGAGCTCAATCAGCAACCGAGCTAAAATGTAAAGAGTTAAAATCCTTCAAAACTGGATTCCTCATCACCATCCATATCCCAATGCAAAGCTTCAGCTGGTGTGAGGTCATCATAGACGCTGGCCTCACTGAGATCACCGTCATCACCATCACTGCTGTCATTTTCATACCAAGCGCAGTCTTCACTGCCATCCATAGCATTACTAATACTACATTTCTGGAAGGCACGTCGAACCATTTCTTCTGGAATGTCTTCCCATGCATCTCAAACCCACTTTGCTATTAACTCGGTCAGGCTTCATGAGATTTCCTCCTTTTGTTAGTCGGGCTTGACCAGGTGACATCCATTCATGCCACATCCTTCGCCCATGGTCTTTAAAAGGCTCATTCAAAGATACGCGTCATAGGACAGCTCTGATTAGTTAGATGTGAGTAAACATTCAAAGCCCTGCAGTTTCAGCGGGGCTTTGAATGAACAGTGAAGAAACAGCAATCACCCGCAAGATAATGGGCACTTGTCCCATTACCTCTGGGGGGCCCCAGCGAGATGTTATACCTCTCTGGGGTACCACTGACCCGTGTATAAGCCGAACCTCAGATTTTCAGCACATTTTTTTGTGCTGAAAAACGGCTTATACACGATTATATACGGCAGCTCCTAATAAAATGGTTTGGGGAAAAACAAAACAAAACGATATATAAGTATGCTCAACAGAATAAGGGAAATGTAAGTTAAGACCACAGTTAAATATCTGTCACTAACAGAACAGCAAAAATTTTAAAATGCTGACAAAGTATTGGGAAAGATGTGGAGCAATAAGAACTCCCATATAATGCTGACAAGAATGAGAAATGGTGCGGTCATTAAAAAAACTTTTTATTGGGCATTGTGTGAATTTATGCAGAATAATCCATTTTTCATTCAATTCATACACATTTTGATTGCAATCCCCAATATGTAATATCACGTACCCCATTTTCTCCGTGTGTCTCCGGTTTCCAGTCCTCCTTTTTGATCTGAAATGGTTGGTCATTTTAAGGTGTGCCTACTTCCCTAGTGTTGTCATTCGCCTGTCTTATAGACCTGCATTTTGCTTTGTTGAAATTCAGCCATGGAGATCGGTTTATTTCCAGTCCCGAAAGTAAGGGTTGCAGTCTTGCGGGTCTTTGCACATTTCATGATAATTTTTTTTATTTTGTCTTCTCGAACTGCCCTTTGAAATTTTCTGCTCATCTCTCCATGTGCTTTAGCAACTTTATGATTAAGTGCAGGTTTCAGAGTTTCTTCTGACATCCACTTTGTTCTTTTCTTTCTTTATTTCCTGTATTTTAAAATCACATTTTGCTTTCTTTACGTAGGATGCTCTTGATGTCATTCCACAGCCCATCAGGTCTTCTGATTAGGGTTAAATTTTTTCACCATGCGTTTTCAATCTGTACGCTGAATGTATAAGCAGAGAAGCTGGATTATATGAAAAAGAATGTGGCATCAGGATTGGAGGAAGGCTTATTAACAACCTGCAATATGCAGATGATACAACCTTGCTTACTGAAACTAAGGCGGGCTTGATGTACTTGCTGACCAAGATCAAGGATTTCCAGCCTCCAGTATGGATGACAACTAATGTGAAGAAGACCCAAACTCCTCTGAACTAGACCAATAGGTGACATCAGGATAAATGGAGAAAAAATTGAAGTTGTCATCGATTTTTATCTTGTTCGGATCCACAATGATTGCCGTAGCCCAGCCCCAGTTAACTCTTTAGGCATTATTTGTCATGTCTATGAATTTTTCATAAATATTTTCCCTTACCAAATTCTTGCTGCCAAGCGTTGCTAGGAAAAAGAAAATGGAACTCCCTGTTAACCCAGGTGGTACACAAGAAAATGGACTTTGCTTACCTCAGCCACCTTGTGTCAAAATAGCTGGCCATCCATTCTGAACAAAAGCTCTGTGCCTCATGCCTCTCACCCCCACTTTTTCCTCTAAGCCGCCTGGGTCCCCTTCGCAATGAAATCTGTGCATGTGGGAGGCATGAGCTGTAGATCTATTTAAAAAGTAGAGAGCATTCCTTTGGCTGCCACTAATGCTTGCCCCCACCAGCAAGAGTTCAGTAAGTCTAAAGATGGGACTCTCTCACACACTGCACCCCTGTAAGGGAACATAAGACAAAGATCATGAAGCTGACTCAGCAAGATCCACTAGATACTTCGGAATCATTTCACCCACGACTGCAACCTGGTCAACAGGTTGGTTCCTTATCAACAGGACACCAGTAATAGTGTGACTTCTATCTCCCCACCAATAGGCAAGATGATCAATGTGAGTTCTAAGAAGTAGGGACCACCCAATCCCTTCAGATAGAGGTGTTCTCTTTAGTTAGTAAGACCATTTGCAAAGCTAAAGTAGTGTGAGAAAGAAATAAACCCCAAGTCGAGGGAAATTCCATATGTAGGCAGAAAGAGAAGCAGCCTCAAGCTTTCACAACCACCAGAACCATCTACAGAGCTTGTTAAAATGCCGATTCCTTGCCCTTCTCCAGGTTTTCGATCTAACAGGTCTTGGTTAACAGGTCCCATTGTTGGTGGTTCAGGAGCACTACATGTTGATTATCATTCTCACTTCCTCCATAGGCACACTGGAGCAGGGGTTAGGACACAAAGTTCCCTTTCTCATCTTCAAACTTCTAAAATTATTATGGTTGGCCAACTTGTACTAAGTGAGCTACCTAAAATAATTTGTGGCCATCAGCCTCTGAAACCTATACAGATTTAAAAAATATTCAGTAACAGTTTTATTGTTTTCATTACATATTATTTAATATTTTCATGAATACTTTGCAACTCTTTTTTAAAACCATTGTATTGCAGGCTCTGTACAGACGTTTGTAGTTTATACAATACCTCCTAGCCATATGATTAATGCTCATGCTAATCCTGGGGTAGGGGTGGCGTGCTGGCATGAATACTCTATTTTGCAGATGAGGAAACTGAGTCTCAGAGAAGGAAAGTTACTGGGCAGAGTTGTCAAGCTGTAATTCAAAACTTGATCTTCATCTTCAAGCCCTGGGGTGTGCATGTGGGGGGAAAACCCCGCTCTCAAACTAGAGGGGCATGAAGCAGCTAAATCTTTATTTCCCTTTTAACCCCTCAAGCATGTGGAAAGGGACTTGAAAAGTCAGATCCTGAGGTACTTTTGCCACTGAGAACTATATGCCACTAGAGAACACGCCTTTGTCACTAGGCTGCCAGCTCCCAGCGCCCTTCCCATTACTAATTCTTAGCCCTGTCATTCTTGTCACTCAGAGGGCACGTGCTCCCCCTGGTTGCTCTTCCTGAACAGAGCTCCATCCTGCACACCTCTGTCTCCTTCAGCCCTCAGAGCGTCTGGACTGAACTCCTTTCCTCCTAGCACAAATTTACGGAGGCCAGGAAAAGCCTTGAGACCCGACTGAAAGGCCAGGATAGTCCTCAGGGAGGATTTTTCTCCTCTTTCCAATCTGGGGACCCTGTTTGCTAATAGTCTTCTTCAAACTTCCCATTCAACATTTTTAAGGCATTGGCCTCAAGATGAGCTGCAGAATTTGACCTTCTTGATCAGTTCTGATGGATTAATGACTCTTCTGTCCATCCCCACACGAGGAGCCAATTTGCTGGTGAGAAAAGTCCTTGGAGCTGAGTCTCATGGGAGCCCCACTAGTGCTATGCCAATGGCATTTCAGTGAGTTAAGAAAGTCTAGCAAGGATATATATATATATATATATATATATATGATAGTGTGTCAGTTTTGAGGATTAAGAGTGTAGGGGTGGACCAAAAGATGAAAAAAGAAATCACCGCCTCAACAATTATAGTAGGTGACTGCAATACACTGCTCTCTGAGAAAGATAGATCACTTGGAAAGAAACTCAGCAAGGAGGCTAGTAGACAATTTGACTTGATAGATATCTACAGAGCCAAAAATTTATCAATGCATCTTGATTGCATATTTGATCAATTTCAGATTGATCAAATGTCTTCATCACTAGTTTTTTATGGTTGGGGCATAATTTGAGTAATAGTTATATTGATTGGATTTCCTTGAAGGTAGATATATATAATTCTATCACAGACAGCATTATACTTAAAGATCATTTTTGAAATGTCCTTTCTGACAATGAATACAATGCCATTTCTCTTGTGTAATTCTTGGTATACTAAACCATATGCTTTTCTAACTCAACATTACCCATATCAGTCAGTGTCAGTTCCTTAATGTATAGGCTATCAATTTTTTTGTTTTTAATTTAAATTTTTATTATTATTTTCTAATTTAATATTATTTGGGAGTTAATACATACACCACATAAAGTTATTCATATCCACATATGGATAATTTGTGCCCTTTAATGCCTTAAAACTACTTTTATTGGGGGTTCTTACATCTCTTATCACAATCCATACATTCATCCACTGTGTCATGGACATTTGCACATATGCCGCCATCATCATTTTCAAAGCATTCTCTTCCCACTTGAGCCCCGGATATCAGCTCCCCATTTCCCCCGCTTCGTCCCCCTCCTTCCCTCTCTCATGAACCCTTGATAAGTTATAGATTATTATTTACATATCTTACTTACATCGTCCTCCGTCACACCTCACCCACTTTTCCGATGTTCATTCCCCTGGGAGGGAGGAATAGGTTGATCCTTGTGATAGATTCCTCCTTTCTTCCCCCATCCTCCCTAGTTCTCCTGGTATATCTACTCCCATTGTTGGCCCTGAGGGGTTTATCTGTCCTGGATTCCCAGTGTTGCAGGCTCTTATCTGTAGCTCTGGTCTACTCTGATTTGTAAGGCAGAATGGAGGTCATGATAGTGGGGTGAAGGAAGCACCAAAGAACTAGCGGAAAGTTGTGCATTTTATCGGTGCTACACTGCATTCTGGCTGGTTCATCTCAACATTTTTGATCCATGTCCCATCAACAAATGTACATCCAAAAGGGTTTCCTTCCACAGGCTTTACTTCATCCACATCATGATGGTTGACTAGACTTTGAGAAGGCAGCTCTTCCTTAGTTGTATAATGAGTACCTTTCAATCAGAGGGCAACAAATTATGACACTATCTCTGATAATGTTCTGCTTTTATTTATTAGGTTTTCAGTAGCAACAATGTTTCAATGCTATCACTAATGTTTTCAATGGCTAATTCTTCATAAATTGACAACCAATTCCTTCTTCATCTATACTTAGGATGTTAGGTGGGACCCTATTCACTTTGGGTAACCCTGTTGGTATTTGAAATGCCAATAGCATGGTTTTCATAGTAAGACAAACTGACAGAAAAATGGTGGAAAGCACCATAAAACAAACACAGGAATATAGACATAGGAAAAGATAGGTGTGATGGATCTCTACTAGAGTGAATATTTGAGGGGTGATTTGGGGATAGAGCCACAAGGGGGAAATGAGAAGTTTGGGATGGGGTGTGTGTTTTACAAAACTTATTTACATGTCCATGAAGAATTATGTCTACCAGTTACTACAACCCGCTACCTCCTCTCAATGCCCTAAGTGATGTGAGCTCCAGTCAGTCAAAGGAGTCTGGAAAAGTAGAATGAAGAGAAGCTCCCAGGAGACTTGAGCTGTAACTGAATGAGGCTGCCTCCTTGATTAGAAAGGAGGACCCCAGGTCTTTGAGGGAAGAGAGATGGCTCATTCATTCAATTATTCATTTGTTCATTTGTGGTGGGATGAAAACAATTGTTATTTTCAGAGCTAGCTACAGTGTGAATGTGGCAGCTCTAGAGGAAGACTGAATTTTAGCAGAATTAAAAAAAGAAGGAAAAAGGGTTAATGTATAGAATCAGCCTATTAGGGTCACATGGCCATGAGAAGCAACACTGGTGGGCACCATGAAGGGGAAAGAAGCAAGGTCAACAAGAAAGAAATTGTTTTGTGTAATAAAGTAAAAGGCATTTTCTCCCTTCCTCTGGTGAGCCAGAAGAATGAAGTTAGAAAAACCCTGGAACTGATAGGGAGGAACACTGGAAGTAAAACTCTAGAGAAGCTGAGAGCAAAGTAAACTACACGTTCCTTAAGGATAAGGGTGCCAGTGAGCCTGTGAATTCCCTGAAGTTTATATGTCACTGTGCTGTCATCCCTTTCTGTACCTTTATCACCATCATCATGATTTGTATTGAGCATGTACTACATGCAAATACAGTGATGTTTGATATGCTTTATGTCTCTGAAGACTCAGAACAACCCTATAAGGTAAATAGTGTCAAAATACCCAATTTTCAGATGCAAAACCAAGCGGTAAGTGGCTAAGCAACTTGTTCAAAGTTAGTCAGCTACTTCAGGCAGGACAATAGTCTATGTCTGTGATGTAAAACATTACCTTTAAACATTTTCAATTGCCTATCTCATCAGTTAAATATTTTTTATCATGGATACCCAATATATAAATATATACTTTTAGCGTATGTACTTTGCACCACTGTTGAAAGCTAGAGTTTTAAAATAGATAAGATAAAACTGAGATAAATGAGACCTGATGACTTTATCCTACCATTACCTAATGTATTAGGACATAACATACAAAGAGTGAAGGCTTCATCAATTATAGAGAAATAGCACATTTCATATTGCTTTGATAATTTCAACTTTTGGCCAGCTTTTTGCAACATATCAATAGATTGTCTGTAGCCTACGCAAGATGTGTTCCCAGATTCGTTGATGTTCCATTGGTGCTATTGTCTTATCAATAATTTGCTTGCATGGTTAGTATTATCTTCAATCTGCAGTTTCTCTGCAGGATATTTTTAAAGACATGTAATCTACTTAGTGAGGATGACTTAGATTCAAACTGGATATTGAGTGTGACATGTTAATTCAGTGTGCTTTTAATTTTCATTTTCCTAATTACCAATGATTTTGAGCATCTTTTCATGTGCTCCTTGGCCAGTCGTTTTTTGTCTTCTGTGAACTATTTTTTTTAACATTTTGTTCAGGGATCTTACAGTTCTTTTAATTATTCATACATCAATTGTATCAAGAACAGTTGTACATATGCTGCCATCATTATTTTCTAGACATTTACTTTCTTTTCTTTTTGGATTTCTGAGACTAACTTTTAAAAATCATTTTATTGGGGCTCATACAACTCTTATCACAATCCATACATACATCAATTGAGGAAAGCACCCTTATACATTGATTGCCCTCATCATTCTCAAAATTTGCCTTCTGCTTGGGTTCCTGGAATCAGCTCATTTTCCTTTTCTCTTTCCCCTTCTCTCCCCTCTCCTTCCTCCCTCATGAACCCTTAATAATTTATAAATTATTATTTTATCTTATCTTACATTGCCCGGCGTCTCCCTTCACCCACTATCCTGTTGCCCGGAGGTTATATGTAGATCCCCGAGATCGGTTCCCCCTTTCTACCCACCCTTTCCTCCCGGTATCGTCACTCTCACAGTTGGTCCTGAGGGATTCATCTGTCCTAGATTCCCTGTGTTTCCAGATCCCAACTGTACCGCCGTGCATCCTCTGGTCTAACCAGGTTTACAAGGTAGAATTGGGATCATGATAGTTGGGGGTGGGGTGGGGAGGAAGCATTTAAGAACTAGAGGAAGGTTGTGAGTTTCATCATTGCTACACTGAACCCTGAGTGACTCATCTCCTCTCCACTACCCCTCTGCAAGGGATGTCCAGTTGTCTACAAATGGGCGTTGGGTCCCCATCACGCGCTCCTTTCATCCACGATAATATGATTTTTTCCCCCGCCTTTGGTGCTTGAAACCTGGTCCCCTCGACCCTTCATGGTCACATGTGTTGGTGTGCTGCTTCCATGTGGACTTTGTTGCTTCTGGGATAGATAGCCGCTTGTTTACTTTCAAGCCTTTAAGTCCCCAGATGCTATATCTCTCAAAAGCTGGGCACCATCAGCCTTCTTCACCACACTTACTTATGCACACATTCGTCTTCAGTGTTTATGTGGGGAAGGTGATCCCACAATGATGTTTTTTGTTCTTTGGTGTGTGCTACTTGATCCCTTCAACACCTCGTGTTCACACAGGTTAGTGTGCTTCTTGTCTGTGGACTTTGTTGCTTCCGAGCTAGATGGCCGCTTGTTTACCTTCAAGTCTTTAAGACACCAGACACTATATCTTTTTGATAGCCGGGCACCATCAGCTTTCTTCACCATGTTTGCTTATGCACACATCTGTCTTCAGCGATCATGTCAGGAAGATGGGTATCATGGAATGAACATTTAGCTGAGCCAGGTGCTATTGTATTGAGGGAGTGCATGCGAGGAGGCCCAATGTCCACCTGCTACCCTACTACTGAACCTATAATTATATGCACATAGGTCTATTTCCCCCATAATCATAAATATATTTATATATGTGCATGTCTGTATTTAGGCTTCTATGTATGCCTTTTGATTCCTATGCCTTTCCTCTATTTCCTTACGCTTTCCTCCTGTCCCACTACCATGTTCAGCCTTCATTCTGGTTTCAGTAATTCCTCTCGGTTACATTGCCCTTGGTCACTCCCTACCAGTCCTCTCATCCCCTCCCTCAACTGGTTTTGAACCACTCGTTGTTCCCTTGCCCCTGGGTTGGTCAACACCCCCTCCCTTACCCGACCTCTCACACTCTCATGTCCCTCCGGGACCGTTGGTCCCGTTATTCTCACATTGTTTGTCCAGCCTATCTTATCTAGGTGGACCTGCAGATATAGTAATATGTGCATAAAAAATGCGGATGGCTTTGACAGCACCAAAGTGGCACATAAGAACATGGCGTTGACAGCTGCAACACCAACACACTAACAAACAAAAAAGCCACAGACATACGAAACGTAAAAGAAGAGAGAAAAAAAGAAAAACAAAATAAAAAGACAGAAAAAAAACCCAAACTATTAGTATTTCAAGGTCTGTTTGTTGACCTTTAGGAGTGTTTTCCGGACAAGTCTGATGGGGTGCCACATCCTGGCCCCAGACTCCATCCTTTATACTCCCTCGGGACCTCCTTGCTCTGCTTCCCTGCCGCTCCATTGCACACCCCCAGTGTTTTGCCTCAGCGTGTGTGGGGAGGTCAGCTCAGTCGCACATCCCCACTGTGTCTCAGGTGCTGTCCTGTGTAGGGCCATGGGTCAGTGCAGAATGTCGCCTCTCGCCATGGGGCCGGCTATATGGTCCTCTTGGTACATTGGGCCCTTTGAGCTGGGCTATCGTCCTCTGAGTTTGGTGAGTCCAGGTGACCTCCACTCCATTCTTCCTCCTTCCTTTGCTTCAGCTTCCTTCTGGGTGTGGTGTGGTAGATCAGTTCCTTTCCCACACCAGATGATCTAATTTCATTTTCTGTGGTACTCCCTTTGATGGTGGGGGTTAGGCTAATTCTGGTTGGGGCCAGTGTATGGTCTAGTCTCTTTGTGTATTCCTCCACGCTTTACGTTGCCCTCCTGGTTTGGCGTGTCATGGTGGCGTCTGTATGCATGTTCCAGTTCTGTGGGGACACAACCAATACTCTCCCCCGAGTGGGTTAGTGCCCTGTGCCCCCCATGCCATTCACTCGGTTTCTCCCCACCCCACTTCTCCCTCCAGCTGCTCCACTTCCCCTTCTTTATGCTGGGATCTCATGTACCTCCCTAGGTGTGGCTTGCCCTCCCTCCAACTATCTATGCTTCCACCCGATTATTGCGTGATAGATGCTTATCCTTGTATTCCTGGCACGCTGATTGTACTTACCTCAGGGGACTCATGTTATACCTGTCCTTTTGAGTTTGGCTTACCTCACTTAACAAAGTCCCTTCCAGCTCTTCCCACAAAACAAAGTGTTTCATATGAACGTCCGTGCTTTCCAATGCTGCATAGTACTCCATTTTGAAAGAAATGGGTAGGGGGAGAGCAGGTCACTAACCCAACCATGGGGAGGGCATTGTTTATATCTTCACAGGAGAGGGATAGAGAGACCAGGCTTCAACCCGATATGCAAAGATGGGAATACAACATACTGGCATGTACCAGGGAACCAACAGAGAGGTCAGTGGGGCCGACCCCAACTACAACTATGTGGACACCACCACCCCCAACACTCAGAAGAATGCACTTCAGAGGACAGCATTGGGGCTACAGCTTGGGGAGAGGGGTGCATTAGGTTAGAGCACACAGGAGAAATGAAAAGGGATGGAGAGGGAGGAGAGGACATCCTGGCCCACCAAGCTCCAAGGATAATGTTTCCGCACAGAGCACACATAGCGCCGGCCCCACCATGGTACACAGAGTCCCTCACTGAATCATAGTGCTGCAGGAATAGTGCACGGTCTGGCCCCATCACTCTGGGGCAAGGCACTGAGGGCATGCAGCAGAGCAACAGAGGGAGCAGAGTGCTGAAACACCCAGGGGATACCAAAAATAGACTTGGGAGACAGAGTGTGGCACCCCTTCAGACTGGACTGGAAAACACTCATAAAGGCCAACAAACAGACATTTCACTATTTATAGGCTTTTCCATTTTTGTCAGTGGCTTTATTTTTGTTACTGTTATTTTGCTTTTGTTTTTGGTTGTTGTTATTGTTTTGTTGATTTTGACTTCCTTTGTGGTTTTCTTTGGCTTTGCCAGGCTTTTGCACTTATTAATGTACCTACATGTCTATCTGGATAAGATAGGTGGGATAAATAATTTGGAGATGAAAAGGACAGGACAAATGGTTGAGACGGGGATACGGGAGAAGGGAAGGTGGGATAAAGGAAGGAGAGGGTAACCAACCCAGGTACAAGGGAACAACAAGTGAACTATGATCAATGGAAGGAAGGCCGTAGGATGCCTACTGGGACTTCATCAAGGGCAATGTAGCAGCTAGGAATTACTAAGTCCAAATGAAGGTCAAACATGATGGTAGGACAAGAGAAAAGTAAAAGGAAATAGAGGAAAGAACCAGGCTGCAAAGGACATTTATAGAAGCCTAAATACAAACATGTACATATATAAATACATATATAATGAGAGGGGAATAGAACTATGACTCATAACTATATATTAATAATTAAGATCGCAGATGGACATTGGGCCTCGACTCAAGTACTCCCTTAACACAAGCACACTTCGTTCTAACAATCCGGCATTCTGTGATGCTCACCTTCCCAACAGGATCGCTGAAGACGAAACGGGTGCATAAGCAAATGTGGTGAAGAAAGCTGATGGTACAGGCTAGCAAAAGATATAGCATCTGGGGTCTTAAAGACTGGAAGATAAACAAGCGGCCACCTAGCTCAGAAGCAACAAAGCCCATATGGAATAAGCACACCAGCCTATCTAAACACAAGGTGTCGACGGGATCAGGTATCAGGCATTGGAGACCTAGAACAAAACCATACCAAAGGTAAATGGGGTGGGGGGCATGGAGTGGAGACTCAATGCCCATCTGTAGACAATTGGACATTCCCTCACAGAGGGCTCACAGGGAAGAGATGAGTCAGTCAGGATGCAGTGTATCACTGATGAAACACACACATTTCCTTTAGTTCTTTGGTGCTTCCTTTCCCCCACTATCATGACCTCAATTCTACCTTACAAATCGGATTTGACCAGAACATGCACAGTGCTACGGGTAAGAGCCCGCAACACAGGAAATTCAGGATAGATAAACCCCTCAGGGCCAACAATTAGAGATACCAGGAGGATTAGGGGATGGTGGGGAGAAAAGGGAGAATCAATCACAATGATCAAGTTAGAACCCCCTCCCATGGGGAGGAATAACGGAAAAGTGGGTGAGAGGTGACGGAGGACGATGGAAGATATGGAAATAATAATATATAACGTATCCAGGGTTCGTGAGGGAGGGTGGACAGGGGAGTGAGAGGGAAGAAATGGGGAGCTGATATCAGGGGCTCAAGTGGGAAGAGAATGCTTTGAAAATGATGATGGCGGCATATGTGCAAATGTCCATGACACAGTGGATGAATGTATGGATTGTGATAAGAGATGTAAGAGCCCCTATAAAAGTATTTAAATTTTTAAAAAGTCTCCATATGACATACTTTCTAATAACCAGGCACTATATAGTTTCTGTACCATATTTTTCTATAGCACCAATATTATCAGTGATCTATCATGAGGTTAAGTATCAAGCAGGGCCATGTCATAGGAACTAATCATTCTTAGTTGGGGGTTAAAATTAAGTGATAGCCCAAGAATCATTCATATATACATGGCATACCTCAAACACATCATTGTCATTGTACGCTAGAGAACATTATCATCCACCTCCCTTGATATACTTTTGGTGTTTCTTGTGTTGCTCAGTATTTTGCCCATAAATATTTCAATATTTCACCTTGGGATTTGAAATTCCTCTTTGGTTCTTTTGACTTGAAAAATCTCAAGCATGTTCTTCCCTTTTGGGCCTGAAGCATATAATACTGGAAATTCTAGTTATTGGTCACAGCTTTGGATGCAGAGTGAAGTGAAGCCCAATGAGAGAGAAAGAGAAAGAGGAAGAATGCCTATCACAGCCCTAAAAGACTTATATAAAGAGACCCGACCCATCATTCTCTTAGTTTGACATGTATGCTGACTCTTCTAGGCTCTCCCAGGCTCTCCCCATCTCTCCCCCAAGATACAATAAAAAATTGCCGAAGTGCCTAACTCAGGAGATGTAGCAGTACAACTAGCCACGTGGCTCTGAAAAAGTCATTCTGAATGCTGAGCATGTCAGGATCTTGATTTCCACTTGTAAAATGTAGGGCCTTCCCTGGCTGATATCCGTGGGTCCTTCCTGCCGTACCACTCACAGCAGTTGACAGAACAGAACCTGAGTTTGTGGCCTCCCTCTCTGTTGAGCTTTTGACAGTCCCATGGAACTGGACATTGGCAGGTTTCCAGGGACAGGTCAGGACTTCAACATTTGGCCAGGCCAGGGGGTCAATTGACAGTAGGTTATTCACAGTCCAAGATGCCTAATCTCCTTATTTACTGAGTCACTATTTGATGAGGCCAATTAAGAGATTTTGGATGGATTTCTTTTAATCCCTGTGAGGCACCCACAATATGAAGGTAACAGTGTGCAATTAACAAGGCAACAGGTGATAAATGGCAGTGAACTTACAAAGAGAAGAATGTCCTGTACCTGGCCCCACTGGTTTTGTACACAGAGTAAACAGCTTAAGAAAGTCATAACTGGAGGGGGAGAGTAATGCCATTCCTGCATCTCCCATTGTCCCTCTGGGGTCTCGTCACCTCACAGAGTCAGAGTAATCTTGTTAGTCATAAAATCAGATCGTGTCACACCACTGTGGAAAACATTCTGGTGGCTTCCATCCACATGCAGAGTAAAATCTGAATCCCTCACTGAGGCCCCTGGGACTGACATGGTCTGAGTTCCTGGCTCACCTTGTGTCAGGTCTCTGCTCAGTTTTCATTCCCCCAAACCTCTCGGAGCACACTTGCTAAAATGTTCCCTTTCATTGCTCCCCTATCTCCCCATGATCTCCTCTTCGTGGTCTGTTCAGCATAGTATATTCTTCTCTGCTGTGGTTGTTGTCCCTTTTTTTTTTTAGGTCTGTTGGCTTTTCACAGACTGCTCCCATAAGATGGGTATATATATATATACCATATATATATCCATCTTATATATATATATATATATATATATATATACCATATATATATCCATCTTATATATATATATATACCATATATATATCCATCTTATATATATATACCATATATATATCCATCTTATATATATATATATACCATATATATATCCATCTTATATATATATATATGTATGTATATATATACATATATATATATGTATGTATATATATCGCTAACAGCTTATATATATATATATGTATATATATCGCTAACAGCTTTATTGGCATATAATTCACATATATACAATTCATTAGTTCAACTACATCAAGAACAGTTTGACAATCATCACTACAACCAGTTTTAGAATCCCTTTTTCAATCTTGTAGTCATTGCTATTAGCTCCCTATTTCCGCTTAAGCTCCACTGCCATACCCCCAAGGGACAATAACTCCAGTTACTGTCTCTATAGATGTATTTGTCATGAATTTCATATATGGAAAAATCATTCACAAACAACAAAAATAGCAACTAACAAAGATAAAACATTAAAAAAACAGAAAATATTAAAAACTAAAACAAATTTTAGTGAATAATAATTTTAACCTAACTGCATATCCAACAGTCCACTTCTCAATGTACTCTGAATGTTAGCAAGACTATTCACATGCTGAGTCTATGATCAAAGGGGACTCACCAGGGACTTCATTGAAATAGCTGTAAAATAGTTCTACAGGGAGAGTAAATGAAAAAATAATACATTTTGACCTAACTACGTCTGCCATAAACGACTTTACAATGCTTTCTGTTTATTCATATCCCTCAACTATGATTGGAGAGAATGCCAACCAAACCAAATTCACTGCCATCAAGTCAATGCTAACTCATAGCACCCTGTGGGATTCGGATATGGTAACTTTATAGGAGTAGAATGACAACTCTTTCTCCTGTGGAACTCCTGGTGGTTTTGAACTGCTGACCACGTGGATTGCAGTCCAATGTGTAACCACTACATCGCCAGGGCTCCTTGGAGGGGATTCAGCAGAGGCTAAATCTAGGAGTGGACCCTGCAAATGGATTTGGAGCTTCCATTGTCATCCATAACCTTCTGCAAAACAGGTGTTCATAATTTAAACTCTGATGCCATACCCTCTTTTAGATTTAGATTTTGTTATTTACAATCCTTGGATCACATGGGCCGGTGTGTTTCTTCCATGTGGATTTACTTGACACCTCACTTACATGGCTGCTTGTTTGAAAATAAGCCTTTAAGATTACAGATGCTATTCTTTCTGATAGCTGGGTACTATCTAATTTCCTCACTATACTTATTTATAGCACCCATAGCTCCAATGATCTCTTCACGAGGGCAAATATCAAGCAGGGCCATGTAATAAGAACTAATGGTTCTTAGATTGGGGCCACAATTAACTGCAAGCCCAAAGTCCATTCACGCATCTAAGGTTTACACGTGCTTCTGGTTTACCTTAGAGACATCATTGCCATTTTATGTTACAAAATAGTATCAATCATTCCTCTGGGGCATCACTTCCACTGCCATCAAGTCAATGTTAACCTATAGCAAACCTATAGGGCATGGTAAAACTGTCCCTGTGAATCTCCATGCCTATAAATCTTTACAGGAGTAGAAAGCCTCATCCTTCCCCTACTAAGCTAATGAGTTTTTAAACTGCTGACCTTGCAGTTAACAGCCCAATGTGTAACCACTATGCATTGATAATGTCTTTAGTTTAGCCAATGCTATAGATTTTAAAACACCATTAATAGAAGAAAATTACACAAATGTTGGCCAGCTATGAATCACAATACCTGTATTGTTGACTTGCACTTGTTGACTTAATCTGTGATTGGACACTATCAACACAAACAAGGGGATTGACAGTAGGACAAATATTCCAGTAATCATACATTGAAGCACAGCCATGCCTATCAGATTAATGCATGCCATAGTGAAGCAAGGAGGGCACTAAAATAGTAAGTATATGATAGTTACAGGCCATCATTCTTTATTTTTATTTGCATTTTTTATTCATAATTTAATTGGGAGCTCTTACAGATATCACAATATTCCATAATCCAAATATAACAGGCATAATTTGCAATTGCTACTACAATCAATTCCAAAGCATTTTATTTCTTCTTTACTCTTTGATATCAGGTCCCCTTTATCCCATCCCTCCCCCATCTTACTCCCTGAACCCAGGTTATTATTTTTATTTATTATTATTATGTATTTTTATATGCATATTGAGCTGTATCTTACCCAGTCCAATATAGCCATTCATCTAGAATTGTGTAATTCACTACCCTCAAGTGGGGTCACACAGTCATCATTGCTATCAGCTCCCCCATCCCCACCCCTGACTTCCAGTATCTCAGGAAATCATTACTCTTGCTCCTGTTTCTGAAGGGTCATTTATCCTGCCATTCCTGCATCAAATGATCTTAAATGAACATAGGTAGGTATAATAGTATTAATGAGGTGAAATATAAGCCTTAATAGTAAGAGGAGGAAATATTAAAGAACCAGAGGATAGTTATGTGTTTCATCAGTGCTATACTGCACCCTGAATTCCTCATGCCCCCCATGCAGCCCCTCTGTGAGGATCTGTCCATTTGTCTTACAGGTGGGTTTTGGGTCTTCACTTTGTCCATGCTCCTTCACATCACTTTGATTGATTGTTTTTGAACTTCTGATATCTATTCCCGTCAACACCTCATGATCACACAGGCTGGTATGCTTCTTCCACCACACCAGCCTCTGTCGCTTCCCTGTTCAATGGTTGCTTATTTGACTACAAGCCTTTAAAGCTCAGATGCTGTATTTTTTAACAGCTGGGCACCATAAGCTATTTTCACCACATTTGCTTATGCACCCATTTTGTTATGACCCATTTACCGGTCACCATTCTTAAGGCAAGATATTCTAACCGAAGTCCAACATCTGGCAGTTCTATACCCTTGGACTAGTAATTCATCTGTTTCTTCTTACACTAGGGAGTTTCAGCCTTCAGTCCAATGACTACAGATGAATTTGAAGTCAAGGCCCATTCACTTAATAGGGTGTCCATATGTACTCCTCCTGGTGTGACCTATGAAGGATGTTATGAGCCTCAAAAGAACAAAGTCTAAAGCCCCAATATTCTGTAGCACACGGACTGAGTCACCAAGGCTGCATAGAAACTAGGTCAAAAGTGTCCAATTAGGAAAATAGTACCAAGCATATTCTCCTCTTGGATTCCACATAAGTATTGTTAAGCATATTTTTTTCCCTTCTACCAACAGAGATGGAATTTCTTTCTCTGAGACATCCATGCCCTCTTCCTGCCATCCTGACTTATGACACTGGTGGGATTGTCTGTTGGTTTGGCATGACCTTAGCTCCATTTTGGATGGTAGTAAGTGAATTATCTTCTCCCCCTCCCCAGATCTTGACAAACTGGCCCCAGCTGAGGTGAAGTTTCCTCTATCAAAGTGGTTTTTAAGATGTAAATTTAGACATATGTTTCATGGTTACTAAACCTCATTCCTTAGAGGACTGGATTAGAAGAACACCCTGAGGGACATGAAAACCATTATGCTGAGTGAAGTTAGTCAAGTGCAAAAAGACGGATATTGTATGAGTCTACAACTATAAGATAAACACCAAGGGGAAGGCAGGCCACTGTTCACAGGGTATGTATGCTTCTAACTCAGTGATTCTCAAACTTCCTAATGCTGTGCCCCTTTAATACAGTTGCTCATGTTGTGGTGACGCCCCCAACCATAAATTATTTTCATTGCTACTTCATAACTATAATTCTGCTACTGTTATGAAACGAGCAACCCCTGTGAAAGGGTCCTTCGACCCCCCAAAGGGATCACGACCCACAGGTTTAGAACCGATATAATATAAACGTATTGGTTCTGTGTTTTCTGCTCGTTGCCAGCTAGGCAATTCAGCATGCTTGTGGGAAAGCAGAGGTGAGCAGATGTGAGTGCGGCTGACATGGGGAGTTTTGGTGGGAAATGGGAAGGTCCTTTGGAGATGTCTTGGTGGTTGGTGACAGGATTATATGTTAGACAAATTTACTATGCTAATGATGTCAAACAAGAGTAAGGGGGTCATAAAAGATACAGGGATTCTTGTTGAGGTGATGAAAATGCTTTTAAGATTGTGACGACGGTTGCACACATCTGTGAATATAGATTTTTAAAAACATTGAGTTAAATGGGGGGGGGGATATAGGGCATGTGAACACTATCTCAATAAAACTTTTTCAAATGAAGGTTATCTCAGAAATAAAGGATACTATCTTGTGGGGGGAAGGGCTTTAAACTTAGGGTTCATTATCATTACAGTGAAAGGCAATCAGCCTTTCAATTCAAGCAGACAACATGAGTTACAGCAAAAAAACAGACAAACAGAACCCAAGAGACAAACAAAGACAACAGAGAACTCAATTTTAAGATTATAGACTAATTCTACTTCATATGTTAAAAATAATAATGGACAGAAAATGCTGATAATATCTCCAAATGAAAGAGAATATCTCTGCGTGTATATGTATAAAAGGAAAGCAATAAATGACAGTGGAGAAAGGCATAAATATAACTCATAGTCTCATGGCCTGTTTCATAACTGGAGACTATCTGCCCATATTTGTCCTGGAGATGTCAAGTAGTTTTTATGTTTTAATTAAATTCACTTTCTCTTTCTCCTTCTGTACTCTGCTTTATGTTGTGATAGTGGGCACTGGACTTTGTAAATAAGACTTTTGCATTGCTTTAATGATCCCTGTTAGAATCTATCAATCAAAAATTGTAGCGAGAGACTGTGTGTTGAGGAGAAAGAAGGGATTGGTTTCTTCCTGTCTGTTTGTTTTGAAATTTGACTTGCAATATGTCTGAGCATCATCCTAGCAGTGCTTTTTCACTTACCAGGACAAAATAACTGTGTTATACTCATTGTGGGAACTACATCATCTGGAGTCAATTTGGGACTTGAGAGGATTAAGAGTGAAGGGGTGGAGTTTAGTCTGTCAATCGGGTCATAGTCAATGAGGTCTTTGTGTGGACATGGCCTTCTCCTGAGAATTCTGGGAATTGCTGAATTTTCCTCCTTGGAGGTGGGAGACCCTTCTCTCTCTGCTCACTCCCTTGGAGACTCTCTACTGACAAGGCTGACTCCCTGTGAGACATTCCTGAGGAGAAGCCACATGGACCTACCCTGATGTAGCCCTGGGTGCTGGAGAAGCCATGTAGAAACCCCTGCCAGCGCTGAGATTCTTACAATGCAACTGGATCCAAAAACTTTCTATGCAGTGGCCTGTGATCATCCTGCACTCAGCATCATTGCATGTGTTCCATGAGTCTGAAGAGGACTGTATAGATTGGTATTGGACATGTGGGCTAATATCGGACTTATGGGCTTGGACTGAACTGGATTAGGATGCTTTCTTAATGTACAATTACCCTTTATGTAAAACTCTCTGTTATACACAAATCTATGGATATGTTTCTCTGTTCTACCCAGACTAACACACTCATACAACGGAGTACTACAGAAAGTTTATTTCAGTTACAATGTATGGGATGGGACTAAGTGCCTTTGCAATTGTAAAATTTTAAAATAGCATTATTTCTACCATGATAAAAACTGGGATGTGTGTTGAAAGGTTAATGTGCAAATGTCATGAAAGGATGAACTTTAGTGGGTATATGTCTTTCATGTTGGCTACCCAGTCTCTAAATTCAAGGCTAGAGACAGGAAGAAGCAATTAATACACAGAATCAACTCAGTGGGAAGTTGCAGCAGCAGACCCACACTGCCTGTCTCTTAGGGTAGCACTGACAGCTCTGGATTGAGCATCACCACCCCACATTCTGCACCAATGGCGCATACTCTACTATTTGTACTCCTTCATGGTGGAGAGTCATGTGGATACTTTCTCCAGCTCAGGTGGGGCCTTGTTCTTGTCTGGAATGGTTCCAAAGAATGCCTCACTGCTATTCCCCCAAGAGTCTGTGGGTTACCCAGTCCTAATTCCCTTTAAACCTTTCTTACCAAGAGTGAGAGTTGATTTCTTACAACTAAGCATCCTGAGAGAAACACTTCTATTGTCTGACAAGAAAAAAACTTGTTACTCAGCAACCCAAAAGCCAAGGCTATGTGCTAAGGGGCTAACAGAATTATTACATCCCATTTTGTTGCGATCTTCAGTACCATCTCTACTTCTGGACAGAGGTTTCTGTCACTCACTTGCAGTCTCCAAAGCCACAACTGTGCAGCTGACCCACTTGAGTGACCTCCAAGCTACAACATCCCAAGAGTTACTCCTTCATTTAAATCCCATAGAAGATCCTTAAAGATAGTTTGTTTGAGCTTCATAATCCTATAATGTGCTGTGGATGTATTCATTGAAAATGCCTCAAATAACTATAATTCCAATCATTTCATGGTAGGGCAGAAAGAGGCATGAGCTGGGAGTGGGCTGGGGTTGGAGGTGGGTGGCAGTCAAGAAAGCCACATCTCACTTGGCAGTGTCCTTGACTCACTCTAAGGCCCTATGTGTGCCACTTGAAGCCCTCAAGACTAAAAAGGACCAATATTATATTAGACCACTATTAGTATGTCAAGAAACAGTTTACTCAAAGAAAGAAATATGTCTTGAAGTGTGACAAGGGTGGAAGGGGAAGGAAAGGTAATCATTAACTAGACAGCAAAAAATATATTAACTTGGGTGAAGGGAAAGAAAATGCACAATAAGGAGGTCAGCACAAAATTATCAATGCAAAATAAGACATCTGGAGGAGCACAGGAGTTAAAGACAGAGATATATACCATTATATACACTATGTGCAGTAACAGAAATAACAATAATCTATAAGTGGATATATAGGTAGATATTCAAACAAGAGCAGGAAGGTTTATGGTACTAAATCTCTATATCTATATCTATCTATATAATACATAATCTCTCTATCTATATATAGATATACATATGTATTTGACAGATAATACTTCTACGAATGAATTTACAAATATATCCATGAATATATTCCATGTATATTATGTTCGCCTGGGTAGACTAGAGAAACAAATCCATGGACACACATATGTGTCTAAGAAAGGGATTTTATATACGGGAGCAATTGAACGTTGAGAAAACATCCCAGCCCAGGCCAGATCAAGTCCATAAAACCAATACTAGCTCATATGTCTGATAGCAATCTATAAAGTCCTCTTCAGACTCATGAAACACATGCAATGATGCTGAATGTAGAAGATCACAGGCCAATGGATAGAAAGTCCTTGGCTCTGGTGCCATTGGAAACATCTCAGCACAGGCAGGAGTCTCTGCATCAGGGTGGGTCCATGTGTCTTGTCAGTTGATGTCTCCCAGGGTGTGAACAGAGAGTCTCCCACCTCCAAGGAGTAAGTACTGGATTTCCCAGAATTCTAAGGAGAAGGCCATGCCCACACAGAGGTCTTATTTGCTATGATCTGATTGACAAGCTAGACTCCACACCTTCACTCTTAATCCTCAAAATGACAAACGATTATATGTCTACCACATATACAAAAATATCCATGAATATTCTATACAGAGGACAAAGTCAGAAAACTTTCTAGCCATAAAAATGCATCTTGAGGAAATGAATTACTAAGACTAGGGGTTTATGACAATAATCTAGGGGAATAACAAGGCCACAATGACATAGTCCACAAAGACAATATTCTGTCTCCCACTTTGGTGACGAGCAAATGGAGGCTGGAAAACATGTAAGTGACTATCTAAGGAGCAGTTATTTGTTTATTCCTGTCCGGAGCAATGAAGAGTTAAACAAATTTTTTAATCAAAGATACTTAGAAACAATTAGCCCAAGGTACTGATGAATGTACCATATGCGCTCCAGGGTTCATGACCCTGAGACCAGAAGAACTAAATGGTGCTAAGCTACCACTGCCGGTGGCTCTAAAAGAGATCACAATAGCAGATCCTGGATAAGGGGAAAGAAAATGTGGGAAAAATTTAAAACAAATTGTAAATCGTTGAAGATCAGGCTTATCGCTCTGATACAGGCTGATGGAACTCTCCGACTATATCCCTTAGTCAACTTGCAATCCTTTAAGCCAGCGGTTCTCAACCTGTGGGCTGTGACTCCTTTGGAGGTTGAATGACCCTTTCACAGGGGCTTCACCCGATTTATAACAGTAGCAAAATGAGAGTGATGAAGTAGCAACGAAAATAATTTTATGGTTTGGGGGGATGGTCACCAAAACATGAGCAACTGTATTAAAGGGTGGCGGCATGAGGAAGGTTGAGAACCACTGCTAGGCAGTCCCTGTAGTTCAACTTTCAGTCAAACAATAGAGAAACCTAGAAGGGGAACACAGCACTATGCAGGTATGCACTCCCAGAACAAGCAACCACACTAGATAGAAGAGCAGTGTCTTCCCATGGAGAAAGCTCAGCAAGCAGGAAAGGGTGGGAGAGATGGACAAACGGAAACGGTACACACAGAAGGGAAATGGGATGAGTATTGTTACAATGTGGGGATTGCAATCAATGTCAAGAATCAAAATGTTCATGAATTGTTGAATGGAAACTCAATTTGTTCTATAAACTGTCACCAAAATTACAAGAGGGTTAAAAAGGGTTTGAACACAAGGCAGTCTGACTTCAGAAAGTACTCTTAACCACCATAGCAGACATCTATGGTGTCTTTATTATTAAAGACTCCTTGGAATGTCCAGTTCTGACCAAGAACTAACCTTGTGTGCAGTATCAAAGGAATGCATAGAATGTGATCCATTTCACTGGGTCCTTGACAACAAAGCAAGAAACAACCTATCCTTTCTCCTCATTTTCCCTTTCATTTTGTAACGGTTAGCTTGTTTCGTGTCTTTCTGAAGTTATCTATTTTTAGAGAGCATAGCCTACTGGCCTTCCCCCTTCCCTTGCCAGGACCTAGCATTAGGTTGGGAAGTAGCATTGGCCAACATAATTACCTTGTTATTCAGCTTATTCTGGAGCTTCTCCAGACTTTTAGCAACATCCCTTCCTTGCACCAACTTTGGAATGGATGGATATTTGATAGAAAAAATAAAGTTAAAGTTGTCATTGTCAAATGGAAAAATTGATGAAGTGCTAGCAAGTCTAACAGCCAGAGTTGGATAGGCAAGAAGCAAAGAGGTTACAATGAGAGAAGGGAAGGCTGCTCACCACTGCCACTAGTGAATACCCCCCCCCCCTAGAAGCAAGGCTCTTCAGTATCCCAGGGAGATAGGAAATGTACCAGAAACCTGGTCTTTAGTTTTATCAAGCTGCACATCATCATGGGAATTTACCTCTTCCTCTGGAGGTAAATGCCATGGGAAGAGGGGCAACTGGATCTGGAAACTCTATGTCCATGAAGCCCCCAGCACTAAGAGGGTTTCAGTAAATGTGTTTGTCACTCGACTCTCCAGCTATGCCCAGATCTTCCTCTGAATGCCCCTCCTTTTCAATCTTTTAAAAGATTGATTCATTATCATAAATACAATTATGAGCTTCGTGTGGCTATGATTACTGTTGACAATTTCCATTATGATCAAACATCACAATAGTCACTATGAAAATTGCTATTAAAGCATCCTACAACAACATTCATGATTGTAATTTAGCTCTTAGACGTTTGCAAGCAGAAGGAAAATCTTCCTGCAAAAGACTTTGTTGAATCTAGTATGGTGGGAAGAAAGGTTGGTCCGGTCCATGGGAACATGCAGGAAGAGTGCAGCGGGGTATAGAGCTTGGCAAACCAATCACATGGTTGTTGTTGTTGTTTCAACTCATAGTTACCCGGTACATAACAGAAGGAAACACTTCCCAATCCTGCACGATTCTCACAAATATTGCTGTTTGAGCCCACGCTGCAGCAATTATATCAGTCCCTCCCATCAAGGCTCTTCCTCTTTTTCACAGGCCCTCCACTTTACCAAGCACGACGTCCTTCTGCAAGGATTGGTCCTTCCTGATAACATCCAAAATATGGGAGACAAAGTCTTGTCATCCTCCCTTCTCGCGAGATTTCTGGCTGCATTTCTTCTAAAGCAAATTTTCTTCTTGCCATTCATGATATACTCGCTGTCCTTTACCAACATCATCAGTGGATGCTTTCTTGTTAATTCCAGTCCCAGTAAACAGAAAGGCTGGTGAGAGTAGCTGAGTGGGCCCTCAGAGTTGAAAATCAATCTGACTGATCTCACATAATGGACTGTGGCTAGGCGCTAGACTGACAATGCTATTCGTTGCTGGTGGGTGGTCTCAAGGTTGAACACCAGATTTAAATATGTTTTCAAAAACTAAACTTCATTTCAATGGGGCTGTGAGCCCTGGCATTCATCAGACAGAGTTTCCTTGGTATGCCCCTAGGCATTAGGGTTTGACAAAGAAGTGTGCAGGTCCACAATTAGCTTGGCTGCACAGGGATGTCAGCATAGACTGTATATTCTGATCCTATTAACTCTGCCCTTTGCAGTCCCGAGTCCCAACCCACTTCATTTATATGTCTCTGATAAGATCCTATTTTCCTTCTTTATTCAGATGGAGATATTTCCTGTTTGTTTTTTAGTAATTTCATTGGCATGTGATTAACATGTCTTACAATTAAATAGTTCAATTATATTAAGAATTGTGTAATTGTCATCACAATCAATTTCAGAACATTTTATTATTTCTTGTAGTCATTGTTGTTAGCTCCCCATTTTCCTCCAACTTCTCTTGCCATGCCCCAAGGAAATTATTGATCCACTTACTGTCTCTATAGCTTTACTTATCCAGGATTTAATATACATAAAAACATACAGAATGAAAACAAGAAACTAAGAAACCCCAACAATAGCAAAATAAAACAGAGAAAAACTTCAATAGAAAATAAAGCAGAAAATGTTTAAAACTGGAACAAACTTAAAATAGTTCAAAAAGACGGTCAAATGATAAGGTGTTAGATTTTAACCTTGCATCATCTACCATAATCTTGATATCTTGACAATTCTCTCTGTCCCATACCAAGGCCATTCCTAGTCCCAAACTATGATCAAAGGGGATCCTTTGGAGGCTTAAGCCTGCAAATAGATATTGGGTTTCTACAATCATCCACAGCCTTCTGCAAACCAGGTGCTCATAATTTAAGCTCTCATACTCTTCCCTCCTTCAGATTTGTCTTTTAATCTTTACAATCCTTCCGTGTGGATTTAGTTGACCCTTCACTTAGATGGCTGCTTGCATGAAGACAAGTCTTTAAGACCCAGACCCTATTCTTTCTAATAGTCAGGTACTAACTAATTTCTTCACCTATCCCCAACCTTCATTGTTTTGTATAAATAGTGCCCAGTCACTTAAGCTTTTAATCTCTTCAAGTCAACAATGAATGTATTGTGGTCTAAAGAGCTGGCCTATTCATGTGTCATTTCTTTTCTCCACAGTGTTTTAAATGTTATACCATTGGCTATACTCATGATACTGTCAATAGAATTATCATATGCCCTATGGAAATTATTTTGAATGTTCTCCAATAAAATGATAATGGTGTCTTTAAAGTGAACCATAGGTATATGAATAGCTTTTAGGCTCACACTTAATCATAGATCTAATCTAAGAACAATGAACTCTTATGACATGGCCCTACACGATGCATTGGTTGAATGTTGAATAGTTCTTTTAGGTACAGTGATTCTGCATGTTCTTTCCATGTTTTTTTTTAAATCGTTTTATTGGGTGCTCATACAACTCTTATCACAATACATCCATACATCAGTTGTGTCAAGCACATTTGTACAACCATTGCCCTTATCATTCTCAAAACATTTGCTCTCCACTTAAGCCCTTGCTATCAGCTCATTTTTCCCCTCCCTCCCCGTTTCCCCCTCCCTCACGAACCCTTGGTACTTTACAAATTATTATTATTATTTTGTCATGTCTTACACTGTCTGATGTCTCCCTTCACCCACTTTTCTGTTGTCCGTCCCCCAGAGAGGAGGTTATATGTAGACCCTTATCATCGGTTCCTCCACCCTCCCGATATCACCACTCTCACCACTGGTCCTGAAGAGATCATCTGTCCTGGATTCCCTGCATTTCCAGTTCCTATCTGCACCAGCGTATATTCTCTGGTCTAGTTGGATTTGGAAGGTAAAATTGGGATCATCATAGTGTGGGGGAGGGGGAGGAAGCATTTAAGAGTGAGAGGAAAGTTGTATGTTTCATCGTTGCTACACTGCAAGCTGACTGGTTCGTCTCCTCCCCATGACCCTTTCGTAAGGGGGAGTCCAGTTGCCCACAGATGGGCTTTGGGTCTCCACGCTGCTCTCCCTCTCATTTACAATAATATGATTTTTTGTTCTTTGCTGCCTGATATCTGATTCCTTCAGCACCTTGTGATTACACAGGCTGGTGTGCTTCTTCCATATGGGCTTTGTTGCTTCTGAGATAGATGATTACTTGTTTACCTTCAAGCCTTTAAGACCCCAGACACTATATATTTTGCTAGCTGGGCACCATCAGCTTTCTTCATCACATTTGTGTTCAACGACTGTGTCGGGAAGGTGTACATAATGGAAGGCCAATTTAATAGAACAAAGTGTTCTTGCATTGAGGGAGTACTTGAGTGGAGGCCCAATGTCCATCTGCTGCCTATGCAATTAGATCTGTTTTCCCTATCATCCTACATAAATATATTTACATATGTACATGCCTATATTTAGGCAATACTCTATGAATGAGAACAAGTTTCCATTGTTTGTGACATACACTTTTACCTTTTCTTTCTTGTTTGTCCTTTTAATGATCTTTTGATTTTTTCATAAATGATGTTCTTGATGTCCTCCCATATCTCTTTAGGTCTTCTCTCAGTAGTGTTCAAGGCATCACATCTGTTCTTGAGATGTTCTAGAAATTCAAGTGAGATACAATCAAGGCCATATTTGGTTCTTGTGGGCTTGTTTTAATTTTCTTCAGCTTCCACTTGAACTAAAATATGAGCAGTTGATGGTCTCTCCCACAGTCAGACCCTGGCCTGGTGTTAGGTGCTGATGTTGAGCTTCTCCATCTTTCTGGCCACAAATGTAATCAATTTTATTTCTGTGTATTCCACCTAGAGATGTCCCTGCATATTTCCACCATTTGTGTTATTTAAAAATGATTGTTGCCTCCCCCTTCCACCCCAGGGGGATAAACAACAGAAACATGGGTGAAGGGAGACAGCAGTCAATGTAAGATATGAAAACAATCCTAATTTATAATTTATCAAAGGATCACTGGGGGAGGGAGGGAGGGAAAAAAAGAGGAGCTAATACCAAGGGCTCAAAAAGAAAGTAATGTTTAGAAACTGATGATGGCAACATATTTACAAATATGCTTGATACCGTTGATGTATGGAATGTTATAAGACCCAGAGGAAGCCCCAGTAAAATGATTTTTAAAAATTATATTTGCTATGAAGAAGTCATTGCTCTTGCAAAATTCTATCATGTGATCTCAAGCTTTATTTCTATCACCAAGACCATATTTTCCAATTATTTTTCTTTGTTTCCAACTATGCATTCAAATCTCCAATAATTATCAAAGCATCTTGATTGTGTGTTTGATCTATTTCAGACTGAAGACACTGATTGGTCCATAAATTTGAATAACAGCTGGATTGACTGAATTTCCTAGTATGGAGCGAGACAAGATTGATCTTGAAATGTCCGTTTTGTTGGTGAATGCCAAACCATGCCAATTGATTGTATCATTCCAAGCACAGGAACCCGTATGATTTTCTGATTTAAAATGGGGAATACCAGTCCATTTCAGCTCACCGATGCCTAGAATATTGATCTCTGTGTGTTCTGTTTCCTTCTTGACAATTTTTAATTTTCCTAGACTCGTGTTTCATACATTTCAAGTTCCAATTATTAATCAATGTTTGCCGCTGTTTGTTCTCATTGAGTCATGTCCCATCAGTAAATGAATGTATCAAATGCTTTACTCCCATAGGGTTTACTCCATACATATCATTATGGTTGACTCTACTTTGAGGTGGCAGCTCTTCCTCAGTCATATTTTGAGTGCCTTCTGACCCGAGCAGCTCATCTTTGGGCACTGTGTAGACGTTCTTCTTCTAATCATGAGGTTTTCAGTGTCTGACCGTGCTTTGCTGCTATTCATAAGGTTTTCTGTGGCCAAATCCCCTTAAGTGAGCAGCCAATTCCTTCTTCACAGTCTGTTCTTAAGCTGGAAGTTCTACTGAAATGTTTACTTCAGGTGATCCTGCTGGTATTTGAAACATGAGTGACATAGTTTCCAAAATCAGAGCAACACACAAATCACCACAATATGACACCCTGTAAAACAAATGGTGTCAAAAGAACTAGTGGAATTCAATGGCAAAAACTAGTGGAATTCAGTGTCAAAAGAACTAGTGGAATTCAAAGGCAAATGGAATTCAATGGCAAACTAGTGGAATTCAAATGGCAAAAAAGGGAAATTGATGCCATACCAAGAGTAATTGAGCCTTGGTGGCACTGTAGATTAGGCATTGTGATGCTAACCACAAGATCCTCTGTTCAAACTCACCAGCTGCTCCTTGAGAGAAAAAGGAGGCTGTCTGCTCTCCTGAAAATTTACAGGCTCAAAAAAATACTGTATAAGGTTGCTACAGGTCAGAATTGACTAGATGGCTGTGGGTTTCCTTGGTTTGGTCTGTTTGTATTGTACTTAGATCCATCTTCCATAAGGAACAAGAGCCTTACTCCAAAGAGGAAGGTGTTTTAATCATCTAGTGCTGTTATAACAGAAAGATCCTAAGTGGGTGACTTTGGTGTTAGGTACCATCGAGGCATTTCCGACCCATTGCAATGCTAAGCACAACAGAATATATTGTTCCTTTGCTTGAGCCCATTGTTGCAGCCACTGCTGTGATTCAATCTTTTTGAGGGCCATCCTCTTCTTTGCTATCCCTCTACCAAGTATGATGTCCTTCCTCAGAGACTGGTTCCTCCTGACAACATATCCAAAGTATGAATGATGAAGTCTCATCATCCTTGCCTCTAAGGAGCACTCTGTCCTTACTTCTTCCAACACAGATCTGTTTGTCCCTTTAGCAGCTCAGTGATACGTTCAATATTCTTCTGCAGCCCCACAATCCAAATGCATGAATTCTTCTTAGATTTTTTTGTAGTTTAGGACACTAGGATTACAGATCCAGGGCACCAGCTATAGACAAAGACTTCCTCTGGTTCTTCTGGGGAAAGCCCTTGTACCCTCACTTCTGTTCTTTGGTTCCTTGGAGATTTCCATGTGGTGTGGCATCATCTACCTTCACCACTCTACCTGATCCACTGTTAGAATCTGTCCTTTTAATATCTCACGTGATCTATTTTGTATCTGAAAACTTACTCTACACTATTATGATCTCTGAACAAAGAAAGTCTATTCCCAAGTGTCATTATAACCTCAAATATAGGAGTTAGGATTTAGAACACATATTTAGGGGACATGCCATTCAATCCAGAACAGAAGAGCATCACAACCATGATCTCAGGGTGCTAGTGGAAAACAAGTGTAGCTGGGGGAAGGAAAGATAAAGAATAAAAGAAACTCTACTCTTAAAGGAGGGATAGGGATACATGGAGAAGGGGCAAGAACACTTACAATGGGCACGTCTTAAGGGATGCAGAAAGGCAAGAAAAAGCAGTCTGAAGAAACACAGTAAGCATCAGAACTACATTGAGATATGCTACAGATAGTGAAGTTTCAGACATGTAGGGTAAGATAACTAGGAGAAACAAACCTAGATAGAAGAATATAAAAGAACTTATGTTTATGGCTCAACTTCAAGGAGGGAGAATGGCCCCCCAAAAACACATTGGCATCTAGTCAATTCTGACTCACAGTGACTCTACAGGACAGAGTAGACCTGCAATACGATTCTCCAATTCTTGAATATAGGCCACACTTTTTTATTTCCTTCCAAACATATAAAGAGGAAAAAGTTAAGGATAGTGAGATAAGGCAAGTAATCTGGATTATCTGAGTGGACCCTACATGCAAACACACGTGTCATTGTAAAGACTAAACAGAGGAAGATCTGATCACAAAAGAGGAGAAGGCACTGTGATGCTGCAAGCAGCGATAGGAATGATGTGGACATGAGCAAGAAATGTCAGCAGTAATTAGAATCAGGAAGAGGTAAGAAATATCACCACCACCCTACCCACCCAAAGAACAAAACCAAAAAAAAAAGTACTGAAATACTAACCCCTGTATCTATATGACCCTTTTTTTGTAATAGGTGTTTCCTTTTGTTCTGCTCATGAGAACATATCATAGTAGGGTGGGTCCTAAACCCAATTCCAGTTGAGTAATGCCTTATGAAAAGAGCAGACGAAACAGAGACATACAGGGCGAGGACAGACACTATCTGAGGATGACTCTGCAAACAAAGGAATGCCAAGGATTGTTGGTCACTATTAGAAACTCAAACAGACAATGAAGGACCTCTCCTTGGAGACACATCTTGAATTCAGACTTTCAGGTTTTTGAACTGTGAGAAAATATGTTTATGCTCTTTAGAGCCACCCACTTGTGATACTCCTATTATGCTAGCTATGATAGCACTAGAGAAATAAGGCAGAGTGAATATTTCCCTAGACTTTCCAGAAGAAACCATCCTGATGACATCTTGGTATAAGCTTCACAGGACTGAATTTGGATCTAGTGGGTCCAGAAATGTAAGAGAATTTCTGTTGGCAATGTTAAGCCACTAAGTTTGTAGCAATTTATTCTATCAGCAGTAGAAAATTAATACTGTGAAGAACCTTGACAAATACTACCTCATCCAGGTGATCAAGATCAACATCAATAGCGATCAATTATGTTGATATGTGCCTTTAATATGATGTGAATAAAATAGTAGTTTACTTCTATCGCCTTCCTTTTCCAATCCCATAACCACAGTCTACTGAGGAAAACATCAGATGAATATCAATAGGCAGTTTCCTCCAAATTATCTGACCAGTACACCTTAAAACTCCAACCACCAAAAACAAGGGACATAACTTATCAAGGGTTCGTGAAGGAGCGCAGGTGGGGGAGGGTGGGGGAGAAATGGGGAGCTGATATCAGGGAATCAAGTGGGAAGAGAATGCTTTGAAAATGATGATGGCAGCATATGTGCAAATGTGCTTGACACATTGGAGGAATGTATGGATTGTGATAAGAAATGTAAGAGCCCCCAATAAAAGTATTAAAAAAAAACAAGGGACATTTGAGGAATTAGTATACTGAAGAAGAATCTAAAGAGACATGACCATTGTAATGTAAAATTTTAAATGGAGTCCTGGCATGGAAAAGGCATTAGGCCCAAAATAATAAAAGTGCAGAATTTAGATAGTAATAATAATAATGTGTTAATATTGGATAGTCAATTATTGACAAATGCTAAATTTATTGTTACAAAAATTCTTTTGCCCGATAAGATAGTATAATAAAAGTGAATATGGTAAAACCTAGGCAAGGGTGTAAATTGTGAGTCAAACAGTAGATATGACGGAATGGTTAGGGCCCCAGGAAGATGACTCCCAGATAGTCTCCTGCTTAGAACTCTCCTTGCCTGAGCCAGAGACTGGCTGGTCGGGACTTGAATCCTGAGAATTCAGGCACGCAACCTGAATTGGTGGTACTGCAGGAATCTCTTGGATTTCCCTCACTGCTTTTTCGCCCCTGGAGAACGCAGTGAGGTTCTGCACAGCAGGGAGCTCCTGTAGTTCCCTCTCAGATAGTTAGACGACCTGTAGGTGGGAGGGAATGTTCCCCTTCTGATAGACCCCCAATTAGAACCCTCCTTTCACTGAGTGCTCTCCTTCCTCATCCCTGTCTGACCCTTGTGGTCCCTGCGTGGAGGCCATTGCTGATCGGAGCAGAATCTCCACAGTTCCACACTATTACCTGATCACCAGAGAGAAACTCCTTCTCTCAACAGTGTTTTAAAAATTAGCACCATAGACTCATCAATGACACTATTAACAGAAGGTTCTTATCCTCCAGGAAGATGATCAATAAGATTCTCTACTATAAATTAATAAAGATTGCTCTAAGGTGAGCCAAAGGCAAATGAAAAACATAGATTTGGGAATGGATTTGGAGCTCACACTAAATCCTAGCTCCAAACAAAGAAAAGTTAGTCCTTATGACATGGCCCTGCTGGATTCTTGCCCTCATGACAATATAGGTGCTATGGCAGAGTGTGGTGAAGAATTTAGGTGGTGCCCAGTTGTCAGAATAGCATCTAGGATCTGAAAGGCTTGTTTCCAGATAAGCAGCCACCTACATGAGGCGACAACAAAGCCCACATAGAAGAAGCACACCAAGAACTGTGATCCAAGGATTGTAAGTTATGTAATTTAAATCTGAAGAACGGAATAATATCGGAGCTTAAATTATGAGATTCTGGTTTGCAGAAGGCTGTGGATGACAGTGGAAGCCCAAAATACATTTTCAGATTTTACACAGGGAACAAGCCTCTGATGATTTCCTTCCAACCATAACTGAAGTGTGGGAATAAATTGGTCACAAGAGAAAGAGTATTGGACAGATGAGTATAGGAGATCAAAATGATAAACTGGACATGAACAGTTAAAAGCTTGTCACTTGATCTCTCTGATGCACTTTGGACTTGTTCTGGTGTTTAATATTTTTGCTAATATTTTATTTGTATGTGCATACATATTGGGGGTCATCTCTGTTGTATTTTGTCATTGGGGTTGCCTTCTTGAATCTTTGCTCTGTATTTTTCAGTTTTTTGGTATATGAAACCCAGAAATGACAAACCTATAGAGACAACAACTAGAACAAGAGTTCCTGGGGTGACAGTGGGAGAGGTGGTGGGGAAGGGGAAGGGGAACTGATATTAAAGAGTTCAAGAAAGAAGAAAATATTTTGAAACTGATTTTGAATAATACCAAATTGAATTTGATGTGATTGAACTTTGGAATGATATGACATATGGATTAGCTCCTGATCAAATGGGGGAAAATATAATTATTGCAAATTGATTAGTGAACAAATGAAGTAAATAGAAAAACAGTTAATAAGTAGGTAAACTTTAATACAACCATATCAGTAATCACATTAATGAAACTGGATAAAAATTGAAATATTACATTGGATTCTTTCAAAGAAAATCCAACTATATGCCATCTACATGAACCAGAATTTAAATATTTATATAGATTTAAAAACCCTCACAGCTATCAAGTCAATGCAAACTCATAATGACTCTATAGGACAGAATGAGAAGCTGCTGCTGATTTTGAACTGCTAAGGCTGCAGTTATCAACCCAACTCATAATCATTATGCCGCCAAGACTCCCCATGAAGATATACATAGGCTAAAAATAAATCAATGTGATTAGATATACCATTCAAATATTAACACCCCTGCAGAAATGATAAAGTAGCTCTATTAATTTTAAAGAAATTTCACTTCAAGAGTAGAAAAGTAAAAAATAAAAAGAAGAATAGAGAAGTCATAAGGAATGAAAAGAAACATTACAAGAGAAAAAAGGCCATCACCAGACAGCTGAGTTGTGGTTTGAATCTAGGGCTTTGGTTGAATGCAGTTATTTCTGATGGAGAGACTCATATCCCCGACTCCATCCCCACCCCTCTCTGAATCAGGTTTTAAACCTGTGGTGCCTTCATTTTTGTTTTTTTTGACTTTGTTTGCTGCACTTCTGGCACTTCCATTCTGGCTGCAGGAGAAAGTTCTGTTTTCAATGACTCATGATTCTACTGAGGCCTTCCAAACAATCCAGGCTACTCTTCCTAGCTCAAGGTCAACAGACTAGTGACTTCAACTGCATTTGAAAAGAATTTTTTGCTATGCGATGTAATATATTCATCGGTGTAACATCAGAGGATGAAGGTTACGGGGTCTTGAATCACCCATCATAATGCTTACTATTGCAATGTTGAAAATATTTGTCTAGATCCAAGCTAACTCAAGATGGCTATGATCATCACCTCTTTTAGTATTGTCTCCAGCTGCTAAACAGTACAATAAAATCAAAATATAAAACACATCATAAGGATGGAAAAGAATAAATGAAAGTGGTTTCATTGACAAAGCAACATACAATTTATTTGAAACAATATGTGAATTTAACAAGTTTAACATACAAAGACTAAACTGTATTTATGAATACCTGGGTGAAAAAAAGGTAGAAATATATCTTTTAAGCCAGTACTATGTTAATAGATGATACAAAAATATCAAATACCTAAGAATAATACTAACAAAAACTTTGCAATTTCTCTATTAAGAAAAACAAATAAAGCCTGATTGAGGGAAGTAAACAAGGACATTTACCTATGTCCATTTATTGAAAGACTATGAAAATATCAATTCTCATGCAAATAGTCTATACAAATATATATTCACAACAATAATAATAAAAGTATTAACTTGTGGTTTGGGTATAAATCAAAATAAACTGATTCTTAAATTTACATGGAAAGATAATGAGCCAAAGACAATATTGAAGTAAAATATGAGAGGCCTTACTTTACTGAATATGAAAGCTAATTAGAGACTGCTGCTTTCACCCATGAAGTATTCATTGCTATGGGAATTAGATTCTTGAATAACAAACAGGAAATACAGACAAAAGATATGAAACAGAGAGTTCCAGACCTTGACTCACAAGGAGGGCCATAAATGTAATTCCTGGGAGATAAGAAAGTAATGACATGAGTCCTAAATTTTCCCAGGCTCATTGCCTAGAGGTAGTTCCAGGTTGCATCCCAGCAAGGAGAAATCAAACTAAAAGAATAGTGATCGCCCTGAATCAAAGAAATAGTGGTCTGGATTTAGGGGGCTCCATCAGTAAGATTGGTGGGGGGGGAGCAGTGTTGAGAGTATCAGAGAAGATGGAGTTTTCACAGTTGAAGAGCAGGCTTTAGAGATTTGGCAAGGGGTGCCGTCAAGATGTTGACTACTAATCTGAGACCAAGGAAAGAATCAGGAGAAACGGGAAGGCACAATACTTTATAAATGAATATCACAGAGTCAAGTGCTAAATAATGTCGAGTTCATAATGTTAGGCATTCATCTGACTTGATTAAAGTTCTGTAATTTATCTCCAGGTTCTCATATCCATTGCAATGGCTACACAGAACTCACAGACAAAACTCACGATCATAGGATTTATTAAGGATATCGACAAGTTGCAATGCCAGGGAGAAATGCTCAGGGTTGAGTTGTTTATCAGTCCATGTTACCAAAGTTCTGTCAATCTGCTAACGCATGTCCTCAGCTCGAAGGCATTCAGTTTAAGCTCTGTGGATCAGCAAGCCCAACTTCCTGAATTCAGTGCCCAGAGGCACCCCACTCTACAAGCCAGCCTCCTGCACAAAAGCACTCAGCTTTACTTTCGTCATGCTTTAGGAAGTTCATCACTCTGCCCCATGCTCTGGCTCCTGGTTCTGCTGCTGCTTCTCTGATGTTGCAGGTGTCTTTTGGATCCAGGAGGTTCACTGCATAAGGATTTCTGGAGATACCTCCTTCTGCTTCTCAGAGGGCTCACTTTATATACTGTAGGATGATATTCTAGATAATCCTTTGCACCATTACTCATAGTTGAATCTTATCACTATATCACCTGCCCCCGACACTTCTTACCAGACCCATGCAGAGAAAGGTCATTTGGTGTATTAAATAATTCACTGCCCCTGCAGTCATGAAACTAAAACTAACATGTGTGCAGAGAAGCAGGAAAGTATGACTCTTAATGGGGGAAGCGATCAATCACTAGAACAAGATTTCATATAAATAATAGAATTAACAGGAAAGACCATAAAATGGGCATGCTAAGCCTTATCAAACCAATCAATTACATAAAAACATAACCCTAAAAAGATATGCAAGATATATTATATATCAACTGTAATATTGAGAAAGGAGGTTGAATGTAGAAAGCTAAAGCTAATGAAAGAAATGATTTATTGAATGAGCTGATCAGAAAATTCCAAAGGCCATTTGAGAAGGCAAAGTCAAGTATTATGAGGAAATTTTCAAAGCTCAAGAGTCAAAAAACCAAAGGGAAGAGCAGACTCAGCATTTTTCAAGCTGAAGCAACAAGAAAAAATTCGAGCCTCAGGTTGTAATATTGAAGGATTCTATGGGCAAAACATCGAATGATTCAAGAAGCATAGAAGAAGATGGAAGGAATATGCCACTCAACCAAAAAGAATTAGTTAACATTCAACCATCTCCAGACTCAACAGAGTTCATCAATTATTGAACAATAGCATTAATATCACACACAAGTAAAATGTCAGTGAAGATCGTTCAAAAACAACTGCAGCAGTATATTAAAAGAGAGATACCAGAAATGGAAACCAATTCAAGAGAGGGAATGGAACATGGGATATCTTTGCTGACATCTGATGGATCTTGATTGAGAGCAGAGGCCACCAGGAAGATGTCTATTTATTTGTTTTGTTGATTATGCAAAGGACTCCAACTTTGTGGATCACAATAAACTATGCATAACATTGCAAAGGATTCAAATTCCAGAACACTTAATTGTTCTTATGAGAAACCTGTACATAGTTCAAGAGGCAGTTGTATAACCAGAATTACATGGTTTAAAATCAGGAAAGGTGTATGTCAGGGATGTATCCTCTCACTAATTACATCTGTATACTGAGCAAATAATCAAAGAAGCCGAAGAACTCGGCATGAGAATTATAGAAACAACCTGTAAGATGCAGACGACACAACCTTGCTTGCTGAAAGTGAGGAGTACTTGAAGCACTTGCTGATGTAGATTAAGGACTACAGTCTTCAATGCAGATTGAAACTTAATATAAAGAAAACAAAAATCCTCACAATGGTTCAAGAGAGATCAACAGATAATGATGAAGAGAAAAAGGATTGAAACGGTCATGGGTTTGATTTTACTTCAATTCACAACCCATGCTTATGGAAGCAGCAGTTACAAAATGAAAGCTTGTATTGCATTGGGCTTGTGTTAAAGAGTAAAGAGTAAAGACATCCCTTGAAGGACCGAGGTGTGCTTGACACAAACCAAAATACTTCCAATCATCTCATGTGCGGGCCAAATGTGGACAATGAAAATGGAAGACTGAATAATAATTGCTTTCTTTGGATTATGGTGTTGATAAGTAATGTTAAATATTTCATGAGGGAAGAAACAAATCTGTCTTGGAAGAAACACCACCAGGATAAACAAATCTGTCTGGGAAGAAGGGTAGCCAGAATGTTCACTAGAAGTGAGGTCGGCAAGACTTGGTCTCTAATACTTTGGATACGCTATCCAGAGAGATAGCAGTGTCCCTAGGGAAGGACATTGTTTTGGTAAAATAGAGTCCGCTAAAAAGAAAGATGCTCAGTAAAATGGATTGACACCATGGTTCCAACAATGGATTCAAACACAGCAACAATTATGAGGATGGTGTTGGGCCCAGCAGTGTTCTATTCTGTTGTACATAGGGTGATCGTGACTCACAACTAACCAGATGGCACATAGCAATAATAACAACAAAATAGAGAAAAAATTCAAAGTAGACTGAAAACTACATCAAGATTTGATGACCGGTAGAATAATATCAAGCATATCTTAAATATATTAAATCACACAATAGCTTATATCAAAATGTCTGTCATTGTAGTCAATGAAGCCAGGAGAAAAATATGTCAAGTAAAGCTGACTGACAATTTTCCAAATTTGATAAAAACTCTAAAACAATAGAGTCAAGAAATCCAGTGAATCCAAACCAGAAAAACAAGAAAAGAGCACAAAGCACATCATAATCAAATTGCCAACAACCAGTGACAAAGAGAAAAATTTAAAAATAGCCAGAAGAAAAGGCACACTAAGTAGATAGAGATTATGCTAATGAATAATAGTAGCATATTTATTGTCATAAATTGTGCCATAAAAATGGAACAATATTTTTAATATTTCTGGGGTGGGGGCAATTGTCAACCTAGATATACAATGGCCAAGTAAAAACTTTTCAAGCATAGCAAAAGCTTAGGGAATTTGTCATCAGCTTATGTGAGTGTTCAAGAGGCAGTTGTAGGACCAGAAAATTGTGCATCAGGATTGCATCCTCTTAACATACCTACCCAATCTGTCTGTTGAGAGAAGCTGGACTATACAAAGAAGGATGTGGCGTTAGGATTGGAGGAAGGCTTATTAACAACCTGAAATATGCAGTTGACACAACCTTACTTGCCGAAAGTGAGGAGGGTGTGAAGCACTTGCTGATGAAGATCAAGGATTACAGCCTTTTGTATGGATTATAATTAATTGTAATGAAGACCCAAATTCTCATGACACCCCAAAGTTAGCATCATGAAAAATGGAGAAAAGATCCACAATCAGAGCTTATGGAAGCATCACTCAAGAGAGCAAAGATTTCATTGAGTAGATCTGTTGCACTGGGTCTCTTCAAAGTGTAGAAAATCAGAGATATTACTTTGCGGATGAAGATGCACCATGGTATTTTCATTTGCCTCATATACATGTGAGAGTTGGACATTGACTGAAGGAGAACCAATGCTTTTGAATTATGGTGCTGGCAAGGAACACCAAAAGTACCATGGGCTGCCAAAAGAACAAAGCAAAATCTGTTTGGGAAGAAGTATAACCAGAATCCTCCTCAGAGGCAAGAATGGAAAGATGTTGTGTCAAGTGCTGTGGACGTGTTGTCTGGTGAGAACAGTCCCCAGAGGACATCCTGCTCGGTGAAGTAGAGCGTCCATGACAAAGAGGAAGACCCTCAACAAGATGGATTGACCCAGTGGCTACAACAATGGGCTCAAACATAAAAACAATTGTGAAGATGGCACAGGACCGGGCAATGGTGTGTTCTGTTGACAGCACCTAACAACAACAATCTGGATGTCAAAGGTTGCAAAGAACTTGCTCAAGCCAAAATTAAGATACCAGGTGGAAACTTAAAACTACAAAGGACTTTTATATGAGGACTCCAAACAGTGCTGAGAGAAACTAAGTAAAACAATAAATGGGGAAACATACCGTGTCCGCGCATGTCAAGTGTTAGGACATTCACTGTTATTATGGCATCAGTTCTTCTAGCAGACAGAATGCATTAGAAAGTGGGCTAATGCAGACACAGTTAGGTTAAAAATTAACGCTTTACCATTTGTTTTCCCTTTTGACCCCTTTGAAAAATTTTCTAGCTTTTATTATCTTTAACATTCTTTTTCATTGAAGTTTTTCTGTTTTATTTAGTTATTTTTGTTGTTTTTTATGTTTGCATGTTTTTCTTTTATGAAATCTAGGATTGACAAATCTATAGAGACAGTAACTGGATTAATAGTTTCTCAGGGTTATGGAAGGGGAAATTGGGGGGAAATAATGAGTATAAGAAAGATCAACTTGAAGATATTATAAAAGTATAGGGATGGTATCCAACTTGTCAATGGGTGTGGCCTTTCATAAGGTGGACCCTGCAAACCTCTTCCCCTCTCTGCCGTCACCTTCCTGCTGCTGTTTCCAGAGCCCTAGAGATATGTCCAACAGCATTGGATCCACAAGACCTTGCACCCAGCAGCCTGTGATCTTCCTGCATTCTGCATCATTGCATGCAGCTGTGTGAGTCTGAAGAGGGACTTATGGACTAGTATCAGATTTATGGACTTGAGTTGGACTAGCTGGATGTTTTCCTGATATAAAATTACTTCTTGATATAAAGCTCTTTCTTAACACATATGAGTGTCAATTGATTTGTTTCTCTAGTCAACCCAGCATAACACAATTACAAACTCTGTTTAATATATTGAATCCATTGAATTAAATCTGTGAATTATATGTCAATACAACAGTTCAAAACTTTTGAAAGATCAAAGGAAGAGAATACCAAGATAATTAGGGAAATGGTGGACTCATAACAAATTGTGCTAAAATAACAGAAAATGGATATGAAAACACAAGTTTTGATAGTCATCCTATACCACACACAAAATTTAACTTAAAATGCATTGCTAAGCATAGGAACTAAAAAGAAATGACAAGAGAAAAATTTTTAACCTAAATAGGCAAAAATTCCATTATTTTTAAAGAACAGAGAATTAAAAAATCATAAATTTCAGTTCATCAAATTAAAGTATAAAGCTCTTCAAAGGACCAAAATCCAAACCAAACTCACTGCCATTGATTAGATACTGATTTGTAGCCATCTTATGGGACAGAGTGGAACTGGTTCTTAGGCTTGTGAGACTGCAAAACATAGGGGATCAGACAGTTTCAACTTTCTCTCACAGAAAAGGATGTTGGTTTGAATTGCCAAGCTAATGTTCAACCCACTGCCCCAACAGGGCTCCTTATTCAAAATACACTGTTGAGCAAATGAAAATTCCAAGCTACATGCTGGTAAAAATAGTGACAAAATATATTTTTAATAAAATGCGTATGAAAACTATGTAGAGATTTCTTAACACTTTCTTAAAAAGGCCAATAACATGATTTACCAGAGATGAACGTTTTGAACCAACACTTCAACACAGAACATATGTTGATGATGTTGTTAGGTGCTGTGGTGGTTATATAATTTCATGTCAACTTGTGTGTGTGTGTGTGTGTGTGTGTGTGTGTGTATATATATATATATATATATATATATATATATATATATATATATATATATATATAAAGTGTTCGATGGAGTCTAGCTTGTCAATTAGATCAAAGCCTGATGGTGACTCCTTGTGGGCATGGCCTTATCATAAGAAGGGTCCTAGAAACCTCCCTTCTCCCTCTGCCTCCACCTTCCTGGTTGCTGTGAGCCCTGTGATGTGGCCGCTGCCATTGGATCCACAAGACCTGCACCTGCCAGCTTTCTGCATTTTGCATAATTGTATGCAGTTGTGTGAGTCTGACGAGGGTTTTATGGACTAGTATCGGACTTATGGACTTGAGTTGGACTGGGCTGGGATGTTTTCCTAATATACAATTACTTCTTGATATAAAGCTCTTTCTTACACATATATAAATGTCTCTGGATTTGTTTCCCCAGTCAACCAGCTTAATACAAGTGCTGAGACAGCTTTAACTCACAGTGGCCCCATATACAACAGAACCAACCACTTCCCTGTCCTATGCTATCCTCATAATGGTTGTGATGTTTGAAGCCATTATTCCAGCCACTGTGCCAATTCATCTCCTGGAGGTCCTTCTTGTATGGTGATCTTCAATTTTACCAAGTATGATGTACTTCTCCAGGAACTGGCCTCTCCTTATAACATGTCCAAAGTACATGAGGCAAAGTCTCCCCAACTTCCCTTCTCAAAGGCATTGTGGCTGTACTTTTCCCAGACAAATTTGCTTGTTCCTCTGGAAGTCCACAGTTCTTTCAACATTCTTTGTCAACATCTTAATTCAAAAGCATGGATTCTTCTGTAGTCTTCTTTATTCATTGTCCAGCTTTCGCACATATGTGAGATGACTAGAAACAACATAGGTTGAGTAAGGCTGACCTGTCTTCAAAGTGACATCCTTGCTCTTTAACACTTTAAAGGTATCTTTCGTGGTGCCCAGTGGAACATGTCATTGGATTTCCTGACTGCTGCTTCCATGCTCATTGCTTTTGGAATCAAGTAAAATAAAATCCTGGGCAACTCCGTGTATGCTTATTGGTCCGGTTGTCAGGATTTTGTGTCCTGTGCATTGAACTGTAATGCATACTGCAGACTGGAGTCTTCAATCTTCAACAGCAAGGGCTTCAAGTCCTCCTCACTTTCAGCAAGCAAGCTCAGGTCATCTGCATATTGTAGATTGTTAATGAGTCCTCCTCTAATCCTGATGCCATGTTCTTCTTCATATAGTCCAGCTTCTCAGATTATTTACTCGTCATATAGATTTAATAAGTCTAGTGAAAGACTGTAACTCTTATGAAAATCTTTCCTGCTTTTAAATCATGCAGTAGCCCATTGTTCTGCTTGAATGGCTGCCTCTTGATCCATGCACCAGTTCCTCATGAGCACAAGTAAGTGTTCTAGAATTCCCATTCTTCATTTAATTTCACCTGTTCACAATGGATGACCGTATTGGTATTTAAAATACTGGTGACATATCTTTAAGTTTCATACCAACAAGTAAGACAAAACAAAGCGACACATTGGGAAACTGGAGGGGTAAGTGACATAGGGAAATAAAACAGATCTATGTATATTTGGAGAATTTATTCTTGAGTGTGCTGGTGCATGGAAATAATGTTTCAGTATATGATGATGACTATACAGGATAGCTGGGTGGAAAGAAGCTAATTTGACCTCTGGCTCAGAAAAGAATCTCAAATCCTCTTCCATGGTTGATTCTAACTTATAGTAACCCTATAGGATACTATATAGTGCCTCTGTGGTTGTCTGAGACTTTATATCTTTTAGACAGCAGCAGCCTCATCTTTCTTTGGTGGGGAAAATTTATGGGTCTAAACTACCAGTCTTGTAGTTGGCAGGTAAATGGATAACCAACTGCCCCACCAGGCTCTAAGCGGGAATAGTAAAACAGCAAAGCTACTAGAAGAATACGTAGGAGCATGTCGTCCTGATCTTAGAGGAAAGACACATTTCACAGCCATAAAATAAGGGATGTATAAATTGGAGTACCTTAAAAGAATCAGACCTTCTGCACATCAGAAGAGACCACTAAGATTATGTAAAGGCAAGGCACCCATTTCATTCACATGGGAATCTAATAAGAATTTCCTAAGAGGCCTTGCTGTGTGGCCTTGACTATCTTTGTCATATGTCCTCTCAACATTTGGACTCTCCTAAGCCTATTCTGGGTGTGGGACCCTCATTGGCAGACAAAGGAGGAAATTCTCTTTCTTTCCAATCCAGTGCCAGCTCACACCTCTCATGCATGAGTGAAGGTTCAGGACCTGTGGCTTGGGGAGCAGTGTGGGAAAGGGATGGGCGAGAAGTAGAGTTTTTATTGGGAGGTGTTTCTAAGGAGGCTTAATGGAATGGAATGGAATAAACAGTTCATTCCCATGTGTCGACCCTTCAGCATGTCCCACTGATTGGCAGCAGATCCATTGTCTTTGCTAGTGTTCATGTCATCTGGGCCAGGGCTAGGGTCATTAGGCAAGGAGGCATTGATAACTATACATCTTTCAAGGGAGTTTGAAGGAAACATGAGACCCCAGGGATGTATCTCTAGGTACTTACGGAGTCTCCAAACAGTCCAGACCAGGGAAACATGGCCTTTGGGTAAAGATGAAGAGTATCACTTAAAACCATCAGAAAATTTAAAGTGCAGCTCCACAGCCTATCTCAGAAAGAAAAAAAAATAAAGCCCTTCTCAGGATCTTAAGGCATTTACCAAAATAAAAATAAATGTTTATTGCATAGCACAATTTAGGAGCACGTTAAGAGCATTATTCCATGGCAACCTCATAGAAAGCCCAAGTTAGGGTGAACTTATCTCTTCAAGAGATTTATGGATTTGGCATTTGTTTCATAGAATTGATTATAAATCGCTACATAAAACCATGTAAATGTATGGGGTTTTATACAGCAGGGACCAAAAGGGACATTAAAAAACACAACAACCCCAAACTCTCACACTCACTGGCATCAAGCCAATTCTGACTCAGCAACCCTACAGGACAGAGTAGTACTGGCCTTGTGCGTTCCCGAGGCTGTAACTCTTCATGGGAACAGAAAGTCTCATCTGTGTTCCCATAAGCAGTTGATGAGTTCCAATTGGTGACCGTGTGGTGAGCAGTCCAACACCACCACGACACCAAACCCAAACCAGAGTCACTGCTATGGAGTCAGTGCCCACTCGCAGTGACGCTACAGGACAGAGGAGAACTGCCTCTGAGCTTCTGAGCCTGTCACTCTTCACAGGAGTAGAAAGCCCCTACTTTCTCCTGCGGAGCTGGCTAGTGGATTCAAATTGCTGACGCCAAGGGTAGCAGCCCAACACATAACCACTCTGCCATTAGGGCTCCTCAGAAGGGGCAGAGAGAGTGTAAAATAAAGGGAGATATTTTTATTTCTCCCCAATTCTACTGAAATTCCACTGAAAAATTTCTCAGCTGCAAATACACACTACTTTCGATGGATAAAGAAGACTCAGAGGAATGACAGAAATAAAGGGCATGGGCAAATGGCTCCTGGGGAGCTTAGGCATAGCTAAGTCACTTGGAATGGCTCCTCTGTCCGGAGTGTTTGAAATTCCCACGACATGACTGTGTTTGGGCATGCCAATAGGAGGTTGGGCAGTTTTCCCTTCCACTTGGCATAAAGGGAGCCATCTCATAAGCAGGAACAGCGAGAATCTCACAACGTAAAGGAAAGGGGAGCTAGGAGCCGAGCATCGCCCAGATCCCTAAACTCCAAAGCATCTGCAGACCATGAGACAAGAGTGGTGACCTTTGCAACCCACAGAGGGTAGGAGCATGCTAGCAGAGCTTTGCAGGGGTCTTTAGGCATTTGCCGATGCTAAAGGAGCTTTGTTTGCAGCATTTGTCTGGGCAAGGAAGAGGCCAAGGGCAGAGTCTCTGAAGCCAGGGACCAGAGAAAATTGTGGCTGCATACATGGTTTAGAAGAAGTATGTGGAACAAAAGAACTGCACTTTTAAAATAGCTAATCCTTACGTATGACCTGTCACCCTCCATAATAAACCCTAGAATCATATGTATTGTCTGTAAGTTCTGTGCAGTCATTGCCAAGCTTTATAGAACCTGGCAGCAAAGTAGGATGCTGTGGGAGAGACAGAGGGTTTCAGAAGAGAACAAAGAAGGTTGGAGGGTAGAGGCATGTCTGATCTCTGTTGTATACAAATTATCTTTGGGCAGGTGTGGAGTTTGGTTCTCCTCCCCTTAGTGCAGCCCGAGAAGGCCTCTCATTCTAGACGGAGGCCCAAACCATATGGCAAGGCCACATGTAGGTGCTCTGTATGACAGGCTCAGCTGAATCAAACAGTTTAGTCATTTCCTCCCTGGTGACAGAAAGAAGCCGTCCATATTAGGTCTCCGAAATTAGAAGACGGATATAAGTCATCTTTGCTGGGCCCAGTCCAAGTTCTTGACCCACAGAAATAGTGACCATAATAAATTGGGGGGTTTTTTTGGTTCATGTGCCTGTGTTTGGAATATTGTACTAGGCAGAAAAATGTAACTAGAATCTTATTCTTATGTGGAGTATACAACTAATTCAAAACTATTCATCAAAAAACCTGCAGAAAACCAAGGGAAAAATTGGCAAAATAGTTCAAACAAGCACCCTCCAAAGGAGAAAAGCAAAATGGCATCAGGGAAATGTGGTTGAAACCACAGTCAGATACCACTGCACCCCCGCTCACCCCCCAGAGCGACTGAAAACAAAAATATAAACAACATAATGTATAGCAAAGAGAACTCTCATGCACTGCTGACGAGAGTGTAAGTTGGCTCAAGCACTTAAGAAAATTGTTTGGCATTTTCCCTAATTAAAAAGATGCCGCCTTTATGCTCCCAGCTGACAGCTGTGGATGCGAGTGCACACCAGATGACGTGTACGCAAATGTTCACAGTGTCGCTATTCATCAAAGTCAAAGAATGGAGCCATCCCAGTTCCAGCAAGGATACATGGGATAAATTAAAATATGGCATAGTAATAAGGCAGAATGTTGTTCAGTTATTAAAATAAATGAACCAAAGGCACGTGTGACAACATATGGCGATTGCAAAAACCGAAGTTTTCGTAAGAAACACTTGCTGCTGTGGAGCTGATTGTGACTCATTGGGACCCGATAGCACAGGCCTCTCTGGGTTTTCAAGGCTGTCACGTTTAGAGAAGCCAACTGCCGCCTCTTTCTCCTTCAGAGCAACTGGTGGGCTGGAAGCACCTGAGCTTTCAGATAGTAACTGAGTGCTTAAACTGCTCCCCCAGCCAAATGCACACAATACATTCCATCCAATTCAATTTAGATAAGATTTCCAAAGCAAGCAAAAGGTAATCTTTAGTGTTATATGCTTAAATCCACTCACTGACATCTAGTTGATTCCATCTGACAGTGCTCCCATTGAACAGAGTAGTTTCTGACCCTGTAGCTATTAATAGGAGTAGAAAGCCTCATCTTTCTCCCATGGAGTGGCTGGTGGGTTTGAATTGCAGACCTTTGGGTCCTCACTCCAAAGAGTAACACTCTGCCACCAGGCTCCAATGGTCATTTTTATCAGAGAGGAGAGGAAGTAATGACATGAGGGGGGGGGCAGGTGGGGATTCTGGAGCTTTGGGAATGCTATTTTAAATCTGAGCCATTGCTACATTAATGTATTAGCTCTGTAATAATTTCTTGAGTAAGTAGTGCATACGTTTCTGTAGCCAAGCACACTGCCTTTGAGTCAATGTTGACTCATAGAGAGTCTGTAGGGGAGGATATAACTGTCCCCGTGAGTTTCTGAGACTATAACTCTTGGCAGGAGCACCCAACCCCATCTTTCTCCTGCAGAGCAGCTGGTGGTTTTGAATGGCTGACCTTGTGGTTAGCAGCCCAATGATGTAGCTATAAGCCACCTATGCCATCAGGAATCTCTATGTGTTTCTGTAAATATTTTTTAATTCAGCAAACCCACAGCCACTGCCATCAAGTTGATTCTAGCTTTGTAAATCTACTTTCCCAAAATAGTTTTATTGGCACTTAATCCACATATCACATAATTCAATTTCCGGAAGACACGGTCATATCTTTTTCCTGTGGAACTGCTGTTGAATTTGAACCGCTGACCTGCATTGAAAAATCCTGCGCTTACCCTACAATGTCACCAGGGCTCCTTAATGAAGGTAGAGGGAGGGGAAAAAATGAGGTTTCTGGTATGGAAAATGAAATGATAAAGAGACAGAGTGAAAGTTAGGGAAACAGACCATCAGACCAAGAGGACTACTATAAAGGAAAAGGATGAATTCAATCTCTTTCTTCAGATGCCTGTAGACTTCTCAAATGACTGGCAAGAAAAGGAGGAAATATGGCTAACAAACAAGCAAAGATTAATAAGATAATACATGAGTGCATGCAAATAAAATCATTTTGAAAGCCTCTTGGGTGACAGAGGTTTTCTTGGTTTCTGCCGAAGAAGTGAAACAAAAGCAAAAGGTAGATAATTGTTTGCTGTGCAGTATGTATCCCCCACAGTCTCAAGGAGCTACAAAAATTTTTTTATATAGGCAATGTGAGTAGCTATCTTTGTAATCAAGAAGAATCAGGATATTAAGGGGCCAGATTCAAAGCACACAAGGACCTGGAACTCCCAGAATTCAGGGTATTGGAGTGCGACTTGTGGCAGTTTTACTGGTCTGCTAGCTTCTGGGTGAGCATCATCCATCATATGTGTGACTGCCTAACAGCACCAAAATCGATTGAGATAAATGTTATGAGACACTGTTTTATTTTTTAAAAATCCATTCAATAAATATGTTTTGTGTTCTTACAACTTACAGGCCCTGGGGAGGAAGGTTACACCTTTCCACAAACTAGAGGGAAAAGAAGAGAAATTAGTGGAAGAGAGAGAGGAGGAGACTAGCAAGTGGTACATGAAATTTTAACAAGAAATTAAATCCCCATCCAGAATACGTAAAGAAGTCATTCCAATCCATTTTAAGCAACAGCGTAATGTTAAATATCAAAAGACTTGCACCGATTCTTCACACACTATGCTCAAATAGCCACTAAATATATAAAGTTATCAACCTATTTATCAAACAGTAAATCACATTTAAACCATTGTAAGTTACTACAAAATATGGCATGAATACACAAAGACTACTGGTGAGAATATAAATTCCTATAACACCTTAGGAAAGCAGTATCATTCACGATATTTGGAAAAATGATCACAATATATCCCATAGCATAGTATGTTCCCTTTTACTTCCAAGCACTTAGAATATGGGAAATGCAAAACCACCTTCCCTTGGAGGAAGGCATAAAATTGTGGGGGGTGGGGTGAAGCATTCTTCCCCAACACAAAGCAGAATTTTGTCAGGCAGGAATTGTCCTGGCCAAGATCTTTCATGGACATAAGAAGAGACTGGCTGTTAAGGGAAAGGGGTACAGAAATGTGGAGAATGATCTCTAAGACAAAGACACACAGGCTCTGAATAAGACTTCATCTGGGCCAGAGCACCAAGGACCTTGGCTGCTGTCACAAGAAGCTAAGTGCGAGTTAAGAGCAGTATCAGTCTATCACTAAGAAGTATTGAGGGTGGTGGGGTACACATAGGAATAGAGAGCCCCTTCGTGATAAGACCTGCTGAGGACGAAGGAGGAGCAGAATCACTGAGAAAAACTCTCCAGCATCATGGGTTCCAGACTAAGTACACGGAACCCTAGTTCCGCAGAGGAAGATTTTGAAGCTGCTTACAACAAAACTCAAGCTTTGCTAAACTACTGACCAAACTGACTGAACCTGCCACAGTAACAGCCTAGAAGAATCAGAAGCATGCCGATTCCAAAGTGCAGTTGTCATTTACCTCTAGTGCTACTGTCCGCTGTTCTCCAGATATCTGGAATTCATTCGAAAATTATAAAACACACAAAAATTCAACTCTCATTTCATTGCCCAAGGTAAAAATTACAGACAGAACTGGGCCTAGGTATGATCTGGATGTTGACAGACACTTTAAAAAAACTATGAGTAAAACACTAAAGCAGCTGATGGAAAAGGTAGCAAATATGGGTAAAAAGTTGGGAAAACAATAAGAAAAATCAAATGGAAATGCTGGAGTGAAACCAGATCGAACACTGTGAAAGAATAAACGAGATAAGTGCACACATGTGATTGAAAATGAAGTATGAAGATCAAAAACAGTTTTTTAAAGATGACAACATCCAAAAAAGACAAAAAAGAGAGGACAACAATCAAGAATTATGGGACAATAACTAGTAGTCTATAATCAGTAATAGTTGAGTTCCAGAAAAAGAGATAATGACCAGGAATTTTCCAAAACTAGTGAACGACATACACCCACTCTCCAAAGATTCAATTAGCTTTAGAAACACTAAACAAGGTTCTAAAAGGAGATGCTGGGTTCAACTTGCAGGAAAACAAAGATAAGGAGAAAAACTTGAAGTCAATATGAATGAGAAATAGTTTATATAGTGAAACAAGGATAATTTACATAAAATGCTCAGACAATATTTGGCCTGTACAGATAGACTTGACCCCGTCCCCACTCAGCATAAGACAAAAGGATAATATTTGTGTTTTATAAATTTTGTGTGAATTAGATGACGGTTTATAGAGCAAATTCTCAGTGTAACATAAAAAATTTTGTACACATTTTATTTCAACTCATTCATTGAAATCCCTTCAATGAACCAATTATTTGTCCGACATCCTTCCTGTATTTCTGTTCCCACTCCTGCTTTTTTCAAAACCTTCTGACCTTTTTGTCTTTCGATAAATGCTTCCTTCGGGATATTAAATGGTTGATTTTTTCCAATTTGGGGATGAGTTCCATTCCATGCCTGAACGGTGACAACAGGCCTGTCAGTCTCTAGCTGACCATGGAGCCTGGTCTGTCTTATGCTTAGGAGTTTCCTTTCACATTTCACTCCCATTCTACTCAGGAACTTCTAACGTGATCCTTTTCAGAACAGCTGGTCCTGGTAGCTGGCCACTAGTTAGTTTGTCAGGGCTCAGGTTTATAGAGACTGGTGCTTTCCTGATCCATTTGTCCGTTAGACCAATTGTTTCCATCGACCTTTCGATTTTCATCCCTTTTCTTTTCTCTGGATAGGTGTATGCCTAAGATAAATGTAATTGTGCATCAACACCAATCAATGAAGAACATCAGAGATAGCGTTCTGGGTTACAGGTCTGTCCCCCTTCCTGCCTCCCAACAATCACAATGATGTAGAACCTTTTCTTTGTAATCACTTTAAAGCAGTGCTTCTCAACCTTTCTCATGCCGCAACCCTTTACTACAGTTCCTCAGGTTGCTACTTCATCACTGTCATTTTGCTACTGTTATGAATCAGGCGATCCCAGTGAAAGGGTCATTCGACCCCCAAAGGGGGTCGTGACACACAGGTTGAGAACCACTGCTTTAAAGTATTGAAAAGCAAGGATGCCAGTTTGAGAACTGAGGTGCGCCTGACTCAAGCCACGGTATTTTCAGTTTCTTCATATACATATGAAAGTTGGACACAACACCACCACCCCCCACCCAATTTATTTATTTATTTAGTCACTAAGACCATTCTTTAACATTCAAGAATAAGGAATCTGTTGGTGGTGGTGGTTTACTTTATTTAATGTCGGTGTACTTTTTTCCCTTATGCAGCAAATTTACCCAATGCAACATATCATTTGATCTCTTGACAGCGGCTTCCATGAGCATTGATTACAGATCCAAGCCAGATGAAATCCTTGACAAGTTCAATTTTTCTGAAATTTTCAAAACTATTAGAGCTACTCTAGTTAATTTACTCTTCCAAAATATTTTTAATCAGTTTGCTTAAATCTACAAAACTATGCTGAAATTTTGATTAGCATTCTTCAAATCTCTAGATTACTAGAGAAGCCCTCATGGCTTAGTGGTTACATGTTGGGTTACTAACCACAATGTGAGCAATTTGAAACCACCAGCATTCTCTAAGGAGTTATGGTGGTGGAAACCCATAGGGCCAGTTCTACCCGGTCCTATTAGATAGCTAGGAGTTTTAATAAATTATATGCCACTGACTATACTTCAGTGCAGTGAGAACTTACCTCTTCACTATTTTGTGTCTTCCAATCCATGAATGCATTGTCTGCTCTTTTTCTGGGTCTTCCTTGATGTTTCTCATCAGGCTTTTGTAGTTTTCAGCATAAGATACTGTATATATTTTATTTTATTTATACCTAATTATTTCATTTGGAGCTATTTTAAATGATATTATAACAATTTTAAATAGCATTTGTTGTTATTAGAAATAGGGGTGATTCACCCAAGGGAAGGGTATTATTTATATCTCTACAGGAAAGATGAAAGTGAGACAAGATTTCAATCTGGTGCACCAAGACTTGAATGCAACATACCTGCATATGCATTCAGACCAATACAGAGGTCTGCAAGACCAGCCCCAATTCCAGCACTATGGAGGGCAGCACTGAAGATATAGCTCAGGGAGAGGGGTGCTTCTGTTCAGAGCACACAGGAGCAAACTAAGAGGGAAGGAAAGAGAAAGAGAGAGTGGATTGCATCCTGGCCCACCAAGCCCCAAGAACGGTATTCCTCCTCAGAGCAGCCAATGCACAGAGAGGACCAAAGGGCCAGCCCCACCACAGACATGATGTCTCCTCACTGACCCATAGTGCTACGGGGGGAAAACACTAGAGACACAGTGGGGGAATTGTGCCAGATTTGACCCCACAACACCAGGACAAAACATGAAGGGCATGAAACAGAGTAGCTAGGGGAGCAAAGCAATGAAGTCTCTGAGGAATCCCAAAGTAGATTTTGGGGGCCAGGTCATGGCATCTCATCAGACTCCACCAGAAAACACTCATAAAGGAAAACAGACAGACCAAGTACTTTTTATAGGCTTTTCTTTGTTGTTGTTGTCTTTTTGGTTTTGTTTTTGCTTTTTCATGTCTATCTAGATAAGATAGGCAGGATAAAACAATCCCGAGGAGTAAACAATGGTACTGATGGTTCCGGGGGTAGGGGGGGCATAGGAGAGGAGGAGGTGGGGGAAAAGGAAGGGGGAGACAACAAACCCAGGGACAAGGGAGCAACAAGCAATCTAAAATCAATGGTGAGGAGGGCATAGGATGCCTGGTTGGTCTTGATCAAGTACAACGTAGCCAAGAGAAATTAATGAAAGTCAAATGAAGGTTGAACATGATAGTGTGACAAGAGGAAAGAAAATGGAAATAGAGGAAAGAACTAGAAAAGAAACGACATTTATATAGGCATAAATACAGGCACGTACATATGTAAATATACTTAGGGATATAGGTCTATGTACATATATTTATGTGTTAAGCATTAAGGTTGCAGATGAACATTGGGCCTCTACTCAAGTATTCCCTCAATACAAGAACACTTTGTTCTAATAACCTGTCATTCTGTGATGCTCACCTTCCCAACATGATCACTGAAGCCAAAATGGGTGCATAAACAAATGCAGTGAAGAAAGCTGATGGTGCCCGATGATCAAAAGAGATAGCATCTGGGGTCTGAAAGGTCTGAAGATAAACAAGCAGCCATCTAACTGAGAAGCAACAAAGCCTACATGGAAGAAGCACACCAGCCTGTGTGATCATGAGGTTTCGATGGGATCGGGTATCAGGCATCAGAAGACCCAGAACAAACAATCATATCGATGCAAACAAGGAGAGTGGAGACCCAAAGCCCACCTGTAGACAACTGAACATCCTGTCACAGAAGGGTCACAAGGAAGGGAAGAGCCACCCAGGGTACAGTATAGCACCGATGAAACATACATTTCTCTAGTTCTTTAATGTCTCATCCCACCCCAATTTCATGAGCCCAATTCTACCTTACAAATATGGCTAGACCAGAACATGTACACTGGCACATGGTACACTGGTACAGGTAAGAGCTTACAACACAGGGAATCCAGGACAGATAAACCCCTCAGGACCAATAATGAGAGTAGCGATACCATGATGGTAGGGGGAAGGTGCTGGAAGAGAGGGTGAACTGCTCACAAAAATCAATGTTATCTGTCCCCCCCAAGGGAGATGAACAACAGAAATGTGGGTGAAGGGAGACAGCAGTTGGTGTAAGATATGAAAATAATAATAATTTATAAATTATCAAGGGTTCATGTGGAAGGGAAGGTAGGGACGAGAGAGGGAAATGAGGAGCTGATACCAAGAGTGTAAGTAGAAAGAAAACATTTTGAAAAGGATGACGGCAGCATATGTACAAATGTGCTTGACACAATGGATATATGGATTGTTATAAGAGCTGTAAGAGTCTCCAATAAAATGATTAAATAATTTTTTAAAAGAAAGAAATAGGGGTGATTTTAGTGTGTTGGTCTTGTATCCTATGACCTTGCTAATCTCATTTATTAATTCTAGGGTTGATTTTTATAATTTCCTTGGAATGTTCTACACAGACAGTTATATCTTTCCCTTTTCCTGATTTTCGGCAGAAGGTAACGTTATGTCAACTTGAAGATATATAAAAGTGTAGGTGCAGTATCCTACCTGTCAGGTCACAACCTGATGGTGCCTCTTTGTGGACATGGCCTTCTCAAAAGGAGGACCCAGGGATGCTCCCTCTCTCTCTCTCTGCCTTGGTTTTCCTGTTTGCTGGACACCTGGAGAGCTTTCAGTGCACTGCCATGATTCCGCCAACGCTGGATCCATGCAACTTTGCAATCACTGGCCTGTGATCTTCCTGAATTCTGTATCATTGCATATGACTCTGTGAGTCTGAGGAGAGAATTATGAATGAGTATCAGTTGTATGGGCTTGAATTGGACTGGGCTAGGCTGTTGTCATGATAAATTACTAATTCTTGATATAAAGCTGTCTCTTATATGTATGTGTCACTGGATTTATTTCTCTAGTCACTGACCTAACACAGTAGACTTTAACTACAGAGATAGAATTTCCGTAGATGTTCTTTATCTGGTTGAGTAAAACCTTATCTAGTTCTAATTTTTGAGAGGTTTTGCATATTTATTTTTGTCACAAATGGAAGTTTTGTATTGTCAAATGATTTTTCTCTATAATATTACTTCATCTGTTAATATGGTGGCTTATATTTAATGGTTATCAATATTGAAAAGGCTTTTGTTCTAAACATAAATCCCACTTGGTCTCACAGTATTATGCTTTTTATGTATTGCTGTATTCTGTTTGCTAATATATTAAGTACTATTGCTTCTATATGCATGAGGGGCATTGGTTTGTAGCTGTTTTGACTAATGTTCATATAAATTATGGAAAGATTTGGCACAGTAGTTAAGTGCTCACCTGCTAAGCAAATGAATGGCATTTCCATCAGCTGCTCCTTGGGGAAAGATGGGGCAGTCCGCTTCTGTAAAGATTTATATCCCAATACTAACAACTAACTTTAGGTCATTGGCATTTAAAACATACCCCACCCATCAATGGCAGAAAGCACATTGCTTTTAAGTGCACAAAAGATCATTGCCAAGATGGACTATAAAACAACCCATAACAAATTTAAAAGAATTAAAATCATAGAAAGAATAATTTCTGTCCATAATGAAATGAACCTAAAGAATGTTAGAAAAGAGATAGCTGCAAAGTCCCCAAATATTTGGAAATTGAACATTATATTTTTACAAATATTTCAAAGGAAATTCTCGAGGGAAATCAGAAAATATTTTAAACTGACTGAAAATAATAATGCAATTTATCCGAATTTGGGGGATTCAACCTAAGAAATACTTTAGGGAAAATTTTATGTCATTAAACACTTATTAGAAAGTAAGGAAAAACTCAAATCAATATTATAAGCTTCCACTTTAAGAAACTATAAAAATAAAAGTTAATGAAATCCTATTTACCAAAGGAATGGGAATGAAATAGGAAAGAGAAATCAATGAAATTAAAATTAGGAAAACAATACATAATATTATAAAATCAAGAACTATTTTCATGAAAAAAATCAAAGGAGCTGAAATATCCAACATGAGTCTGAGAAATTTAAAAAATATCCAACATGAGTCTGAGAAATTTTAAAAAACTTTAAAAAATTTAAAAAACCATGAGTCTGAGAAATTTAAAAAAATAGACATAGTTAAATTACAGGAAATATACTTGCAGAGGAAGGAATAGGATGTGGAAATTTTTTAAAAAGGGCAAAAATGACAGAACACATATTAGACTCACAAATGAATAGATATCTTATGAGCTAGTAATAATATGTAATTGTTTGAAAGTGTGGAATAGCGAGTGTGTTAGGCAGGGTTCTCGAGAGAAACAAAACCAGGACATTTATGAATATATATATATATATACATACAATGAGAAGGAATATAAGAGCTAATTAGTTCACACAGAAGTACAGAAGGTTCAGTACAACTCATTTTCATGGAACAGTTAATATACTAGCATTCCTTCAACTCACGTGAGCTACTGGGTCCAAGGTCAAGAAAGCAGACAGCAGAGTCCTCCTTTGGGCAAAGCAGGCAGAGTCTGCCCACTGGCAGCAAAGAGCAGGGTGGTTTATCAACAGAGAGTAGCAAGTGAGCTTAGTGAAGCCATTCCAGATGTGCTATCAAACTCAAGCAATGCAAGGTGACAGGATCCACCAGCCTCAAACTCAAGTGATTTTAGCACCATCAGCGTGGTGAAGTAGGTCCCAAAGGAGCCTCAAGCTCTAGTGACATGATCCATGGGTTGGCTTGGCCTCCAGGTAGTGTCGTACAGAGATTGAGGCAGAGAACTAGCTAAAGCAGCAGCATGCTGCTACAATCACCAGAAAGCAAGAGAGATGGGGGCAGGCCTTGCCGAGCCCTTTATCTCTTTGCCCTCCAATCAAACTGTGACCTGATTAATCCTACATGTTCCTATTGGCCAGGTTGGCACAATAAACCTACCTATCACAGCAAGAAAATAACTTATTTCTACAGCAAAAACATATGAAGGAAACAAGGTGATAATATGGAACAATGAGCTATAGTTTTTATTTTTCAAGAGAAAAACACTCATTAATTATAAAATGAAATTGCCAAACAAAAATATTGGCAAAGATACTCAAAAACTCAAACTCACTGCCATCGAGTCCATGTCGTTTCACAGCTACCCTGTAGGACAGAGTAGATTTGCCCCTGTTTGTTTCCAAGAGTGAGACTGTTTATGCCTCCACAAAAAAGGGAGGGAGGGACCAGACCTCAACCTAGTGTGCCAAGCCTTGAGGGCCACATACTGGCATGAAGCAGCCAGCCTCTATCCCAACTAAGTTGACCGCCCCTCCCCCAGAAGAATGCACTACCGAGGACAGCACTGGAGATACAGGCCAAGGAGAGTGGCAGGTCTTCCCAGACCCCATGGGAGAAAACTAAAAGGGAAAAAGAGAGGGTGGACTGCATTCTGGCACACCAATCCTTGAGGATGCCATTCCTGTTAAGAGCAGCCAATGCACAGTGAGGATGGTAGGGCCGCCCCGCCACTAGTTACCAAAACACCTTACTGACCCAAAGTACACGGGGAACAGCACTTGGAGACACAGTGTGGGAAATGTGCCCAGTCTGACCCTCCACACCAGGGCATAACAGGAAGGGAGCACAACAGAGCAGCAAGGGGAGCAAAGCAACGAACCCCCCACAGAATCCAAAAAATAGACTTTGGACTCGGGGCAAGGCTTGGCACCTCATCAGACCTGATCAGAAAACATTTATAAAGGTCAGCAGACAGACTTGAAACTATTTATAGGGCTTGTTTTGTTTTGTTTAATGCCTATCTATATAAGATAGGCAGGATAAACAATCCCAGGGAGAAAACAACAGGACTGACAGTTCTGGAGGGACATGGGAAAGGAGCAGGTGGGGTACAGGGAAGGGGAAGCCAACAAACCCAGGGACAAGGGAACAACAAAAGATCTAAAATTGATGACAAATAGGGCCTAGAATGCCTGGTGGGTTTGTTCAAGGGCAATGTAGTCAAGCAAAATTACTGAGAGGCAAATTACGGCTGAACAAGATAGTGGAACAGGAGAAAAGGAAAAGGAAATAGAGGAAAGAACCAGGAGGCAAAAGACATTTATAGCGGTATAAATAAAGGCATGTACATATGTAAATATATTAATATATAACAATAGGGATATAGGTCTAGATACATATGTTAAGTATTAAGGTAGCAGATGGACATTGGGCCTCTACTCAAATACTCCCTCAATACAGGAACACTTTGTTCTTATAAACTGGCATTCTGTGAGGCTTACCTTCCTGACACAATTGCTGAAAACAAAATGGGTGCATAAAATCAAATATGATGAAGGAAGCTAATGGTGCCCAGCTATAAAAAAATATATAGGCCCTGGGGTCTTAAAGGCTTGAAGTTAAACAACTGGCCATCTAGCAGGGAAACAACAAAGCCCACATGGAAGAAGTACACCAGCCTGTGTGATTATGAAGTGTCATTGGGATCAGGTATCAGGCATGAGAAGACCCAAAACAACCAAATACACGTGAACAAGTGGGTTCGAAGTGGAGACCCAAGGCCCATCAGTAGACAATTGGACATGCTCTAATAGAAGGTTCACAAGGAGAGACAAGTCAGTCAAGGTTCAGTATCGAGCCCATGAAACACACAACGTTCCTCTAGCTCTTCCGTGCTTCCTCCCCACCCCCATTATCATGACCCCAGTTCTACCATACATAACTGGCTAGACCAGAGCATGTACACTGGTACAGATAAGGGCTTCTGGCATACAGAATCTGGGACAGATAAACCCCTCAGGAAAAGTAATGGGAGTAGTGATACCATGAGGGGAAGGGGAAGGTGGGGGGAGAAAGGAGAGAAAGGGTGAACGGGTCACAATGATCAACATATAACTCCTCCACCCCAAGGGGGACAAAAATCAGAAATGTGGGTAAAGGGAGCCAATGGGCAGTGTAAGATATGGAAATAATAATAATATATAATATTAAGTGTTCACCAAGGTAGAAGGGTCTGGAAGGGAGGGTAAAAAGAGGAGCTGATACCAAGAGCTCAAGTAGAAAGAAAATATTTAGAAAATGATGGCAACATATGTACAGATGTGCTTGATACAATAGATTTGTGGATTGTTATAAGAGCTGCAAGACTACTGCCCCCTAATAAAATGATTTATAAAAACAAACAAAATCCTGTTCATGGGAGTAGAAAGTTCCGCCTTTCTTCCCCAGAACAGCTGGTGGTTTCACACTGCCAACCTTGCAGATTGCTACCCAATGCTTAACCGCTGTACCACCAAGGCTCCTGGCAATGATATTAGAGTTTGTTTATTCCGTCTTTTCTCTTTTTTAGAGAATGTGAGCCTATTTATTTAAAATGGAAAACCATAAGATTTTTCCATTGCCAAGAATCAAAATAGGTGCATATGTTTTATAACTGAGAATGGATAGAAATTCATTAGGATCAGAATTACTTGGTAAAATTCAGGGCTTGATGAATTTCAGAAGAGCCTCATGGGACAAAACAAAATGAAAACATGATAAAATGCGTGTGGGAGGGAAGAAGGTGTATAATCTCAAAGGGCAAAGAACAAGGAGCGGAAAATGCAGTGGTGGGAAAATTCCCAGGGCACAAGAATAATATGAAATTGTGTCTGCATGAGATATATCATTCCTGACTTTTTTAGGATCATGTGTGAAATCAAAATGTTAAAATGGAGGAATTGTGGATGCAGAAAATATGCAAGATATTACTAACATAAAATCACAAATTACAGTTATTTTAACATGCCATTTACTGGTGAGCAATGACCATGTGCATTGTCATCGCTTTAGGAACTCCATGTAGAATACTCAGTAAAGGAAACTGTAGATTCATGTTATTGCATAGTATTTAGGGAGCTATGAGGCAGAATCAACTTTATGGTTGTGAGGGTTTTTTGAGGCGTGTTTAAATAAAGTGAATTTCCTAGCGTGACATGGAATTAATGGCAGTCCTGACCGAAGACCATATTTTAAAAGCACATAATTTGTTTACTATGAATGTTGACAAGATATATAATAATATGCTTTGACAAGAGGCATAGAATCAACACTCATTATCATGAATGCCATCACGGCAATTCCTTCTGCCAAGCTGGCCTTCACACAGTCCTTCATACGAATACTGACTCCAGTCATATGATAGAAAATATGATCCAAGCAAAAATACCCTTTTCTCATAAGATGTGTTCATGCTTTGCCCGCGGAGCATTGTATGTGTATTGGGCAGTCTGAGAACAACTGGATGACATGACTACACTATGTGTACACTACATTGTCCACTACATTGTCCACTACATTGTCCACTACAATGACTACACTAATTGGCTCTCAAGGTATTTTGTTTCTAGTTACTCAGCAAGCATGCAGAGTGACCAGAGGCTGAGAGGAATTTAAGTGGTCGATCAATATGGCAAACTATCTAGAGAACATGTGTATATTTTTAGCAGCCTAAATCATATTTAAAAATATTTATCATATGTTATCAGTTTGAAGGTATTTTGGATATTTCAGAAATGTCAGCAAAAATTAAACACACAAACAAGAAAAAAATCAATCATTTTTATTTCCACTACTGAGAGAAAAGCACTGCTGCTATTAGGCTGCATATTCTCCCAGTTGCATGTAAGTATGTTCAATATTACATTTAATTTACATATGTTTGAAATGTTGGGGTATTTCACATGCATAGGTAATTTAGGCTTTCCATTGGAAATATGGGGCTTCTACTTTGGGCCACTCCTCCCTAAAATAATTTTAATGAAATACAATAAAACAATGACTTGCAGTTCATTGACTTGCAGTCAGGGACAAATAACGTATATACTCTGGTATAAACCGACCCAAATATCAGCCGAGACACCCAATTTTACCACAAAACTGCATAAAAATGTGCTACAAACTCAGCTTATATATGATTATATACGGTATTTCTCTGAGAGATGTAAAACAAGTGAGTGAGTCCTGATCATTGTCCCAGCTGACGGCACATCAATGGGAAGCTGAGGAGACTGAGTTGGGAGTCCAGGGAGGCCAAAGTGGCTAGAGTCTGCAGAGAGCACACAGCTGTACAAGAGAGAGAATGTTGGAATTCAGAGGACTGAGAATGATTGCTTTACTATCAGTCACATTGGGAAACCTCCTAATCCATGCGGCATTGATTAGAGTACAGAGAGAGGTTTGCTTTTGTGCTTTTGTCATTGTTGTTGTTGTTATTTATTAGGTGCCCTGAAGTGAGCTCTGCCTCAAAGAGATCTGCATGACAGAAAGAACCTTTGCCCAACCCTGCCATATGTGTCTTAGTGGTGAAGAAATATTCATCTAGATTAAACACTGCTCTGATCACACCTCCTAAAATGGAAAACCCATGACAATGGAGTCAATTCTGACTCAGAGAGGCCCTTATAGGATTGCTGAGGCTGTAAAATTTTATAGGCTCAGGTAGCCTCATCTTTCTTCCTTGGAGCAGTGGGTGGATTTCAACTTTGCAGTTAGATGTCCAACACTAACCTGACAGCGCCACCAGGGACCCTTAAAGTCTAAAAACAAGACCCCAGAGCATCTCAGTGGTTTTAGAACAAAACTCAGGAACAGTTATTAAATTAAGAAATACACATTAAAAATCTACCCTCAATAAGGTACTTAAACATCATAATGTCTGGCATCCAATCAGCCTTACCAAACAGTCAAAGAAGTAGGGAAGTCAAAGCAATAATTAAGGATAAAATCAATGGATCCCAAGTTGTCTAGAGTTAAAAGAGTTATACTGTATTCCATCCATTCACAAAAGATAGGAAAGACTAAATAGGAATATAAGAAAACTGTTAAACAAGCTTTGAGGTGTAAAATCTAAAGTGTTTGATCTTACCCAAAATAACAACAACAAACCAAACCAGCACGCTCTGATGAGCGAGGTTGCAGAAGAAGCTAATCAATGACCCTGAAGTCCATGTCGAGAGATTAGTCCATTGCTGTAGGTTTTATTGTGTGTATATCACTATCATACAAAAATTGCACTGGTTCGGATTAGTGTTGGATTACACATGGCAGAAGAAAAGTTTAGTGAACTTGATGATATAGCATTAGAAACTTTTCAGAATGAAACAGGAACCAAAAACTGCAACACTGAAAGCCACAAGAGACCTATCATACATGCATCTGGAGGTGTCAAAGGGATGAGGTATCAGGCATCAAAGAGCAAAAAATCATATCATTGTGAATGTGGGTGAGTGCAGAGTGGAGACTCAAAACCCATCTGTAGGCAACTGGACACCCGCTTACAGAAGGGTTGCGGGGAGGAGACAAGCCAGTCAGGGTGCAGGGTAGCAACAATGAAACATACAACTTTCCTCTCGTTGCTAAATGCTTCTCCCCCTACTCCCCCAACTATCATAATCCTAATACTACCTTACAAATCTGGCTAGACCAAAGGATGTACACTGGTACAGATAGGAACTGGAAATACAGGGAATCCAGGATAGATGATCCCTTCAGGACCAGTGGTGAGAGTGGTGATACTGGGAGGGTGGAGGCAAGGTGGGGTAAAAAGGGTGAACCAATCACAAGGATCTACATATAACTTCCTCCCTGGGGGATGGACAACGTAAAAGTGGGTGAAGGGAAATGTGGGACAGTGTAAGATATGACAAAATAGTAATAATTTATAAATTAGCAAGGGTTTGTGAGGGAAGAGGGAGTGGGGAGGGAAGGGGGAAATGAGGAGCTGATATCAAGGGCTCAAGTAGAAAGCCAATATTTTGAGCATGATGAGGACAACAAATGTACAAATGTGCTGGACACAATTTAATGTATGGATTGTGATAAGAGTTGTATGAGCCCCCAATAAAATGATTTAAAACAAAACAAAACAAAAAGATAACAGCAGATTTTGTGTCCAAACAAAGCAAGAGGAGAGAGGAGTAAGGTTTGAATATCTTTAAATTACTGAAAAGAAAAACAAGCATCAAACAGTTGTTGAGTCCACTACCGTGCATCTTGACCTCATGAGCATCAGAGCAGAGCCATGCACCATAGGATTTTCAGTGGCCGATTGTTCATAGGCAGATCACATGTCTTTCTTCTGAGGCACCTCTAAGTGGACTAACTTCCAACCATTTGGTTAGCAGCAGAATGCGTTAGTCGTAGCCATTGAGCTACTAACCACAAAGCCGGAAGTTCGCAACCACTAGATGCTCTGTAAGAGAAAGAGGACACTTTCTACTGCCTTAAAGCGGTGCGGTCTCGTACACCCACAAGGGGGTAGTTCTACCTTGTCATTACTGGATCCCTCCGTGTCAGAATCAACTTGCTGGCCGCGAGTTTGCTTTCAGAGGGACTCCTCTCCCAGTGTACGTGCTCAAGTTAATTAAGTCATCCCATTAAAATCCTACTTCAAATATCAAGGTAGTTTCAAAACCTCTGGAACTTTCGACTCAGATTGCATTTGGGAAAGAAAATTTCTTATAGGTGATCAGTGTGACCAGATGACTAGACATTCCTAGTCAGTTTTTTTAATGTAGGCTGTTTGCACTCAGGGGCTCCCAGGGCAGGAGCGGGCAGTGAGGGTCCTTTTGCAAGACAGAAGGCAGGTGACTGGGCTGTGACTCTGGTAGCAGGACAAAGTGGGTCATGGGCCATGTTCCAGAGTTAGAAAGAGAGACAGGCTTGGAGTGGGGGAGGGTGGGAGTGACAGCACTGTGATGCCTGTTGCTAGGCAGAGTCGGTTCCTAAAGGGCCCAGGGCTCGGGGAGGAGGAACCCAGGGGAATAAGGTCACAGATGATCCCCAAATTGTGTTTGCTTCTGTCATACTCCAGGCTTAGGGGGCCATTTAGTACCTTGGCCAGGTCCTAGCCTCAGCCTTATAATCTTGAGGAAATGACCATCGTCCAGACTCTTAGGTAAGAATCCGTGGTGGCCCTGTGGGCTCAGCATCCTCGTGGTTGATGGTTGGAACTCACCAGCTTCTCTGTGGGAGGAAAAGGAGTCTGTGTTTCCACGAGAATGTAGTGACTGAAACCCTAGGAAACCATCCCACTCTGTCCTATAGGGACGATGAGCTGGAGTGCACGCAACAGTAGTGATCTGTTGAATGGGTTTGGGCAGCCCCGTGCTGAAGGGCTGCTGGGATCTAGTGGGCTGACAGGCCCTGGCACAGGGCTGCCATGATTACATTTTCCCGGAATGACAGTTATTTCTAGGATTTTTTTTTTCATCCAAGGAGCCACCACCTTTTATTTCAGGGAAGGTTTATTAGTGTCCAGGCCTCTCATACGGTAAGAACCTCAGCAGGAAATCAATTACTAGATTTCTTTTCTTCACTCAGATTCAGAACATGCTCCCTCCTAGAGGGTCCATTAGTTGAGTGTGAGGGCGCCATCCCCAGCCGATGCTCCTAGGGTTAAAGTCCAGGCCCAAATCTTTCCCTCCCTTCCAGTCGCTCCACTGCCTCAATCACAACTTCTGTTCTTCCCACCCCACCAACCCTCGGATCCCTGGCCCAAGTGGCCCAGATTTCAGTGCCTGAGATTTAGTGGGAATATCTTCCCAGTGCAGGGAGCTGCACTCACTTCTCAGGTACTCCTTGTAGGTGGAAACATGTGGCTCCAGACTGGGACAAGAGCAGAAGGCACCACCCAGACTTACCTCTAGTGAGTCTTCGTCTCAGGCATACCCAGGACCCAGAAGTGCCCACCAAGGGTTGTTTTACACCAGGTTTTCCTCTTGGCACTGATTTAGATTTAGGACACCTGGTTTCACTCCCAGCCTCAGTGAAGCCACAGCTCCAAGCAGCCTGGCCTTGACACAGACTTCCAGCTGCTCCCATTGGACCCCCACCGCCTTACACCTTTTCCCTAGGTCTTGAGGTTATGGGGGATACTGCTCGCTCCCATCGGTGTTCCCCTTGGTCCTGGACCACGCTGCCCTTCTTTGAAGGGGAGTTGGGGTGCTCTCTTACTTTGCATAGGACCCTTCACCCCACTGACCCGCATCTCCGTGTGTGTGTGTGTGTGTGTGTGTGTGTGTGTGTGTGTGTGTGTGTGTGGTGGTAAGGTGTGCGTGGGTGGTGGTGGTAAGGAACCAAGAGTGGAGACTTTCCCTTATTCCGATTTTATTAATTCTACAATTGTAACTAAGCCAAGTCCATCCAGGTCCAGAGCTTTCAACAGCACACAACAAACTGAAAAAGGACAAGGACACGCAAACCTCTTTCTTTAGGCCCCGTCTCTTTGACTGCTGAGGGAGTTCACATTTCCCCAAAATCTCCTGTTGCCAGGCACGTTCTCTGTTTTTCGTTCAGCAAATACAACAGGCTGCTTCCCCATGCGTCTTATAAAAGAACGAAGTCCTTCCTCTTAAATCACACGACAAACAATGCATGTGTGATCAATGTCATTGAGAAACTTATGATTCTAGAGACAATTAAATCCTATCTATTCAAAGGAACAACATTGGAAAAATACCAATAAGAAGAGAAAACCTCAAGTCCCTTCATAGAACAGGGACACAAAGATGCCGACTCCTGGCCCTCCAGTGCCCACCCATTTCAGAGTGAGGGTTGGCCTGAGACTTTACTTGGGGCAGGAGAGGCTGCTCTACTGAGCCTGGGTATTTTCGCTGGCCTTGGCAATGGGAGCATCTGTGGCAATACTGGCCTGGGCCTTGGCGCTCTCATCCTCATCTCTCAAAGCTTCCTCATACCATAATGGGAAAGAGTTGGGGTCACTCCCATGGATGTTGGCCAAGAACTTAAGGATTTCCATCTTACTGGTTTCTGCATAGGTCCTCGGACCCCATAGGAATTCATAGTGGGAAGGATTGCTGTTAGGCACCCACCGGTATTCCAAGTACCCCCCTTGCACCCAATCTTCAAAGATGAACTTCTGGGGATCCCCATAGAGGTAGTGCTCTGACCCTGCATACAAGCCAATCACGCTCATCGCTTTCCAGATCTTCTCCTCAGGGACAGCGTTGCCTTTCAGGAAGATTATGCTCAGGATAAGGATCAGAATGCCATTCTTGGGCACATCCTGTGCACCACTGACCAACCCATCATACGTGAGGCCCAAACTATTGAGAAGGACATAGGAGTGGCTAACGGGATCCACTTCCCTCACGTCCACACCAAAGACCAGCTGCATGCACTCTGAGGCTTCCCTGAAGATCAAAGGGAATTGGTCCTGGTACTCACTGACAATTGTCAGCAGTTCTGCCTTGGTAGCGAGTTCCTTCATTTGATACTTGGACAGCAGGAACTGGACCACAGCTGTCACTTTATCATCTAGTGCATCGCTGAGCAGCATCTCTGGATCTGGCGGGGGCTGAAAAGCCTCTGGCTCAGAGGTGCTGGAATCTTCAGCTGAGTTGTTGGACAGACTGAATTCAATGGCCTCGGAGGGGGAGCACAGTATCGGGGAACTCGGCGACAAGCTGGGTGTCCCAATAGCATCTGCTTCCTCAGGAGTGCTGAGAAGCAGAGGATATGGAGAGGAGGAAGAGGAGGAGGAAGAGGAAGAGGTCTTGGGTAAGGAGGACGAGCAGGTGGTGGACGAGGAGACCTCTTCCTCCTCCTCCTCGAAAAGAACGACCGGCTCCCTCTCTTCGTCCAAGGTGGCACTTGGGAAGTGAACACCTTGCTCAAGTGTGTAACGGCGACGCTTTGACCGACGAGGCATGATGAGGCTTGTCGGGGACAAGAGGCAGGAGGGTAGGTGATGGGAATTCACACGTCTGCAGGAGAAAGAGAGAAAGAGAGCGAGAGAGAGACACCTCAGCTGACAAATTCACCTTGGTGTCTCTGACAAGGGCTGACATATCCAGGTCTTCTCCAGGGCCTTCCGGGCCACTTGTCAGCCTGTCCTCAAATGCCCGGAAGGATTGTCTTAAACTAAAGCTCCTCAGAATACAGCCCTGGCTTCCAGAGCTGACAGTGGGGTGGATTGGTAAAGGGCTCTGGGGCTCACTCTCTTCCCACATGAATGGGGCCTTGACACACATTCAGCATCCTTGTGTGGACTCCTGGTAGAATCTGTGTCTCCCCTGCTCTACTGAGCCGAGAACTAGTATCTCAGACCAAGGTCTTCCTTTCCTCTGTGCCTTGCAGCCCCAGGAGAGGAACGGAGAGGTACTTCGGGGTGCTGACTTCAAGCCCTCGTGGTGTCCTGGAGGCCATGGTGAACTCTGTGAAACCCCTACAGTTCTGGGTGAATGACATCCTTGCTGCTCACTCAGGGCAGTAGGCCCTCTGCTCAAGACAAGAGTTCCCATCCCTGAGGCCAACGAGAAGGTGGTGAGGGGTGCCCCCATCCAGCCACACTGCCCAAGACCTCTCAGTGTTCAAAAGAGAAGGGATAAGCTGGGCCACATCACTTCTGGGATGAGGGTCTCCTAAATCCTCCCCTCTTACCTTCTGGAAGAGTTGGCATGCTCCCGTGCTGACCTGCTCAGATCAAAGCCTGACTTCCTTGAGACCGCTTCTTCCCACCTCCCTCTCACTGACTAGGTAGAATAGACAGGAAGGTCATGGTGGGGATTCGGTGGCGTGCTCTCTGTTCTTGCGTCTAAGGTCCCTAAAGCGTTCTCTTAGGGTTCCCGCATGGACTCTGATCTGTCTCTGTCCTTCACCTCATTTGAAGACTCTTCCCTTTCCAACACCCCCAGGTGGAAGTGAGGAGGCCTCACATCAAGGGACCCGGAACCTAAGTCTTCTAGGGCTCCCAGCAGAGGCAGGATTCTGTGGGTTCCCTTTTGTCTGGGGTGAGGGCTTCCCTTGGCACATCCTCATCCTCATGGTCCTCACCTTGAAATGTAACCGGTCCTCGCACTCCTCTCTCTGCTGGTCTTCACACCTTGTCTCTCCTTCTTGAGAACTCCCTCTGGCGGAAGTGAGAAAACACCACCTGTATTAGGCCACCTGGGCCCTTGGTCTCCCAGGGCTGACCGCAAGGGGCAGGGCCACGTCTGGTGTTGAGTTCTAACCGTAGACTCCTCCTTTGGTGACCTGAGGCCAGCCTCCTCACTTCAAGAGCTTTGCCTTCCTCATCCTCTGAGCAGATAGGAGGTTAGATTGGGCCTTATAGCAGCATTCAGGGTCTCCACGGTGGCCAGTGGGGTCAGGAAGGATTTCGGTGGGTTGGAGGATTTCCCTCCTCATCCCGTAGGGTCCTCAACTTGATGCCTCTCTCAGCCGACCAGCCCTCTCAGGTCGATCCCCCACCTCCCCACTCCCACAGTGGAAGTGAGGGCCTATTACATACAGCCATCTGAACCTGGGGTCTCTCAGGGGCAGAAATTGGATTGGGTGGGGTTTCCGTGAGTTCTGAGGCAGGGGTTCTTCATTCCGGCCTCAGGAACCTTTCTTTGACTCCCGGAAGGGCCTGGCCCCTCCCTCTTTGATGTTCGAGGGGGGTCCTTCCCCTTAAGATGACCAACCACCTGTCCCATTCAGACAGCGGGGCCCACGGGTGGGCAGTGGCAGTTGAGGCCTTTCCTGCGCCCCGGCAGCCTCGTGGTTCCAGGTTGGGCTATGAGCCATAAGGTGACCTGTTTGAAGCCACCAGCTGCTCGGCAGCAGAAAGACAGGGTTTTGTATTTCCCGTCAACAGTTATATCCTAGGAAACTCACAGGGACAGTTCTACTCTGTCTTACAGGGTCGCCATGAATCAGAATTGGCAGTGAACTTAGTTTGTGGCTTTCTAGGTCTGACACGGGCGTGCAGTTGGGGGTGGGGGTGGAGGCAGTGTTCCTTTGGGGCGTTATCTGTTTCAGGGTCCCCTCAGAGCTCCCTGTGACTCCTGGCATGGCCCAGTACCCTCCCCTGTGCTCATCTATGGGCTCCAGATCTTCAAACCGCCCGCCTCCCCTCAGGGCGGGGCTGAAACAAGGGGCCTTAACTGTCCTGGAGCTATATGGGGTCTTTGAGGAGAGACTGCAGGAGCCCTGGTGGCCTAGGGTCCGTCCTTGGGCGACGACGCGTATGGCCCGCGGTTAGAAATCTCCTCAGGTGAAAGATGGGGCTTTCTACTCCCTTAAAGCGTTACAGTCTCACAGGAGACCTCTATGGGCCAGCAGCCTGTGCGCAGGAGAGGCCAGTTCTGAGATCTGGGGTCCCCTCTGTCCTTACCTGGACGCCTGAGAGAGCCAGTACCGGATAGCGGCCTCACCTCGTTGAGGCAGGGCCTGGAAATCCAGAGAAATCACATCCGGTGCCTTCAACAGGGTCTCCCGGAGTTGTCAGCAGGGGCAGAGCGGCACTTTCTGTACGTCATTGGGTGGGGGTGGTGTGAGGGGGGCTCCCGCTTTGTAGGCGGCTTCCACTAAAAGACTTCATTTTCAGTCTCGAAATTCCCACACACACCCCTTGAGACGCCCCCTACAGGAAAGTAGTGGAGGTTAGAGCCTTACCCAGCTGCCTGGCAAGGCTGACAGAGTACGCCATATGAGAGGCTCCCCTCCTACTCTGGCTCTAGGCCTGTGCCCCCCGCCATGTTCCCTCGGGTCTGTACCTTGACTCCTGATAGAACTTAGGGCACCTCCCCTGCTGACAGATCCAACCCCCTCGGACCCAGATCCAAACCCCGCTGAAACCCCCAAGGTAGAAGAGAAGGGAATCCAATCCTGGTGCTCTGCCCGGGTCCCCAAGGGCTGAAGCCAAGGGCAAGTTTCTCTGTAGCCCCCTCTGTCTGGATTAACAAATGTCTTGAGTGCTCTCTCAGGAATTTCGCTTTGGTCCCTGAGATAGTCTGGGACCCTCCCTCTGCTGACCAGGAGTCTTTAAGTTTAAACTAAGGGATGCCCCTACTCCTCCCTCAGACCCTCAGTCTTCTCAGGAGGTTATCAGAGGCTGCCACAGCCCTGTTCCCTGAAGACATCATCCCAAGACTGACAGCAGGGGCAAAACAGTACTGGGCCCCCTCTATTCTTGGGTGGGTAGAGCCCTCAGTCCTACTGAAGTCATTATGCTTGCTTTCTGACAGCAAAATCTACACTCCCCTGGCTTGAAGAAACCCCCTCCAACTAAGACCTCATTTAAGTGAGGGAAATTGCTCAGCTTGAGACTTCTGCCCTGGTTGTGGTGGGCTGCTAGCGAGGTGCAGGGCAGGATTTTGTGGGGTCTTTGTTCTGCAGTCCAAGGTCCCATCATTCCTCCCTCCCTCCCTCATGTTCGTACTGGGACTCCAACGTGACTCCCTTTAACAACAAGGCTCTCACTCCCTGAGTGCCCTTAGGTGGAGGAGGGTGAATGGCAGTGTTTCTCCTGACAACCTATCTCCCCCCACCCCATGCTGATAGCTGGGAACAAAACTGGATCCCCTGGGACCTCATGTCCCAGGGTGAGTAGAACCGTCAGTTCTCACTTGGCCCCTGGCTCCTAGATTAAATCCTCCCTGAATGATGCCCTTTCCTTATATCGTTGAGCATTTACCCAACCAGCCTTGGACCTAGGCTAGCTGCAGTTCTCACCTGAGGCACATGACAGTAGGAGGACAAGAGGTCAGAGAAGGAAAATACCTTTCTGTAGGCTGACCTCAACCAAACGGACTTCGACTTTGGAGATCTTATGTTCTAAAAGACGTATTTTCCACACTTATGGGGCTGAGTAGTGTGATCTGCCCCATCCATCACAATGCCCCCCCATACTGTTACTACCCGATAATATGCAGTTCAGCTCCATGATTTTCATCTTTCCTCTTTTAAACATCATTTATGTATCTCTGTCTTTCTCTACCATGTGTATGTGCACAAAAATAAAAATATGTGTATATTGTATGTACTATTATATGTGTGTATACTATATACAAGAATACATCCCTAACTTTATAGCAGAATACCTAGTCTCCATATGTGTGCTTCACTGTGGAGGCATGTTATTTTATTCTTTATGATTACAAACTATTGAAATAATTTTTTTTAACAAGGCTAGTTTGGACCCCATGGCTCAGGAAACCCTGTCGTTCCTGTAGTCCTGATAGCATCCCCACAGCTCCTGCACTAAATCATGGGCTCCTGACTTCACTGTCACCCAGCTTCCCCCCAGCCCCAAATGTAAGCGTCAGCTCAGTATGGCCTTCGCTTTTCCCAGAGGTTTTGTTGTGGGGATTTGGGATTTGAATATTTGTTACTGATTATTGTCCCCTTCACCATCTTGCTTCTGTAGCTTTGCAAGGCTGGTTTGGGAAGCAGAAGGCAACAGGCTGAGCTTGATATTCATCTTGGCAGCTTCAGGTAAGGCACTTAATCTATAATTAATTTAAGGAGAATTGATGTTTTCATTATTATTTTCATCATCAGTGAATACGGCTAGACTTTTACCTGGTGGTGCAGTGTGTTATGCATTGAGCTATGAACCACAAGGTTAGCAGTTTGAACCCAACAGCCACTTGATAGGACAAAGGTGAGTTTTTCTGTTCCTATAAAGATTTCCAGCTGGGGGAGTTCTGCTCTATTCTCTAGGCTTTCTATGAGTTGGAATCCACTCGAGAGCAGTGAGTTTGGTTTGGGTTCTTTGGCTTACCTGAATTTACCAGCTCATTTTTTTATCTGGTTCCATAAAGGCTTATACATTTTCGTTTGCTTTCTTCTTAGACTGTTTTTAGATTTTGTTGCTTTTGTCAATGGGATATCTTTAATAACACATTATAAATAGCTACCACTTTTGTGTATCTAAGGCCTCGATTTTCCTATGACGACCTTCCATACAGCCTCCTACTGAAGTCTGTTACTGATTTGAATGCTCCATGTGCCTACTCCTTTGAATTTGATGGTAGATGGTACTGTGCCTCAAGGCATTCTGTCTTTCTCTTCAATGTGACTACCTCGTGTTGGCTCTGCCAGCCCTAGCTCTGGCCGTGTGCTCCAGTGCTGTTTGGAAGAACAGAGGAGACAGTAAACTTTTTTTCTTCTTCTGGCATTACTGGAAATTGATCTAACATTTTATATTTAAGTGTGTTTGCTGAGCCTACAGATAATGAAAGTTCTCATCTCATTTTAGTTTGGAAAAAATGTTTTCCCATGAATTTACAGAGAATTTCTTTCAAAGGCTCTTTTGGATGCCTATTGATGAAATAAAAGGTTTCCTTTTTTTCTTATTTGTATGGAAGGACTGACAATTGAAATTAATGTTAAATAATATTTCTATTCTTTGAACACATCCTGTTGGCTCATTTACTTCACTGCTGTGTTCAATAGGCTATTAATTTATTTGGCTGTTTGCTCCTCTATGAGAGAGCTTGACTCGTGTGTTGTTTGCCTGGGGGTCCTCATATGGGCTTTGAATCAAGGAGGGTTGGCTGGCAAAATGAGTTGAGTAAGTGTCCATCATTTTGTATTCTTTGAATGAGTTTACAAAAGATAGCCATTAGATTGCCTTGACCATTTGGTTGAAATGGTTCCAAAATTGCCTTGCTCTGAATCATTTAAATGGGGCTTGTGCTTTGAGTTCAGCTCATGCTGTTTGAGAAAGATTTTTTTATTCCTTCATGGGCTCATTTGTTTACTTACTTTTATTTCTAAAGAGTAATGAATTTCACTTCTGATTTCAAATGTAATGCCATGGTGTTCTTAATAAAAATCATCTGCAAGTACATGGCAATCTGCTTCCAACTCTAATTCCATCTACCTCTTGCCTGTCTCCGCCACCGCAGTAAGTCTGCAGCAACTCCGAGGTCTCATACCATTTCATTTTTAAGTATATCATCTGCATTTCTAAAAGTGAAAGATTTTTTAAAAAAACTATAAATCCAGTAGAATGATTGTTCCTAAAAATTTTAATATGTACATTTATAAAGATATACAGAATCATAGAAACCAATACAGAAGAGCCAAAATGTGAAGCTATTGTCTCTCAGCATAAGCTCCTTTTAGGTTTACATGCTGCTAACCACAAGGTGAGCAGGTCAAACCCACCAGCGGTTCCTCAAGAAAAAAAACTTGATTTGGTCATAGCAAACACTGTGTTTTTTGTTCAACAACACCAAAGGTGACTATACACATGAACTTCCCCGGAAAACACAGGAATCAAGTTGATGACATCTGTGGGAAGGGAAACTGGAGAAGCTCAATATCAGCTAACACCAGCCCAGGGGCTGACTATGGAGCAGACCGCATGTAAGTGCAGGATACAGCTGAAGAAAATGAAAACAAATTCACTAGCGCTAAAGTACAGCCTTGAATCGATCCCACCTGCATTTTGCGACCATCTCAAGAACAGACTTGCTGCATTGAATACTAATGATAGCAGACCGGATGAGCAGTGGGAAGGCATCAAGACCATCCTTCATGAAGAAAGCAAAAGGTTCTTAAAAAGACAAGAAAGGAAGAGAAGATGAAAGCAGATGTCTGAAGAGACTCTGAAATGTGCTCTTAATCGTACAGCAAATGGAAGAAAGGATGAAGTCAAAGAGCTGAGTAAAAAATCTCAAAGGGGAGTTTCTCCACGCTCACTGCGCTCCACAGCTGGGGAAGCAAGATCATGGGAGCTGGGCTCTGAAGCCAAGTGTTGGGCAGCCTTCTGAGCTATAAGCCAGACGTTTTGAAGGTAAGGGTAGCCAGATGGAGACCACCACCATCCTGGAGCATCTGGAGGGAGGGGAGGAGATGGGGAGCTGGGCAAGCAGGGGGGGGGGGGCGTGCGCCTTGCCATCTTCCCCCAGCATGACAAGCCACTGCAGGAGCCAACACCCTAGGAGAAGCCCAAGAAAAAGGACTGAAGACAGAGGGCAAAAATGTGGCCAACACAGAGTGTTCAACACAGACCACTCTGTGGTCCTTGGCCTGCAGGGATTATTCACAGCCTGCTCTTCCCCCTTTGGAGTAGCCACCAGCACGCTGTCCTCTTGTCAGCTAGTGGAAGCTGCTGGGCAGAAGCCACAAGAATGAATGGAAGGAACCCCTTGCGCTGGAAACTCAGCAAAAGCCAGGAACATTTGAGACTCAAACCTACAAAACACTTGGAAGAAAGAAAAAGAAACTCTTTCTTAAACTAGAACTAAGTCATCTTTGCTCCATCTATTTATGGAGGCCGCTTTCATGTCTCTGTACACAGGTGGACCAGAAGGCCAGTCCCCAAAGGATTAGGCCATGGGTAAAGGTGAGCTCGAAGTTCCGTTGTTAAAGCCCAGGCCTTCCCATGAAGGAGGTTAGGTGGAGGAAAATGACAGATGAGAGCCCATGGGTGGGTGTGCACCCTATTGATTACAGAGGGGGAAAGGAGGCCGTAGAGCTGAACCTGACAACTGGTCTATTTTCAGTAAGTGGAGAGCTGACAGGGTACTGTCAGTCCGTGACTGCCATCCGCTGAGGGCAGCAAAGGAGCTGCTTATTTCTAAAGTCATTCTCCCTCATCTCCTCCCCGTCACCCCACTCCTTTGACACCAGGACTTTAGTGACAGGCTCAAAAAAGAAGGAAGGGAGAAAAAGAATCCCGATGAAGACTATGATACTTCAAAGACTTTGGACAGGCCTGCCATGACTACTCCAAGGAGATGAAGGCTCCTCAGCTTCACCTACCTCTGACATGTGGTGCCGCCAGCCATGAGGGCAAGAGTGACCACACCGGCAGATGCCCCTGGGCCCTGTATATGTGAGGGTCTGCTTTTGAGGGCTCTTGTGACCAGTGCACATGTGTGAGGCTGTAGACTCCCCTGACCGGCTCCACTGCCTATTTGGGTGCTAGCTGAGGCCTTGGCCTTTGACTCTGCCCCTATCACAAGGTTAGTCCACTCCTGAAGGCTGTTAGGTGCTTCCCGCAGGCCCAACTGATTGGTTGTGGTTTGGCTTGGAATGGAGGGGACAAGACAGAGAGAGAGAGAGCGAGCCACGTTGCCTGCAGATGAGAGTGCAAGATTCAGAGAAGGAAACAGGAAGTAGAAGACAGGTGCTAGGGACGCAGACAGAGGTTAGAGAAGGATGTTGAACAGAGAAGTGGGAGTACAGGAAGTGGACCTCGATTAGCAGCCCGAGAAAAGTTTAGGTGAGTCCGCCCTTTAACTCCAGGCAAGGCCCAGGGGTGGCTGGGTGGCCAGAGAGCAACGCTGACTGCGGCTCAGAATCATTCTGTGGCCCATGAGCTCCCATTGACTGCCTTTGCAGCTGTCTTTTCTCTCCTACACTGCCCTGTTTGAGCTGCGCTCACCTGGACTTGAAGATAGGATGGGTGTAGGTCCTGGGCCCAACACCCATGGAGGATGGCCAGTGGACCGGTAGACAGGGAGGTGAAGGAAGAGGAGTCCTTACTATGACCTTCTGCAAATTCTCGTGAAAGACCACCTGTTGTGAATTTGTTCCCACCAGATCCAAATTTCAAAGTGGTTGTTATTGATTTCCCTGCAGGCTAGGTGGCAACACCTAGCTGTTGTCCCAGGTGGTTTCCCAGAACATGCAAGCAGAGCCCTGAGGCGCATGCGTTATAGATCAGGTGTCCTGGGAAGCAGAGAAGGTGACAGACAGACAGAAAAAGGACTCAGTTTGGGAGCGTTTGGTTGCTATGAAGCTAGACTCATATTTACTTTCTAGAAGCTCATGGTGAGGACAAATGTGGACCCAATTCCTACCTGCAGCATCTACATGTGTGAGAAGAGAGTACAAATCATCTCTTTGCCCAAGGATGGAAGATGATAATGGCACATTTTCACACTTATAAGATAACTACAGCCTGCCTCCAGCAGTGGGGGTTGGGAAGAGATGTTAGTGGGAGAAAAAAGCAAAGCACAGCGAATAAGGAAGAGGGTCAGGGCTGGACCCTGCTGGTCACAGGAAATGGACTATGGGGCTGATTCCAAGTCATTGCCACCCCAGGTGTACCAGAACAGAGCTGTGCTCCATGGGTTTTCCAGTGGCTGCTGTTTTGAACACAGATGCCAGGCCTTTATTTGTAGAAGCCTGTGGATGGACTCATACCTTCAATTTTTTACTTAGCACCTGCACCACCCACGGATTCACCTTTGCTCTATTTGGAAGATGCCTTTCCACCCAGTGACGCTGTTGGGCACTAGAGAACCCCACCAGGTCTTCCTGGGGAAAAACAAGCATGACTCGGGGGCCAAGAGAGTTTTCCTGGCCTGGACGTCCATTCACCCACCCCCAAGTCCCACGAAAACATTAGCAAAACTGTAAGGCCAAGCACATTTGGCCCTGAAATTCTTTAAACCTGGTTAAAAAGTAACCTAGAACTTTCAAAAGTCCAATTCGCTCTGGAATGTCAGGTTCACATGCACAGATGAGCCTTTACAGACTGTCACTCAGTTGGGGGGCTTGGGGGGAGAAGATGTGGAACAAGGAATATCATTGCTGTTGTTAGATGGATCTTGGCTCAAAGTGGAGATGTTTACTTGTGTTTTATTGACTATGCCAAGGCATTTGACTGTGTGGACTATAATAAGTTATGGATAAGCTTGAGAAGAATGGCAATTCCAGAACACTTCAGTCCTCATGAGGAACACATACACGGATCAAGAGGCAGTTGTTCAAAAAGAACAGAGGGCTGCCGCATGGTTTAAAACCAGGAAAGATGCATGTCAAGAGTGTATCGTCTCACATGTATTCAATCTGTGTGCTGATCAAATCATCAGAGAAGCCGGCTTACATAAGGAAAGCTGTGGCGCCCGGATTGGAGGAAGCTAGTTAACATCCTCTGATGTGCAGATGACGCAGCCTTGCTTACTGAAAATGAGGAGGACTTGAGGGACTTGCTGATGAAGACAAAGGATTGTAGCCTTCAGTGTGGATTTAAACTCAATGTAAACAAGACCAAAATCCTCACAACTGGACCAACAGGTAACATCATGATAAATGGAGAAAAGGTTAAAATTGTTAGCATTTTGTCTGGTTTGGATCGGCAATCAATTCTCATGAAAGCAGCGGTCAAGATCTCAAAAGATGAGCTGCATTAGGTAAACCTGCTTCACAAGACCTCTTTAGAGTATTGAAAAGCCAGGATGTTACTTTGAGGACTAAGATGTGCTTGACCCCAGCCATGGTCTTTTCATGGCCTCACATGCATTCGAAAGGTAGACATTAAATAAGGAAGACTGGAGAATGGATGCATTTGAATTGCGGTTCTGGAGGAGAATATTGAAAGGAGCATGGGCTGTCAAAGGGATGAACAAGTCTACCTTGGAAGTTTAGCCCAAGTATTCATTAGAGGCAGTCTTACATACTTAAGACATGTTGCCAGGAGAGACCATTCCCTGGAGAAAGACATCATAGCTGGTGAAGTAGACGGGCAGAGAAAAAGAGGAAGACCCTAGAGGAGATAGACTGACACAGTGGCTGCAACCAAGGGCTCGGGTGTGGAGACGATTGTAAGCATGGTGCAGGACTGTGTGGTGTTCTGTTCTGTTGTACACAGGGTCCCTATGAGTAGGAACTGACTCAATGGAACCTAAGAACAACTATTGTGATTGGACCTTTAAAAAAAGTTCTATTGGCTTATACTTCACATATCATTAAATTAAATCATTTAATCATATAAGGAAGAGTGGTGCAATCATTGCTACACTAAATTTAAGAAAAATTTCTTATCACTCTCATTGTTGCTATCTCCCCATTTTCTCCCAACCTCCCCTACCATGCCCCTAGGTAATTATTAATCTAGTTACTGCCGCTGTAGATTTACTTATCCTGCATTTCATATACAGAGACCCATACAAAACACAAACAGGAAGCAAACAAACAAACAAAATTCCCCAACAACAATGACGAGGCAAAACATAACGTGGGTGAGGGGCGATGGAGGATGATGTAAGATATGGAAAAAAAATCTGTACCTAATCAAGGGTCCGTGAGGGAGGGTGAGCGGGGGAGGGAGGAGAAGAAATGGGCAGCTGATATCAGAGGCTCAAGTGAGAAGAGAATGTTTAGAAAATGATGATGGCAGCATATGTGCAAATGGGCTTGACACACTGGATGAATATATGGATTGTGATAAGAGATGTAAGAGCCCCCAATAAAAGTGTTTAATAAAAAAATGTGAACAAATAAACCTCACACAATTAAAAAAACTCAATCAAAAAGAAAGCAGAAAATAATAAAACCTGAAACAATTTAAAAATAGATCAAAAGGGAGATAAAATGAGAACCTAACTACATAATTAACTTTACAATACTGTCTTTATGATAGCAAGGTTAGTCACATGCCCGGAATATGTTCAGAGGGGATTCACCAGAGGCTTAGTTCATACGTGGCCCCTGCAAATGAATTTTAGGCTTCCACTGTCCTCCGTAGCCTTTTGTAAACCAGGTGTTTACAATATAAATTCTGATCCCCTTCCCTCTTTTGGATTTTACTATTTGCAATCATTAGATCACACAGGCTGCTTTGCTTCTTCTAAGTGGACTTAGTTGACACCTCAGTTAGATGGCTGCTTGTTTTAAGGAAAGTCTTTAAGGCCCAGATGCTATTTTTTCTGATAGCCTGTCACCATCTGGTTTCTTCACCACACTGCTGTAGCACCCATATCTTCAGTGATCTCTTCAGGAGGGTGATTATGGAGGAGGACCATGTCATAAAAAAATCAATAATTCTCAGATTAGGGCTAGAGTTAAAAGCAAGCCCCCAATCCATTTATATATCTCTGGTTTATGTATGTCTCTGGTTCACTTTGGTAGAACTGTCACGGTGAGATTCCTAGAGCGTAAGTCTTTGTGTGGATAGAAAGCCTTGGGTTTTTCCTTCGTGGTTTTGAGTTGATGTTCCTGCAATTAGCAGCCCAATGCATAACAACTCCTGCAGCAGGGCTCCTCATTCATTCAGAATACAGTCACAGTATTTTGTCATCTTCTATCCATGGGCTTCTTTCACCTAGCAGTCCACCTTGATGATTTATCCACGTCTTTGCGTGGTTCTGAGATCAGTCCTCGTCATTGACGAGAGCATCCAATTGTAGCGTTGTTGCACAGGTTTTATTTGGGGGGTATTTTGTTGTTTATCTATTAATCTATGAGGATCAAAGTACAGTTTTGGAAGAAAAAAATAAAATCATTTTTTTAAAGTACATCCTGGTTGGCTCCAGTTTTAGGCAATTGTGAAACTGCCTGTATACATGCAGGGTATATTGTGGCCATAAAATAGTGTGGAAACCTTTCTTATCTTTTGTACTCCCTCCAGCAATGGTGAGACTTCCTGTTGCTCTGCAGCTTCACCAACGATTAGACTTCTAAGGCTTTCTCTTTTGTTTTGCATTAGAGTAGTAGTATTGCTTTATCGTTTTACTTTTCAGTTCCCTAATTTTAAAAAAAATGACCCTTGCGATCACACAGAGTCAACTGCCAGTGGATTGCTGCAGCACCAGCGCCTTCTCATTTGATCTCCCTTTAAGTCTTTGTTAATTTGTTCTAGTTTTTAATATTTCGCACCTTCTTTTCTTTTGAGGGGTTTCTCTGGTTTGTTTTGTTATTGTTGTTTTTAAAAATGTGTTTTCCAGCGTATGGAATCCAGAATAGGTAATGAATGGTTTCTTGAGGGTCTGGGAGGGAGAGAGGGTTTGGAGGGAAATACGGAGCTAAAAACAATTAGTACAAGAAAGAAGAAAATGTTCTAGACCTGACTTTAGTGATGATTGTACTACACTTTTATGTCCAAACAATTGAAAAGTGTGATATGCAAATAATGTCAATAAATCTATTAAAATTTTTATTGAACATCATGTTCTATGGTTATTTTTCATCTGCATGTTTTCTTTGCTGAAGTGCCTGTTTAAATCTTTTGCCCAATTTTTAAACAACTTTTCTATTTATTGTTTTATCTTAAGGGTTTTTTTGTTTATTTTGGATACAGGTCCTTTAACAACCAGATATGAGTTTTTCAGCTGTTTTTCGCTTTTTGTGATCTTAACACTGTCTTTTCACAGAGCATAAGGTGTGTGTGTGTGTGTGTGTGAAACAAAGTCCAACTTATCATTTTTTTCTCTCATGTATCATGCCTTCAGTGTTGTCGCTAAAATTTCATAACAAAACCAAGGTCTATGGTTTTGCTAGATTTTTTTTCACTTTACATGTAGCTCTGCAATCTATTTTCAGTTAATTTTTGTGAAAAGTGTAAGGTTTGTTTATTTCTTTTTAAAAAATCATTTTATTGGAGGCTCATACAACTCTTATCACAATTCATACATACATCAATTGTGTCCAGCACATTTGTACATTCATTGCCCTCATCATTCTCAAAATATTTGCTCTCCTCTTAAGCCCCTGGCATCAGCTGCTCATTTTTTTCCTCCTCCCTCCCCGCGCGCCCCTCCCTCCCTCATGAACCTTTGATAATTTATACATTATTATTATTTTGTCATGTCTTACACTGTCTGGTGTCTCCCTTCACCCACCTTTCTGTTGTCTGCCCCCCAGGGAGGATGTTATATGTAGATCCTTATAATCGGTTCCCCCTTTCTACCCCACCTTTCCTCTACCCTCTGCTATCGCCACTCTCACCACTGGTCCTGAGGGATTCATCTGTCCTGGATTCCCTGTGTTTCCAGTTCCTATCTGCACATCCTCTGGTCTAGCCGTATCTGTAAGGTAGAATTGGGAGCATGATAGTGGGGCCGGGGAGGGTGGGGAGGAAGCATTTAAGAATTAGAGGAGGCCTGTGAGACATTCCTGTTGAGAAGACACATGGAGCTATGCTAGAGTCCCAGAGCTGGAGGAGCCACATGAACACCCCTGCCAGCTCAAAGATGCTTCCTTTGCCACTGGATCCACAAGACTTCCCACCTACTGCCCAGTGATCTTCCTGTCTTTAGCATCATTGAATGTGGTGCGTGAGTCTGAAGAGGAATTTATAGATTAGTATCGGACATAATATTATGGACTTGATCTAGAAAAAAAAAGAATTAGAGGAAAGTTGTACGTTTCATTGTTGCTATGATTTGTTGAAAATTTCACTGCCATCTAGTTGATTCTGACTCATGGTGACCCTAGAGGACCCTTGTGGATTTCTGAAAAATAACTCTTTATGGGAGTAGAAAATCTCATCTTTCACCTGCACCCATGGAGCAGCTGGCGGCTTCCAACTGCTGATTGGGTGGTTAAAAGCCCAATGCCTAGCCCCGACACCGCCAGGAGTTCTTATGAGTTGGACCTGACTGCACTGCACCCAACAACAAAATTTGTGGGAAAGACTGTGCTTGTTTCTAAAGTGGCTTTTGCATCTTGGTGAAAAAATCAGTTGACTATATTTCAGAGGAAAAAATTACTCAGCAGCCCCTTGGCAATTAGAAATATTTGCACTATTGCCCACAATCCCGGGTAAAGTGAAAACGTCTACTTGTGCAGCTCCAGGGTGGATTTAGAACTCCTCAGTGAGCGCTATTGTCCACTTTGGACTATTCTAAGACAGGGTGTTTCATGAAATCTTCAGAATCAAGGTATCACTATCTAGAAAATAACTTGCTTGAACTTTGGTAGTGTCATAAATCTTTAAAATAAATGGGCAAGACCTGACATACTGATAATATTGGTAATCTAATCCATTAAAGTAGATGTTGTCTCCATTTATTTTTAAATGGATTTTATTTTTTAAAAACTTTCAGCATTGCTTTTTAGTTTTCAGAATATGGATCCTATACATATTTGATTAGATTTATACCTAGATGTTTCATTTTTGGACTTTTAAAACGGCATTTCTAAAAATCTAGTTCCTATTGTTCATTACTGATGTAAAATAAATCAATGAACTTTTATATATTAGTCCTGTTTACTGAGGTCTTGCTATATTAACTTTTTAGTTTCAGGAGATTGCTTTCAAAATAAGGTTTATGAGATTTTCTATAGAAATGGACACGTCACCTGTGAACAAAGCAGGTTTATTTCCTCCATTTCAAAGCACACATACTTTATTCCGCTTCCTGCAATGGTGCATTAGCTAGGCCTTCCAGGACAATGTGAATGCCCAGTTAATATACTTATATAGAGATTCTATTTCTAGTTAGTTGTAACTTTTTTGTGAATTCATGTTGGGTTTTGTTAACTGTTTGGTTCTGCATCAAATAATATAATCATATGATTTTTCTCTAGCCTGTAGATATCATGGATTACATTAATTGATTTTGAGTTTTGAGCCAGTTTTGTACACTTGGGATAAAACCTACTGGTCATAGTGGAACGTCCTTTTGATACATTGTTGGGTTCAACATGCTTATACTTTGTTGAAGATTGTTAGATGATGCTCATGAGAGATATTGGTTGGTAGTTTTCCTTTCTTATTAATGCCTTTAAATGATGCTCATCTTATAGTATTGCTCTTCTCCTGAGGTGATTTATGAAGTATTTCCTGTGCTTCTATTTTATGGAACAGATTGTGGAGAACTGTTATTAACTTTTCCTAATGTTCAGTAGAACTCACCAGGAAAACCATCTGAATCCAACTATTTATATTTTTGAAGGGTATTAATTATTGATACAATTTCTTTTATGAATATAGGTGTGTTCTATCTATTTCTCTGTCCTATAATTGGGATAGGTAAGCAATTCACCTTTAAAATTACTGATATATTTAGATGAATACCTTCTCGGAGAGCATTTCTTAGTTCTTCCTCCCTCCCATATAGAAGACTAAATTGCTTATTGTTTTTGTTGCTTGCACGCTGCCCAATTAATTTGGACTCTAGTGAACCTGTGGGACAGAGTAGCCCCGTCCCATGAGACTTCCAAAGCGATAATTTTACAGAAGCAGACGCCACTTCTTGGATGGGCTCAAGTTGTTGAGTCCATTCTGCTTGCTTCATGCAATGATAAGAATGAAAACTCCAGAGCACTTTACATAATGAGAATTGAACATAGAAGTTTGCCATTGTTTTAAATGAAAACTTTAAACTTTATATTAACAAATTAAAAAGAGGACGGGGGAGGCACAAAAATGATGGTAAAAAGCACTTGTGTGCCTACCAGCAGATTTTTATTTTGAACAAATTGCTACAGTGGCAACTTGTGGCTTAATTTGATGACTTGAGACTTGAGTCCCAAGTCAGGCAGGAGTCTATTGGAGCCATGCTAGGCCTGCACTGAGGGAGGTTGTATTTCTTGAAATATTGTCCTTTTAATACAATTTTCAAGTCGCCTGGCAACATGTTGTTCATTATATTATCTTTAATTTCAAACTTTCTAACACATTCCTATGTATGTCACTTTTTCTTCTTTCCCATGTACATGTGTTTTATTTTTAGGGCTTACCTTATTCTTTTTAAGAACTGTCTCGACATTTGACTTTATTGAGTTTATTTTTCAGGTGTGTGTGTTTTCCATTCCATTAGTTTCTGATATTATATTGATTTCCCCCTTCATTCTATTTCCTTTGGTTACTACTGTTATTCTTTTCCTAGCTTTTGGAATTGAATGCTTCAATTTATTTAATCTCAGTGTTTCTGGCTTTATAAACAACTCTAAATGAATTCATTTAAGACTATAAATTTTCTCTGAATCTTGTTATTTGCATGGATCCCATAGGAATCTCATTCTATTTCATACTCACACAATCAGGCATCTTATTTCTTATTTTCTCTATTCCCAGGAGTTATTTAGAAGCATGGTGGTATTTTCCAGGTGGCTTATTTATTAGCTTATTGTTGTATGTATCTGAGGAGCTCTGGTGCCACAGTGCTTAAGAACTCTGTTGCTACCAGAAGGATATGCCCTGAACCTGCCTTCACAGGACACACGTGTCAGTCTGCTCGCATGAAGGGTTGAAGCCTTGGAGACCTTCTGGGGGCAATTCCATTTTGTCCTATGAGTTCATTGAGTCAGTATCAACTCAATAATGGGCTTGGTGTTGGTGTATCTAGCTATATATATGTGCCTCTCCACTTATCCATCCATTCACCAATGTATCCATCTCTCTATCATCCTTTCTTACTTTTCAGAGTCCCATCATGGTCCAGGAGTGTGACTTATAATTTTTTCTTTTCTAGAGAAATTCAGCATTGATTAGTCTCCTGAACGTTAGGCACCATCGAATTAGTTCTGACTTATGGCAACCCTGTCTCTATGCTACAAAACAAAACATTACCTGCTTGTGCACTATGCTCCCAGTCATTGCCATGTCTGAGCCCACTGGTTGTGATGTGGCAGCGACCACATCAACCCATAACAAGGAGAACTTTCTTCTTTTTTACGGCTCCTGTACTGAAGCAAGCCCGATGGTCTTCTTTGGGGTTTCGTCCCTCTGGATAACATGTCCAAAGTACTCGAGGCGAAATCTTGCCATCCTCTAATTTAAAGAACATTTTAGCTGTACTTCTTCCAAGACAGATATGTTTGTTCTTTTGGCTGTCCATGGTATATTCAATATTCTTCACAAACACTGTATTTCAAATTCATCAATTCTTCTCTGCATTGGAGTTGTTCATTGTCCAGCTGTCACATGTATATGAGGAGATTGAAAACCTCATGAATTTGGTCAGGAACACTAAGTCCTCACCTTGGCATCACTGCTGTTTTAACATGCTAAAGATACCTTAGACGGCAGATTTGCCCAATGCAGCACTTTGTTTGATTTCTTGACTCTTGCTGCCATGAGCATTGATTGGTGAATCCAAGTAAAATGAAATCCTTGACAATGTCTATCATTTTTCTGTTTTATGATGTTGCATACTGGTACAATTGTTATGCTTTTATGTCTTAGTACATAGTAAATTTTAAAAACTTTTAAATGCCCACGAGCTTTTCAAAACACTTTTTTACATGTATGAATCTTTTACACTGCTCTCTTTGTCTCTCTGTCTGTCTGTCTATGGATTCCTTCTATCCACCCATCTATCTATCTGTCTATCCATCCATCTAACTTTCTTTCAGTCTATCGCCTTTAAAAAATGTTTTGCACCCCATTATGATCCAAGAAGTTTCTTATATGACTTTTGTTGAAGAAATGCAGAATTTTTTTAGTCTTACAGTGTATAGTAAACTTTTTCTAATGCTCATGTCTGTGGTTTGTTTGTCATGCTCTATGTGTGCATTCATCCATCTACATAACAACTGACTGGCCTACTTATCTCTCTATCAGCATCATGATCGCGCTAAGGGCAAAGTGGAGTTTCTAGTAAAAGTAAAGCAACACAGAACAATCCAGATTGGGCTGTGCTTTATGAATATTCACAAACGTACTCCAGGAAGAGGGATTTTTTTCCCCATGGGATTTAAGTACAGAAAATTCCAGAACTTAAAAAAATCTGGTATGTTTACATTTACAAAATTATGCTTTAGTAGCCAGTAGACAACTGTGAGATCTCTTAAGCATTCTTTTATTAATAATACTGTTCTAATTGGTTAACATTTACAAAATCATGCTTTAATAGTCACAAGACAATTAAATGATTCCCTTAAGCATTGCTTGTTAGTCATAAAGTTTTAGTCAATTGCCTTATTAATGTATGAATATTTGGGGGCCAGCCTGAGGAAGTGTGCTTCCCAGGGGCCCGTTGTGAGAGGAAGAGAGGGGAGGGTTGGGAGCCTACAAGCTTCCTGAAGCATTCTGGCTAGCAGATTTAGATTTGTGGCTAACAGTTAAGATTGAACAACAGAATCAGAGTCAAATCTATATAAGCCTTTCCTTATGCCAAGGACTGCTAACCTAAATGTGGAAGATTCCAAACCACCATCCAGTTGTCAGGAAAAAGACGAGGCTCTCTGGTTCCTTAAAGATTACAGCTGAGTTGGAATTTATCCATGGCAATGGTCTGGGTTTGGCTTTTCACCTATCCACCGACCAATATCTGTTATTATCTACTTATGGTTAAGTCCAAGCTATTATAACAAAAACACCATGAATTATCATAGCTTAAAAAGAACAGTAATTGCTTTCTCCTCTACAGCAGTCTTTATTTAAGTGACCCAGATTAAGGGGTAGAAGCCCTGGTGGTATTGGAGTTACAAATTGGGCTGCAAGCCTCAAACTCAGCTGTTCGAAACCACTAGCCACTCCTCTGGAGAAAGATGGGGCTTTCTACTGCCATACACAGTGATCATCTCAGAAACTCACAGGGGCAGTTCTATTCTGTCCTATAAGGTCACTATCAGTCAGCATCAACTCAATGGCAGTGAGGCTTCTTATTGTTGTTATTTAGTTTTGATTCACATGGTCATTCTGAAACCCAGGGTCCTTACATTTTGTTGTTCTTCTTGCCTGGGAGTGTTAGACTGGTTCGCATAAATACAGCGCGGGATCAGGTGCTTCATTGTTTCCCTGATTGGGAGTGGGACAGAGGAAGACCAAGGCAAGTGCTTTTCATTTAAGCAGTTCAGGCCATAGATGAACACATCCTAGATACTTCCATTTCATTCCTGTGAACTTAGTTACATGTCCCCAACTGGAGGAAAGGGAGGCTAGAAATGGGGACTCTAGCTGGATCACCAAGTGGGGAAGTCTACCACAATATGTGTTTTTAGCACATGCTTTTGTATATGTGTGAATTCAACTTTATTACATGACATTATTACATTTTTGCATATATTTATTTATTGGTTTACTGCTTCAGTTTGTTAATTTATCTGCTATAGTTATTAAAACTTCCCACTATGTTTCTGTCTATTCTCCCCTATATTTCTGATATAGTTTTCTTTGTATATTTTAAGGTGATATTACTTAATTATAAACATTAAGTTAATTATCAACTATACATTTATATGTACAGTTCATTTTATCTTGATATAAACTCTTTGTGATATTAATATTGTCCCCGCTGGTTCAGTTGTTATGGGTCTCGGTGTTTCAGGCAGAAGCAGTATGTGTGGGAAGTGAAGTTTTCACAGTGGTGACTCAACTCTAGCTCTGCCTAATCCTCATGCCTCCTGTAATATTATATTTATTTTTGTAGTCTACA